>NC_137900.1:35474611-36074611 GCF_963455335.1 Martes martes
AATGCCTTCTGAATTGCTCCAGGTTGAGGCAAGGGGATCAGGCTATTATATTCACGTATGTATCGTTCATTGTATATGGGCCACCACTGCCATGATCTTCAGGGAGGGAACATGATGTTGAGTGGGTGTGAGGTGGGGTGAGAAGCCTTCCTTTGGAGAATGGAGTGAGGGCCTCATCTGGAAGGGGGAGCCTGGCACCTACCACAGCATCCCTGTTTCTCTCACGTTTATCTGTTTTTAAGAACTGGAAATGAATATAAGCAATCTTATATTTTCTGCAGTTAACTAATGAGACTTTAAAATATGAATGCTTATACTTTAATAAATGCACAATATTAAAACATGTTAACATCATCAGTAATGTGGAAATGTTAACATAATCACACATGTAAAATCCACAGTTGTTCAGACTTCTTTTTGACACAGTTAGAAATATGCCTTGATTAAAAAGCGTATTGGAAATTAACCACTTCAGAAATACTGAGTTTTGTGAAATATAAATAGGTACTTTTTGATTCATCAAGTTTTTATAACAAGAACCAAAGGGTAACTTTAGTAGTGGTTTACTGGTTTTATTTTTCATATCTACATTTTATTTAAAATGCTGTTGTCTTTTGCTTGATGCACACTGTAATTTTAGCTGGAGAGGTTAGTGATTTTTTCTTTTTTTTTTTTCCACTTGTGAGTTTTAAAAGTGGATGAAGGTAGGAAGGGTAGCTGAGAGAAGTAAGTATTCTGTGTGAATATTGGAACTTTGTTCTGTTAGCAGCAGGCAGAAGACTTTTTCTTCCAAAAGTTAGATTACCCTCCAGTGATTGCAGTGATCATTGTCTATGGGGAGAGGGGTGCTTATTAGCCCCTTTCACTTCCTTCCGGTTGACATCTTTGTGGTGATTGGTGAGGAAACAGGAATGGAATAAGGGGGTGGAAAGCACATCTTGGGCTTTGGAGAAACGTTGGTCTGGTGTTGGGTGCCACCTGTATTATCCTTCTTGCTTAAGTAAATTCTAAGCCTTGGTTTCCTCATCAGTAAAATGGAGGTGGTAGTAGTAGAACTTGGATTACAGGATCTGAGCACAAGGTCTGGTATATTGTAGGTGCTCAATAAATGGTAGCTGTGATGATGTTACACTATTTATTGGTCAGTTAATCTTTTCACTGAGCTTTCAGCCCCTTCGTAACAATAGAGACCAAGTCAGGTAAAAGTGGGGGAGGGTCAGTTTAGACTCGTCTGTCAGAAAACTGTCCTTGGGAATGTGAGCTTGATTTCTTTTGGGAGATGACTGCAAGAGGAAGAAATGTAAACACAAGAGGAGGAAAGGGCTGTTTCACACACAGTCTCAGTTAAGGGAAGGGAGTAAAGAGCAGTCCTTTTTCAGGACTGATCTACTTGAACATGGCATGGACCTGGAAGAGGTCCTGCCCTCTGTGCTCTGGGCTGGTAAGACTACCCTGGATGTTACAGGGTAGGTTGAAGCTGAGCCAGCAGGAGGTACCAGCAGCACCTGTTAGTGAGAGTGACAGAGGGACTCAGGCAGCTGCCTATATCAGACAGCCCAGTGACAGAGGTGTGGGTGGAGGGGGTGGAGGAAGCTGAGAACATTTATTTCTAAGCATATTAGTGGCAGCCCCAGTGATGCACCCGCTCCCCACCAAGTTAGGGAGACTTCCAGGGAGTGATCTAAAAAGTAGGAATTTCCTTTTGAGAAGTGCTGATAAATGAGCTTCTAATGGACTTATGGACTGAGCATATCTTGAAAAGAGAAATACAGTGGACCACTTTATATAGAAAACCTGAATCAGAGAAATGGATCTATTACATTTTGAAAAATATTATTCATTCAAGGTAGTGTTTGTATTACACCTATCAGGAAAACATCACTTTAGGTCTCTTCTTTGAGTAAACCACCCAAAGATGTGCTTGGAGGGATCGTTACATTTACCTTGGCTTTCAAATTAGATCTTTTTTTGTTGTTGTTGTTGAATTCATAAAAGCTTCTGGTTTTAAATAAAACATTACCCTGTAAATATCTAATTATGTGTTCATAGTTCATTAGTGATTCATAGTTTCTAAATATTAGCAGAATTGTTGGCAGTATTCATTATATCTGAAACAAAAACACTGTCCTAAAGGTTAAATGAACAATTAATAATTTCACCAAACCAGTATGTATTTGAGGCATCTTATTTGGTGGGTTTCAAAGAATACAAAGAAGGGCAAGTCACATTCATATCCTCAAAGAATTCAGTATTAGCTGTATAACCAAGCAATCGTGGTAGATAGTAGAGTGTCTGGCTATTAACTGGGTACTATACAAGGTATGTTAAAAAGGTAATTCAATTTCTGGGTTGTGGTAAGCATTCTCTCCCTGACAGAACTCAGATTTATGCACACTGAACAACATCTAGCTTTGGAAAGTAGTAGATGGTAAATACTACATGAAAAATATAACAGAAGGGTACTGGGAGAAAGAGAAGGGTTAGATTGCTAAGATTTATAATCGTCAATGAAAGCTTCAAGGAGGTGCAATTTGGGCTTGAAGGTTTGGGATTTGAAGTATAATGGAGGGGCCTATTTGAGGTGAGGAGTGAGTAACAGAATAATTCATAGTCTAGTCTACTGAAAGCAGACTGTTGGTATTTAAGGCTAAGGCTAGATTGTTTTTGTGTGTATGGGGGGGTGTCCTTGAAAGCCAGGTAGTAAGGAATTAAAGTTCTTATTATATGATAGTGTTTTGAACACTTTAGCTGCCCAGAGAGATCCAGGCAGAGTTCAGTTATGATAGTAGTCTAGTTGAGAGGAGAGGAGGGAGGCAAAAAAGGTAAAAAAAAAAAAAAATTAAATTCTGAGCGCCACGGTGGAGGCTTGTATTCCGACCGGTGATGCAGCAAAAGAGGGAGGGGGAAGCTCTCCTTGGGGGTGACTCAAGCTGAGCTTGAAAGAAGGTGTGTGTGTGGGTGTGGGTGTGGGTGTGTGTGTGTTTTATTTAATTTATGTATTTGAGAGAAAGTGAGAGAGAGAGTATGAGGGGAGAGAAGGTCAGAGGGAGAAGCAGACTCCCCATGGAGCTGGGAGCTGGATCTCGGGACTCTGGGATCATGACCTGAGCTGAAGGCAGTTGATTAACCAACTGAGCCACCTAGGAGCCCAGAATGTGTATTTTTATTGAGTAGGCAAAATTGAGGGCATGTAAAGCCAAGAAATAGGGGATGGAAAATAGTGGAGGTGTGAAGTAGCAAGGGCACCGGAAAGAACTTCAAGTGATTTGTTAAAGCCAAAGAGCAAGTTTGATAGGGACATCAGAAAAGTTGCCAAGATTGCCACAGGCCTGTGTGCCCTTCAGAGAAGTTTGGCTTCTGTCCTTCAGGTTACAGTCAGCCATTGAAGGTCCAGGGCTTTGTCATGATCCAACTGCAGTTTGCAGAGATGACTCTTTGCACACTCTAGAAGGTAGTTTGGAAGAGAGTGGGGAGTACACCTGTAATGGTCATTTTACACCTAAGTGGCTTAAAGGGCGAGTTGCATCAAGGGGACACACTTAGTGCCTTCTGGTCATGTATCCAATTTAAAGAATTTTTGTTATATGTGTAATGTACGCAGAAAATCTTTCTGGTGATTAGCCTCGAGAAGTTTCATAAGTATCCCTTTAGAAGATGACTTTATGGTAAGAAGAAGATAGCCCTGTGATTTTGTCACAGAGCTGTTGTGTGGACTAACTGAAAGACTATGTCTAATACATTTTTATCCTTATATGTATGTTTATACTTATGTTTATATTTGTAATTTATATCTAGGTTTATATTTTCTTTGAATATATGATTGAACCTCAGATTAATGAGCTTTAACTTTGATGCCAATTTTCAGAAAAGTGAATCTCAATGTATATCCCCATCTGTGTCCAACCATTTGTGGGCAAGCATATATCCATCACATGTATGCAAGCACGTATGTGTGTACATACGTGTGTGTGTATGACATGGGACATGTGTATGACATGGGACATGACCATCTTATCTGGGGCATATATAGATTATTTTTCCCTTTTCTGAGTATATTTGGTGATGTAAACTGGGATTAAAAACAGGTAAGATGTGGCCAGTGTATAAATAAATTGGGTGATTGTTACTGAGTTATGCTAAAATTTTATCTTCCCAATTCAGTTGGAATAATTTCATTAACAGTGCCTTAGGGAACAGGATATATGGTTGAATTTTCTTTTAGAAAATTGCCTAGTTATATTGGATCCAATTAAGTTTTGCATGTGTTATCAATGGCATTAAATGCAACCAAGTGTGGTGTTAAGTAAAATGAGAAAAATTATTTTAGTAAAAATTAACTTGTACTTAATATATATTGAGCTAGTAAACATAACAAATGTAGGTCTTAACAATAACATCATTTTTGCTTAAAACATGAAATGATCACTTCATTTTTAATATCCTTAAATTTCCTCATTAAACTGCTTATAATATTAACAATTTATGTAATAAATTGGGAGTTTTTGGTTTTGTTTTTATTATTTATTTATTTATTTTAAGACAGAGAGTGAGTGAGCGGGAAGGGTGGGGCAAAGGGAGAGGGATCCCTGAGAAAGAATCTTTTTTATTTTTATTTTTTAAAGATTTTATTTATTTATTTGACAGAGATCACAAGTAGGCAGAGAGGCAGGCAGAGAGAGAGGAGGAAGCAGGCTCTCTGGCTCGATTCCAGGACCCTGGGATCATGACCTGAGCTGAAGCAGAGGCTTTAACCCACTGACCCACCCAGGCACCCCCCCGAAAGAATCTTAAGTGGGCTCCATGCAGAGCCACCCAGGCAGCCTGTGAGATGATTGTTTTAAAATTTGTTAGTAAGTTCACAGTGGGTAAGTTCAGGTTTTTCACTTTTGAAAATACTGGGAACTAGAAATGAGTATTTTTGTTCAAGGGTGAAAATTTTTTTTTCTATAATCAAGATTTTAAAAGTCATAAAATCATAAAAATCAATAAACAGTACTTTTTAATCACTCGTAATTTTTTATTTAAAATCTATTTGAGAGGTGCCTGGGTGGTTCCGTCGGTTAAGCTTCTGACTCTTGATTTCATCTTAGGTGTGCCAGGCTCTGCCCGGTTGGTTGAGAGTCTGCTTGAAGATTTTCTCCCTTCTCCCTCTGCCCCTTCCCCGGCTTGTGCTCGCTCTCTCTCTCTCTCTAATATAAATAAATGAATCTTAAAAAAAAATAAAATCTATTTGGAAAGTATAATGTTCTTAGAAAGGTTTGGTGGAAATTTGAATATTGCTATAATAATTTTGTGTTCTGTCCTGCTTGTCAATAAACACATTTTAAAAGGTTTAAAAGAAAGCGCAACTACCTTGGTTTTCTTAAAAACAAAGGCCAAACTTCTGGGATGCTGTGAGTGTTGGAAAAGAGGTTCTAGTCTCCCTGCTGTGGCTAGCTGCCTCCCTTGTCCAAGTAGTTTACTGGCCTTGGGCCTTTGTTTCCTAATGAGTAAAAATGTGGTTGGGATGCTGAGGTTGAACACTGAAATAGATGGTTTACAGTTTATTTTTCTTCTGTCTAGTGTCCCAGGTATATGACTCTGCGATTGGTTTTCTAATTTCCATTCATTTCGTCCAAGTGGAATTTGGCTTTTTTTTTTTTTAAATGATGTTATCTAAGGATACTAGCTGAGCAGTTATAAACCTAAAATTTTTATTTATGTTTAAAATTTTAGGTATGCAATACCCCCGGAACATGGAAAACGACTTGAAAGATTAGCTCAAGGTAAACTTGCTTTCTGTGTTTCTCATCTGGATAGATACTTTGTTATTGTGGTATTTTTACGGTATAGGATGTCACCGTTTTACTCTTTCCAAGTTAATGAGTTTTTAATGTTTTCCTAATTGAACAATTAATTTTTTTTCACATTGCCATGTGACTATTTTTCCCTGTTGTATAATCTTCATGATTATTTTAGTTGGCTGCTTAGTATTTCATCAAGTGATGCACTTAACCTATTTTGATTATTTCCAATTTTTTCTCTTTTATGTAATATATATATGTATGTATATACATATATATATATAAAACATTTTCTTAACATTATTGTGCTAATAATATTTTTCTTTCTTTTAAGTTATACTCTTGAGATAAATTCCAAAGAGTACTGATGCTGCATCTCAGGGTGCAGGTATTTTATGCATACTCTTCATATTGTCCTATTATTTCACGAAGGGTTGTGTTATATCTCCTTCTGACTCCTGGTTTGGCCCCCTGGGTTTGGGATTGCTATTATGGAAGTATTAAGATGACTGTTCCCAGATAACCAGATAAGCATGAACATGTATGCCTTCATAGACTGGCAAATTTAAACATACCTTACTGGAACTTAAATTTTTATTTTTTGTGGCTTTTTCTATCTTCATAAGGGCCAGAATGAAGAACTCTATTAATGGGTTCATTTTGTACCCACTTGTATCTGTAGAAAGTGCCTTCCTCTTTTCTTTTTTTTTTTCCCTTAAAGATTTTACTTATTTATTTGACAGAGAGAGAGAGAGAGAGCGAGCATGTGCACACAAGCAGGGGGAGCAGCAGGGAGAAGGAGAAGCAGGCTCCCCACTAAGCAGGGACCCAAGTGTGGGGGCATAATCCCAGGACCCTGGGTTCATGACTTGAGCCGAAGGCAGATACTTAATCCACTGAGCCACCCAGGTGCCCCTCTTTTCTGTCTTTAAGACACAGAAGAAAACCTTGCCATACCTGTTTATACAAGGGAGGAGAATCTGATTCACCCCCTGCCAACATCATCTGTTTTGCTAGCCACCTTTACCAAGGAAGAAGTAGGCTGGTAGTGACTTATTTCTAGGGGAAGGTGGAGTTGCATTTGAGTGTAAGACATTTTGCTTTTTATCCAGGATCAAATCTTTGTGACCATTGTCCTTTTAGTCAGGTGCTGATCTGTTTTATTGGTATGTTTAGTTTGCCTTTTAGTGGGAAAGGATTTTTGTTCCTGTCTTACATATGCTTTCATTTAATAATGAAATGGGGACACTGAAAAACCCCTTTTATTGACTTGACAGTTCTGAACAGAAATTGTTAATGCTATCTAAAAGTTACTTTCCCCCCAATTATAGAAGAGTATTAGAAGGAACACTTACAGTATCACATTTGTCAGAAGCATTATTATAATTTTGGCAGGCTAATAACTATAAAGCCTTAGTGTTTTTATAATGTAATACATTGTAGTAATAATAGCAATGTAATTGTAATCTTGAACTTTGTTAGGGACTATTTTCATGAATATTAAGGTGGATGAACCCTGGTTCTGAAGAATAGATTAGAGTGTGGCTGAGAAAATGATTACCATAATCCTTAAATACACAGGCAGTGAACTTTGTGCTAAATCTGTATGCTGAACTATACTCTTCTCTATAATAATTATTCCACCATTTTCTATCTGCCTCACCACCAGAGACCTGGAGCCAATGTAAACTTTACAGTATGGAGTTACACACTAAAATTTCTACTATAAATTGTCTGCAAAAGCTTTGACATAAACTGTCTGAAAATGACATTCTGGGAAAATGTGTACCATTTTTTTAATCAGTAAGAGGTTAATAAACTTGAAGGATGTACAAGAACTTTGAATCAATTGCACATTTATTCAAACCTGTTTTGCAGGATTATTTTGAGAAATGACACAGGGAAAAGACCCAATGAGACAGTAGAGGATTCCCATCCTAACTGAGCATATGCCAACCAAATTAATTATGTTCTGCTAAATAATTAAAATGATAAAATAATGCAGTAAGTGTGATGGAACATTATAGGATGTCTAGGTCAAGGCAGCACTTGATACAGAAAATGAAAAGCAGCCTAGGATATTTTCCATTATCTTGTCTGCACATCATAATTATCACACTTGCCTTTTATGCATGAATGCTTTCATCTTTGGTTTCTATTGAAATCTTGATTGACTGTGGCACCTACAAATATTTTATCTCAAAGACATTAAGCCTGCATCTAATAAAGCCAGGAGTTTGATTTTGCCCTTCAGCTGCTTTCTCATTTATATAGGTTTTTTTCCCAATATTGTGTAGACATAAGTGTAATAAAAAAAACTCAAGTGAATTGTTGCAATTTTTATACTTGTTATGTTTGCCTATAATGCTGTTACATTCTTTCTAATTTTTGGTTTGATACAATTGAATGGAAAGTATAAGGGAGAATAGAGGTATAATATTAAATCATGAATGACAGTTTTGAACATTTTCACTTTTTAGAATGTCTAAATCTCATCTATTTTAGAAATAAGACAATATCTTTGCTGTTCTATTGAGTTAAGCAAAGTATGGATTGAAGTAAATTGGGAATGACTAAATTTTTTTACAAAGGGCTGTATTCCATTAGTCTTTTATTGTGGATAAAATGCCAGCCAATATTTAAAAAGTTAAAGATGATTTACTGTGGTCAAAATTTTGGTTACTGGGAAAAGAAAATATGAGTTAGG
This sequence comes from Martes martes, assembly GCF_963455335.1. Lineage (NCBI taxonomy): Eukaryota > Metazoa > Chordata > Mammalia > Carnivora > Mustelidae > Martes > Martes martes. The sequence goes on from NC_137900.1 coordinate 35,483,102, forward strand.
GCTTTGTGCAGCTGAGTTTGGAAGCATGAATGATCAGCAGGAATCTTGTTTCAGATGGCAGTAAGGAAAGTGAATTCTTATACTTACATAGCAGGTATTTTATTTTATTTTATTATTTTATTTTTTTCCATTAACATATAATATGTTATTTGCCCTAGGGGTACAGGTCTGTGAATCATCAGGGTTACACATTTCACAGCACTTACCATAGCACATACCCTCCCCAATGTCCATAACCCAGCCATCCTGTCCCTACACCCCACCCACCAGCAACCTTCAGTTTGTTTCCTGAGATTAAGAGTCTTTTATGGTTTGTCTCCCTCCTGGTCCCATCTTGTTTCATTTTTTCCCTCCCTACCCTCCACAGCCCCCCTGCCCTGCCTCTCAAATTCCTCATATCAGAGAGATCATATGATAAGTGTCTTTCTCTAACTGACTTATTTTGCTTAACATGATACCCTCTAGTTCCATCCATGTCGTTGCAAATGGCAAGATTTTGTTTCTTTTGATGGCTGCATTCCATTGTATATATATGCACATCTTTATCCATTCTTCTGTTGATGGACGTCTAGGTTCTTTCCATAGTTTGGCTATTGTGGACATTGCTGCTATAAACATTTGGGTACATGTGCCCCTACTGATCACTACATTTGTATCTTTGGGGTAAATACCCAGTAGTGCAATTGCTGAGTCAGAGGGTAGCTCTATTTTCAATTTTCTGAGGAACCTCCATGCTGTTTTCCAGAGTGGCTGCACCAGCTTGCATTCCCACCAACTGTGTAGGAGGTTCCCCTTTCTCTGCATCCTTGCCACCATTTGTCATTTCCTAACCTGTTAATTTTAGCCATTCCGACTGGTGTGAGATGGTATCTCACTGTGGTTTTGATTTGTATTTCCCTGATGCCGAGTGATGTTGAGCACTTTTTCATGTATCTGTTGGCCATTTGGATGTCTTCTTCTTAGCAGGTATTTTAGTTGTGACTTATTTTAAAACAACATTCAGGAAGAAGGAACAGAAGAGCCATTATTATGAAGGAATAATTTTTTTTTAATAGTTAGTTTTGGGGTATGTGTGTTTTAATGACTAGTAGTCTTGAATTTAAGCCTGTGAAACAGAGAGTCTTAGCCTAATTTGTAGGGATCCCTGTTTCAGAAGGTGGACAAGCATCTGTGGGAGGGATGTAGGCAGTCTGTGGACTTTGTGAAATTATACTCGAAATTGGTCACATGTGTGTATTTCTGAGAAGCCATTTTCAGATCCCTTCAGAGGGTTTGACCTAATAGAGATTGTGAACCTGCTGTCAAGAGACTAGAAGAACAGCAATAAATAGCAAGTTATGTTAATTTTATGAACTGGTTCTAACTTGACCCATTCTCATACTTCTATCTTGGAATTAAGAAAATGTACTTTTATGTGCTTTCCAAATGATAAATACTTTATTCCCTTAAACATTCATTTAACTGATGGTCTGGAACTATTATATTAAAATGCCTGGCTTTGAAAGGCTAATAAATAAAAATACCCTTGATTATAAATAATCAATTTTAAGGAGTCCCCTAAGCCATAAAAAATGAAAAAATTCAGTGATATATTCTCTGCCTTCATGCCTAACTCATGCCCTAGGCATGGAGATCAATGTATGGTGTGTCAGGGTATGTTATTTTCATCTTTCTATCAGTTGAGTTGTATTAAAAATGATTCAGCTGTCCCTAAGCTTACTTTCCTCATAATTTGATGTCAGATATCACGGTCTGTGTTTAAATATATCTGAATATTTTATGTCTGGCTATGTTCTAGGATTTTAGGCATTGGTCAGTAATACATAACATACAGCAAGCTAGTGTAATTGTAATGTAGGGTGAAAGACAATTCTGAGAAGTGACAGCAGAGATTGGGAAGGGAAAATTCAGGAAGGGACTATCAGCCAGCAGGGGGGAATTAGTATGGAAGGAAATTAAGAATACTTTGATTCTTCCGGTGGAAGCTGAGCCAGGAAAATTCTGAATAGCTTGACCTTGACCTGTTTGAGCCCAAAGTACTTGGCCTGGGGAGTCCTTGATCTATGCCTGTGTGGAAATGAAATGGAAAAAAGCTTGACCATTACGTGGTGTACTGTGTTCAGGAGATAAAATAAGGCACTTGTTTAGGAGAACACCATCCTTCTCAAGGTCGCGATCATTGTGAATTTCCTGGTGCTCCTCTGGAGTGCTCCACGGAGCTCTGTCTCTCCTATTACAGATGTTGATGGATCATGGGACACTTGGAGCAGAGTGAAGCCTGTTTTGGTAGATTGTGGACATTTGGAGCTGAGTGAAGCTTGCAGTGTGATAATTTTCTACCCATTCCTGAGTAACTAATTGTACAATGAGTGGTAGAATGCACAGAAACATCAGCTATAACTTAAACCTGTGAAGTTAATGTCATATGTAGGGGTGTGGGTAAAAATTACCAGGTTTCTCCCCATATACTCATTGGTTCTTTTCATTAATAAGGTTGTTAAGAAATTTCATGTGTAAATTCAATATATCTATCTAAAAACGTTTCCCACAGAAGCAATCCCTCCATGTCCTTTTTCTGTGTTCTTTTCCTTACCATTTGTATGCTTGCTATATATTTTTAAGCCTATCAATTATATGAATATAACAAAAACCATTATAAAAACTGTATCAAAGTATTCTTGGGTAAATTTCAATTATATTTGAATGAAATTTTCTGTTGCTAATGTGGAGATGTATTCTACATGTCTGATTTCTTCATCTTTCCTCATTCCTTCCTTCCCTTCTTCGTTTCTTTCCTAAATGACTAATACCTAATATAAGCTTCTCCAAAATAGTGTTTACAGATCCATAGAAAAAGTTACTAAACTTTGATTTGTAACCTTTTTTCAATGCTGCAACTTTGGTGATTTAATAGCAACAACATGTGTTTGTGTTTGTCATATTTGTCATATGAGATTAGGATTTAAAGGGAGTTTTTAGTGGGGCTCCTGGGTGGCTCAGTCAGTTAAGCATCTGACTCGTGATCTCAGCTCAGGTCTTGATCTCAGGATTGTGAGTTCAAGCCCTGCGTTGGGGTCCACAATGGAGATGGAGCCTACTTAAAAAAATAAATAAATATAAGGAATTCCTTAGTAACAGCTAATATACTAGAAAATGTAAACCAGTTGACAGTTTGGAAAAATTTTCATCTGAAGGAAAGTACACATATTTTTAGACTATATCTCCTTTATTTCTAAAACAATTTAAAAACATTTAATTATTATTATGGGAGGTCAGATTAATTGAAGTATAATATACTTACAATAAAAGCCACTCCCTTTAAATATACAGTTCAGTGAGTTTCGACAAATATGTACTGTGGTGGAACTACCACCATCATCAAAATATAGAACATTTCCAATTCCTCGAAAAGATTTCCTTGTGCCGTTTCTCAGTTAATCCCTCCCCACAGCCTTTGGCAACCACTAAATCTGATTTTTGTCCCTAGAGTGTTATAAAAATAGAATTTTATAGTATGTAAACTTTTGTGTCTTTTTTCACTTAGAATAATGCTTCTCACATATGATCACTTTTCCATTGTACACAGGACATGCACCTGTATTCAAAGGATGCACCTGGTCCTTGAGAACGCTTATGGGTTTCTGCACTTCCCATGCTGTGCTACTCCTTGCAGTACTTTATAGTCTTAGCAAAGGTTATTATGGGGTACTTTTAGGGCTTCGAGGCTCCTTTGGGATCTCTGGAGTACATGCTTTTTATAATGCTAGCTTTTCACCCTCTTTCATTTTGTTTGTATTGGAATAATGGTTCCAAAGACTATCCTTCTTGCTTACCACTATATGATATCTTAAAAAGTAAACAAAAATATTATCTTTAGTTTGCTAAGGAATTGGCAGCTAGCAGTATCCTATCTTTGTAGATAGTATAAAAGTCAAGTTATATTTCTAGATAAAATAATGTAATGTTTGGGCTCTGCCTCAAAATAATACAGAATGGAGAAAATGGGTGGCAATATAGAAGAAACAAGATGGACCATGAGCTGATGATTGTTGAAGGTGGGTGACGTGTATGTACATGGAGGTTTATTGTACTCTTTTACTTTATGTTTGACATTTTCTATAATTTAAAAAAAAGAGAACATAGTTCACTTCACGATCAAAATAAATAAATAAATAAATAATCAAGTTACATAAGCAACCTATTGAAAGTTTTTGTTATTGCTCTTCCTTTCTCTTAGTTTCCTCTTGAAATATACAATTAAACTATTTTGCTCCTTGGAGCCTATGCAGGATTGCAGTTTGTTCTAATTTGAATATTTATTTAATATTGAATATTTATTTATGAATATTTACTTAAATGTTTGGAATATTTATTTAAATATTGAATATTCAAAATAAATATTTATTTTTAAAATACAGATTAAATTTTTGCTTATTTTGAATATTTATTTAAAACAGGTTATGTATTCTTACTATTTAAAAGTTTAGTAGAAATATATGTTGTTTTTCCAAACTATTCTTTCAGTTTCCTACCTCCAAATCACATACCATTTCATGGGGAGTTCATTGATTTACCTGTCACAGAAGCCCTAATGTGTCACTTGTAGGGAAGAGTTGGTATGGAGGGAATAAGTTGTAAAGTGGTGTCCTTACCAGTATCCATTGCTTAGAGTGTAAAAGAAGTGATTATCTTCTCAGTTTGGTCTTTCTAGCCTACAGGGTTTTTACATAGAAGCCCAATTGTGAGTGTCATTTGGAATCCAGACCTGAGTTTTGATATTTAATTTTAAAACAACAGCATTAGAGAACAGATGGAAGAATCTACAGGTGAATACAAAGTTAAAAACAAACCTGTAGGGGCGCCTGGGTGGCTCAGTGGGTTAAAGCCTCTGCCTTCAGCTCAGGTCATGATCTCAGAGTCCTGGGATCGAGCCCCGCATCGGGCTCTCTGCTCAGCGGGGAGCCTGCTTCCTTCCTCTCTCTCTCTGCCTGCCTCTCTGCCTACTTGTGATCTCTCTCTGTCAAATAAATAAATAAAAAAATCTTTAAAAAAAAAAAAAAAACAAAAAAAAAAACAAAAAACAAACCTGTATAGTTTAACTCAGGTTGTGCTTGACGGTTAGAACTCCTTTTTGAGGGGGAAGTTTGTTACTTTGTGACTGGAATGGTTAGGTTTAGGTTAAAGGGCCCAAGGGAGTGAGGCGGGTTTTAAGGCTTAGTACCCATTGACTTTTCATGATAGCACTCCAGTCAGTTCTCTAGGTCTCTTGGGATTGTGATTCCCTCTTCTTAGCAAGCAGGCTGCAGAGATAGTGGAGAAGGAAGATTTGTTGAACTAACATGAGGACTGGAGTCAGTAGGGTAGAAGTGAGTAATAGGGATAAAAAGAATGGTTACTATTTACTGAAATTTACTCTGTGTCAAGTATACCGACAGTTTGTTTTTTTAAATTGAGATAAAATTCACATAACATAAACTGTTAACCATTTTGAAGTGTACAATTCAGTGACATTTAGTATGTTCTTACGCAATCATCACCTCTATCCAGTTGCAAGAGAATTTCATCACCCTAAATAGAAACCTTGTATCTATTAATTGGTCCCTGCCTTTTCTTTCCTGCTTCTCCCTAATCCCTCACAACTGCTAGTGTGCTTTCTGTCCAGGAATTTACTAATCCAGGATATTTTAGTATACATGGAATCATGCAATATGTGATGTTTTATGTCTGGCTTCTTTTACTTCTCATCTTTTCCACTTTATAGTATGTATCAGTGGTTCATTCTTTTTTATGGCTGAGTAATATTACATTGTGTGGGTATATCACATTTTGTTCATCCATTTATCAGTTGATGGACATTTAGGTTGCTTCCACCTTTTAACTATGGCTAAGTTTTCTGAGCATTATCTTGTTGGATTCCCATAATGATCCAGTGAGGACAGCCACTGTGGAAAACAGTATGGAGTTTCTTCAGAAAATTAAATATATAACTACTGTATGATCTGACAATTCCTCTTCTGGATATATATCAAAGGGGAATTAAATAATTGTCTGGAAGAGATATCTGCACTCTCATGTTCATTGTAGTGTTATTCACAGTAGGCAGGACATAGAAACAACTAAAGTGTCCGTTGACATTTGAATGGATAAAGCAAATGTGTTATATATGAAGACAATAGAATATTATTCAGCCATAAGAAGGAAATTCTACCATTTGTAACAACATGGATGACTCTTGAGTACATTATACTAAGTGAAATAAGTCAGACAGGAAGACAAATACTGTATGATCTCATGTGTAGAATCTAAAAAAACTGAACATATAGATACAGAGAACAAATTAGTGGTTGCCAGAGGTGGTGGGCAAGGTGGAGAGGAAATGGGTAATGGTGGTCAAAAGGTATAAACTTACAGTTTTAAGAAAGTTAAGTTCTAGGGATGGACTGTATAGTATGGTGGCTATAGTTAAAACTGTATTGTATATGTGAAGGTTGCCAAGAGAATAGATTTTAAAAGTTCTTATCATACATACAAAAAATTCTAACTGTTTGAGTGATGGATGTTAACTAAACTTACTATGGTAAGTTTCATAATGTGTACATGAATCAAATTCTTTCTCTGTATACCTTAAACTTACACAATGTTACATGCCAATTATAGCTCAGTAAAGCTGGAAAAAGACAATCCAGGGAGGAAGATAACTCTATGGATGAGGAAACTGAGGAGCTGAGAGATCACATGACTAGTCAGAGCTACATGAGTGTTGGATTTGTCTTTGGAATCCATGTCTTAGCAAGGCTCAGCAAGTTCTTAACAACTATTATTCTCTCTTGTTTTGCTGGCCATGTGGACAAAGTGAGGGTGGTTTTAAATATTTCAGGGGGAGGGCAAGATGGTGGAGGAGTAGGAGACCCTATTTCAACCAGTCTGCTGAGTTGAGCTAGATATCTACCAGAGCACTCTGAACATCCATGAAATCAGCCCTGAGATGTAAGATTACACACTTCTGGATCTCTGCGGGGGCAGAGGATCACCAGTGGAGAGTACAAAGGAGTTGGGAGTGTGTGGACAGATATCGGAGGATAAACAGAAGGGGGACGGAGCCACCAGAAGCAACCCATTGGAAAGTAATACCACAGTGGTAAAGTGCCCTGAGCTTGGGGACCAGCAATAGCTTGGGGACTGGTGGCTGTGAGACCAGAAGGAACTGATAACAGCACTGTAACAGAACAAAGGGAATTAAGGGACAATTGTTGGGACCTGGTGGCCACAGGTGCAGACCTATGCCCACAGTCCCAGGACAGCTGCAGCCACTGCCCATCGGTGCAGGCCACAATCAGCAGTCCCTGGGGCTGGTGGCTGCTGCGGCCACCACAGCCACTTCCACAGCCTCCACCGTCATGGGGGTGAGGGCATATGGCATGGGCTTGAGTCAGTGGTCCCTGGGCCTGGCAGCTGCCATGGCCACCACAGACGCTTCTGCCTCAGACGTGGATGAGAGGACCCGCTGGGGACTTGAGTCAGTGGTTTGGGAATGGCAGCTGCTGGGACCGGGCTTGCCCGGAACAGTATTGCTCATGGTTTTGGTGGCACGGGGGTACAGAGACAAACGGGGCCTCAGGTGACTACTGAAATGGTGGCTGGGGGTGCGTACCACCTGTGGGAGACTGCGTTGTTCAATGGAGTTTGCAGAGGAGGGAGTCTGTGTGTTCTGAGAGAGGAGGTGTTCCACTCAGAGAGGAGCAGACTGTGGCTTCCCTCTGAGGTGGAAATCTGGGTGCAGCCAGTTTACTTTGCTCTGACCCTCCTTAAAGGCAGGAAAGGCTGCCAGAGAACAAAAACCTCCAGAGAACAAAAGCCGGAAAACCGGTTTCCATGGAGCCCAGCCCTTTCATAGGGAGCAGGGCAACTCCACCCAAGCAGGACTGATGGAAAAACAATGAGGCAGGTCCCTCCCACAGAAGACAAGTGGAAGGAAAAAGAGGACAACCACAACAGGGTTTCCATAAAACTATAAAACCCCAACATCAGGGGAAGACAATATATTAAGCTGCCAGTATTGCTTCCCAGCCTGTATATTTCTTAGATATAACTTTTTTCTCTCTCTTTTTAGATTCATTTTCATGATTCTTTAATTTATTTTTTTACCTACTTACATTTCAACTAGATGTTTAATACAACATATTACATAGTAACTTTATAACTTGAACTTTTTTCATACATACAGATTTTTTTCTTTTTCTTTTATATGGATATAGATATAGATATATAGATATAAGTGTCAATGTAGTCCTTTTTTCCCTATTCAGTACTACCTCTATATATATACAGCAGTTTTAATTTCCCTGTATCCCTGGAAAGTTAAGTCCTCTAACAAAGGTAATAAGACACATCCAGGAAGAACTGAAGTACCCTTCCTCCCCCACATCGAGGGATTATAACCACCTTCCCGTCACCCCCCCCTTTTTATTTTGTGTTTTTAAATTTTATTCTTATTTTGTTGCTCTTTGTTTTTGTTTTTGTACTTTATAAATCTTATTCTTGGGGTTCATTTTGGCAGGGTTTTTCTTTTTTTTTTTCTTTTCCTTTTGTCAGTTTTTTTGTTTGTTCATTTTTGTTTTTGTACTTTATAAATCTTACCCTTGGGGCTCCTTTTGGCTTTTTTTTTTTTTTTCCCCTTTCTTTTTGGTGGTGACTTCTGATTGCTCTGAAACTTTCCAGGTTGCAACTTTCCTGGATTGTGGTTGATATTTTCAGCTATATATCCCCTCAACCACCTCTCACCAGAATGACTAGGAGGAGGAACACCTAACAGAGGGAAAATTCAAAGACTGTGATCTCTGCCACAGAACTATTGGATATGGACATAAGCAAGATGTTGGAAATAGAATTCAGGGTAACAGTTATTCAGACAATGGCTAGGTTGGAGAAAACCATTAGTGGCAACATAGAATCTCTAAGGGCAGAAGTGAGAACTGATCTGGCAGAACTTAAAAATGCTATCAGTGAGATTCAATCAAATCTAGATACTCTAACAGCTAAGGTAAATGAGGCAGAAGATCTAATTAGTGATCTCAAAGATAAACTGATAGAAAAGAAGGATTAGGAGGAGGCCTGAAACAAACAGGTTAGAAGCCATGAAACATGAATTAGAGAAATAAATGATGCCAGAAACATTCCAATATCAGAATTACTGGGATGCCTGAGAGGGTGGAGATAGGGAGAAGACTAGAAGATATAGTTGAGCAAATCCTAGCTGAGAATTTCCCTAATCTGGAGAATGGAACAAATGTTTGTGTCCTAGAGGCAGAGAGGACACTGCCCCAAGATCAACGAGGGTAGAGAGACCTTCCGACATGTGATTGTGAAATTCATGAATCGTAAAATCAGAGCAAATGTCTTAAGGGCAGCTAGGGGAAAGAGATACCTTATGTACAGAGGGAGGAACATCAGAATAACATCAGACCTGTCCACAGAAACCTGGCAAACCAGAAAGGGCTGGAAAGACATATTCATGGCACTGAATGAGAAGAACATGCAGCCAAGGATACTGACAAGGCTGACATTCAGAATGGATGGAGACAGAAAGAGCTTCCAAGACTGGCAAAGACTAAAAGAATATGAAACCACCAACCTGGCCCTACAAGAAATATTGGAGGGGCAGTTCTATAAAAGAAGAAAGATTCCAAGAGTGATATAGAACAAAAACTTACAGAGACAATCTGTAGAAACAAGGTCCTCACAGGCAACATGACGACGATAAAAACATATCTTTCAATAATCACTCTCAATGTGAACAGCCTAAATGCTACCATAAAACAGCACAGGGATGAAGACTTAATAAAAAGACAGGATCCATCCATGTGCTGTCTACAAGAGATGCATTTTGAACCTAAAGATACATCCAGACTGAAAGTGAAGGGATGGAGTAACATCTTTCATGCCAATGGGCCTCAAAAGAAAGCTGGGATAGCGACTCATATTGGAAAAATTAGATTTTAAGTTAAAGATATAGTCAGAGATACAGAAGGACACTACATCATTCTTAAAGGGTCTTTCCACCAAGAAGATCTAACAGTTGTACATATTTATGCCCCCAACATGGGAGCAGCCAACTACATAAGCCAACTGTTAATAAAAACAAAGAGACATATTTATAAGAATACATCAATTGTAGGGGATCTTAACACACCACTCTCGGCAGTAGACAGACGAGCTAAGCAGAAAAAAAAAAAAAAACCAAGGAAACAAGCTTTGAATGACACTTGGACCTCGTAGATATGTATAGAACATTTCACCCTAAAACAATCGAATACTCATTCTTCTCAAGTGCACATGGAACTTTCTCCAGAATAGACCACCTAATGGGTCACAAATCAGGTCTCAACTGATATAAAAAGATCGAGATTATTCTCTGCATGTTCTCAGACCAGAGTGCTTTGAAACAAACTCAATCAGAAGAAAACGTTTGGAAGGAATTCAAACACTTGGAAGCGAAAGACCATCCTGCTCAAGAACTTTTGGATCAACCAGGAAATCAAAGAAGAACTTAAAAAATTCATGGAAACCAATGACAATGAAGACACTTCGGTCTAAAACCCATGGGATACAGCAAAGGCAGTCCTAAGGTGGAAATACATAGCCATCCAAGCCTCACTCAAAACCATTGAAAAATCCCCAATACACAAACTCTCTTTACACCTTAAAGAACTGGAGAATCAACAACAAATAAAGCCTACCCTGTGCACAAGAAGAGAAATAATTAAGATTAGAGCAGAGATCAATGAGTTAGAAACCAGAGATACAGTAGAACACATCAATGAAACTAGAAGCTGGTTCTTTGAAAGAATTAATAAGATCAATAAACCACTGGCCAGCCTAATCCAAAAGAAAAAAGAAAGGACCCAAATTAATAAAATGATGATGAAAGGGGAGAGATCACAACTAACACCAAGGAAATAGAAACAGTTATTAGAAATTATTATCAATAGTTATATGCCAATGAGTTAAGCAACCTAGATGAAATGGGTGGATTCCTGGAAACCTATTAACTTCCAAGACTGAAACAGGAAGAAATTGACAACCTGAATAGACCAATATCTAGTAATGAGACTGAAGCAGTGATCAAAAACCTTCCAAAAAACAAGAGCCCAGGACCAGATGCATTCCCTGGGGAATTCTGCCAAACATTCAAAGAAGAAATCATACCTATTCTCCTGAAGCTATTTCAAGAATAGAAACAGAAGGAAAGCTTCCAGACTCTATGAAGCCAGCATTACACTAATCCCCAAACCAGGCAAAGACCCCATCAAAAAGGAGAATTTCAGACCTATGTCCTTGATGAATATGGATACCAAGATTCTCAACAAGATTCTAGCTGGTAGGATCCAACAGTACATTAAAAAGATTATCCACCATGACCAGGTGGGATTTATCCCTGGGATGCAAGCGTGGTTCAATATTCACAAACCAATCAATATGATAGAAAAAATCAACAAGAGAAGAGACAAGAACCGCACGGTCCTTTGAATTGATGCAGAAAAAACATTTGACAAGAAACAGCATCCATTCCTGATTAAAATGCTTCAAAGTATAGGGATAGAGGGAACATTCTTCAATTTCATAAAATCTATCTATGAAAAACCCACAGCAAATATCATTCTCAATGGCGATAATCTGAGAGCCTCTGCATTGAGATTAGGAACACGACAAGGATGCCCACTGTCGCTACTGCTGTTCAACGTAGTACTAGAAGTCCTAGCAATAGCAATCAGACAACAAAAAGAAATAAAAGGTATTCACTTGGGCTAAGAAGAAGTCAAACTATCTCTCTTCACAGATGACATAATACTTTATGTGGAAAATCCAAAAGACTCCACCCCCAGTCTACTAGAACTCATACAGCAATTCAGCAATGTGGGAGGATACAAAATCAATGTACAGAAACCAGTTGCTTTCTTATACACTAACAATGAAACTGTAGAAAGGGATATTAGAGAATCGTTTCCATTTAAAACAGCACCAAAAACCATAAGATACCTAGGAATAAGAGGTAAAGGATCTATACTCGATGAACTACAGAACACTAATGAAAGAGGTTGAAGAAAACAAAAAGATGGAAAAGCATTCCATGATCATGGATCGGAAGAATAAACATTGTTAAAAATCTGTGCTGCCTAGAGCAATCTATACTTTCAACGCCATCCGGCTCAAAATACCATTGGCATTTTTCAAAGTACTGGAACAAACAATCCTAAAATTTGTATGGAACCAGAAATCACCCCATATTGCCAAGGAAACGTTGAAAAAGAAAAACAAAACTGGGGGCATCAGGTTGCCTGATTTCAAGCTTTATTACAAAGCCGTGATCACTCAGATAGCATGGTACTGGCACAAAAACAGATGCATAGACCAGTGGAACAGAGTAGAGAGCCCAGATATAGACTCTCAACTCTATGGTCGAATAATCTTTGACAAAGCAGGAAAAAATATCCAGTGGAGAAAGGACAGTCTCTTCAATGAATGGTGCTGGGACAATTGGACAGCTGTGTATAGAAGAATTAAACTTGACCATTCTCTTACACCATACACAATGATAAACTCAAAATGGATAAAAAACCTCAACGTGAGGCGGGAGTCTTATCAAAATCCTAGAGGAGAACATAGGCAGTAACCTCTTCGACATTGGCCACAGCAACTTCTTTCAAGACATGTCTCCAAAGGCAAACGAAACAAAAGTGAAAATGAACTTTTGGGACTTCATCAAGATCAAAAGCTTCTGCACAGCAAAGGAAACAGTCAATAAAACAGAGGTAACCCACAGATTGGGAGAAGATATTGACAAATGACGTTACAGACAAAGGGCTGATATCCAAGATCTATAATGAACTCCTCAAACTGAACACACACAACAGATAATCACATCAAAAAATGGGCAGAAGAAATGAACAGACCCTTGTCCAAAGAAGACATACAAATGGCTAACAGCACATAAAAAAATGTTCATCATCATTAGCCATTAGGGAGATTCAAATAAAATCACATTGAGATGCCACCTTACATCAGTTAGAATGGCCAAAATTAACAAGACAGTAAACAACATGTGTTGAAGAGGATGTGGAGAAAGGGAAACCCTCTTATACTGTTGGTGGGAATGGAAGTTGGTGTAGCCACTTTGGAAAACAGTGTGGAGATTCCTCAAAAAATTAAAAATAGGGTGCCTGGGTGGCTCAGTGGGTTAACCTCTGCCTTGGGCGCAGGTCGTGGTTCCAGGGTCCTGGGATCGAGCCCCGCATTGGGCTCTCTGCTCAGCAGGGAGCCTGCTTCTCCCTCTCTCTGTGCCTGTCTCTGTGCTTACTTGTGATCTCTCTCTCTCTGTCAAATAAATAAATAAAATCTTTAAAAAAATTAAAAATATATCTACCCTATGGCCCTGCAATTGCACTACTGGGTATTTACCCTAAAGATAAAGATGTAGTGAAAAGATAGGCCATATGTATTCTAGTGTTCATAGCAGCAATGTCCACAGTAGCCAGACTGTGGAAAGAGCCAAGATGCTGTTCAACAGACGAATGGATAAAGATGATGTGGCCCGCATTCGCAATGCAACATTACTTAGTCATCAGAAAGGATGAATACCCAACTGTTGCATCAACACGGATGGGGCTGGAGGAGATTATGCTGAGTGAAATAAGTCAAGCAGAGAATGTCAATTATCATATGTTCCTTGTGGAACATAAGGAATAACATGGAGGACAGTAGGAGAAGGAAAGGAAAAGTGAAGGGGGTGGGGAATTAGAGGAGGAGATGAACCATGAGAAACAAACTGAGGGTTTTAGAGGGGAGGGTGGGTGAGCCTGGTGATGGGTATTAAGGAGGGCATGTATTGCATGGAACACAATGAATCTTGGAACACTGCATCAAAAACTAATGATGTATTGTATGGTGACTAACATAATACAAATAAAAAATCAGTAAAACAAGAAAAGAAACAAAAGTCATAGAGATAATAAAAAAGATTTCCAACAATTAGCTCTTTGGTCTAAAATTTAGCTCTGCTATTGAATACCAGTGAAGAAGTGTGTGTTTGTCAAGAGTGTTAAAGGAGAGAGGAAGGTTGGTGCTCAAATAAGCATGTGTGTTAAGCACCAGTAAGAGGGGATTGAGTAAGATTTATACAGAATCCCATAGCATAGTTTGCACCTTGTAGTCTGACTCTCAAATGCTCCTACCAAAATATCCCTATAGAAGAAGATACTTTGGGTACCTTGGTGGCTCAGTTGGTTAAACATTTCCCTTTGGCTCAGGTCATGATCTTGCGGTCCTGGGATCAAGCTCCACATGGGGCTCCCTGCTCTGTGGGGAGTCTGCTTCTCCCTCTCCTCTGTACCACCCCCCTCACATGTGCTTGCATGCTCTCTCTCAAATAAATAAAATCTTTTAAAAAAGAGACTGAAACCCCATCTCTGTACAGCACTCTTGCAGATTTTGTATCTTGTTCCCTTAATGTGTTTGTTTTTATGTAAGAATAAAACAAGTGACCTAACGTGACAATAGTAGGTCCTACAGAATTATGAGTCAGGTTTATTCTGTGTGTTCTACATATAGCATATTAGTTAGAGACCATGGGGTGTGAGGTGTGGCAGTGGGATGCTAGCTGCTGTTTCCAGAGCTAGATGATTGAAGGTTCAATGTAAAACTTTTTCTTTATTTTAATTTTTTTAAAAGATTTTATTTATTTATTTGACAGAGATTGCAAGCAGGCAGAGAGGCAGGTAGAGAGAGAGGGGGAAGCAGGCTCCCTGCTGAGCAGAGAGCCCGATGTGGGGTTCGATTCCAGGACCCTGGGATCATGACCCGAGCCGAAGGCAGAGGCTTTAAGCCACTGAGCCATCCAGGCGCCCCTAAAACTTTTTCTTTATTGGAACTTCTTGATTTCCAGGATTGTGGAAGAGCATACAGTTGCACTGTGTGACTGGTAAACTGGAAGATTTTATGGACTGTTACAGTAGTAACATTAAAATATAACTTCCAGAGAGTACTTCATCTAAATAAATTATTCAAAACTTTTAATAAAAGAGAATGTCAAGAAAGCAAATATTAGAGTAGAAAAAATGATTCTGAGAGGCATATTTTAAAGAACTTGTTTGCAGAAGTTTTAACACATACTATCTTTTTTCTTTTCTTGGTGACTCTTCAAAAACTTTAATCATCTTAAGTTGAATTTTTACTTAAATATTATCTTTTCTATCCATGTTACTGTTGTTTTTTTATGCAAGTGACCCCAAAGTTATTTTTTTATTTTACTTATTATTAAATACACTAACATTTCTTCAGCCACCGTAATTCTGAGTTTTTAAAAATACTATCATTTTGTATCTAATAGTATTCTGGCTATACTGAGTTGTTTATATGTTGATAAAATACTTTTCATAGACTGTGGAGTGAGGTGAATATGAACCATGTATTCCTGCAGATATTTTGAGGTAAAACTCATTTTGAGGCACATGCTTGAGCATAATTTGTGCAGATTATGAGGTGTTTTCCAGTAGTGTAAAATATAATTCTGATAGCTTGTTGTAAATACAAATTCTAAACCAAAGTTTTTAATATGCTGCAAATTACCTTACTTCAGTGGTTTTCCAATTTAAATTAACGTATGACCAGTCACCATATTGTTCAGGTCCTGATTACAAATCTGTATCAAAAGAAAATTGAATAGACCCCTCTTTCTTCATTGATTTTAATTTAAAAGTCAATTCATTTAGGATGCACAGAGTTACAGATTTCAGAAGTTTGATAAATCCATTTGAATTGTAATATTAAAAATGTTTCCATGGGTTGTGTGTTTGGGGACCATCCTGCTGTGCTTTACTGTCTGTGGTGTAAGACTCAGCATGTCTTATTGTGTAGATATGGCCATTACATTAGTGTGGTATTTTCTCTCCACTCACTGAAATCTGCATTTTTTTCATAGGGTTGTTTATTTGGTATAATGTTTTATTTTCTATTTATATATAATATATAATATATAATATATAATATATATTAACCCTATACAGAGGGCTGCCTCAAGTGACCATATAGGACAAAATGATTTCTTTTGTTCCTATTGGTATTGTAGGGAATGGTAGTATTTCTTTTTTTTTTTTTTAATTTTTTAGAGAGACAGAGAGTGCGCGTGACTGTGGAGGCAGGGTGAGGGGCGAGAGGGGCAGTGGGAAAGGGAGAGAGAGAATCTTAAGCAGGCTCTATGTCCAGCATGGAGCCCACTCTCACAACCCTGAGATCATGACCTGAGTGAAATCAAGAGTCAGATGCTTAACCGACTGAGCCCCTGGAATGATAGTATTTCTTTTGTTTTCTTTGCCATATACTTTTAAAATTTCCAGCTATTTAAAAAATTCAGATGCAGATGCTTAAGCAGAGCATCCTACCTTCTGCAGGTGGTTCCTTATACCCTAATGGCTCTTTCCTGGCTAGTTGATCTGTTTCCTTCTGATGATCACATACTCCATGGTCGCATCAATAAGTCCTATTTATTTATATTTTTTCTTTTTCATTTATTTGTTTAAGATTTTATTTATTTATTTGACAGAAAGAGATCACAAGTAGACAAGAGGCAGGCAGAGAGGGGGAAGCAGGCTCCCCGCTGAGCAGGAAGCCCAACGCAGGGCTCGATCCTAGGACCCTGAGATCATGACCAGAGCTGAAGGTAGAGGCTTAACCCATTGAGCCACCCAGGTGCTCGTCTTTTTTTTTTTTTTTTTTTAATTTAAATTCAATTAGCCAACTTATAGTACATCATTAGTTTTTGATGTAGTGTTCAATGATTCATTAATTGCGTATAACACCCAGTGCTCATCATATCACTATCATATGCCCTCCTTAATGCCAATCACCCAATTACTCCATCCCCCCGCCTACCTCCCTTTCCACAACCCTCAGTTCGTTTCCCCGGACTCAAGAGTCACTCATGGTTTGTCTTCCTCTCTGATTTCTTCCCATTCAGTTTTCCCTCCCTTCACCTACGATCCTCTGCGCTGTTCCTTATATTCCACATATGAGTGAAATCATATGATAACTGTCTCTCTGATTGACTTATTTCACTTAGCATTATACCCTCCAGTTCCATCCTTGTGATGGATATAAATGGTAGGTATTCATCCTTTCTGATGGTTGAATAATATTTCATTGTATATATGAACCACATCTTCTTTACCTCTTCAACTATTGAAGGGCATCTTGGCTCCTTCCACATTTTGGCTATTGTGGACATTGCTGCTATGAACATTGAGGTTCAGGTGCCCCTTGGGATTACTGTGTTTGTATCCTTTAGATAAATACCCAGTAGTGCAATTGCTGGGTTGTAAGGTAGCTCTACTCTTAACTTCTTGAGGAACCTCCATACTGTTTTCTAGAGTGGCTGTACCAGCTTGCATTCCTGCCAACAGTGTAAGAGGGTTCCCCTTTCTCCACATCCTTGGCAGCATTTGTTGTTCCCTGTCATGTTTATTTTAGCCATTCTAACTGGAGTTAGAATGGTATCTCATTGTGGTTTTGATTTACTTTAAAAATATTCTTGTGAAACACTTCTATGAGGTTAAAATTGTTCATAGTTAGTTAATGAATACTGGTAATCCTTTTGTCAAATTGGTCACATGCTTGAGCTGTTTGCATGTAGTGAGCTATAGAGTTAGATAAGTAACATTTCTAGTGGCTTTGTCTTCATTTTGGCAGTGAAGGAGTTAAACAGCTTCTGTGCATCTTTCCACTTTTTTCATGTGCATCACCTTGTCTTCCTGGTGAGTTCTGTTTTCTTTCTGGGTTCTCTCTCTAGGATTCTTCTCTGTCTTTTCCCTGTGTCTCTTTCCCTTCTTGCTTTCCCACTTGCTTTCCATTGGTAGTGTTTCTCTCTGGGTAAGTAAGGCAAAGAGCAGGGCATCATGCATGTTCATTTTCCTGTAGCTTGCGTGGCTGAATTAATGAGTCTGCCTCAGACAAAAACTGCAGGGATGAAGTCAGTGGTGGAGAAAAACGACTATGTTTTGGTCCTTGATATACTATTGAGCAAAAGGGTTGCTGCATCTTAAGCTTCCTCATTTAAAGGACTGCTCAAAACACTGCTCCCACACAGACTGGTGGGACAGGTTTCCAAGCATTTGACAGGAGCTGTCTGGGAATTTGGTTCAGGAAATTGGTAGCAGCTAACCTTTTAATTTAAATTCCAGTTAGTTAACATGCAGTGTAATATTAGTTTCAGGTGTACAATACAGTGATTCAGTACTTCCACCAGTGCTCATCACAACAAATGCACTTCTTCATCCCCATCACTTCATCCCCTATTCCCCTCACCCACCTCCCTTTTGGTAACCATTAGTTTACTTTCTGTATTTAAGAGTCTGTTTCTTGGTTAGCCTCTCTTTGTCGTTTTTCCTATTTGCTAGCTTGTTTTGTTTCTTAAATTCCATGTATGAGTGAAATTTACCCAAAGAACACAAAAATACTAATTCAAAGGATATATGCACTCCTGTGTTTAATAGCAGCATCCTCTACAGTAGCAGTTAACTGTATTAAATTGATCAGAAAGAAACACAGAAAGGTGGGGAACTGCTGTTTCTTCTCTTGCCAGGCATTTGGAACGATCACCTCTAGGAGTCTTTTTTTTAAATGAGAGATTTCTGTATTAAAATGTGTATTAACCTTTCCTAACCGTCTTTATTGTTTTCTCCATTTACCAGATATTAGGCAGGTTGAATTAAAATTTGTAAGTTGAAATTTGTAAGGCTTAGTAATTTTATATCTTATGAAAACAATTCTTGGTAGCTCTTTTTGTAGGGAAGGTCAGCCTTTAGTGATATAAAGATGTATCCTTTAGCTTTTGAGAATTCTGACTCTGACTTTTAGTACCAGGGTTTTTTTTTTTTTTTATGGAGTTGGTATATGTTTGCATAGAACTGTCTTTCTGTGAGAATACTAGGACATAAGCTTTAAAAAAATCTATCTGAAATTTTATCATAATTGGCACATCACTACTTATATTCATTGTTTCCATTTAGGTTTTTTCCCAAGCAGTTCTCAAGGGTGTGATGCATTTCTTCGCCACAAGATGACACTGATATCTCCGTCGGTATTGAAGAAATACGGTATTCCCTTTGACAAGGTAAATTAGTATTATTTTTTAACATTCATTTTGTGTGCATAGTATTTCTATGTAAGACAGATTTAACACAAACTAATATATCCTTGACTTCAAATAGGGTTTTTAGGATGTGGGGAGAAAAATTCAGATTCATGTTTTATAACATAACAGTTATTTATCTGAGTACTAATTTGAAATTACTTTTATTTCAGGGTACATTTACTATAATTTCATGCTGGTTATAGTTCACTTATAATAATACTAAAAGTAAAATGTAGGACATTCAACAAAATAAGATGTAGCACTTGTACATTAAAGTCTTTTATATGAACAACATAGTTTATGTATGTGTGATCTTTTTTTTAAAAAGCACTTAGAACAGAGGCACCTGGGTGGCTCAGTTAGTTAAGCATCTGACTATGGCTTAGGTCGTGATCTCAGAGACCTAGGATGGAGCCCCTCCGTGGACTAGGCACTCAGGAGGGAGTCTTCTTGTCCCTCTTCCTCTCCCCTTACTTGTGTGCACAGGCATGCTCTCTCCTTCTCTTATGTAAATATAAATCTTAAGAAAAAAGAACTCAGAACAGTTATCGTTAGTTTGGTTGGTTAGAGTCTATGATTACGATACCAGTATGTTGCTTCTAAACATATTCAGACATAAAACAATTGAGAGTTCATTATGAATAAAATTGCCTGATGATTTAATAATCAGAAGTTGCTTCTTTGGAATATTTCTGAAGATTAAGTTCTGTAAGACTCAGGACATACTAGGTTCCTCTTTCTTTGTGCCCATGGGTAGTTACTGGATCAGAATTATTATGAGCATGAGAACTTTTTTTTTGAACATGAGAACTTTTATGTGAAGAAGCTAAAGTGACAAAAAGCTTTTGACCAGATAAATAAAAGCTCGTCTCAGTTGGAAGAAGATTTAGTAATTAGCTACTTGTGGACATTTTAATAAATAGCTATACTCTTTTCTTCGTCTTTTTTTCTTCATTTTTAATTTGACTTTTCTTCCCATAGTATTTGTTGTTTTTCACTTAAGAAGTTTTTCACTTGTGACTAAATCTTTACCTCTTCTTAATCTCCAGTCCTGAAAGCACATCCCCCCACTCCCAGCTTTGTTCAATGTAGAATTTTTGTAAGGATGAGGAGTCATTCTCCAACTTGAGGTGGTTGATACTCACTCACAAACTGTCTATGCTGTATTCATGCATGAGATGAGACATATTTGTCTTGTGTGACAGGGATGCTCTTCACCACTGTTTTACTCACATTGTCTTAGCCTTGACAAAAAGCAGGTGTTTGAGATGTATACTGTGGGGGATGTGCCTGTGTGTGGAGAGAAGCTGGTGATGGACTACAGCACTGTCACAGGTACAGAGGGCAAGGGCTGTGTCCCCCAGATGGGCCACTGCCACTGTGAGGCTCTGTCTTACAGATACCTCTAGGCACTGGGCTTTTCAGTCTCAGACACATCATCAGTGAGTTTTTCTTTTAGGTGGTTGGCATTAACCTAATTAGACACTTCTATTTAAGTTGGAATTTTAGAAGAGAGAGGAGAATGAATGGATTAGTCTCCCAAGAACAGAAAATCCTTAATGATTTTAGGGCTGGTGATAGATACTGATCAAGCTGGTCTTTGAAGAGAGGGTCATGTGAAATAGCAGAGTGTGGGATTGGTTCATTTCCCCAGGATTGGAGGCCTTTGGAGCTTGTAGCTCCTTTCCAAGCTCTGGGGAGAAGGAGGCAGGTGCCCTGCACCCCTTTCTGGGCTGTGGCTTTTCGGTACTACTTGGTAAATCACCAGATGCACAGGTTCTCCTTTGATCTCTTGAGGTTGGGACATTTCATGGCTTCTGAAGACACCAGTGCCTCACCATCTGATTGACATTTGCAGTTTTTTATGTGAAATACTGCCATTTCCCCTTCCATGTTGATGAAGAATGTGTGATGACTCTGTACTCCTCAAGGAACTTATTCTCTGATGATGATAATGAACATGGGACAGAGTAGTGTAGGCTTCTGAATTAAACTTCCCAAGTTCATTCCTGTTTCTGTCACTTGGGGAAATTACATAATTTTTCCGAGCTTCAGTTACTTTAGCTAGAGAACGATGATAATAATAGTACCCACTTAATAGGACTATTATGAGGATGAAAAGAGATGATCTATAAAAGGGCTTTGCATAGCCCTCTTTCTCCTCATTTTGACCCTCTTTTTAGGCAATCATTTCATAGTCAAAGTAACATTATTTTCCTTTTTCTTTCAATGTATTTGCAATTATATATATATATACATGTACATGTATA
Organism: Martes martes; assembly: GCF_963455335.1. NCBI lineage: Eukaryota > Metazoa > Chordata > Mammalia > Carnivora > Mustelidae > Martes > Martes martes. Next base: position 35,504,552 of record NC_137900.1, read on the forward strand.
TATATGTTTAATAAACTGATAATGTCTGCTTTTAGATTATGTGTACTTTCCTTTCCAACTTCTTTTATGATATGGAATTGTGATGATTGTTTAGTCTTTTAATAAAAGGGACTTGTTCTTTTCTTTTTTTTTTTTTTTTTTTTTTTTTTTTTTTAATATTTTATTTACTTGTCAGAGAGAGAGAGAGGGAGAGAGAGCGAGCGAGCACAGGCAGACAGAGTGGCAGGCAGAGGCAGAGGGAGAAGCAGGCTCCCTGCTGAGCAAGGAGCCCGATGTGGGACTCGATCCCAGGACGCTGGGATCATGACCTGAGCCAAAGGCAGCCGCTTAACCAACTGAGCCACCCAGGCGTCCCAAGGGGACTTGTTCTTTTCTGTCACTGTGCTTTCTTATGTACATATTACACAGAGGCAGTAAAATAAGCCAAAAAATATTTTGGCTAACTGAGACTCACTGTTTCTGGAAATTATATAGAAGGATAAAATTTAGAGTCCCTTTCAATGGGAACAGGTACTCTTTTTCAACATGGCAAGAACAGAGTTTTCTAGGTTGAGTAGAAAAGGTTTGTGGGTGGGATTCAATGGAGCAGTGAAGGTAGTTACCTTATCCCAGTGGCAGCAACCCTACCCTCTTCACCCATATGTGTAGGGTCAGAAATAGTTGACCAGCTTGAGTTTTGTTTTGTCACATAGTACAGGGAAGTGCCTAGTTTCTAAGCCCAATTATAATTAATAAAATTCAGTTAGACCAGGAAAGGAGAGAACCAGGCTGTGTTGTCATGTGGCTCAGAATGATGGAACTGGAACCATGTTGAACACTGAGGAGTTGTTCTTTGCTTGCCAGGTGGCAGCAGAGTGCTGCTCATTGTAGTAGAACACCTTCTGGGCTGTCACCGGCCAGAGGGTGATGAGATAAATTTCAGATTTGTTGTAAAAGAAAATACTTCTACATACAACATTTTTGTATACCTAAAATGGCAACTGAATTGCCTTATGTGCATCTGTATTTATACAGTATGTCTCCTGTTTGTCTACATACGTACTCCCAGATTCATTTCTCAGCATTTTAGGACTGAATTGAACCATGGTGACAAAATGAACCATAGGTAATACATTTGATAATCCATCATAGCCTAGGTAAATTTTTAAAAAAGAGCAGAAAAATTTTGCTTTACTATTTTTCTATAGCTCATGGTGTGATTTGTGTGTTTTGGTGGTTATAAAAAGCCAAATTTCTTTAACCTAAAAAATAGGAACGGAATAAATGTATTTCTCACGTTTGCTTTTAAGCTCTGACTGGTTTACCCAAGTTTCTTTAATTATATTTAAAGATGCACTCACACATACATATTTGAGTTCTTTGATAGAAATTTTACTATTAAATGGAATATAGTTAATTGTATGTTTTCTGAGTATTATGAAAGAATAATTTGGTGAATACCACCAACTCTTTAGCAACAGAATTCATAGTAAACCCTGTTGAGGGTACATTATTAGTTTCTATAGCTGTAACTTAAAAAAAAAAAGTCAAAATAGGTCCTGTTACAGAACTACAGTAATATGAATTTTAAAGTATTAAAATATGCAGGTTGAGTGCTAAAACAAATTTACTTGGATAACTTAAAAACATCTTCATATAAAATACAATATCTTCGATTATGGATTGAATGAGTGAACAACATTGCCGTAAACAGGGTCATACCCTGTTTAGAAAAGTCTTTAATGTTTCCTGAAAAACTGTTAATGGGTTGGATAAAGATCTGGGGCTACTTCTTTTATATTAGATAGCTCTGATATTATGGCATTTTTTTCCTTTTCTTTATTGGAAATATATTTTAATTGTATTTGCAACTTAGAAAGTCTTATAATTAGAAAATATTATATGTTTTCTACCCTACAGATCACTCAGGAGGCTGGAGAATTTATGATCACTTTTCCATATGGCTACCATGCTGGGTTTAATCATGGTTTCAACTGTGCAGAATCTACAAATTTTGCTACAGTCCGATGGATTGACTATGGGAAAGTTGCTAAATTGGTGAGTTATGCCTCAAAAATAAAGCATAAATTAAATGTGTATTCTGGTTATTGTAGCAGGAAACCCTAAGATCACATGCAACGGTTTTTTTCCTTCATTGATGTTGTGTACTTCTTATCATGATAATTTATTTCAGACCAGGTATATTTATTTTATATGGACTATATTATCATTTGTAGCTATAGTTCTCTGTTTTGAGATTAATGTGGAGCAGAGGTAATTTTTATGCAGCTGATGTTTGCTTTCTTTCTTAAAGCCACCAATTGTATTTTTGTGAGATTTTTTAGTGGCTCCCTGTGGTTCCACGTTAGCTAGACTTGGCTCTATCCAAATTGAGTTTAGTCCATGGCTTAGAAAACAACTACCTACAGAGGAAAGTTTCTGTTAAAACTGTAGTAAGAAGTTGAGGGAGGATGGTAAGAAGAAATGATTAAAATTGCCTTTAGTACAAAAATGAATTTCTTGAAAGTAATATAGAACATACTTTAACAAGAAATATATCTTTATGTTAAATTTGGTATAAAATTTTGCATCTCTTGCTCAGTTATATTTAATTTAGTTCACACACTGTGTATTTTCATTCACAGGCCATAATTTCTATTTAATTTAATTAATCTCCCCCTGTGGTGTTAAATAAAAGACATCTTCAAAGAGGTGGTAGCTTCCATTAGGTTGCTTTCTTTCCTGTGGCTTTGAAGGCAGAAGTACAGGCTGGCAGAGGGCAGCTTCTAAATGAAACTGTGTATTTTACAGAGTGTGTAAAATTGACACAGATTTAGTGGAAAGTGACACATACAACTTATATGGCTGTCTCTCGGCCACAGTATGAGTATTATTCATTCTACATTGATAAAACTTGCATATAGAACCACTGGGTGAACTTGGATAGAAATATACTCAGGGAAGAGAACACTAGGTTTTTTTTTTTTTTTTTTTTTTTTTTTTTTTATTTATTTGACAGAGAGAAATCAGAGCTAGGCAGAGAGGCAGACAGAGAGAGGGGGAAGCAGGCTCCTGCTGAGCAGAGAGCCTGATGCGGGGCTCGATCCCAGGACCCTGAGATCATGACCTGAGCTGAAGGCAGAGGCTTAAACCACTGAGCCACCCAGGCGCCCCGAGAACACTAGGTTTAATTTAGATGTGTATTTAGAGAGTTACATAGTATATTAAAATGAAACTATAACGCTTTGACAGCCTAGGAAGCATTTGTGTGAACTTATGAAAAAAGGAAACCTCCTGCTATTAGAAGACTTTTTCTGTTCTGAGTAATTTCTGTTTATGAGGGGTAATTTAGAAAGGAACAGAACTGAACTACTTCTTCCCATTACACATCCTTCATATTATAATAAACCTAATAAAAAAATAGAAAACTCAGAGTATGTGTCTTGGCCAGCTACTTACAGTGCTTTCACAGAAAGGTAATGCTTGTATCTGCATTGAAATGGAGGAATAGACCCATAGTTAGAGCAAGGTGTGTTATTTTATGGTTTGCATCTTTAATCATTGACATAATAAGTCAGCTATCACAGCTGTTCAGTTACCAGAAAAATTGGTGCTTGTTTACTCTGGGTTTCAGATCTAGTTCGTGGTATTGGTACCCGGGGGAGAATAGCTTCTCCCCAAAGCTAAAATGTTCTAGGTGGGTTTCCACATTTCTTTGTGCTTGTGGAATGGGACTGGGGTATGACCAAGGGAGGGAGGTTGGGTAGTGGTCCTTCCTGAAATCACAGCTGACAGAGCCTAGGATTGTGGGACTAAGAAGTAGAACACTATAGTGGAGGAGGCAGGGGTCTAAGGTCCCACTTTTCTTCTAGCTAACCATATATCATTAGGACAGTCATTTATTTATTTTGTTAGTTTCTTCCTCTATAAATTAGAAATACCTCTCCACCCCATAGATTTATTATGAGGGGAAAAAAATCTTAGGTATGTGGATATCCACTCATGCTGTATTGATTTATATCATTCAATTTAGTTAAAGAATATGACTGTCTTGGTTCTGGTATTTTGCTAGGTACAAAATTGTTCAATGACTATGATGCAGTTTTGGCTAGTTGGTTAAAAATTGTTTTAATTGCATGTGTTTGAGATGTTTTTAGGTGTTGCCTCTACCTTTCCCTTACTTTTGGTGATGTGGTGCTCCTCTGAGAATGTATTTGTTTTCTATTGCTATTGGAACAAACTACCATAAAAGTACTGGTTTAAAACAATACCCACTTACCATGGTTCTATATGTTATAAGTTTGATGTTAGTCTCACCAAGCAAAAATCAAAATGTTTGCAGGGCTGCATTTCTTACTGCAGATGCTGTTGAAGAATCCATTTCCTCGCTCAGTCAGGTTGTTGACTGAATTCAGTTTCTTGAGGTTGTAGGACTGAGTTCCCATTTTCTTGCTGCCTGTCATCTAGGTCTTTGCTCCTAGAGGCATCTCTCAGGTCTTTGCATGTGGTCTCCTATATTTCAGAACAAGCAATCCACAAAATTCCTTTTGTCATATAAGATGACATATTCACAAATTGCAGGGATTGGGACATGGATATCTTTGTTGTTGGGGATGGGAAGGTTGGGGCAGTATACTCTCTACCACAGAGAGTTCCAGTCAATAATTGACATGGTGATATATTAAGAGTCTTCTGTAAGTAGATGTAACTAATTTCAGTTATTTTGTATAGGAACTGGAAACTAAATTTATAATGGATACAGTTTTGAATGTTTCACTAAAACATAGTTACGCTTTCTTAAATCATACCCCTCAATTTTAATATTTTCTTGACTAGTCTCATTAAATAAGTTCTCTTATATTGTAGGGTGCTATGATGGCATTTTTGTGCATATTTTGGTGTCTTTGTAATTTCTTTGACACATTTTTATTGATCCCCAGGTCTGTTTCTTTACACAGCAATATGAATACCGTATTGTGTGCATGTGTGCATGCATGTGTGTGTGTAGTTTTTAATCGTGGGAAAATTTGTGAATTGGACAGTTAATTTTTGTGTTTTGCTTGGAACAAATGTATAAGGGATTAGTTATGAACTGCACCTAGAAGACTTTTAGCTTTGGGATGTCTGGGTGGCTCAGTCGGTTAAGCATCTGCCTTCGTCATGATCCTAGGGTCCTGGGATGGAGTCCTACATTAGGCTCCTTGCTGAGCGGGGAGTCTGCTTCTCCTTCTGCTTGCTGCTCCCCTCTGCTTGTGCTCTCTCTCTCTCTTTCTCCGACAAACAAATAAATCTTAAAAAAAAATGAAACAAACTTTTAGCTTTGAGGATGCCTAAGTTAATCCTTAAACTAACGAAGTTTTGCCTACTGAATTCTTTGCTTTATCTAGTTTATTCTAAATGATAGCTATTATTATACTCAGGGCTAGTTTTATATTTGTGTATAATAGCATCTGAAGGGTCCTGTAAGTCCTATCTATCTATAAATATTTCCCCTTCAAGTACCCAAAGTTTTATGACTTTATGTTTTTATGGTTATTTGGGATTAGGGGACCTACAAACACATGTACTTGAAAAAATATATTTTAAGCCTCTAATTAAAAAAAAGAAATAGTTATTATTCACAAGGGATGAGTTGTGCTTTTGAGGGGGGCAGATAATTTAAAAAATAATGGCATGGTTTTTTCATAGTTGAAGGACTAGGAGAAATGAGATCTCCTTTACCTGTCACATGGGTAAGAATACATAAAAGCTTCCAAGACAGAGTCTCTTTGTGGGACAGAATTAATGTGGTACAGCATGTGGGTCTGTACTGGTTATATTTTATATGTTACAAACCAATATTTCTAATTTGATGACTTAGAAAAGAGCTTTACAAAGCCCTATTTTTTTTTATTTTTTTTATTTTTTCAATGTTCCAAGCTTCATTGTTTATGCACCATACCCAGTGCTCCATGCAATACGTGCCCTCCTTAATACCCACCAGCAGGCCCTCCCAACCGTCCACCTCCCCTCCCCTCCAAAACCCTCAGTTGGTTTCTCAGAGTCCACAGTCTCTCATGGTTTGTCTTCCCCTCTGATTTCCCCCAACTCACTTCTCCTCTCCTTCATTCAGTGTCCTCTGTGTTATTCCTTACGTTCCACAAGTAAGTGAAACCATATGATAATTGACTCTCTCTGCTTGATTATTTCACTCAGCATAATCTCCTCCGGTCCTGTCCATGTTGATACAAAAGTTGGATATTCATCCTTTCTGATGGAGGCATAGTACTCCATTGTATATGTGGACCATATCTTCTTCATCCATTTGTCTGTTGAAGGGCATCTTGGTTCTTCCCACAGTTTGGCGACTATGGCCATTGCTGCTACGAACATTGGGGTACAGGTGGCCCTTCTTTTCACTACATCTGTATATTTGGGGTAAATACCCAGTAGTGGAATTGCAGGGTCATAGGCTTGCTCTATTTTTAATTTTTTGAGGAATCTCCACACTGTTTTCCAAAGTGGCTGTACCAGCTTGCATTCCCACCAGCAGTGTAAGAGGGTTCCTCTCCAACACTTGTTGTTTACTGTCTTGTTAATTTTGGCCATTCTAACTGGTGTCAGGTGGAATGTCAATGTGGTTTTGATTTGACTCTCCCTGATGGCTAATGATGATGAACATTTTTTCATGTGTCTGTTAGCCATTTGTATGTCTTCTTTGGAGAAGTGTCTGTTCATGTCTTCTGTCCATTTTTTGACTTGATTATTTTTTTTTTGGGGGGTGTTGAGTTTGAGAAGTTCTCTATAGATCTTAGATATCTGCCAGCTTTTCCCCATTGAGAAAGATATTCGCTGTAGGTTTTTCATAGATAGATTTTATGAAGTTGAGGAATGTTCCCTCTCTCCCTATACTTTGAAGCATTTTAATCAGGAACGGATGCTGTATCTTGTCAAATGTTTTTTCTGCATCAATTCAAAGGACCATGCGGTTCTTGTCTCTTCTCTTATTGATTTTTTCTATCATATTGATTGGTTTGTGAATATTGAACCACGCTTGCATCCCAGGGATAAATCCCTGGTCATGGTGGATAATTTTTTTTTTAAAAGATTTTATTTATTTATTTGACAGACAGGGATCACAAGTAGGCAGAGAGGCAGACAGAGAGAGGGGGGGAAAGCAGGCTCCCTGCTGAGCAGACAGCCTGATGCGGGGCTCGATCCCAGGACCCTGGGATCATGACCTGAGCCGAAGGCAGAGGCTTTAACCCACTGAGCCACCCAGGCACCCCATGGATAATCTTTTTAATGTACTGTTGGATCCTATCAGCTAGGATCTTGTTGAGAATCTTGGTATCCATATTCATCAGGGACATTGGTCTGAAATTCTCCTTTTTGATGGGGTCTTTGCCTAGTTTGGGGATTAGTGTAATGCTGGCCTCATGGAAAGAGTCTGGAAGCTTTCCTTCTGTTTCTATTCTTGAAATAGCTTCAGGAGCATAGGTATGATTTCTTCTTTGAATGTTTGGTAGAATTCCCCAGGGAATGCATCTGGTCCTGGGCTCTTATTTTTTGGGAGGTTTTTGATCACTGCTTCAATCTCATTACTAGATATTGGTCTATTCAGGTTGTCAATTTCTTTGCGTTTCAGTCTTGGAAGTTAATAGGTCTCCAGGAATCCACCCATTTCATCTAGGTTGCTTAACTCATTGGCATATAGCTATTGATAATAATTTCTAATAACTGTTTCTATTTCCTTGGTGTTAGCTGTGATCTCTCCCCTTTCATCATCATTTTACTAATTTGGGTCCTCTCTCTCCTCTTTTGGGTTAGTTTGGCCAGCAGTTTATTGATCTTATTGATTCTTTCAAAAAAACCAGCTTCTAGTTTTGTTGATATGTTCTACTGTATCTCTGGTTTCTATCTCATTGATCTCTGCTCTAATCTTGATTATTTACCTTCTGTGCGTGGGGTTGGCTTGATTTTTTGTTGGTTTTCCAGTTCCTTAAGGTGTAAAGAGAGCTCATGTATTCTGAATTTTTCGGTTTTTTGAGTGAGACTTGGATGGCTGTGTATTTCCTGCTGAGGACCCCCTTTGCTGTATCCCATTGGTTTTGGACTAATGTGTCTTCATTGTCATTGGTTTCCATGAATTGTTTAAGTTCTTCTTTGATTTCCTGGTTGTTCCAAACATTCTCTTTTTTTCCTTTTTCATTTCTTCTTTTTGTTATTTATTTTTATTAACATGTAATGTATTATTTGCCCCAGGGATACAGGTCTGTGAATCGTCAGGCTTACACAGTTCACAGCATTCACCATATCATGATCTAAACATTCTTAAGCAGGGTGGTCTTTAGCTTCCAAGTGTTTGAATTCCTTCCAAATTTTCTCTTGTGGTTGATTTCCAGTTTCAAAGCATTGTGATTTCAGAATATGCAGGGAATAATCTCAATCTTTTGGTATCAGTTGAGCCCTGATATGTGACCCAGTATGTGCTCTATTCTGGAGAAAGTTCCATGTGTGCTTGAGAAGAATGAGTATTCCGTTGTTTTAGAGTGGAACATTCTGTATATATCTATGAGGTCCATCTGGTCTAAGTGTCATTCAAAGCTCTTGTTTCTTTCTTTCTTTCTTTTTTTTTTTTTTAAGATTTTATTTATTTATTTGACACACACACAGAGAAATCACAAATAGGCAGAGAGGCAGGCAGAGAGAGGGGGGGGGAGCAGGCTCTCCGATGAGCAGAGAGCCCAATGAAGGACTCGATCCCAGGACCCCGAGATCATGACCTGAGCTGAAGGCAGAGGCTTAACCCACTGAGCCACCCAGGTGCCCCAAAGCTCTTGTTTCTTGATTGATTTTCTGCTTGGATGATCTGTCTGTTACTGAGAGTGGTATGTTAAGATCCCTTACTATTAATGTATTCATATCACTATGGCTCTTTATCTTGATTAACAGTTGTTTTATGTAGTTGGCTGCTCCCATATGGGGGGCACAAATATTTACAATTGTTAGATCTTCTTGGTGAATAGACCCTTTAAGAATGATGTAGTTTCCTTCTGTATCTCCGACTACAGTCTTTAGTTTAAAATCTAATTTATCTGATATGAAAATCGCTACCCCAGCTTTCTTTTGAGGCCCGTTGGCATGAAAGATGCTTTTCCATCCCTTCACTTTCAGTCTGGGTGTATCTTTAGGTTCCCAATGTGTCTCTTGTAGACAGCATATGGATGGGTTCTGTAATTTTATCCATTCTGCAACCCTGTGCCGTTTTATGGGAGCTTTTAGGCTGTTCACGTTAAGAGTGATTATTGAAAGATACGTTTTTATTGACATCATGTTGCCTGTGAAGTCCTTGTTGTATAGATTGTAAATTTCTGGTCTATGTCACTCTTGGGTTCTTTCTTCTTTTATAGAACCCCCCTTAATATTTCTTTAGTACCAGCTTGGTGGTCACATACTCTTTTAAACCTTGCCGGTCTTGGAAGCCATCCATTTTGAATGTCAGCCTTGCTGGATAAAGTATTCTTGGCTGCATGTTCTTCTCATTTAGTGCCCTGAATATGTCTTTTCAGCCCTTTCTGGCTTGCCAGGTTTCTGTGGACGGGTCTGATATTATTCTGATGGACCTTTCCTCTGTACATAAGGAATCTCTTCCTCCTAGCTGCCCTCAGAAGCTCCTGTCAAAATTATGATTCATGAGGGGGCGCCTGGGTGGCTCAGTGGTTTAAGCCTCTGCCTTCGGCTCGGGTCATGATTCCAGCGTCCTGGGATCGAGCCCCGCATTGGGCTCTCTGCTCAGCGGGGAGCCTGCTTCCTCCCTTCTCTCTCTGCTTGCCTCTCTGCCTACTTGTGATCTGTCCGTCAAATAAATAAATAAAATCTTTAAAAAATTATGATTCATGAGATTCATAATTAAGTGCCTTGAGGCAGTTGTTCTTGGTCGGTGTTCTTTCTGCCTCTAGGACACGAATGCTTGATCCATTTCTCAGACTGGGAAAATTTTCACCCAGTAGTTGTTCAACTATTATCTTCTAGTTCTGTCTTTTTCCAGCCCCTCAGGGATCCCAATAATTTTGACGTTGGAATGTTTCATGGCATCATTTATTTCCCTAGTTCTGTTTTCATAGCTTCTAAGCCATTTGTTCCATGCCTCCTCCTGATCCTTTTTCTTTATCATTTTATCCTCTAGATCACTAATTCCATCTTCTGCCTCAGTTACCCTAGCTGTTAGAGTATTTAGATTAGATTGGGTCTCATTTATTACATTTTTAACTTTTTCCCAGGCAGTTCTCACTTCTGCCCTTTGAGATTCTATGTTGTCACTAATGGTTTTCTCCAATCTAGCCATTGCCTGGATAATTGTTCCCCTGTATTCCCTTTCCGACATACTATTTATGTCCATATTCAATAGTTCTGATGGAGAGGGCACAGTCTCTGAATTTTTCCTTTGTTGGGTGTTCCTCCTCCTAGTCATTATGGGGCGAGGTGGTTGAAGGGATGTATAGCTGAATATATCAACCACAATCCAGGCAAGGTGCACCCTGGAACGTTTTGGAGCAATTGGAACTCACCAACAAAAAGAAAGAAAAAAGAGAAAAAGAGAGAGAGAGAGAAAAGAGAAAACCCAGCAGAATGAGCCCTAAAAGTAAGATTTATGAGGCATATAAACAAAATGGACAAACAAAAAGACCAACAAATGTAAATGACAAGGAAAAAAAAACAACAGAACCCAGCCCAAATGAACCCCAAGGATAAGACTTCTATAATACCAGCAAAAACAAATACACAGAAACACTGACAGAAGAAGATGGGAGGGTGGTTATAAATCCTTGAGGTGGGTGAGGAAGGTTATTTTGATTCTTCTTGGGTGTATCTTGGTATCTTTGTTAAAGGACTCAACTTTACCGAGATAAAGGGAAATTAAAACTGATTTATGTATAGGGGTAGTATTGATTAGGGAAAGAGGATTACCTTGAAGCTTATATCTATATGTATATTAAAAAAATAGAAAAGAAAAACAGGTCTATGTAAGAAAAAAGTTCAAGTTAAAAGGTTATTATGGGATATGTTGTATTAAACCTCTAGTTATAATGGTAAGTAGGTTAAAAAAGTTTGAAAGAACAAGGATTGTGAGAACAAATTAAAAAAAAAAATTGTACCTATGAAATATACAGGTTTTAGGGCAATACCGGGAGCTTAATATATTATTTTCCCCTCATGTTAAGATTTTACTGTTTTATGGGGACCCTATGGAGGTTGTCCTCTTGTTCTTTTGGCTTGCATTCTGGAGGAGGGGCCTGCTGCATTGTTTTTCAGTCAGTCTTGCTTGGGTTGAGTCGTCCTGCCCCCTATCAAGTGGCTGGGCTCTGTGGAAACCGGTTTTTCAGACTTTTATTCTGTAGAGGTTTTTGTTCTTTGGTGGCTTTTTGAGGTTTAATGGAAAGCATACTGCACCCAGACCTCCGCCTCAGAGGGGAGCCTCAGTCTGCGCCCCTCTGGGTGGTCCAGACACACAGATGCCCCCTCTGCAATGTCTGCTGAACTGCACAACCTCCCATAGGCGGTGAGCGCCCCCAGCCACCATCTCAGTGGTCACAGAAGGTGCCAGTTGTCTCTGCACTCCTGTGCCACTAAAACCTCGAGCAGTATTGGTCCAGGGAGTCTGCTTCTTGGGTCTGCCTTTGCTGGGACTTCTGTCTGGGGTCCAGACATCATGGTTGGGCAGGTTGCAGAAGGCGGCTGCTGCCTAGGGCTCCGCACCAGAGATTAACGGGTTCTCTCAAGTGCAGACTGGGACCCACCAGATCCTCAGCCGGTCCTAGAGACAGCTGGCTAGTGCACACACCAAGCTCCCTTAGGTTTTGGGGGGAGTGCACTCACAGCTCCCTCACAGTTTGGGGAGTTCAGGGGAGCGCAGAAGGGTGTGGACCTAGCGAGTGCCGGCTGGCTCCCATACTAGACTCTTTCACAGGAGAGTGGGAGTGCGTCCAGCCCAGCGGTGGTGCACTTAGGGACCATGGAGGCTCTACCACACTCTCTGGCACAGGTGGTCGCCGGCAGTGGTCATCCTGGGTCTGTGGGCTTAGGCCCCTGACTGCCCAATTCTACCAGTTGCCCCTTAAGCTCTTTTGCTCTTTTTGAGTACCTTCAACCAGCCTCCAAGTTAATGCTGGTCCCCAACCACAGAGCACTTTCGTATTGAGGTATTAACTTTCCAATAGGTGGCTCCTTCACCCTTCTGTTTATCCTCCAACATCAGTCCGAGCATTCCCACTCTGCTTTACCTCTCCACTGATATCTTCTGCCCCCACAGAGATCCAGAAGTGTATAATCTTACATCTCAGGCTGATTTCATGGGTGTTCAGAGTGTTCTGGTAGATAATTAGCTCACTTTAGGGGACCGGTTGAAACAGTGTTCCTACTTCTCCGCCATCTTGCCCCCCCTCCTCCAAAACCCAGTTTTTTAATGGAAAAAACAAAAGAAAACAAAACCCAAAACAAAACCCAAAACATTGGGTTTGAAAAGATAACCCCAGGGTCACTGGTAATATTGGAGATATTGGTGATTTTTATTCAGAAAATTATACTCTAGAACAGAAAGGCCTTGCCTTTAAGAGAACTCACCTACCTACGAAGGGGGTTATGTACTTTCCCCCATTACATTGATCAGAGGTAAGGTTTTCACTGAAGAAAAATTGAGAGGAATGTTCTAGATAGCTATGTGCCCATTTGCCTACTGAGTTAGGCAGAGTTCAGCTTAGAGAGTGCTCAGTGAGTTCCTCCTTTGCAACAGGAATTGTGCCATGTGTTTTTACAAAGAAGAAAGATGTGTTTTCTTTGTCTTCAAGGAGCTTTCATAAAGGAACAGAAGGGCTTTTAATAAACCTCCATTTTCAAAACTGTAGTATGAATAGAACATACTATCTAGTTATTTATTTTAGGCATCTTTATAGTTTTGAACTTGAGTAATCTAGAATGAAATGCTGTATTTTTTTCTGGTAGAGATGTAAAACTATGTAACACTTTAGCAATTGAAATAAGATATTGATGCATATTTGAGATGAATGTTTTCCATTTCTGGAGCCTTCTCTCCTTCTGTGGTGAAATGAAGTCCATGATTACTTCGGTGCAGCAGCTGTGATGGCACTCACAGGTCTGCTTCCTGGCTAGGCTGTATCAAAGAGCTGGCCTGCAGGTTGTATTTCATTTTTCTGTTTGGTAGGATGAAGTGCAGTTGTTTTGATGTTAGGTTTGATGGATTTGTTTGCCACTGCATTCATTAGCTTCACATCAAAAAACTGACAGGCTGTTAAATGAAACTTTGGCTTAGATTTTTAGCTTGACTGTTTGGAGACATTTGTGAAGATATTTTGTTTTTGTGTCGCAGCAGCCTCAAGCACTGTGATTGTCTTGAAGGGAAGAAAAGTTATTTACTGTACTGATTTTCTTGAGTAAAAAAGAATCATTGTGTTGGGTACAGTGATATCTAGCCTACACCATCAGAAGTAGTGTATTTATGACCACGTGTGCAGTATGAGAGACTTATCTATGGCACAGTAAATCATGTTATCTTTTTGGAAGGAAAGGTAATAGTTGGTGGCTCCAAAATGATATGTCTTATTTTGCATTACTTTTATTTTAAGTGATAATCTATTAAGATGGTATGCCAAAAAGTTGAAAAATTATATTGCAGGGCTGGGAATGTTCTCTCATGAACTTTAGGAGCATTTCATAATATAAGTTTAAAGCTTTCTGACATTTGAATCCTTAAATGTTTGAACAAGTTTAAAAAGAATTTTGAAATTGATTTCCCTTTAATCTGGAGTGGATTTCAATTATTAAATTGTCTTACGTACAAGAGCTGTGGTATAGCTTCATTCCATTTTATATTTTAATCCTTTTCTAGAATTGGATTTTGTTATTTTTAAATCAGGTAGCATGCTTCCAAAAAAATCTTTAATCTTGGGCAGTCTTTTTAAAAACAATCAGGAATCATTTTAGTGGTGAGTCCCTATGTTATATTTTAATATGATTTAGATCACAGAATTTCTGTATTCTTTTTTTTTTTTAAGATTTTATTTATTCATTTATTTGAGAGAGAGAGATCACAAGCAGGCAGAGAGGCAGGCAGAGAGAGAGGGGGAAAGCAGGCTCCCCGCTGAGCAGAGAGCCCGATGCAGGGCTCGATCCCAGGACCCTGAGACCATGACCCGAGCCGAAGGCAGAGGTTCAACCCACTGAGCCACCCAGGCGCCCCAGAATTTCTGTATTCTTAAAGCATGTGAAGGCAAGGAAATGTAAACTAATAGTCCTGCATTCTAGTTTTGAATGTCTGATGTGGCCTATATAATATGAACTTTAGGAGCACAGAGATTTTATATTCTCATTTTCTCTTTTTACCTCTACTTTGTTTCTGTTTCCTGGTCACTGGTGGTACAACATAGAGTATAAAATACCATGTAGAGAAACAAAATCATATGAAGTTATGTCCTTTGGAGCTTGTACTCTGACTGGGGAGTTAGTATTTATATATGTGGAAGAGTTATTAAGAAAAAATATTCATATTATATCCTCATTTTATTCTGATAAAGTACTGAATTGTGGGATTCAGAAAATCTGAGATGTCAAGTTATATAGTAGAAAGCCATTTGATTAGTAAATATTGTGTCTGCAGGAGAGATATCTGGACCTCAAGCCCTCAGAGCTAGGGAGCCTGATTTTATTTATTGCTAATTTAAATTTGCCGAATTTTGGGATTTGTGTTACATGGTTTATGACCCTGATGTTTAGTTGCTAAACTAAAATCAATGTAATGTCTGTTTTTGAGGCTTTAGTTTAAGTCAGTACCTTAAGAAAAAGTAAGTTGGCTGGCTCCTGGGTGGCTCAGTTGGTTAAGCATCTGCCTTCAGCTCAGGTTATGATACCAGATATCATGGAATCAAGTCCCTGCATCAGGATCCCTGCAGGGAGTCTGCTTCTCCCTGTTCCTCTGCCCCCAGTTTGTGCTCTCTCTCTTACTCACTTTCTCTCTCTCACTCAGTCTCTCTCTCTCAAATAACATCTTTGAAACATCTTTGTTTTTGAAATAACATCTTTGAAAAAAAAGAAAAATTGGCTTTTTTGAATAACTTACATACTCTACTGGAAAAAAAATTACTTGTTTTTAAATTATTCTACTTTCATATGAGTTCAATAGTAATGATTGGTGAGATTGATTATTCATGATACGCTGGGCCTTGTCCAGGGCACTTTATCCGTTTTATTTCTTGCCATTTCTGTGATAGTGTCAGTTCATAGATAATCCGATGCCTTCTGCCCTCTATCAACCCCTTTTTCAAATGGAGGAGGGAGGAGAAGAGGAATAATGCATAAAATGAGCATGGTGAGGCTGGGATCAGAGGCAGAAGGTTGACCCCCTAGTGTGCTATTTCCTTTTGGATTCATCTCCCTGATTATGGTGGATTAAATAGGTGCCAGTCTGCTATGAGATTTGTGGAATTATTTTTAAGATTCTTGAGGATTTAGAATGATCCTGTCTACTGTGTAAGTTGTGAAGGGGAACTTGCACCCTAATTGGGGAGTTAGAACGAAATTGAGGGCACACCTGCCTGTTTTTATGATTAAGAACCAAATTCTATTGCAGGACTTTTGAAACTTTGGGGTTTTTTTCTTAACCATCTCTTTTACCTTTTCCATATTTATTCGATGTTTATAATAGTAAATACATAGTAAAAAATTCTACAAAAGGCTCTGTCCTAGATAGGTGTTTGGCACTTGAGGGATTCAGAGATTGGGGTCCCAGGGTTGGTGTAACTGCTCAGCAGTGTCATGAGGTCCCCTGCTCTTCCTGTCCTTTTGTCCTACTGGCCTTAGTGGGAGAGTGTTCACAAGTGCTTACTCCAGGCATGTTCTCTCCAAGGACAGGAAGAAAGGAAATAGTACGAGAAGGTGGCTCACCCACCTTCCTCTGTTTGGGAGGAAAATCTTTCCTTAAATCCACCTGAAAACTTCCTTTTATATTTCGTGGCTAGCCGTAACTGTAAAGAAGGCTGGGAAAGTTGATGGCATGTTTAGGCTCTATTTGTGCTGGGCTCTGTGCTGTGGTTAAAAAAGTAAAATAAGACAGATGTGATCTGTCTTTTGGAGCTAAGAGTCTCCAGAAGCTGTCCTCAACCCTGTGGGGCTTTGAAAGTACAGAACCCTGGCCTCACCCAGACTTGTAAGATAATGATCTCTGGTAAGGGGTTGTAAGTGTTTGAATTTTAAAAATTCCCATAGCTGAATCTGGTGGATGCTTTGAGTTGAAAGCCACAGGTCTTTAGTGAATTAAATAGACCTTTGTTGTTTGGATTGAGGTCCTTCAACATCATATATTTTTTCTCTACTAAAAGGTATTTTAGGTTCTAAACCATCAATGTAGAATCCATTTGCAAGTTGGAGATGTGTAACAACTTTCAAGTATATTATTAATAGCCCTTTTTCTGTGAGAATTAATAGGTATTTTGGGCACATGTAGAATTGGGTAAGAGAGTATTGGAAAAGATCTTCTAGAGGAGGACGAATGTTAAAGGTAAAAGGGTACTGTATATCGCGATTTCTAAGGTTAACTGTGAGCTTTTTGTCTAATGTACTGGATTTGTAATTGTTTTGGGGATCCTTTTTTAAAAAATATTCCTTCTTAGTTTTTCTCCTATTTTTTTTTCATTGTGGAAAATAGTATAAAATAAAGAAAACTCTTAATCTCTTATAATAATATAATTATACAATTGTATATTTGGGTTATCAAAGGTGAATATAAATTATGAAAGAGATAGATACTCTATTTAAAATAATACAGAAACAACTTTTTCCTACTCCCTCCTTCCATAATCTTTGTACCCCTTTAAGCTTATTTTTCTTCTTACTACTGTCTGGCATACTGCTGATAATGTCCTAATTTGTTTGTCTCCCTTGCAGTAGGTTGAGAGATCTGTAAGAGTAGGGATTTAAAAAATCATTAGTATCGGGGCACCTGGGTGGCTCAGTGGGTTAAAGCCTCTGCCTTCAGCTCAGGTCATGATCCCAGGGTCTTGGGAGCGAGCCCCGCATTGGGCTCTCTGCTCAGTGGGGCGCCTGCTCCCCGCCCCCCCACCTGCCTCTCTGCCTACTTGTGATCTCTGTCTGTCAAATAAATGAATAAAATCTTAGGAAAAAAAATCATTAGTATCAATAATATTATTAGTATCATTTAGTGTTCTTTACCCAGCACATAATAGATGCACAAGAAATAGTTTATTGAATGATTAAATGACTTCTTGCCCAAGGCCATTTAGTTAAAAACATCAGAACCAGGATTCAAACCTAGGAATCTTGCCTATATTTTATTGCTTTCTTCTTACATAAATAAATAGTGTTCTCTTTTTTACATTTCAGCTAACATTCACTGACTGCTCTGTTACTCAGAACAGAATAATTACAAATGTAATATATAAATTTACCACATTTAAAAATCTTCCTCAAGAACTTGTAGCTTTCCAGTCTGAATCTGAAATCCACTTTCACTACTTAACTCATCCTATCAACTTATGTGGTAAAGCGTAAAATATCACGGCAGAAAAGGAAATGGTTTGCAGAGTTTGGGGACAATGCAAGAAAACAAAAAAATTGGACCCTGTGAATACAGTCAGTTCTCCCTCTATCACCGATAAGCTGATTTTCTTTGGGAGTATCATTCTGCCTTACTGAGACTGTCATGTTAAAATAGTGGTTCTGTTCCCAACTTCATTCAAAAGCTGTCAAAAGCTGTTGTTAGACATATGATCACACATGAGGTAGGAGGCAGGCTATATCAGTACTTTAGTATGACCAATGAATAAATGACCAGGGGTAAAAGGAACACCATTTGTAGCTTGTGGGGCTGGATTTGAATATGGACACTGCTGCTTCCCAGCAGTTGATCCTCTTGCTGGTCGTTTGATTCACTTCATAACTTCATGGTTTGGTTTCTGATTGTTTTCTCTTACATAGTGGCTATCTCAAAGGATCTATGTAGTCTTTTGATAAAATGTGGTAACTTAAAGAAAAAGCTACTTAGAGAATACTTGGGAAAAATTCTTCAAGTGAGATCTGAACCCTTGGCCCAGCTACATACTGATTTTTCTTTCTCGGTGGATGAGCTAAGCACTTTTTTTTTTTTTTTAAGATTTATTTATTTGAGAGAAAGTGTGCATGTGAGCATGAGTTGGGGGGTGGGTGTGCAGAAGGAAAGGGAGAGAGACAAGCAGACTTCTCACTGAGCAAGGACCCATGGCTCAATCCCAGGACCCTGAGATCATGACCTGAGCCAAGGCCAGACACTTAAACAGCTGAGCCACTCAGGCATCCCCCTAAATTAGGGCTTCTTAAATAAGGCATACCAAAGTCATTGTTCCCTTTCCTTTGAGATAAACTTCTCTGCTAATGAAACAAGAACAACATGTGCAGATGTCTGATTTGAAGCTTTGGTATAGGAGTCTTGCTTACTTATCATTTGATAGGACCATTTTGAATCAAAAGAAAGTTTTAATGGGATTTCACTGAGGTCAGTGGCTATAATTAAACCTTAATTGGTGGATCCGTAATCTATCCTTCCTGTGCTCTGAGCAAGGTGATAGAACATACCTCTTTTTAGGACTGCTGGTTATAACTATAGGCTGATTACCCACTAGGGCTGTTTCCCCAAAGAACACTCTCTGCCGGAGCCAGGGACCATACTCAGGCCAAAAGCTCAAAGTAATGAAGGCATATTGCTGAACAAGATTTTGATATTTAAATATCAAAGGGAATAGAGAATAGGTGATGAAACCCATGATTACTCTCTATTACTGTTTTAATAGTTCTACACCTTTGTAATTAGAAGAATCAGGGTGTTAGCCAATTCAAAGAGGAAAGGTGTTCCCAGTTAGGCAGACCCTGAAAAAGTCTCATATAATATAGAAGCCTAGTACCTAGTTCTCTCCCTCACTTAGCCATACCTGTTATTTTTAATTTACTATAATTTTGTCCCCTATAAGCTATGGCTGTTAATAGTTTTTGCCTCTTTCTAAAATGAGGAAGGCAAAACATGAGTGTCTTCTGGATACTTTGGATTCTGTGGAGGGATGATTTTCTACGATAGCTTAGAGCACCAATAAATGCTCTGTGGCACTATCTACAAAATTTAGTGCTTACGGCTAATTCTTCTAGGTGTTATATTTCGTCTCTTATTTGTATTGATCAGTTTGCATTTTTCCATGTGCTGTCTTTGAGGACAATATCAATACTTGTATGCCTTGTTGCTTCTTGAGTGCAGTTTTTATGATGGTTTTATGTAGCTCTTATTATTGTTTAATATTCTGATTTTTATTATACTTGAGTATGAGCAATGAATAAATGGTTAAGAAGGGGAAATTTCAACTCAGAGTTATAATGTCATTTAAAAATATGAAGAACTATGGGGCGCCTGGGTGGCTCAGTGGGTTAAAGCCTCTGCCTTCAGCTCAGGTCATGATCCCAGGGTCCTGGGATCGAGCCCCACATCGGGCTCTCTGCTTGGCGGGGAGCCTGCTTTCCCCTCTCTCTCTGCCTGCCTCTCTGCTACTTGTGATCTCTGTCAAATAAATAAATAAAATCTTTAAAAAAAATATGAAGAACTAAAAAAGTGTGAAGAAACAAAATCTTAATATTGGAGAATTGTCTGTTGTGTAATCATACATATCACTTTTTTAGGGGGATGGAGATGAGGGTTGCATATGTACATATATTTCATTATTATTGCTGTTATTTTATGACCTTTTAGGAAAAGGCTAGAAAAACATTTTAAGGAAAAAAAATTAGCATGTGTTAACTTCCATTGTAATATCAAAGTTTTATAAAATTAATTATATCTTACATCTCTTTTCAGTATGCTTAATTAAAAATAGAGCTCAAACTGGGTGTGGTGCATAACAATGAATCTTGAAACACTGAAAAAAATAAAATTAAAAAAAATAGAGCTCAAGCAGATCCTCTGTGATCACATAGGATTGCTATCTGAGTCACACTCAAGGGAGTGACACAATGTGTGGATGTGGTGGATCCTCTGGGGAGTAATACACTTTGTCTTGAATCTCTCTCAGGCTCTGTATATAATCGTGCAGAGCTTTACTTTCGTTATGTAGAAGGGAAGCATTATTGTGTAGTGGTGAGGGGGTACAAGTTTAAGGATTAGTCGGACTGACTGAAATTCAGACTTTTCCTTTTACTAGCTGTGTGATTGGAGTAAGTACTTAACTAACCTGTCCAAATCTCCCTTTTCTCATATGTAAAATGGAGATTATAACCTCTTTATAGTTGTTTTGAGATGTAAATACAATTAAATATGTAAGCAGCCTTGAAAAGTTGTGGTGAGTACTAGGTAGATATGTACTAGGTAAATATGTGTCTTTCTTCCAGAATTCCAGTTTGGGGAATTGACCTTGGCTCAGTGGTGGTTGTGACTGGTCTAAGGGAATCGGTTTCTTTTTCCAGTGATGATGGGTCAGTTCAGTGGGCCAGTTCCTGGCCCAACAGAAAGGAGGATTGGGTTGGTGAAGATGGGGGAAAAATACCATCTTGCCTACGTGTGTTGCGAGGATCATCTCTAGATGGGCGCAAGGAAGCACTGAAGTCTGCAACCTGCAGTCATAAGGGGACTGGGCCTAGCTTATATTCCATGCTTTGGACACCAGATTAGAGAGCTGAAACGGGTTCTCTTTAAAACCAAAGTCTAGAGAAAGCAGGCCAATCTTTTATTTTTCATAACTTTGTCAGTCAGAGATTTAAGTGTTCATTGCTCCATCTTTGTGGTGCTTCTTTCCTTAACAGGAGTTTTGATGGCATATTTGAGTGCGGGTAAACAAAAACCAACCCAATCACACAGACCCGTGTTAGAATTCTGTTTCTGTGCTGGGCAGCTGTGTAATCTATCTCTGTGAGCTGCATTTTTCCTACCTGTGAGGAAGGCTTTAACCCTCCCCTCATCAGCCTGTGGTGAGGATGGCAGCTGTAGTTGGTGCAGTCATGTAGCACCATGCCTCTCTCATTGAAAACATTTTTAAAACTTCTAAGTCAGGGAACTCCCTGATACTAATTTGGAGAAGGCTGGCAGAGTTCAGATCTGAGGCACAACTGTGGCTGTGGGGATAGTATTTTCAGGATAAGTGCTAACAGCAGGCTGGGCAGATGGATTGCTTTATATATTTCTACTTATTTCTCATATTCGTTCACTCTTACTTTCTGCCAGCGTGAGGGCAATATGAAAAGAAGTGATATCACCCAGCAGTGCTTAGGGTTCTGTGGGCCAGAGTGCTAAGGAGAGGTATTTGGATAGGCTGTTGCTTATGTTTTCAAAAGCATACTGTAGCTCTTGGGCCCTGTGTTGAATCTGAAAAACCATGTGTTGTAAATCCCTGGGAAGAAAACCATCATGGATATTAGAGATTCCTGCTCACTTTGACTCTTCTTGTCCACATATGGTTTTCATATACTCCAGGTTTTTATTTGAGTTAAGATACAAAAGTAGGTAGTTTCCAGCAACTTTTAAAATTTTTGTAACAGATATTGTATAATTTAAAATTTTCATAACAAGTAATAATTCCAATGACTCTTGGTAGAGTATTTCCAGTTTTAGGGAATGTATATTCTGAGTCATCCTGTAAGTGTTAATTTTTAAAAATTTGGACTGTTCTGATAATTCTTAGAATAGCATGAAAACCTGTTTCTTTGCAGGTAAATAAAATAAAAATAAAAAATAAAAAGCAGGTAGGTAGTATGCATTAATAGCCCTTGACATCTCCATGCCCTTATCCCATTCTTCCACTCCTAGGAAATAATCAGAAATGCAGACAAAATTTCATTAACAGAAGTGATTGTTGTAGTCCAGTTCTGTCAGCAAAAATTGAATTATAACTAAAATGTCCAATGATAAATGGGAATCATTGAGTAAATTATGGTGTGTCCATGTACTAGAATCCTTTTAATTTTACAGAAAATTATTTGAAAGGAAATCACTATGGCTCTTAATATTATTACTCAAATACTCATTGTTAAGATATATAAAAATAAAAGAAAAATGAATATATGTCCATATATTTAAAAAAAAGTAGAGTACAGAAAAATATTTAATGACACCCTTTCCAGTCCCTTCCCTAAAGTAAAGCCTGTGAGTAACTTGCATATCCCTTCAAGAATATCAGTGTCTTTATCTTCTTAAAAATCCACACAAAACTGATTAATACTGTAAACATTATTTTCTAATGTCTTTCCTTTTAACATTTTCCCTTTTAATGTTTTTTTCATATGCAAGTAAAACATTTTTAAAGTATAGACATTTATTAGGAAAATCTCCTAACTTGTCCCCATAGAGTATGGCAGGTGGTTTGTGGTAGATTTTTTTTTTGGAGGGGCATCATAGAACCACAGTAGTACATGAGAGTTCATTGCACAGATCTTGTTTACAAATTAGGACTTTGAAAATGAATGCCTTAGTTCATTGCTCTATTTCATTCCCTCCATGCAGAGCAGATGGCTAGGTGGACCTGGTGCACTTGCACGTTTCCACTCTTGTCTTTGTTGATGGGCCCTGCCTGCACCCACTATCTCAGTTTATTCCACCACAGTTCATACTGTAAGGTAGTTAATGCCATCATTGTTTTTGTCTTATCGAATAACAACATTTTTAACTGTGCTCTCATATTTGAAGGGTTGTATTGGTCATGTAAATTTTAATAAGTTCCTTTAGAATTGCATTTCTTTGGCCTCATAAGGGATTATCCGAGTGAATTTGGAATACATGATAGGAAAAAGTAACTAAATGACTTTTGTCAACAGTTCTGTGATAATGGGAAATTGAAATAGGAATGACACAAAGTGGGGATAAAATCCATCCTGTTTTGTAAATACACACATAGGCAAGAAGGGCTTCATAATGGGATGCCTGGGTGGCTCAGTCGGTTAAGCATCTGCCTTCAGCTCAGGTCATGATCCCAGGGACTTTTGGGATCAAGCTCTGCTTCGGGCTCCCTGCTTAGCAGGGAGTCTGCTTCTCCCTCTCCCTCTGCTGCTACCCCTGTTTGTGATGTCTCTCTCTCTCTGTCAAATAAATTTTAAAAAACTGAAAAAAAAAAGAAGGGCTACATAAAATAAGAAAATACCAACTGCAATAATCATAAAGGATACTCTAGATTTAAAACATGCACACGAAGTAAGACAACTAGGAAATTATTGCCCATTATTGCAAGAGAGCAGAGGGTGCTTAAAATACCCCTCAATTTTATGTCAGTCTTAAATTCCAACAACCAAAGAGCATATACCATCTATATTTAAAAGTCTAATGCAAACTTTTCTATTTTGGGGGTATGCTAGAGTTGAGTTGAGGAACAAAATGCAGCAATAATCTGTTAGTAAGGACACACATTGGAGGCTGTCTTGGCGAGGGATTGAAGGAATAGATGAGGGAAAAGATTTCTAAGAAAGCAGTATTCCAAACCCTCCTCAGCCCCTCTGTGTGGAATTCTTTCTGTTACATATTGTCTCCATAAGTGGCTCTGGTAAGTTACTTGATGTTGAATGTTGGAAGTTCTGAAATATTAGATTATGTCTCTAAAATGACATTCACTTAGGCACATGCTCATAAGTTTTAGAGAACGTGTTTCATGCTTTAGTATTTCACATTTGATTAGAAAGAATGTTGGAGAGGTTTCCTGAGTTTTGGTGCTGCTTATACCCATGACCTTTGTAATTAATGCTGAATCCTAAACCCTAAAATGTATAGTTTGAGTAAGCATGACCAAGATATCTTACTAGATAAACTGCTGTTCTTAGATTTGTGCATAGGTTTACACTATAGTGTAAACGTCAGTAGAATGCATCTTAGAAGGCATTTCTGTAGTATAGATTCTTTATGAACAGTTCATGGTACATTTTCATCCAATTACTGTACAGATGTGTTTGCTGGTGCTGTTGAGATGAACGGTGTCTGTGGCAAAGCTAAATCAGTCTCTGATTTATGCAGCCACTCAGCACTGGACTGAAAAATGTTGGTGCTGAGAACAGATTCTTGTTCAGTTCCTCTTATGCTTTACTTCTTGTTCATATTGGTGATCTTGCTAGTCAGATAGCTTATGCAAAAATGAAGAAAAAGAACTGGAAGTGCAGATCCATTTTACAAAAGTATCCACTCTTTGTGAAGTGGAGATTCTGAAGTTGATGCTCTACTGAGTAACTGATGTGGTTACTTACAAAGAAAATTTGGGCTGTGCAAATCTCTGTGTCTCAAAGAAACATTCTGAGGTTGGGAAGTTTATAAACCTAGACTTTCAATAGACAGAGTTTAGTTTTAGTAGACTTATATAATGTTGTTTGGGTTTATTTCATTTTAAGAGAGCCTCTCGCCCCTCTATGCCCCACTTTATTTTCTCCATTTACTTTCTGTAACTGATTGACACCGTAGCAGATTGAATTAGATGTATTTTCTGAGACTTTATAATTATTCAGCTTTGAAGTAAATAAATGATGCTTCTTATTTATGGAAATGCCACAGGATAAAGCCAAACAAGCACAACTATGGAAGGAACTTTTTTCAATGAGTGTCAGGTGTCCAGCTCCCAGCTTCCTGTTGTCTCAATTACTTAGTAGGGTCTGTGGAGAAAGTGGTCCTCAGTGGGTAAATTAGCAGCTCTGGGCCTTCTGCTTCAATGGGTTTGTCTCTGAAGCAAAGGCAGAGAAAGTGTTTCTTCGCTGCTATTCCAAGATGTGATTACTATGAAACCAAACCCATGCCAAACACATAGTCAAAAGCTGGGAAACCAAAGGGTGAGGAAACTACAGTTTTGGGGAAATAGAAATAGGACACAGAGGGAAATGGGCATTCAACAGAAAGTCAAGGCATAACCATAGATTAAATATTCATTCAAGTACTGAGCTATACATTTAACAGAGGATGATAGACTTTTGGGACTGGGCAGTTTGCAAGTGGGGAAAACTTATTAAAAACCAGTTTCAATCTGCAGATCTGTGGTTTTACAAAGCATGTGTATGGAGATGTGCAGACAGTAGAGTATATGCTTCAGTAAATTTAACAAGAAGGGATCTGATGACAGCTAGGGTGTTTGTGATTGTGCTGTTCATTAATAAACCTTCAGAGTAAATTTATAGCTAAGTGAAGGGAGGAAAAAACTAGCCTATTTTATGCCATTTGTATCTTATGGTTTAAGCCCACAGCAGAACTAATCATAGAGTTGTATGGATTACTGAACACAAATGAGGAAGGTTGAACTTCAAGGAAATGTGCTATTTATAGAGTTATTTGTATTTTCAGTTGGGGATTTTTAACTGTGGTATAAAGAGTCATATAAAAAGGAAAGATCAATGAGATACTGTATGCTTTTAAGTGTGTTACATGCTCACTATTTTTGTGAGCTTTTGTGGTTCTTTAATGGAGGGTGAATATTTTTAAATAGTCAAAAACATATGAATACATAATATTTTCCACAAATATATGATGTGCATTTTCCCCTCTATAGGTTTAGCTTTTGGTTTTTAATGGTTTCTCTTTAAGTCCCTGAAAAATTATCTATTTTTATATAGTTACTGTGTACAGTTGTAGACTCATGTGAGTTTTAATATCATGTTGCTTCTGAGTGTTAGTTTGGCAAACATAAAAACTACACTGCATAGTATTTGTTTATGTAATATGTGTATTTTATTTCATGGAGACAGTATGAGATTTATGATAAAGGTTAGGATTCCTAGAAATCATTCTTGCAGCCAATTAAACAAGGATACTTATAGCATTCCTCTTATTTCACTAGTGTGAAAATATTGTTACTAACAGTAGAGAGGATGGACTAGATTTTTAGAACATCTCTGTTGTATAGCTGTTAAAACCAGTGGGTTAAATCTATATGTACTGTTGTGACAAAGATCTTAAAAATCTATTGTAAAGTGAAAATCAAGGTGATTAAGTGTCTTGTATAGTGTGAATCTTTTTTAAAAACTATCTTGAAAATATGTAAATAGAAAAACAAAAGGAAGGATACAAAGGGTTAATTATGTTGGCCTATAGCCACTGGAGTGAATTTGAGGTGTATAATACAGGGACCCTCACCTTTTATGCATTTCTGTTGTTGGATTTTTTTTTTTTTACAAGGCTGTTTTCATGTATTATACTGTGCTACTTAGAATTCAATAAAGTTATCTTTTTATAGTTTTCAATAGTGTTTATATAGAGAGGTCTAAACTAATGTTCACATGTGTCTTATAGGCACATAGAGATATTCTGAAATTTATCAACTTCAAGATATTTAGTTTGTACCAAAATTTCACTGTAGGAGAGGGTGATAAATATGTGTCTGTACATGTTCATAGTACTTTTAAGGCCTTAAAACTTTATCCTGTAGTTACTAATTGATCTCTAAGGTGACATTCATCATTGATCCTAAAATGCAAATAAACAGCATTGATATACATTATTTAAAAAATTGCTGAAAGAATGAAAATGGAAACTTGCTTTGAAACTATTTGCAGATTGAATGTAATGTTCTATATTTGTTGTAGTGGAAGAGCTGAAATTGTATATTGGCTCTTGCTAAGACATGTACAATGTGTACAAGTGTTTATCATTCTCATATAATCAAAACTCACTATTAGACTCTGTAAATAGTATTATGGACCATGGTACTTAAATATTAATGTATTTCATTACTTTTGTTCTCAAATTAAAGATTTATGGACAGTGTGTATCATTAACCAGCAGAGGGCAGTGTCTCTTCACAAATTTTTTTTCCTGCAAAGTCTTGATAAGAGTGGGTTTCCCTAATAGCATTTGACCTAATTTGACATATGAAGACCTTAAAGATATTGATTACAAATTTGTAATTGATATGTTTCATATGGAATAGAAGGTGATAAAAATGAATGTAACTTAGTGTAGTAAGGGATATTTGTACTATTTTTTATAATCCTTCTAGATTAGTTGTTTCTTAAAAGAAATGTTCATTTTATGTGTAAGAAGTGTGAGCATTTAGCCTAAAATGTCATCAAATTGAAGTGCTTTTCTTTGTGAAATAAATTTATAATGAGCCCAAGTCTGTTGCAAGTTGTTCATGGATTTGGTCCCTTCATGTTGTATAGTGCAGCTGCTGTGCAAAGGAGCAGTGTGTGTTTACACACACAGTACAAAAATAAAATAAAATTTATTGAGGGAAACTTACAAGCTGACAAGTAGCAGTGTGTGCAAGACCCTACAGGTCTCATTTCTTCCACAATGAGGTGGACTTGAACGAGGTGTAGCTGGGAAAGGGTTTCAGTGGAAGGACCCAACCAAGATCCCATCATGTCATGCTCTTATTTACAAGGAAAAGGGGGCAGAACACATCCGTGGGCCTCCTAGGTGAGGAAGTAGTCTTTTTAGAAATGGAAGCTTCTATCAAACATTTAGGACAGATACGCTCTTGAGATAACTCAGACCTGCTGAACTTGCTCTTTGTTAAGCTTTTGGAAGGTGAAGGTAAAGAGCTTAGTTGGGGACATTAAGTGACATTAATTTGTAAAGAGAAGACATTTAATTTAGACTGCTTGAGTTTGAGTTGGGTTGGTCATTTATAGGTAGTATCATTTTAGGAAAGATTTCTGTAAGTTGGTATAATAATACTATATTATAGTTTAGTTGTAAGGACTAAAAGAGGTAATTATTATAAGTTACTGAAATAGTGACTCCTACATGTCATGTAATAAATGTTTCTTCTCTTTCTCATGAAGTGTTGACATTTATTAAACTTTTAAAATCAATTTGGGGTCCCCATCATGTGAAATTGTGCTATGGTAGTATGTCAGTGCATTCCTGTATTTTGCTTCCCAGCTGTGCCCCAGGAACTAGTTGTAAGCCAAGACTCTTTGTTCCATGATGACACTTCTGGGGCAGATCTGATATCCTATCATTATTGGGCAGCTACCACTGACATACATGCCAGCCATGCTATTAACTGTCCTTCAGAATAAAACTGTGGAGGGTACCCAGTGGGGGAGTGCATTCTTATCGTCTGGGTTCAGAGGGACTTTAAATAGGTCAGAATATTTATTTGGTTTTCATCTGGGCTGTGTCCAGAGCATGCTAAAGGACTGTAGCTCTGGCATAAATTTTAATTGAGTAAATCATACAGGGAGACAGAAACTGTACTACTGGGAGAAAAGTTCAAATGCTGAGATAGCTGTTCTAAAATATCCCTTGTTTTGTTCTTTTTTTTTTTTTAGTTGACCTCCTTCTTTGTAAAATAAAGCAAGAACATGAGACATTTTGAAAATGCAAAAAGCTACTTCAACATATATGAAAGTAAAGAATATAATTCTTGAATTTGATGGATAGGTACACACAAAGGAAAAGTGTTTGCTCTTCTTCCGACTCTAGCTTTGCATTTGTGGAAGGGGATGTCCTTAATTCTGTGGCTGTGGCTAAGAGAACAGATTTACATATGCAGATACAGGAAGAGGGGACTGAGAGCTGCAAAGATCAGCACTTGCTCTCTCTAATGTAGACCAGAAAGGCTTGAGAGTTCAACACATTGATTTTCTCCTGCAGTTCATTAATCTGGCCATGTCATAACTATCTGATCTAGCACATCAACTGGCATTGATGTGTATTGGGGATAGAAATTTTATTTTACAAACTCAAACTATTCAGTAATGGCCATGAAAAATCACCAAAGATGTAGATGGATCTTTAATACTGCCAGGTGTTTCAAAGATTTCTTCTATTAAATGCTGTACCCAAAATTATAGAATGCTCTTCAGTTTTTTAATATGAAAAATAAAATACCTTAAATATATACACTTATAATTAAAAATGTAAACATGTAAATAAAAATGAGGTAAAAGACTTTGGAAAATTATATAAGATGAAATAGCAACATAAATTGGAATAGAAAAGAAAGGATTTGGAATAAAATAAAAATCATTTCAGAAAAAAGAATAAAAAATGAAAACTCAGGGGTGCCTGGCTGGCTCAGTCGGTAGAGCATGAGACTCTTGCACTTGGGGTTTTAAGTAGATACTACTTAAAAATAAAATCTTAAAAAAATTAAAACTCAAAAGTATGCTTTTATTTGTATTTTTAATATAGCAGTTAATCATTTAGTGAAGCAAGTATCTAAATATGTGCTTACATTTTGAAAGCTTCATTATTTTAGGGAATTTTGACAGAGCAAAAGAGGGTGAAGATGGGTGGCAGGTAAGTGGAAATAAATTGAGATTCCTGTCATATCAAAACAAAATTTTATATGGCTGAAGTTGTTCATGTTAAATGTATTGAAAGAAAATGTGGGAGACTATTTATCTGATCCTTGGGTTTGGGAGGACTTTCCAAGTGGGATCCATTGGTGGATTCCATGAAGGAAGAGACTGTGAGATTTGAAAAATTGCAAACTAAATAAACAAGTACTGTATACCACTTATATTACATAGGAGATAGTGGGTTAATATTAAGCTGTACTTGTACTATGTAAACTCCTTAAGCTGTAGTTGTAATTCCTAAATGTTACTTAATAGCAAATGAATTAAAAACATATTTAGTCAAATATTGATATAACTTGGGGCAGAATGTAAAATTTATAAGAATATTTAAAACAAAACTGGAAATTTTAAGGAAATTTGGCACATCTGAGATGTTGGTTGGTGGTTTTTTTTTTTAGATGCTATGGGGCTATGAGTGTTTCTTTGCCATTAGGTATGCTTTAGTGGTCAGGTTTGAGAAAGCAACGCCACTCGAATATATAAAGAACCTCTGTGGGTTCCTGGGTGGCTCAGTCACTTAAATGTTAATAGATATTGGTTTGGCTCAGGTTCTGATCTCAAGGTGGTGGGATCTGCCCCTTGTGGGGCTCTGAGCTGAGTGCAGATTCTGTTTTGAGACTTTTCTTCTCCTTTCCTGTCCGTTTCCCTTGCCCTCTGCTCCTCACTGCTCCCCACAATGTGGCTGGTGCTCTCGCTCTAAAATAAATAAATAAATAAATAAACTTTTTAAAGAAGAAAAGAACTACTCAATTAAAAAAAAAAGATTTTATTTATTTATTTGACACAGAGAGACACAGAGAGAGAGGGAACATAAGCAGGGGGAGTGGGAGAAGGAGAAGCAGGCTTCCTACTGAGCAGGACCCTGGGATCGTGACTTGAGCTGAAGGCAGACACTTAATAACTGTGCCACCCAGGTGTCCCTCCTCAATTTTTTTTTTTTTTTTAAAGATTCATTTATTTTAGAGAGCATGAGGGAGGGGAGAGCTCAAGGCAACAACACTGAACCATGAGCTGGAGGCGGGGCTTGATCCCAGGACCCTGAGATTAGGACCTAAGCCAAACCAAAAGTTGGATGCTCAACCGATTGTGCCACCCAGGTGCCCCAGAAACCTCTCAATCTTAATTTGTTAATAATTATCATAGCTAAAATTCAGTAAGTCTTTACTTTGTGTCAGGTATAAAATTTATACAAATTCATCTAAGTTTTACAACTGTTGTGTAAGAGACATAGTATTACTACTCCCATTTTATAGAGGAGAAATATTAGGTGCAGTTGAGGGTCAGTCCACATTTAAAGTGGAAGAATTGGGGGCACCTGGGTGGCCCAGTCAGTTGGGCTTCCCACTTAGGTCATGATCAGGTGCTGTGGGATTGAGCTCTGTATGGGGCCCTGTGGGGAGGGGGAGGTAGAGTCTGCTTGGTATTCGCTCTCTCACCTCTCTCTGACCCTTCTCCACTAGCTAGAATGCCTGTGTGCCTGTGTGTGCACGTGCTCTCTCTCTCAAAAAAAAAAAAAACAAACCCAAACCAAACCAAAACAGAACCCACTAGGTAAAGGCAATTCATCAAAGAAAAAATACAGTAGCTAGTAATCACATAATCTTAATTTAATCTTATTAGTAGTCATAGAAATGCGGAAAGATGAATGTTGTTTCTAACCTCTCACTGGCAAAGGAGACAAATGAAAACATCCAGTGTTGTTAATGCCTTTACAAATTAATACAACCTACAGGATGCCCAGGCTGTCAGCTTTGGAAATAAGTGTGTTCTATGATCCTGCTTTCCACATCTGGGAATATGTCCTGTGGAAAAAGAGAAAGTTGCACCAGAATGTACCTATTTGGATAATCCTTATAGTGTTGATTATGAAACTGAAAAAATGATAGTAAGTAAATAAATGTCCAACACTGAGGGATGGTTGACTAATTTATGGCACATCCATCTATGATGTGCTGAGCAGTGTGAAAAATTATGTGGGTGTGTAATTATTGATAGGCATTTATAACATACTGTCAAGGATTAAAAGTAGATTACAAATTAGGATATTTTCCTTTTTAGTACACATGTGTTGGCACCTGGGTGGCTCAGTTGGTTAAGTGTCTGGCTCTTGATCTCAGTGTGGGTCTTGAACTCAGGGTTGTGAGTTGAAGCCCCCCACACTGGGCTCTGTGCTGGGTATGGAGGCTACTTAAAAAAAAGGAAAGAAGGTACACATGTATTATAAATAATAGAGGGGTATTCATTATTTAACATCATCATCTTTGATGGGATTGCAATTTTATTGTTATATTTCTACAGCAACTGTTACATGTGCAGTTAAAAGATTAAAAGTTTGGGGACACCTGGGTGGCTCAGTGGATTAAGCCTCTGTCTTCAGCTCAGGTCATGATCTCAGGGTCCTGGAATCGAGTCCTGCATCAGGATCTCTGCTCAGCATGGGGTCTGCTTCCTCCTCTCTCTCTGCCTCCCTCTCTGCCTACTTGTGATCTCTCTCTCTCTGTCAAATGAATAAATAAAATCTTAAAAAAAAAGATTAAAAGTTTGTTTTTAAAAAGAACTGTCATTGTATTTTTCATGTAGTTATAGATTTCAAAGTACTGAATTTACTTCAAATTAAGTGTAAATCTACTGGTGAAGTGCTTTTAAAATGGAGGCAAAAAGACAAGAGCAGTAGTTTAGGAAAATATCCCAGAGGAAGATTTTGGTAAATCAAGGTATACATGATTGGCTAGATCTGAGACTTTGGCCAAATTACTTGCTTTCAGCTTCAAAGAGGAGTGTAAATATCAATAATCCCTGAGCGCATATAACTGTATCTAATATTTATAGTGATAACTGTGAGGTGTTAAGTTAATGATTTTGATATATTGCATATCCTGATTAAGAAAGTAAACAAGTGTATTAGGAAATATTAGAATTCATACCTATCCTTCTTATGGTACATTTTACTTCCTACCTGTGCTAGATAAATCTGCATGTTTAATAATGTTAGCAATTGTATACAGATGTTCATATTTCAAGCAAAAACAGGGATTTGATAAATCTCCAGGATCTCTAAAGTAATTTATTATATTTGGAATCTTAATTAAGTTTTTTGTTCTTGTGGAGCTTTCTTTGAGATATTTAAAAGGTGTATTTTTGAATCTACATGACCTAGGGCTAAGGGCAGGTGCACCTCCTGGGCACTGACCCTGGAGAGAGGAAACCTCAACCCAGCTCAACCGCTCTCCAGCTCTGGGCTCTTAGGTGATGTGACTCTTCTTCAGTGCCTCTCCCCAGCTTTCGTCTGGGGCTCTGGGTCAGGTTCCTAGTTTAAAAGTCTGTGAATGAATAAGGTGGGAACGTAGTTCTGGAATTCTTCGCCAGCTGATCCTTCTTTTTGCAAGGTTTTCCCCAGGAAGTTGGTACAGAATGGGCAGGTAAAGGGTGTCTTGTGGGAATAGGTTTTCTCAAGGCTCAGGTCGAGCATGGAGGGGCCTGCACAGTTCTTTCCTGTAATGTGAGCCTTATTCCTCCTCCTGTTCCACCTCAACTCTTCCCTTCCTGCCATCCCTCACTTCTTTATAGCCCTTTTCTGGGAATTGTGGTGCCTCTTCCCCATTTGATGAACACTGTGTATGGCAGGGCTCAGCTATGGCAGGCAGCATTCTTAACCCCTCATGTGCAGGTTAACAGGCCTCCTATTTGTCTTCCGGGGTTATTCTACAGATTACATGAGAACAGGTGGTGCTGTATGCTCATTCCTCACAGTGCCCTATGAGCTGCTGTTCTCTGAGGCAGAGTTATAGGAGCCCACACAGTCCTGGAATTTGATGTAGAAAAGATGTTTGGATTTGAAGCCAATGGCCAAGAAAGAATTCTTGAGACTTTGGTGCAAAAAGTTGGTTTTATTAAAGTATGGGGACAGGACTTGTGGGCAGAAAGAGCTGCAGCGGGGTTATATGGAGTGGCCCATTATATATTTTCAGGTTGGGAGGAGGTTAGGGATAACACTAAGTCTCTAAGGAATTTTCGAAGCAAGGTTTCCAGTACCTTGAGGGGGCTAGCTATTGTGGGGTAAAGGTCATTTATTACCATCTAATAAAACCTTAGTCATGAGACCCTTCAGATGTGTATTGGTGGGCCATATGCTTGGGTGATGATTGCCAACATGTATCTTGGGAGTTTAAAGATAAAGGCAATTTCTAAAGGAATTTTTATATGTTAAAGTAGACTTACAGCATTCTGTCGGTTGGGCTAAGGTTACAGTTTGCCCTTAACAAAGTATTAACATCGAGGTAGTTGAGTCCCTAGAAGAATGTCACTCTGTTTCAAGGACTTGTCAGTGGGCTCTGGATAGTAAGGAAATTTAATAATTTTTCTTCTGCCTTTGTTTCCCATATCAGAATTCACTGCAGAAGGAACACAGGTACTATGGCCAAGTACAACAGATCAAAATAGAAATGCACTTTAATGTATGCGAATGGAGTAGGTTGAAGGTGTAGAAAACTTCTATACAAGATTGGTTATCAGTGGTGTATGAGAGACTGAATGTATATACTCACAGCTTTGTGTATTGACTAATTTTTGCTTTGCCATACTCCAAAGACATTTTTGCTTATGGGAGGAGGTATTTCTTTCCCCATTAACTTGATTCTAACCAGGGTAACATATAGTAGTATACCTTCTGAACTGCTAGTTGCCCTCAGAGGTATGTATGTGTATTCCCTGTGAGTTGCAGTGGGATTTTTACCTTTCTTTTTGTACTAACTTAGATATAGAAATAAGAAGGAAAGAATACATTTTCTTACTAACATTTTTACTATTGATGTTTTAAGAATTACGAAGTTCTGTTCTTGGAGTTTTTTTCATATGATAGCTTTTATATTTGTTGCAAATCAGTGGATATTTTTAGTATACTGAGAAGTTTAACAAAACAATAAAACAATAAAAAGCAAACACAATACTGGTTATTTCAGTACTTCCTCTGAAAAGGAATGGAATGTGAAGATTGAAATGCTTGTGATAGAACCTTAGTGCAGTAACTGACAGTTTTACTTTTCTGTTTTCTTTTCTTTTTTTTTTCTTAAGGTTCTTCCTTCCTTCCTTCCTCCCTTCCTCTCTCTGTCTCTCTCTTTCCATCTGTCTCTTTCCCTCTCTCTTCTTTTCCTTCCTTTCTTCCTTCCTTCCTCTCTCTTTTCTCTTTCTAGCACGCTGATCAGTGGGAGGATGAGCAGAGGGAGAGGGAGAGAGAGAATCTTAAATGGACCCTGCACTGAGCTCAGAGCCTGTCACGGGGCTTAATCTCATGGCCCTGAGATCATGACCTGAGCCAAAATCAAGAGTCAGATGCTCAACTTACCAAGCCATCCAGGCTCCCCACTTCTCTTTTCAAATAAACAAAAGACCAGCACTCATACTAGGAAAAGTAAATGTTCAGATTTCTTACTAGGTAATACAGTTTGATTGTATTCTTTTAAAGTTAGCTGCTCAGGGATATGAATGGAAAAATAAAAATTCTTGCATGAAAATGTTTCACTAGTATTAAAATATAAATGCATGCAAATTCATTTAAAACTTTAAAAAAAAACAAACCCAGCTGTTTAGGTATTCTTAAAGCATATGGTGAAACACACTTTTTTTTTGTAATGTAATGCAACAGTTTTGGAATCTGATGCACTTAGGCTCAAGTTTACAAAATGGTTTTTATGAAGTATATTTTTCTTCAGTCCATGCTTTGGGCCAGCTGCGGATGAATACATGTTGTGTTCAAAGTGCTTTCCAGTGGGATTGGTTAGAGGCAGGTAAAAGAACGTTATTTGGCACCTCCTTTTGAAGGGGTGTGTCAGCAGACTTCACCTTCCCTCATGGCTAGGCAGAGACTTCTTTGGGGGTGCTATCTCAGCTTCATAGGTGCCCTGACAACCTGTTTGCTTGCCTACTGCCTGTCTTCCTTTCTTCTTTTTTCCCTTTCCTTCCTTCTTATCAGTGAAGCTAACACTTGGGAAAAATTGGGCAACTTTTACTGTATTATGATAACATATATAAGCAGAATTGAAAATTCCCAGATGAAAATTCACAAGGTTACTATTAAAAACAAACAGCTGTATTTGACATCCCCTGAGGCCAGCTGATGTCAGTTTTGTGCAGTTTTAATTGAAGCATATAACTTGTTAACTGTAGAGGAAAAAGATAGCATGATACTTGTGTATAGGTAATAAATTAAAGGTCAGGATGCTAAGAACTCTTTCATCCACACTTTCTCCTATTCCATTTGAATTTTGTTACATTGTCCTTATATGCAGTTCAGAGCCCTGTTCTGATCTTTTTATGACACTTCTTATTTTCCTATTCTAAATAGGTTTGTCTAAGAATGTGAGAAAAGAATATGTTATTTCCTGGCCCCCTTATGGTGTGCTGCATACTTTTGGTAAAATTAGTATTTATAACGAGGAATGCAGAGGTATTGGACTAATTTATGACTGCCCTTTAACATAAAAAAAAAGAGATTTATTCAGATTTCTTTGTGTCTTTTTGATTTTGCTACTTAACTTATTTTTCTGTGTTGTAAGGATTGTTACTGATGAGAATGGACCACAAATGTGTAATTCTGGAGTTAATTAAACTCTGTTTTCAAAATTAACATTCTGAAAGCATCTAGAATGATAGAATTTTTTTATGAGGTGCTTTTTAGTTTAGGAAAGTCATAAGCTTTCTTTACTGCTTTTAAGATACATCATCTTATTGATTTCCTAGGATGCATCATCTCTTATTTTCTCTTGTGGCAAGCAGCACATTATCTGTTCCTGCTGTTTAGATTTTGCAAAACAGTTGTTCTCTCATCTGCCTATGAGCATGTATTAGGGTCTTCACATCTTCATGAGGGGATTAGGGGATTGCATGTAAAAAGGGATAGGAAACAAAAGAAATTGACCTTTCTTTGAAGCAGTCATGTTTAGTGTACTCTTTAGCTGCTGCCATGATGAAGAATTGGACATGCTTGCCACTTTGAGGTTGGGGTTAAATTCTCTTTCAATTCAAAAGAGATAGAAAATGATTATTATAGTCCAGTCATTAAGAAGTCATTGTCCTCATTGTACTTGGCAATTTTTATGCTGTTTGATTGCAAAGATTTGATTGTTTTTTTAACTCTTTTTTTGGTTATTTTTTTGTCATTGTTGTTTTAACTCTTTCCAAGATTTATTTATTTGAGAGAGAGAAAGAGAATGTGCAAGCAAGCATGTGAATGGGGGTATGAGCAGAGGGAGAGAATCCGTTAGCAGACTCCCCAGTGAGCGCAGAACCCCAAGAGGGGCTCCATCCCACCACCCATGAGATCATGACCTGAGCTGAAACTGAGCTGGGAGCTTAATTAACTGAGCCTCCCAGGCATCCCATATTGTTTTTAACTCTTTAAGAGGAAAAACTGTGTGGGAAGAAATCCATTTGTCTGTCACAAGAATATAAAGACCTCTTGATTTTGTTTTTCTTTCCTTGAATGGTACAGCAACTTACATATCTTCCTTGGGCCTTATTTTGGCTTTAATCTTGGTGGGTATACGTTGTACTCAAGGTATAGCTCTTGAAGAACAAGGAGAGGGCCAGATAAACATGATCAGATTCCACTACCACTTATGGTAGTGACAGGATCTATGCTGGGTGTGAGAAGCCACGAAAGACAGTTTTTAGTATTTGAATATGCAACAGGCTGAGCTGTTTATCACTGATTAATGCTGTAACAAAGGCACAAAGTAATATGGGAATACTGGATGGGGAGGGTTTAATTCCAGCATGACAGGTATCTGAAATGCTTTGTGAGAGAGCTAATATTTGAGCTGGTGGAGATTGGATGAGATTATTCTAGTATTGGTGGTTCAGAAGTTTAAGAGTGAAAGGAAATCCGCAGCTTGAGTAAAGTCATGACAGGATGTTTTTGATAGCTGTCTCTCTGTGGTTTGAGATGAAGTACTTTTAGAATGGTGGGTATAGCCAAGCTATGAAATACCTTGAATGTTACACAGAGAAATTTGGACCTTTTAATTTTTTGTGCTGGGGAGCCATTGACCATTTTTGAGAAAAGTTTCAATATGAATCCTTTATAAAACACAATGGTGAAAATACAATAGTTACATTTACAATTTTAATAAGAGCATTTTTCTTTTTTGGCTAGTTCTTTTGACTAATTAAATTTTTTTTTGACTTTTTTTTTTTAAAGATTTTATTTATTTATTTGACAGAGAGAGAACACAAGTAGGCAGAGAGGCAGGCAGAGAGAAAGAGAGGAGGAAGCAGGCTCCCCGCCTAGCAGAGAGCCCGATGCAGGACTCGATCCCAGGACCCTGAGATCATGACCCGAGCCGAAGGCAGAGGCCCAACCCACTGAACCACCCAGGTGCCCTTTTTTGATGTTTATTCAGCAAATACATATTAAGTTCCAGTCACATGCAAGGTAATTTATATGTGGGGATGAAGTATGAATAAAACCAGATCTGTCCCATGAAGAGATTTTAGCAGGATGTTTCATATTATTTTAAGCATTGAATATTGCATGCTTATTAAGAAGACTGTGTCTTCTAAAATAAGACTGCATTTGGGGACACACTCATAAATTCAGAGAACAAACTAGTGGTTGCCAGACAGGAGGGGTTTAGGGATATGGGCAAAATGGGTGAAGGGGAATGGGAGATATAGGCTTCCATTTATGAAAGGAATGAATATAATCAATGGTGTTGTCATGGCCTTGTATGGTGACAGTTGGTAGTTACGTTTGTGGCTAGCATAGCATAATATATAGAGTTTAAATCACTGTGTTATGTATCTGAAACTAATGTAATATTGTTTGTCAACTATTCTTTAATTAAAAGTAAACAAGTCTGTATTTTTAAGAAATTTTGATCACCTTGAATATTTTCGTTTTTGGCCAAATGACTGTAAAGCAGCGTGTTTTCCTATGCTTGGTGGGTGGCCATATGATTGCAGATTACAGTGGAAACATCCCAGTTCCATTTATTTGTCTCTTTGATTTTTGGGATATGATGTAACTAGAGTATTCATATTTTACCCATTAGTGATTAGTTAGGTCATCAAGCCTTTTGTTTGTTTGTTTAATGCAAGAGGGTTAAATCATTTACAGTAATATGAGTTGTTTTCATTGACTTAAGTGACTTGGGGATGTGAGAGATTAGGCATGAAGTGGAGGCGCCTGAAATCATTGCTGGGCAGCTCCTGCCTTGACTTCTTTCTTCCAGTGATCTTGTCTCCACCCTATCTAGTTCAGTCATTCTTGTGGTCTTAATATGTGCACTGTCTTCTTAATTCCAGTTTCAGAAATCTCATCCTGTGACAAGGTGACTCCTTGTCTCTTCAGCTCATTCCTTCTACTACCTTAATCCCAGTACACCCTTGAACTCGAGCAGGAACTAAAAAGTCATTGATCTTAGTTTTCATGGTTGCTCATCCCCCTCATGCTCTCACTTCTTCTCCAGCAGATTATATCCTATCATTGTCATCTTTCTCTTCACACCATAGCCCTTCTTTCACTTGTCACACCCGCATCTGGTTCTACTCACCTATCTCCCTGCTCTCCATGCTTGTCCCTGTGTAGCCTTACTGTGGCTGGGGACAAGCACACAACTATCCCAACTGCTCTTTCCAGATCCAAGACCTCAGGTGGACATTTTATTATGCCCAGCAGTCCAGCCACATCCTCTAGACCCCTTTCTTGTCTCCATCCTCATTCTCTGTTACATGCCTTTCTTCTCATTTCAGTGAGAAAATAAGAGAACTTCACAGATTCCCAACAGCACCAAAGCCCATATACTCAATCTCCTGTTCTGTTGCTCTGGATGATTTGTTTTTGCTTCTACTTGAGGCTACTTGTGCACATAACTCTAGTCCCCCTCGCACCTTCAGGAACACTGCTTCACCAGTTCCTCAGTCTTCTTCCAGCATTGTCAGTTTTTCTTCCTTACTGGATCATTCTTATCTTCCTACAAGCTGTTATTTCTCCTATCTGAAAGATTCTCATAATCCCTCTTCTCATCATGCTTATAACCCCCGCTTTTTTTGCTTCCCTTTTTTCCAGTATCTCTTTAACTGCCACACTCTTTGACCCTCTCCATGCTCCCAGAACTGCTTTTGTGAAAATCACTGATAACCCAATGTTGCTAAATTGTATTATTTTTTAATTCTCATCTCACCTGACCTATTAGCAGCATTTGATACAACTGCATTTCATTCTCCTTGAAGCATCTTCTTCCCTTGGTTCCTCAGAACACTGTACATTTCTGATTTCCTTCCATGTTACCCAATTTTTCCTTCTCAGTCTCTTGGTGGTTTCCTCTATCTCTGAAACATCATCATATTGAAGAACTCTAGGGCTCAGTTCTTGGGTTCCTCTCTTCTGTCTACATTTGCACCCTTATAATTGAATTCAGTCTTGCAGTTTTAAATATCATCCATATCTTGATTTCTTCTGACTACTAAATTTATATCTTTATTCTAGACTTTTCCTCTGAACCCTCAAACTTCTGCCAAGTGATCCAGGCTGATAACTCCATTTGGATGTATAATAGGCTTCACAGACTTAAGTCCAGTAACTGCTCTTACCAGTTTCTACATCTTTTTTAATTACAACTCCATTCCCCTAGTTGTTTAGATCCAAAACTCTGGAGTCTTTAGTGATATCTCTCTTTCTCTTTAATTACAAATCCATTATCTCCACGATTCTCTACCTTCCAAATCTACGGGAAAGTGACCAATCTCCACGATTCTCTACCTTCCAAATCTACGGGAAAGTGACCACTTCTCACCACTCTAGCCACTACTACTCTGGTGCAACCACTGTTATCACTGGCCTGAATTGTCCCAGTGACTCTCAAAGTCTCCCTGTTCCTGTCAATTCTTAATTTAGAGGCCAGAGGGACACCTTTAAAACCCCTTTTCAGATTGTACACCTTTCTGCTTAAAATCTCTTTTTCATGACTTACCATTTCATGTATATTAATATTTAAAGATTTTACTAGGTACACAAGTGCTACATGATCACTCTTTAGCCAACATATGTCATCTCCAGACACAGGTACTCCTCACCTCTCTGATTCCTTTACTACCCCTCTGCTTCTTGAACATTAAGCCCGATTTTCTGCACCAAGGAGGAGGCAGGAAGGTAGGGCTGAGATGGGGATGGGAGGAGAATGAGGGCCCAGTGACAGCAGTTGCTATAGACCATCCTCCCAAGTAGTCTCCTTCAGATTCTGGTAATTACTGTCTTCTCAAGGCAGTTCAGACTTAGCTTTAGTGAAAACTCTGCTGTTATCTGGCCCCAGGTCCTACTCTGTCTCTTCTGTTTTTCTATGCCCTGCCTATACCTGTTCTGTCCCTTAATTCAGTCCTTCTCAAATTATTCCAGTGTTTAACATTTCACCTGTTTTTTGCTGGGGCCAATTCATACTATGTTGACCCAGAAAACTCTTGTGGATTTTGTGAGAGGGTTTTTTATTAAATATAAAAACTGAAAATATTTTTTTTAAAACTAATTTTTCTTTTCGTCTCTGGATTCTGCTTTGCCATTGATATAGATACAAGTAGGTTGTGTACTGTATCAATTTTTTTAAATTTAAAATTATGGGTGGTAGAGAATTTTGTTGATCAGAGTAAGGCCTTCAGTTCGTACTAATGTGTCTGGCATTAGTTCTTTCTCTTTAAAAACATATTTTGGTACCATGTTTTGTGTTAGCGAGTCTTGGGTATGCTGCTTTTGAAGTTCTGAAATGAACAAGGCATATGACAATGAGCATTCAAGGAATCCTGTATTCTTTTTACTATTTAACTTTCTAAGACTTTTCTTGAGGGCTCAGTATTCCTTTTGAAGCTTGTGGAGTATGGGTTCTTGATCACAGACCATTCATTGTTTCTTCTCTAAACTCCTCTGTGGATGCCTGAGTTGTGCTTCCCTGGGACTTGTTGTGATCATATGTCAACATTGCAGGGCTGTCACTGTTGATGACACATCTCACATGATGGCCGTGGAAGGGTTTCTGATGGAATAATTATGATATGAATGTTACTGTATGATGTGGTTACCATAGAAAAATATGTGGATCAGATAAAAGAGATACAAACTTTAATAATTTGGGCTAACTCGCTTTCTTTTGTCTAGGATAAGCTCAATTCCAGAACTCTCTTTACCTGATATAATGGAGTGATGGTTTATCATGGGCTCCTTCCCTTTTTGGAAAATTGCTGTTATAAAACATGTTTTTAAAGAAATTTTTACAGTAGATCATCGTAGTTCCTTTTCTCCCCAGCCCCCAGTTAACATGTGAATTATTTTTTTTTTTTATTGAGATTCAAATCTCTTTGAGATTCAAGATTTCTTCAATTACAATTCAAGTTCAAAGTCTGGTTTTGTTTTTGCTTTTGATTTTATGGTAGCTGAAATGATGTATTACCATTTCTTGAGAAATTTAAGGTTTATATTTTATAAAAAGGCATTGGGATGTGGGAAGGCACTGTTTTTTGTTTTGTTTTTTTTTGCTGTTGTTGTTGTTGTTGTTGTTTTTTTAATGTGGAGGTGCAATCAGCCTAGAGTACTGGGATTACCAGTCACTGAAGTGGAACTTTGCAGATGAATCCTTAACGGACCCTGAATTCCCCTTCTATGGATTACAGTGAACACTTTCTAAGAAGAGCCATTGCGAATGATAAACTCTTGTGGTTAGAGCAACTGTATGGGCAGCATGTCTTCATTTTACTCTTAAAAATGACCTTGTGACCAGCTGGTGATAGTAAAAATAAAGTCTTTTTCTCTGATGATGGTTTCTTGATAAGCCAGGTTTCTCCTTTGTGTGAGCAACTTATCTTCTGTGAT
The DNA here is from genome assembly GCF_963455335.1 of Martes martes. Taxonomy (NCBI): domain Eukaryota; kingdom Metazoa; phylum Chordata; class Mammalia; order Carnivora; family Mustelidae; genus Martes; species Martes martes. Next base: position 35,546,661 of record NC_137900.1, read on the forward strand.
GGCAAGTGGGTATTAGGCATTGGGTCTTAGAAGAAAATACTTCTCAAAGTGATAGACTTCAACTGGGAGAGGCATCTGTGGTGGTAGTGGCAAAATAAAACTGACCTTGTCAGAACTTGATAGGTCTACTCATGTCTTTCAGCTTCAATTTTCTCATCACTTAATATGTGAATGTCTGTAAAATGTGTTGATATGAGAATTAAATGAGCAAATATAAGGGGGGTTCACAAATGGAAGCAAGTATGAGATGGTATTAGAGAAGGAGATGTAGAGAGAAAATCAGCAAAAGAGGGATCAAAATGAAAATGAAGGGAAGGGAAATATAAGGTGAAAGGTGGAATCTTATTCTCTAAGTGCGTGTTTTCATTTTTTGCTTTGATTAGATTTTGTAGCTATAGTCAATTTTTGCATAATCAGAATTATTTCATGAGTGGCTCATAGCAACAGTTACAATATGAAACTGATTATCTGCCTCTCAATGAGAAGCCACAGGATCTTTCCAGTATTAACTTCTACCTTCCTTTATGTCTCATTCTGCAGTCTAGGGTGAATAAGGCCTGGTGCTAAGAACACATGCTGGGAAAAACAAATCAAATACCTCCAAACATTGTTTATCTCAGATATAGACTAAGGAAATGGCTATTTAGAATTGTAAAACAATTGGGATATGTTCAGTAGTTTTCAAATTATTAGACAGTGCTCTTAATGTTATGACTTACCTGAGGAACTATATTATAGGGTTTTAGAATTTGTAGTTAGCATCATAAATGCTTTTTAGATGATCTGGTCATTCGCAGTTGCCTCTTAATTGTTGCCCAATTTTATATTTATAAACATGCCAATATTATTGGTATGTGCAATTAAATATATGTATCTTCATTTTCCTTAGTTGTTACTTATATGATTGATGGGAAATATATTGGGTAACTAGTTTCTCAGTAAGGTCAGTGTAGAATTTTTACCATTACCATTAGAAGAAAATACACTCTTCAGGCTTTATACTTAAGAACACACCTGACCGTTTTTACCTAGGCTCTCAGGTGATGGTGACAAAGGAACTGATGACAAATTTGTTAATTAGAATATGAGATGTATTAGACTTACCCCCAAAGCAAGAAGCCTCCCTTTGAGGTGGTCCTCCATCCTCTCTGTGGGATGGCCCTCTCAAGGCATTCTGATTGTTACTTTGACTACTCGACAGAAACTGCTTGAGTGATTGGCCTATACCGTACCCAAACTCAGTATTAACCTTTGTTCTCATCTTACTTGACTTTTCAGTAGCATGGGGCCACTCTTCCCATTTTGAAAAGCTACCTCATCTTGGCTACCACACCCTCAGACTCTTGGAAAGAGTCACCATACTTACTTCTCTACTTCCTCACCTCACACTGATGCTTTAACACACTCACACCAGGCTTCAGCTTAGCTTCCATCAAGGTCTTCTCTGGGCCAAAGCCATTAGTCAGTTCCCCATCTTCATTTTATGTAACTTCTCCATCCTTGAAACATGAGCTTCTTTAGTCTCCATATAACACCATACTCACCTGGTTTTCTTCCTCCTCTCTGGCTTATTTCTCAGCCTCCTTTATCAGGCCTCTGAATATTAGAAGGTCACAGAGGTCTGCCCTTGGCCCTATTCTTTATCTTTAAGGTCTTTATTGATTTAGTTATTTGTCTTACATTTACTAGAAGGTAAGTCCCTTGTGAGCAGGCGCTTTTGTTTGTCTTGTTTGTGCTGTATGTCCTGTGCCCACAAAAATGCTGAGATAGTAGGTGCTGGCTGATTGGCTTTACTTTTCATGACTCCTCACAGTGTGGACTTGGGTGTTGTAGTTTCCCCAAGATTGTAGTCAGTATTTCTGTGGTCAACTTGTGCATTATTTAAGTATCCTGGAATACCATTTATACTTCACTCACCCATGTGCTGTTTTTCCATTAAGGATACTACATCTTTGTAGCAGATAAAAGCTGGAGTCTTTTGCTGTGTTGATGGTGTCTCTTTCATTATACCCCATGATTAGTCACTTTACTTACTGCATTGTTCCTACCCATTTCTTTTTCAAACATTCACCTTTTAACCACCTTGGAAGTTGATGGTTACCCTTGGCTCTAGCCTCCCTCTTAAAATATGTCAGATTACTCTGAGAATACAAAACTCTGAAATTCTTTCGTGAAAGGATTTTAAGCAAGGAAGCACAGCTGCCAGGATTCTTTAAGTCTCTGTTTCCTGAGACACACATGCAGGGCCCTCTACGACTTGTCTGTAGCCTGTTTTCCAGACTGTTGGCCCAACACTCCCTATACCCCGTGCTTTAGCAGAAATGAATTACCTTGTACCCCACACCTGTGCTTCTTCATCTCCCTGCTTTGCCTTGTGCTCTTACCTGAAATATGTTCTTTATCCAAACTCTAGATACTTCAAGGCCATTTCAGCTGCTTCGTTTTTGTGAAGATTTATCTGCTTACCCTAAGCTTGAAGTAATCTCTGTCTACTGTGAAATCCCTAGTTATCTTTACCTTAATTACAGTGCTTAGACTTTTCTTTCTTGTGTTTGCTTATGTCTAATATCCCTTGTAGGTCATTGAAGACAAATGCTTGGCCCTTGCCTTTTGTTCAATAAATATTGAAGGAATGAAAGAGACTTGAACTCATTTAAAGAAACTAAATGCCCTTTTACTATTTACTTACCTATCCTGGGTGTCAGATCTCTTTTAATTGTGTTTATTCTTCCATTTCCAAGTTAATAATAGCTAACATTTGAGTGTAATGCTTTACTTTTCACAAAGCAGTGTACATGTTATCCTGTTTGACACCCCCTCCACCCCTTTCAATAGTTCACTAAGGAGACAGTGTATGTAAGCTATAGAATAGGATAGAAATTAAGGTGTAGAGGCTGTTCCTTTAGTTAAGTAGCTACTTTGGCTACTCTGGAACTGGTCCAGGAACTTTATCCTCTCTATTGAGTTGACTCTCTTTAGCAGCTCCATTTTATTGAGAAAGAAACTGAAGCCCGTGAGTTACCTGTTTTGAAGTTAACTAGCTGGTATCTTAGTCAGATTTGCAAACCAAATTTGAGATATGTAAGAAGGAAGGATATTTTGTGGGTGCCAGAAGATATGTAAGAAGTCCGTCTTTACTATTTTAAAGAAATTATAGCGATTTTTCTTTCAAATGTTTTCTTTAGTTTTTAAGGATTAACATAGACTTGATTTCTACAACCCTCTGCCACTTCTTTCTTTTATGACTCATAAGGGTCTCATTTTTGAAATGTCATTAATTTTACTGGCCCCTGAAGAATGTTACTCACTCTTAATGAGTCCTGAGGGTCTTGGGGATATTAGTCTCATTTTAACTCTTCCTGGTATAATTGGATCAATGTGATGCTTTTGACTTAATTGGTTTCAGTTTGTCAGAGGAGAAAGACATTTTCCTTGGTGCTATGCTAGAATATCTGTTTTCCAAGACTCCTCACAGAAGTGAAATTATTCAGAGTCAGCAGTTCTTGGGATCTCCTATGGGTCAGATATAGCCACTGATGGGAAATACTACAGGGCAGCCAGAGTTAAGGTTTTTGGGATATGTGTGTTGAATTCCTGAGAATAACTTCTGCCCCATTCTGTCAGTATTTACAGAATTGTCTACTTGAATTGTTTCTGTAAATTTCTCTGTAATCTTTTTATATAGACCCCTTCATTTTTTTATTGAGCACCTAATACAGAGACTGCCTAGAAAATAAAGCAGCTATTTATGTTAGTGGCATTTATTTAAAAATATTTTTTAAAGGGATCTACGCAGTATAATTACTTGTATGTCTTAAGCAGTTAGTATCCCTTTGTTCTAAAAAGGTGATAAACCTAATCTAGGAGTTCTTTCACTTTCATGTACAGAAGAAACCCGGAATTCCTATAAAAAAATGTAGAAGCAGGCCTCTACTCCTCTGTAGCTGTATTTCATAGCAAGCATCTTAAGAGTATTCTGATGCCTGTAGCCCTCTGAATGCATATTGAGATACACTACTGTGATCTTGTCCTTGCCTGTGACTACTGTCTTAATGCCAGAATCCTTCAGGATAACACTGGCAATTACAGTTTCCTGACTCTGCTGATGTTTGGATTACTTTGCCCCCCCCCCCCCAATCTCCCTACACACCCTTTAGGCCTTGATCCCTGTAATTAGTGCAGCAGGCATCATTGGATACTTACTTTTTTTCATATAGGACACGCCCTACCCTCCTTCTTGCCACCTCCAGGCTGAAACTACTATCAACTCACTATAGTAGGTTTATAGTTGCTTGAAACAGTATATATTGAACAAAATAACTTTCATGAGAAAAATGTTGGTTAACAATTAGTGAAACACACAAATAGAGTTGTAAGATTTAAAGTTAAAGGCCATAGTAATTAGTAATTAGTAATAGTAATTAGTGCTTTATTAAGAAATATACTTCACTAGTTAATAAACATACTTTTATGTACCTAGTAAATGGCCTTCAAGTAAATATTTATGTTTAATAATAATTTCCTCCATATCAGTGAATACTATTCTTGAATATTAGCCTTCTTGGGGCTGTGGATGTCAGTAAGCACTGTTCATATCTTAATGGAAGTCTTATCTGGGACAAACGTTTACTGTGGAGCTATATGTGAGAAGTATATCAGCTTATAAGAAAATGGACAATTAACTCTCTAAAGGTACTAAGAGTTACAAAGAAATCTTAAGTCATAATGTGACCAGGTCCCTGGCTTAACACTTCAGGCTAGACAGAGATGCATGAGGACAGAAAAAGTACCTGCGGTTTAGCAGGGAAATGAATTCCCATGGGTGTAGCCATCAATAAATCAGTCATGCCCTGAAGAAGAGTAGGAGTAATATGAGAGAGACTCTGCCATGGTGTTTGGGGTTGGGTAAGAGGGATGGATTGGATGCCACTAGGAAAATACTTCATGAAGGATTCTGGATTCTTACAGGTATGTAGCTATTCAAGTGGTGGGGTCATGTTGTCCGTCAGACAAAAGCTGCAGCCAGAGTACAGAAAGGGGAAAGTATGTGATGGTTTCAGTGACCAAGTAGGCCATCCTGGTTCTCTGGTGCATAGACTTTGGGAAATAAGATTTGGGATCTTATTATTATGGCATACAATACTGACCTTTTAGGAGGAATCATTGAATAATCCATAAGCCTAGCAGTGCTCCATCCCTTGCTTTTTTAATCTCTTAGTCTAGGGCACTCAGGAAAAAGTTTGTTGAAAAAGTGTACATTTGGGGAGAGAAGGGGTTGATGGTGGCAGAGTAGGAGGACTGCTCACCTCATTCTGCAAATACAACTAGATAACTATCAAATCATCCTAAATACCCCAGAAATTAAGTGGAAAACTGGCAGAAAAAAACTCCACAACTAAAGGTAGAGGTGAGGACATATTAAGAAGGTAAGAAGTGTGGAGATGTGATTTGGAAGAGAAATGGATTGTGGCCACCGGGGTAGGGAGGGAGCCACAGTTACAGAGAAGGGTGAGAGACAGACTAGCACACAGGGCTGTGCATGGGGAAAACGAATCCCAATAGTAATTGGATTGGAAAGTGAGGGAGGCTGAATTTTGTGAGTTCTGGCAACCAGTGGGGCTAAAGGTCTAGGCTTGGCTTGGGAAGAGCCTTGGAGGGCATTGGGGCTGCTCTTGGAAAGAAGTTAAGCAAACAACCCATGGACATACAGTGTGAAAATAGTGATCTGAAGAGCTCATGGGTCACACAGTGGGGAGGTTATTTGCTCATCTCAGAGTGTGTCCCAGAGAGGCATTGTTCATAGAGAGATCTCTCCAGGAGCAAAGGAATGAGCAAGTGCCATTTCCCTTCCTCACCCCTTAGCATAGACATATGGCTATGGATGGAATCAACATAGCACTGACACTTGCTATCTTATACCAAGCATACCACACCGTACCCCACCCCATCCCCACTTTGGTGGTGCCTCCCTTTCCAGACAACTTGCCTCAGTCCCAGTGCAGCAGATCCCCTCCCCCAGAAGAATAGCCCAAACTCCCACCAAAACCCTGTCTCACAACCTGAGACTTTTGTGGAGCATCAGTTTCAATGGTAATGGCGACAAGTCTCATTTCACAAGCAGACCAGAGCACACCTAGTTAAAACATGCCACATTCAGGCCAGGGACCAAACACTGCCCACAATAGGCAAACAGGCCTGAAGGATAAAGATACCAGGACAAAACAACAGAGCACACGTGGCACACATTGGAGACACTCCTGAGTCAGTGGGTTCAAACTTAAATGACCATCAACTTAGTATAGACTGCCAAATGCAGAAGAAGTTATTCTACAAACCTAATGGTAACCATATATCAGAAACCACTAATATGCAAAGAATAAAGAGAAAGAAATCCATATATATATATATATATATATATATATATATAAAACTAAAGAAAATCAGCAAACCATGAAAGAGAGAAAGACAAGAAAGGATCAGAGAATATTGTCAGAAACAACCACAAAACAAATAATAAAATGACAATAAATACGTGTCTATCAATAATTACTTTGAATGTAAATTGACTAAAGGCTCCAATCAAAAGACATAGCGTGACAGAGTAAATTAAAACAAAACCAAACAAGACCCATCTATATGCTGCCTATAAGAGACTCATTTAAGACCAAAACACACCTGCAGATTGAAAGTGAGGGGGTGGAGGAGCACCTGGGTGACACAGTTGGTTAAGCATCTCTTGGTTTCAGCTCAGCTTGTGATGTCGAGCCTCTTGTCAGACTCCATGTTCATCATGGAGTCTGCTTAGGATTCTCTCTCCCTCTGTTCCCCTGCCAAGCTCATGCTTTCTCTTTCTATAAAATAAATAAATAAATCTTTTTTGAAAAAAAGAAAGTGAGAGGGTGGAGAAACCTCTGTCATGCAAATGATGTCAAAAGAAACCGGAGATAGCAATATTTATATTGTACAAACTAGACTTTTAAAATGAAAACTGTAGCAAGAGACAAAGAAGGACACTATATCATAGTAAGGGGACAATCCAACAAGAAGATAAAGCAATTATAAAATACTCATGCACCCAACATAGGAGCACCCAAATACATAAAACAATTAATGACAAACACAAAGGAACTAATTGATAATAATACAATAATAGCAGGGGGAGTTTAACACCTGACTTACATCAGTGGACTAATCATCTAAACAGAAGATCAACAGAGACAACGGCTTTGAATGACACATTGGACCAGATGGACTTAACAGATATATTCAGAGCATTCCATCTTAAAACAGCAGAATACACATTCTTCTCAAGTTCATGTGGAACAGTCTCCAGAGTAGATCACATACTAGGTCACAAAACACGCCTCAAAAATTAAAAAAAATTGAAATCCTACTATGCTTCTTTTCTGACCACAATGTTACAAAACTGGAAGTCAATCACAAGAAAAAATTCTGGAAAGACCACAAATGTATGGATGTTGAATAACATGGTACTAAGCAGTGAATGTGTCAACCAAGAAATAAAAGAAGAAATAGAAAAGTACATGGAAACAGGTGAAAGTGAAACACAATGGTCCAAAACCTCTGGGATATAGCAAAAGCAGTTCTAAGAGAGAGTTTTATAGCAATGTAGGCCTTTCTCAAGAAGCAAGAAAAATGTCAAACAACCTATCCTTACACGACATAAAGGACTTAGAAAAATAACAACAAACAAACCTAAAAGCAGCAGGAGGAGAGAAATAATAAAGATTAGAGTGGAAATAAATGATATAAAAACCAAAAATACGTTAGAACGGATCAGTGGAACCAGGAGCTGGGTCATTGAGAAAAAAATCAGTAAAACTGATAAACCTCCAGCCAGACTTACCAAGAAAAAAAAGAGAAATGATCCAAATAAATAAAATCACAAATTAGAGGAGATAAAACAACCTATACCAAAGAAATACAAATAATTATAAGAGAATTATAAGAGAGAATATTATGAAAAACTATATGCCAACAATATAGACCAGCTAGATGAAATATATAAATTCCTAGAAATATATAAACTACCAAAACTGAAACAGGAAGAAATTAAAAATTTGAAGAGATTAATAACCAGCAAAGAAATTGAATCAGTAATCCAAAAACTCCCAACAAACAAAAGTCAGGGTCAGATGGCTTTCCAGGGGAATTCTGCCAAACATTTAAAAAAGAGTTAATACCTATTCTACTCAAACTATTCCAAAAAATAGAAGAGGGAGGAAAATTCCCAAATTCATTCTATGAGGCCAACATTACCCTGATATCCAAATCAGATAAAGACACCAGAAAAAAAGAGAACTATAGGCCAGTGTCTCTGTTGAACATAGATACAAAATTTTCAACAAAATAGTAGTAAACAAGATCTAATAAATACATTTAAAAAATCATTCATCACAATCAAATGGGATTTATTCCTAGGTTGCAAGGGTGGTTCAGTATTCACAGATCAATCAACATGATACATCACATCAATAAAAGAAAGATAGGAACCATATGTTCATTTCAAGACACAGGAAAAGCATTTGACAAAGTACAACATCCATTCATGATAAAACCCTCAACAAAGTAGGTTTAGAAGGAATATACCTCCAAATAATAAAGGCCATCTATGAAAAACCCACAGCTAACATCATTCTCAGTGGGGAAAAATGGAGAACCTTTTCCCTAAGGTCAGGAACAAGACAAGGATGTCCAGTCTCACCCCTTTTATTCAACATAGTACCGGAAGCCCTAGCCACAGCAATCAGACGATGAAAAGAAATAAAAGGCATCGAAATTGGCAAGGAAGAAATCAAACTTACACTATGGGCAGATAACATGATACTATATATCAAAAACCCTATAAACTTCACCAAAAAGTGCTAGAACTGATAGATGAGTTCAGTAAGTCTCAGGACACAATCAATATACAGAAAATCTGTTATATTTCTATACAGTAATAATGAAGTAGCAGAAGGAAATTAAGAAAACAATCCCATTTAGAATTGCAGCAAAAATAATAAGATAATTAGGAATAAACCTAAGCAGAGAGGTAAAAGATCTGTACTCTGAAAACTATAATAAACACTGATGAAAAGAAATTGATGATGACATAAAGAAATGGGGTGATATTCCATGCTTGTGGATTAGAAGAACAAATATTGTTAAAATGTTTATACTACCCAAAGCAATCATTTAATGCAATCCCTATCAAAATACCAAGAGCATATTTCACAGAGCTAGAACAAACAATCCTAAAATGTGTATGGAACCACAAAAGACTGCAAAGAGCCAAAGCAGTCATGAAAAGACGAAGCAAAGCTGGAGGCAGCACAATTCTGGATTTCAAGTTATATTACAAAGCTGTAGTGATCAAAACAGTATGGCATTCGCACAAAAATTGACACAGATATAAATAGAATAGAATAGAAAACCGAGAAATAAATGCACAATTATATGGTCAAATAATGTTTGACAAAGCACGAAAGCATAACTAATGGGAAAAAGTCTCTTCAAGTAGTACTGGGGTGGGGGGATGCCTGAGTGGCTCAGTCAGCTGGGTGTCTGCTTTCAGCTCAGCTCAGATCCTAGGGTCTTGGGATCAAGCCCTGCATCGGGCTCCCTGCTCAAGAGTGTCTACTTTCTCCTCTCTGCTGCTCCCCCTGCTTGTGCTCTCTCTCAATCAAATAAATGGAATCTTTAAAAATAAAAAAAAGTTTTAAAAACCCCAAAGAAACAAGTGGTATTGGGCAAATTGGACAGCAGCATACAAAAGAATAAAACTGGACCACTTTCTTATATACAAAAATAAATACAAAATGGATTAGATACCTACATGTGAGAATTGAACCCATAAAAAACCAAGAAGAGAATGTAGGTAGTAACTTCTTTGACATCAGCTATAACAACTTTTTTCTAGATATGTCTCCTGAGGCAAGCGAAACAAAAGTACAAATAAACTATTGGGATTACATCATAATAAAAAATATTTGTACAGTGAGGAAACAGTCAACCAAACTAAAAGGCAACCTGCAGGGCGCCTGGGTGGCTCAGTGGGTTAAAGCTCTGCCTTCAGCTCAGGTCATGATCCCGGGGTCCTGGGATCGAGTCCCACATCGGGGCTCTCTGCTCAGCAGCGAGCCTGCTTCCCTTCCTCTCTCTCTGCCTGCCTCTCTGCCTACCTGTGATCTCTGTCTGTCAAATTAAATGGAATCTTTAAAAAAAAAAAAAAAAGGCAACCTGCAGAATGGGAGAAGATGTTTGCAAGTGACATATCCGATAAAGAGTTAGTATCCAAAATATGTAAAGAACTTCTAAAACGCAACACCCCAAAACCAACTTATCCAATTAAAAATGGGTGGAAGACATGAACAGACATTTCTTCAAAGAAGACATATAGACACATGATAAGATGCTTATCTTCACTTACCATCAGGAAAATACAAATCAAAACTACAATGAGATACCACCTCACACCTGTCAGAATGGCTAAAATGAACAACACAGGAAAGAACAGATGTTGGCAAGGATGCAGAGAAAGGAGAACCCTCTTACATTGTTGGTGGGATTGCAAACTGGTGCAGCCACTGTGGAAAAGAGTGTGGAGGTTCCTCAAAACATTAAAAATAGAACTACCCTATGAACTAGCAATTGCGCTACTTGGTATTTACCAAAAGAATACAAAAATATGAATTCAAAGTGATACATACATCAATGTGTTTATGGCAGGATTATTTACAATAGCCAAATTATGTTGAACATAACATTAAAAAATAGCCAAATTGTGAAAGCAGCCTAGATGTCCATTGATAAATGGAAGAAGTGATACACACACACACACACACACACACACACACACACACACACACACAGGAATATTGCTGCACTGTAAAAAAGAATTTTTTTCAACAACATGGTGGATCCAGAGTATAGTATGCTCAGTGAAATATGGCAGAGAAAAACAAATACTCTATGATTTAACTCACATGTAGATTTTAAGAAACAAAACAAGTGAGGGAAGTAGGGGAAAAAAAAAGAGAGAGAGAGACAAACCAAGATACAGACTGTTAACTCTGGAGAATAAAGTGATGATTACCAGAGGGGAGGTGAGTGGGAGGATGGGGAAATAGCTGATGGGGATTAAGGAGTGCACTTGTGATGAGGACTATGTGATGTAGGGAATTATTGAATTAGTATATTATACACCTGAAACTGATTGAACACCGTATGTTTACTGAAATTATGAAAAATACTTAGAAAAAGTGGCACAGAGAGTCTATAGAGATGCTGCAATGTATACAGTCCTATCAGTTGCTGTTCTCACTGTTCAGACCTCTCATTTAACCCTTACATCACTTATTTGAGGCAGAAGGAAAATGAGACAAAGAGGTGAAATGTGTCTCCCTGGTTGATGCACACCCAAAGGAGCAGATCCAAACTGTGACCTGTTTGTGGCCATTTCTGCTAAATCATCCATTCTGAATCCTGAAATGATTTTGTCTCTAGAGGGCATTTAATAATGTCTAGGGACGTTTTTGAATGTCACGAATGGGGAAATGTCACTGGCATCTAGTGAATCATAGGATGCAAAGACAGTACTCTACATCAAAGGATTATCTGGCCCCCCAAATGTCAATTGTGCGGTGATTAACTGTACTACCACACTTTGTAACCACCCTTCATCCAGACTTCTATTAATTTTCCTATTAGCTGAAGAGCTAATTTAAGGAAAAGACAGTTTATTTTATTCTTGGGTTTTTTTTCCTTATTGTACAGGATGTGTAGTTCATTTACATACATCTTCAGTAGTAAAATTTCAAAGTATTTTAATTCCATAAGAAATGTGTATCTCATCTACTAATACTATATTCAAAAGGCATAGGATAGACTACCAGCATAAATTGAATCAGCTTTTCTAAAACACATTCTGGAATTCTTCTACTGGGACATTAGACATTAGGATGTTAACTTTAGAAAGCCTTTAGTAGATTCTGACAGGTAATTATGCGGGGAGGTTCTAAATCCCTTGGTTTCTTTAATTCTGTAGGTAGTGCTTTAGGGAAAGATAAATACCAGCATTACCTATTTGAAGCAGATCCTAGTTATCTGCTGCATGCACTGCTGGTGGAGGAGGCTAGCGATCAATGGTCAAAATGAAACAGATTTAAGAAAGGAGTGGCTTCGACCATATTCAGGGTTGGCTTTCCTTATGGAAAAAAAGTGATTCTGATGAACAGTGTTCTTCCTCTTGAAGCCGGTTCTGCAAATAAATTTTGGCTAAAGTTCCATGCAAAAATTTAAAAAGAATGCTATGTTAATAATAAATTTTAAACAGGGGAAATAAATTTGCTTTCAGTGAATTTGAACTTGATGGTAATTTGTTTAATATTTACTTATTTAGAGTTTTAATATACATGTAAGGCAATGTATAAATCTCAAGAGAAACATTTTAGTCAAGAACACAAAAGCTTGGCAGAAAGGTAAAGATCGAAGTGATGGCAAGGATTTTTGCATGTTTGTTTTTAGAGTGAATTGTCCTTTGAATTAGAATTTTTCCAGATTTTCCCTATTATAAAACTCAGTGTTAAAACCAGATAGATAATTTTTTCTAAAATTTAATTTCAGTACGAGTATATATCCTCCTCTAATTTTTATAGAGAACTATAATTGAATATGACATGATACTTTTCTAAAACTTAGTATTTTATGACCAAGTTGAGGCTAACTGTTAATATTCAGGATTTTTAAAAATAACATTTTAAATATTTGAAGTGTGCCTATATTCCTACTTGTCCAGTTTTTTATAACTATGGTTTTTTATTCTGAAAATCATCCAGGACTTTTTTTTTTAGAAAGTATGGTATAAAACAAAAGAGATTATAAAAGGGCCATTAAATATATTGCATTAATGTATCTCTGTCACATTTGTGTCAACTTCTTTTGTCACTGAACAGCATAACTTCTTGCAGATAATTACTTACTGGACAGAAAAGTCTTGATTCCTGCCATAAGGAATCTATATTCCTGATATAAAGCTTGAATTTCCGCATCAACTGAGAGGACCATGTGGTTCTTGTCTCTTCTCTTATTGATTTGTTCTATCACATTGATTGATTTGCGAATGTTGAACCACCCTTGCATCCCAGGAATATATCCCACCTGGTCATGGTGGATAATCTTTTTAATGTACTGTTGGATCCTATTAGCTAGGATCTTATTGAGATTCTTGGCATCCGTATTCATCAGGGATATTGGTCTGAAATTCCCCTTTTAATGGATTCTTTGCCTGGTTTGGGATTCAGGGTAATGCTGGCTTCATAAAAAGAGTCTGGAAGTTTTCCTTCTGTTTCTGTTTTTTGAAACAGCTTCAGGAGAATAGGTATGATTTCTTCTTTGAATGTTTGGTAGAATTCTCCAGGGAATCCATCAGGTCCTGGGCTCTTGTTTTTTGGGAGGTTTTTGATCACTGCTTCAACCTCGTTACTAGATATTGGTCTATTCAGGTTGTCAGTTTCTTCCTGTTTCAGTTTTGGAAGTTTATAGGTTTCCAGGAATGCATCTATTTCATCTGGGTTGCTTAACTTATTGGCATATAGCTGTTGATAATAATTTCTGATGATTGTTTCTATTTCCTTGGTGTTAGTCGTGATCTCTCCCCTTTCATTCATAATTTTATTAATTTGGGTCCTCTCTCTCCTCTTTTGGATTAGTTTGGCCAGCAGTTTATCGATCTTATTCTTTCAAAAAAACCAGCTTCTAGTTTCATTGATGTGTTCTACTGTATCTCTGGTTTCTATCTCATTGATCTCTGTTCTAATCTTGATTATTTCCCTTCTTGTTCGTGGGGTTGGCTTAATTTGTTGTTGATTCTCCGGTTCTTTAAGGTGTAAAGAGAGCTGATGTATTTTGGATTTCTCAATTTTTTTGAGTGAGGCTTGGATGGCTATGTATTTCCACCCTAGGACCACCTTTGCTGTATCCCATAGGTTTTGGACCAAAGTGTCTTCATTCTCATTGGTTTCCATGAATTGTTTAAGTTCTTTTTTGATTTCCTGGTTGATCCAAACATTCTTAAGCAGGGTGGTCTTTAGCTTTCAAGTGTTTGAATTCCTTCCAAACTTTTTCTTGTGGTTGAATTCCAGTTTCAAAGCTTTGTGGTCTGAGAATATGCAGGGAATCATCTCAATCTTTTGGTATTGGTTGAGCCCTGATTTGTGACCCAGTATGTGGTCTATTCTGGAGAAAGTTCCATGTGCACTCGAGAAGAATGAGTATCCTGTTGTTTTAGGGTGGAATATTCTGTATATATATATATGTGAGGTCCATCTGGTCCAATGTGTCATTCAATGCTCTTGTTTCTTTATTGATTTTCTGCTTGGATGATCTGTCTGTTACTGAGAGTGGTGTGTTAAGATCCCCTACTATTAATGTATTCATATCACTATGGCTCTTTATCTTGATTAACAGTTGTCTTATGTAGTTGGCTGCTCCCATATGGGGGGCACAAATATTTACAATTGTTAGATCTTCTTGGTGGATAGATCCTTTAAGAATGATGTAGTTTCCTTCTGTATCTCCGACTAGAGTCATTAGTTTAAAATCTAATTTATCGGATATGAGAATCGCTACCCCAGCTTTCTTTTGAGGCCCACTGGCATGAAAGATGCTTCTCCATCCCGTTACTTTCAGTCTGGATATATCCTTAGGTTCAAAATGTGTCTCTTCTAGACAACGGGTCCTGTCATTTTATCCATTCTGCAACCCTGTGCCATTTTATGGGAACGTTTGTCAAGATATGGCATCCGTTCCTGACTAAAACGCTTCAAAGTAGAGACACCTGGGTTGCTCAGCTGGTTAAGCGGCTGCCTTTGGCTCAGGTCATGATCCCAGTGTCCTGGGATCAAGTCCCGCATCGGGCTCTCCAGGAAGCCTGCTTCTCCCCTTGCCTCTGCCTGCCACTCTGCCTGTCTGTGCGCGTGCGCTCTCTCTCTCTCTGACAAATAAATTAAAAAAAAAAAAATCTTTAAAACACTTCAAAGTATAGGGATAGAGGGAACATTCCTCAACTTCATAAAATCTGTCTATGAAAAACCCACAGCAAATATCATCCTCAATGGGGATAAGCTGACAGCCTTCCCTTTGAGATCAGGAACAGGACAAGGATGCCCACTCTCACCACTTTTGTTCAACATAGTCCTAGCAACAGCAATCAGACAACAAAAAGAAATAAAAGGTATTCATATTGTCAATGAAGAAGTCAAACTCTCTCTCTTTGCAGATAACATGATACTTTACATGGAAAACCCAAAAGACTCCACCCCCAATCTACTAGAACTCATATAGCAATTCAGTAGTGTGGCAGGATACAAAATCAATGTACAGAAATCAGTTGCTTTCTTATACGCTAACAATAAAAATATAGAAAAGGAAATTAGAGAATTGATATCATTTACTATAGTACCAAGAACCATAAGACACCTGGGAATAAACCTAACTAAAGAGGTAAAGGATCTGTATTTGAGGAACTACAGAACACTCTTGAGAGAAATTGAAGAAGACACAAAAATATGGAAGACCATTCCATGCTCATGGATTGGAAGAATAAACATTGTTAAAATGTCTGTACTGCCTAGAGTAATCTATACTTTCAATGCCATCCTGATCAAAATTCCATTGGCATTTTTCCATGTGCTGGAACAAACAATCTTGAATTTGTATGGAACCAGAAGATACCCCGAATTGCTAAGGAAATGTTGAAAAAGAAAGACAAAACTGGGGGCATTAGGTTGCCTGATTTCAAGCTTTACTACAAAGCTGTGATCGCCAAGACAGCATGACAAAACAGACACATAGACCAGTGGAACAGAGTAGAGAGCCCAGATATGGACCCTCAACTCTATGGTCAAATAATCTTCAACAAAGGAGGAAAAAAATATACGGTGGAAAAAAGACAGTCTCTTCAATAAATGGTGCTGGGAAAATTGGACAGCTATGTGTAGAAGAATGAAACTGAGCCATTCTCTTACACCATATACAAAGATAAACTCGAAATGACCTCAACATGAGGCAAGAATCCATCAGAATCCTAGAGGAGAACATAGGCAGTAACCTCTTCAACATCGGCCACAGCAACTTCTTTCAAGATATGTCTCCAAAGACAAAGGAAACAAAAGTGAAAATGAACTTTTGGGACTTCATCAAGATCAAAAGCTTCTGCACTGCAAAGGAGACAGTCAACAAAACAAAGAGGCAACCCACGGAATAGGAGAAGATATTCACAAATGACACTACAGACAAAGGGCTGATATTCAAGATCTCTAAAGAATTCCTCAAACTCAACACACACAAAACAGATAATCATGTCAAAAAATGGGCAGAAGACGTGAGCAGACACTTCTCCAAAGAAGACATACGAATGGATCACAGGCACATGAAGAAATGTTCATCATCATTAGCCATCAGGAAGAATCAAATCAAAACCACATTGAGATACCACCTGACACCAGTTAGAATGGCCAAAATTAACAAGACAGTAAACAACACGTGTTAGAGAGGATGTGGAGAAAGGGGAACCCTCTTCCACTGTTGGTGGGAATACAAGTTGGTGCAACCACTTTGGAAAACAGTGTGGATATTCCTCAAAAATATAAAAATAGAGCTTCCCTATGACCTTGCAATTGCACTACTGGATATTTACTGCAAAGATACAGCGTAGCGAAAAGGGCCATCTGTACTGCAGTGTTCCTAGCAGCAACGGCCACAGTCGCCAAACTGTGGAAAGAACCAGGATGCCCTTCAGTGGATGAATGGATAAAGAAGATATGGTCCATATATACACTGGAGTATTATGCCTCCATCAGAAAGGATGAATACCCAACTTTTGTATCAACATGGATGGGACTGGAAGAGATTATGCTGAGTGAAATAAATCAAGCAGAGAGAGTCAATTATCATATGGTTTCACTTACTTGTGGAACATAAGGAATAACATGGAGGACATTGGAAGATGGAGAGGAGAAGTGAGTTGGGGGAAATTGGAGGGGGAGAGAAACCATGAGATACTGTGGACTCTGAGAAACCAACTGAGGGTTTTGGAGGGGAGGGTGGTGGGGGGTTGGGTGAGCCTGGTGGTGGGTATTATGGAGGGCAGGTATTACATGGAGCACTGGGTGTGGTGCATAAACAATATATTTTGGAACACTGAAAAGAAATAAACTAAATGGAAAATGGAAAAAAAAACTTAAATTTTTTAAGAAAAGTGGATGAACAAAAAGTAAATAGTAATAATTTAAAAGTCTCAGCTTCTTGTTTAATAAAACCTATTGAAGTACATAGGCAGAGAAGTATACTTATGTTTAAGATTTCACATATTTTATTTGGATTTTAAAAAATAAATTATTTAATTTATTTTGGCTTTGTTATGAAAACTAGATTAGAGACAGAAGATAGTCCAACACATGGCATTTATTCAAATCCTAGAGAGAAAGGAAATAAACCAATAAACTAGCAACATAAGAAAAAGATACCTTGTGATTTCAGGCCATCCAGATATATGTTTGTGTGTTTTCTTTTAAAACTCCATCACTCACTAAATTGGTGATTTTACTTAAGTTAGAAAGATTCCCTCCCAATTATGTAACTTTATATCTGTTTTTAAGACTGTATGTGCTATAAAAATGGAGATTTGTATATATAAGCAGTAATACTGCACTTGATTTTGATTTGCTAAGTAAATCAGTCCATAGATAGATTTATCCATAGGTAACAGGGCTTGAGAAAAAGACATTACCACTAGATATATAATATTTTGACTTTTTATTTCATGATATCACCATTTCTTTTGAGATGTTGAGATAATAACGTCTAAGTTAAACTAACATTTCCCAGCTGAAATTGCTCAGCCCATTCTGTTGCATTTTCTTGCGTTGTTCCCGGTGCAGTAGTTGACTGGTTTAGGTTGAACATCAAGCCTTCTGATGAATGAGAATGACCCTTGTCAGGACTATTTAGAGAATGGGAGGGTCTAATCTCTGGGAGCCAGTTCATAGAAATCTTTGTGGGGGAGTGGTATTTTGGAAGGTACAGAGTATAGTGGTTATGAGCAAATGCTTGGGAGCTACTCCCATTTCTGCAGCCTAATCACTGTGTGCCCTTATTCAGGTACTTACCTGCTCTGTGCTTTAGTTTCCTTATCTGAGGTAATAATACCTGTTTTATAGTGTTATTGTGGGAAGTACCTATGTAAGGATTTTAGCACAGTGTGCAGCAGATAGGAATGAGGAAATGTTGATTAAATGCCCATTATTATTGACCTGATTTCAGGTACAGATTCTAGACCCAGATCTATACAGTTACTTAAAATATTCGGCCATTTTGCTGTGTAGAGTGTATAGTGATCATAGCTACTTTTTTTTTTTTTTTAAAGATTTTATTTATTTGACACAGAGAGAGACAGCATACATACAAGCAAGGGGAGCAGCTGGCAGAGGGAGAAGGAGAAACAGGTTCCCTCTATTATAGGACTCTGGAATCATGACCTGGGTCAGGGGCAGACACCCCACCCACTGAGCCATCCAGGCACCCTGATCATAGCTACTTTCATTGGAGAAATAGAAAAATCTGAATACTGTAACTAATTTATTATTATAATCAATAGGAAAGAGTAGAATGGAAAGTTTATTGATGTTCATTGTATTTATAAGACTTAAAAATCTCTTAACTACCTAGCTTTGGGGTTTTTTAAAAAAGAAACTAAAAGCTTTCTAGGCTTTAAAAAGAAACATTCCAGCTTTTAAATCATCATCATCATCATCATCATCATCATCATCATCAGTTAA
Organism: Martes martes; assembly: GCF_963455335.1. Lineage (NCBI taxonomy): Eukaryota > Metazoa > Chordata > Mammalia > Carnivora > Mustelidae > Martes > Martes martes. Next base: position 35,565,500 of record NC_137900.1, read on the forward strand.
AGTTACTCCTGCAAAAGGAGTAACATCTGTAATTTTTTTTTTTTTAAAGATTTTATTTACTTATTTGACAGAGACACAGCAAGAGAGGTAACACAAGCAGGGGAAGTGGCAAAGGGAGAAGCAGGCTTCCCTCTGAGCAGGGAGCCCGATGGGGAGCTCGATCCCAGGACCTGGGATCTTGACCTGAGTGGAAGGGAGACACTTAACAGACACCCAGGCGCCCCCATCTGTAATTTCTTCTTATTAAAAGGCTCTTGCTAGCCTCCTGGTTCAAAATACCTTTTAGGGAGATCATCTTTGTACCTCACACTGTAAACTTCATGTGCTTTTATGGTTTAACATTGATCAGAAATAGTAGAATTTGTGGAAGACTATAACCCTGATTTTGTGTTTCTAAATGTATTAAATGTTAAGATGTATTTGTTTGACTTAGAAGTTTTACATTAGCAATTGGAGATCAGTTTTTTTGTCTTTCATGCGTTTGTGTTTATTTTGAATCTCAATATGACAGTTCAAATTTAGGTGCTGTCATGGAGGAGGAGTACAAGACCCTGAGATTTTAATGGGAGGTGAGGAGGAAGGACTCCCTAAAAACAGCAAAAGGATGGAATCAGGATGTTTTGTTTTCTAAGGAAGGTACAACTGGCAATCTGTACATAGATTTTTATATTTCCCTTTGCTGTGTGTGTGTGCGTGTGTGTGTGTGTGTGTGTGCGTGCGCGCGTGTGTTTAATTGAGTTTCAGAGAAAGTTTTAAACTCTAAAAACAAAAAATACAAATCAGTTTTTAAAAATAAATGGCCTTTCATTGGTGGAAAGGTAAATAGTTGAATGGTGCCTAAGAAATTCTTTATATTGTACATAGCAATACACCCCTGAGGAGGGTATTTACCTTGCCAGGTTACTTAGTGAAGTCAGGTTTTGCTTTGGGGATGATGCAGAATACTTAGTCTTCTTATTTGTAACATAGTAGGTTTATTCTTGTGACTAAAAACAATCTTTGCTGTAGTACTGTGTATCATTGGATATTGTTCTTTCTTGTAGCAGAGCAAGCATTTCTTACCTGTTGTGCCTACATAGATGTCCCACACTCAAACTCCTCCCCACAGAATAGTGCATCGTCTCCTAAGTCTTGGGAGCAGCTCCCTCCTCTTTTTTTCCTTCTCTGCCAAAGAATAAATGTTTCAAATTTATGTTAGTCTATTTCTGTCAACACTTTTACAAATTGCTAATATAATCTACATAAAACAGAATCTTGTGTGTGTGATCTCCTCCACCAAAGGTGTAGCCAGAGGTTTCCGTGTTTGCTTGAATGATGTATGTGTGTATGTATACATAATTTAATATACAGTTGACCCTTGAGTAACATGGGGGTTAGAGGTCCCGAGCAGTTCAAAGTCCACATACAACTTTTGACTCCACAAAAACTTGACTACTAATAGCCTAATGTTGAAGCATTACCAGTAACATCAATTAATACATACTTCATATGTTATATGTATTATAGTATTCTTATAATAAAGTAAACTATTGAAAAGAAAATCATAAGAGAAAATACATTTATTGTACCACACTGTATTTACTGAAAAAAGTTCACATATAAGTGCATTTGTCCAGTTCAGACCCATTGTTCAAGGTTCAAATGTATATTGATATATCAATATACTGAATATATATCATATTTATATATTTGGTATATATTTAATAAATATATTTATTTTATTTCTTTACTTCCATGCCATAACACCCATTTTCAGAGTTGTTTATGATTGTCTAGAGAATACTGCAGCTGGAAAAGAAAGTTTATGATTTTTTCTAAGTGAGTAAAACTCAGGTCTAAAAGTTTTTCAGGAGAACAAAATGAAACAGTAAGTCTTTTGTTCTCTTGTAAAAGAAATTAATATTTTCTTTGTTCCCTCTATCTAAAGGCTGGAAAGATAGCTTAACAATGTCAAAGAAAGAGAAAATTGAAACCAACCACACCAAGCTGTTTTTGGAAGATACTTTAAATGAGAACAGGCTTCCAAAACTGCTGGTTTTTTAGTTGACTAAGCCATCTGTTCAGTTTTTCAGCAGGCACTGTCTTCATTCTCCCTGATTTTTATAGCTTCCCCTTGGGAAACCAGAAAACTATAAATCATCACAGCACTGCAGAGCCTTTTGAAGAGCGGTGTGTGGCTTAGGAGTTTGTCAGTCTTCTATCATGTATTTGGAATGGTTTTACTTCTATAAAACTTGTGCTTTTTTTTTTTTTTTTAAGAGTTATTTATTTGAGAGACACACAGAGAGAGAAAACACACACAGCAGTGCGGGGCGGGCGGTCAGAGAGAATCTCAAGCTCACTCCAGGTTGAGCGAGGAGCCTGATGAGACCCTGAGATCATGACCTGGGCTGAAATCAACAGTTGAATGTTTAACCGACTGAGCCTCCCAGGTGCCCCACACAACTTGTGCTTTTATAAATTTTGAGAAGAAGGAGAGTCTGAGGAAAGAAGAAAGATAGTTAAACTTGTTTTTCTTATATAGACTTTAAAAAAATATTTTGTTTATTTATTTGACAGAGAGAGAGAGCACAAGCAGGGAGACTGGCAGACAGAGGGGTAAGGAGAAGCAGACTCCCCACCAAGCAGGGAGCCCGATGTGGGACTCAGTCCCAGCTCTCTGGGATCAGCACCTGAGCTGAAGGCAGACACTTACCAACTGAGTCACCCAGATGCCCCTTATAGAAGCTTTTATTTTCCAGATATACGAATAATAAAATGGTAGCTATTTCATTGAAATTAACTTTTTCATGTTTCATTTGATTGGAATACATAAACCTGTTACTCAAAGTAAAATTGTGTTATATTTTTCAGTTCTGCCATTAGTTTCTTTCATTCTTATGTAAAATTCAGTGATGTTACGGTTTTATTATAAACATTCTTTAGAGGGTGTTGATGTTAAATTTATTTATACCTCATTACATTGAGTATAGTTTCCTAGAAATAGAATAGATATTTTAAAGTTGATGCATAGACTTCAATGTGTGTTTAATAGATGAGTTTTCCTTGATGTTTTAAACACAAATTATATTTTTAAAGATATATTTGAATATTATGTGATAGTCAAGTGACTCCCATCATCTCCTGACCATGCGCTCGTGCTCTCTCTCTCTCTCTTTCTCTCCCTCTCTCTCTCTCTCACACTCACACACACACACAGTAACTCTGAGGAAGAGATTTAGGTTTTATCCTATGGTTAGAAACTACATTTCTTGTTCCTGTCACATAGGTTTTATCCTATGGTTAGAAACTACATTTCTTGTTCCTGTCACCTAGAGATAACAGTTCTCAATCTGAGTATCATTTGAGCTTCAAAATGTGAGCAGTTACTACCCATCATTGTCACTATGGAGAACAAGATGAGTACAACTTTTTTAAAAGCCTTTGTGGGAATCATGACAATTTTCAGTTCCACCCCAACAAAAATAGGACCCAAATGCTTGAGGATTAATACTAATGCAAATAAATACTTGAATATGAGAGACTTAAAATCATCCACGTGGCAGAAATATTCTTTAAATCATTTCACCTTTAAATTTTCATAATTATGTTGAAATAATGGGAGGAAAGTATAGCCAACATTTAAATACTTAAGTTTTCATTTCTTTTATATATTTCACTAGCATCTTGTTTAAATGAAATATTCATTTTTTCTAGGCACATAAATATCCATATATCACTAAATTTATAACTGTACCACTTTTCTAGAAATTAATTACTTTATGATCATTTTAGTTTTTCTTTGTCTCTCTTCATTGCATGAGCTTTATATAATACTCCAACTTTTACTTGATTTTGAAACCTCAGAATATTTATCCTATTCAGACTGATATCCTCATTCATGCCTGAGAGGAGATCTCTACTCCTTTCCAAATTCAGTCATATATCCTCATTGCCCTTCCCCACTCCATTTTCTTGGTCTTCACCTGTGGGGCTTATTCTTGTCCATAAGCACATCCAGGCTCAGTCTCCAAATGGTCTTCAGCTCTGAAACCATTCCTGTACATGTTCATTAACAGTAGGTTTCTTTCCTCAGATGGCACATGTTATTTCCTCATAGAAATTAGACTATTGCTTTGTATGTGTTTGCTGTTCAGTACATGATTTAAGATTTTAATCTCATAATAAAAGTTTCGTATGTTGATTTAGTTTAATTGTAGTGTAATTAATTCATTAATTAATATGATATAGTGAGGATGGAAGTGCTTTTCCTTTCTCTGCTGTCCAGTGATCAGTAATTTGTAGGACATGATGGAAAGAACTAATCTAATGACGATGTGAATATAAATTTTATTCCTCTTTCTCTGATGAATGGTGTCATAGACAGCTAAGAAAATGCATTCCTATTTTAGGTGAGACTGATGAAGAATGAAGTTACTGTATTTCTATGAATTTTATCTTAAAATATAAGTTGAATATAATTTCCTTTTTTGTGGACAAATCCCTAAAGGCAGGATACTTTATATATTTCAAAATTAAGATGTGTAAAATTTTACCGTTTTGGCGCACCATGGGTCCAGCATAAGATACTGGATGCATTTTCTTTATTCTATTTGCAATTTCTGCTATTTGAAATTGATTTTGTCTTATTTTGTTTTGTTTTGTGGTAGCTAATTTTGCCTTTGCTTCTTTCTGTAAGATTGTCCTTCCTGCTATCTTCCAGAATAGTTTTCTCTGCTTCCCATGTCTTAATATTATATTTAAAAGATTATTTTCAAAAGCATTTATTTTTAGAAACAAAGGTACAATAGCATAAATTATGTAAACAAATTTATTGTGAGATTAATGGAACATATTCATGTATAGAATATAGAATAGAATACAGAAACTTAGAAAAATACTATGTATATTTTGTGGGACAATAATCTAATTTTGTTTTACCCTTGGGTAAAAAAAGAAAAAAAAAAGAAAAAAAAAAGAGAAGCTAAGAGAAGCAAGAGAGAGAAATGGAATAACTTATCAGATGTATTACCTCATATTCATCCTTATGGCAGCAGAGCCAGAGATGGCTATCTATTCCTTGCCATGGTCATTCTCAAGTTGAAACCACAGCAGATTCACCAGAAGGCCAGCAATCAGTACCTAACAGCCTGTAGGCCATGACTAAATGTATACATGTACAAAAGAGGTTCACAGTGTTTTAGAAATGTTTGAATTAGATAAATTGTCAATGTTTAAATATCAGGAGATGTTACATAAAGCTTTGGAGTTATAGGTTCACTTGAAAGCCAGGGTGATTTGAAAACACTGCTCTTACATTCCCCAAGGGGCAGTATTTGCTGGGAGGTAAGCAGAGGTTGTCTCCTTCAGACCATGCAAGCTCTCTCCAGTTCCTCAGCTCTTAGCTTGCTCTTCTCTAGTCAGACACAGAGGTACTTTGGGCCCTACTTCTCCCTGTGCCTGCCCAGTTATTTTGCGGGTGCCCTGGTGCACTGCATTTATTCGTGTGACCTGCCTGGTTTTGTGGCTATTTGAATTGCTCCCTTCCAACTTTGGTGCTCCTTCAGTCAACTAGATAGTTTAATATGGGTTTTTTTGTTTATTAGTTTCCTTTTTTTGTTTTGTTTTATTATGTTATTTTAATCTGATTCTTTGAAAATTGTTTTTTTATGTTTTAAGCATGTGATAGTAATCAGGTTTAAACTGAAAAAGTCTACATAGGAAACAACAAATGTTGGCAAGGACCTGGAGAAAAGGAGCCCTCATGGGTGGTTGGTGGGAATAAAAACTGGTACAGCCACTCTAGGAAAACAGTAGGGAGGTTTCTCAAAAAATTAAAAATAGAGCTACCATATGATCCAGTAATTTCAATACTAGGTACTTACCTAAAAAATATGAAAACACAAATTTGAAAACATGTGTTCCTATGTTTATAACAACACTATTTTCAATAGCCAAATTATGGAAACAGCACAGGTATGCATTAATTGATGAGTGGGTAAAGAAGAAGTAGTATATAATATGGATTTACATCTATAATGGAATATTACTCAGCCATTAAAAGGAATGAAATCTTGCCATTTGCAACAACGTGGATGGATCTAGAGAGTATAGTGCTAAGTGAAATAAGTCAGAGAAAGGTAACAGGATTTCATTCATATATAGAATTTAAGAAATAAATGGATAAAATGAGACAAACCAAGAAACAGACTCTTAAATAGAGAGAAAAACTGATAGCTACCAGAGGGGAACTGGGTGGGGGGATTAAGTACTCACAGATTGGTACTCACGTACCACAGTGAGTACTGAGTGTTTAGAATTGTTGAATCACTGTATTGTAGACCTGAAACTAATTTAAAACTATATGTTAATTCTGCTGAAATTAAAATATAAATAAATAAGCAAGCAAGCCTCTACTGAACACCTGTATTCATAAGATATCTATGTGCGTAATAAAGCTTTCTAAGTTCCAAGGAAATTAAGAAGTGATGAAAATTCTAATTATCTTCCGTTAGAATTTCTGGAAGGAGAACTCATTATAATGAAGTTGAATATTAGTGTGTATGCATAGTAGCTTGTTCTTTTTGCTTCGATGCTGCTGATGGATTTGCCTTCCTGACTTGCACACTGACCTCCTTCCTGAGCTCTCCTTATCTGTGTTGGAGTGGGCTTGGCACAATGTTGCTCTGCACCTGCATGACCCGTTCCTTTACAGATTTGAGTCCGGGTGACATGGAGTCCTTTTTGAAGGGATTGTGGATATTAATTTGCAGAGTAGTTATTTTGAATGTATATACTTTATCTCCTTTAGAATAGGTTTGGCCATGTTGTGTTTGAGGGAAAATATAATTACCTTAAAGATTCAGGGAAATAGTGAACTAATTCTTAACGATGAAACTAGTTTTTTGTAATTCATCAAAAATATATCTGCGTTTAGTTTTCTTTTCCGTTTTTTATTATGTCTGTTGGCTTTATTTATCTTTCTCTTTTTTTTAGTCCTTAGAGCTTTTTTTTTTCTTCCCCTTCTGTAATTATTCCCACAGCTAGTAGCCATTAAAACTTTTGTAATGTAGGTGTTAGGTACAGAATCTTGTGTCTACTTCTTAGACATAAGACAGTATCCATTTATATTTCATGTGTCCTGAACTTCATTGAATATCACTTCTCCCAAGAAGGCATGGGCATATGTAGCATAAGCTATGACTCATTGTGCTTTCCCTCAGTTATGGTATTTCTTTCTTTAGGGCTTATGAACTAATTGCTACTTTTTCCTTTGTTTTAGGTCTGTGGATTTTGTTATTCTTTTTTAAGATTTTATTTATTTATTTGACAGAGATCACAAGTAGGCAGAGAGGCAGGCAGAGAGAGAGGAGAGAGGAGGAAGCAGGCTTGCTGCTGAGCAGAGAGCCCGATGCGGGGCTCAATCCCAGGACTCTGAGATCATGACCTGAGCTGAAGGCAGAGGCTTTAAACCACTGAGCCACCCAAGCGCCCCTGTGGATTTTGTTATTAATATGATTATGTACTTTTGTAAATGAAGGCCTACATCTAGTGACAATCTACCTTTCTTTTGACAATTTTACCCTGTTATTCTATATAGTGAAATAAGAAGTTCCAGGTGAGGAACATATAAGTATAGGGGAAAAGAGATATTCTAAAATACTAAGAAGTAGTTACCTCTGTGATAGAATTTCAGGAGATTTTTAATCCTTTTTTAAAATGATTTTATTTATTTGAGAGAGAGAACGAGAGAGAGAGAACGTACAAGTTGGGGGTGGGGAGCGCAGAGGGAGAGGGAGAAGCAGGTTCCCCACTGAGCAGGGAGCCCTACACAGGGTTCGATCCCAGGATCCTGAGATCATGACTTGAGCAGGCACTTAACTGACTGAGCCACCCAAGTGCCCAAGGAGATTTTTAACCTTTTGTGCTTATCTCTATAGTCCAAGTTTGAAACAATCCAACATGATTTCCTTTAATCAGAGGAAAAGTTATAGACATTTTTAGAGCATAAATACTAAGAGAAGTAAATTTTCTTTACTTTAGAAATTTGAAAACATTTTAAAGTCATCATTATTTGAAAAAAATTGTTTTTAAAATTTTGTTCTTTCTTTGATAAAATAGGATAGTACTAAAGAGTTGCACATAATTACCTGTCCCGGTAGAAACACTTTGGTCTTCTACTAAAGGGTATTTCAGTGCAGTATGTGAAAATATGGCATTCTGTAATAGAACCAGCTGAAATGCTTGTAAAAAGTGAAGATTTCTGGTCCTCATTTTAGGACTCATTGAACCATATTCTTGAGAATACTTAAGAGAAAATTGTGCTTTTTAACAAACTTCCCAGGTGTTTCCTCATACTTTCTAAAGTTTGAGATCCACTTACCTGTACTTGGCAGTGTTAAAGTCTAAACTTGATTTTTACCTAACCCTTGCTAATTTTCAGTCATTCCTGGCTTAGATGTAAAATGTTATAATGTATTCTTTCAGGTTAGCTTAAATTTACATATATCAGAAAAAATGGCACAGTTTTAAAGCTTTATTTTGTTGAATTGTGATGTTTAAAGCATTCTCTAAAATGAAATTAAATTACCTGCAAACAGAGGGTGTTATTGAATTGACTCTGTATTCTGAATTTACATCTTTACATTTGAATTTATAGCAGATTCAGAAGGCCTGGGTGGTGCCAGGAAGTGGTTAATATTGCAGTGATAGTTTTAAGCCTTTCAGTACTTGGAATTCACTGTGTTAAACTTCCTTCTACAAATTGATTTTCATTTGCAGGATTTCATGCACATCAGTGATGGAATGGTGATTCTTTACAGTTTGGCTCATGTCTTTTTTGCTTTTTAGCCTATATTAGGGTATAATCAAATACATGAAAGTTACCAAAGTATTTTGGCACTCATTGTCATTGTGAAAATTCTGTTCATTTTTTCCCCCTCTAAAACATATGGGTTACTTTGGATAAGAAAATTAACTTCAATATATTTTCTGTAGATGTCCTCTAAACCAGACCATAGGAACAAGCTTACAGTCAAATAAAGTAGAATCTTTTGCCTCTTTGCAACAGAGACGACATCACAGCATGGGGAATTATGTATACTAAGTAAAGACTTACTATTGGATTTGGGGTTGTTTAGGTGATTTGGGAGAGTTCAATGGAAGAGTGTTTTGGTTTGGATTAGATACTGGCAGAAAGTGGGGGCAATTTTATGATCTGTTATCTTAATAATTTATAGGACAAGGGTAGAGTAGGCCAAAGCTGTAATTGGTAAAGAAGTAGCATTGTACTCATGTTAGCTGGAACTGAGGTTATTATATTAGGTTATTGTAGTTTGTATAGTGTTCTTATTTTTGTCCATGTTTTAGCACAGTTGTGCAGTGATGTTTTATTTTGTCTTTCTCTATCCTGATCCCTGAGTAGCCTTTTCTGGTCTCTCATTTTCAGTTTACACACACCCCCACACAGTCTCTCTCTTTTTAATTAATTAATTAATTAATTAATTAATTTTTTTAAAAGATTTTATTTATTTGTTTGAGAGAGAGACAATGAGAGAGAGCGCATGAGAGGGGAGAGGTCAGAGGGAGAAGCAGACCCTCCGCCAAGCAGGGAGCCCGATGTGGGCCTAGATCCTGGGACTCCAGGATCATGACCTGAGCCGAAGGCAGCCACCTAACCAGCTGAGCCTCCCAGGCGCCCCAGCTTTTTTTTAGTCAGCTCATTTAGGTGAACAATAAAAGGTCTATCTATCTCTCTTTTATTAGTTAGAATCAGTCCAGCCTTCCTTTTAAATAATTAAACCATTTTTACCTGACACTCTGTGAAAATAATATATAAATATTATTTGGGGCAGCATAAACTCAAAGTGATTTTGGGATTAAAAACTATCTAAAAGTACTGTTGGTGTATTTTGTATTGCTATTCATTTGCCTAGGGGTTTCTTTCTTGAACTCATGATTAAAAAGAAAATAGTGTAAGAGTAAATTAGCTAACCCTATAACCCAGCAATCACACTACTGGGTATTTGCCCTAAAGATACAAATGTAGTGATCTGAAGGGACACATGCACCTGAATGTTCATAGCAGCAATGTCCACAATAGCCAAACTATGGAAAGAACCTAGATGTCCATCCACAGATGAATGGATAAAGATGATGTGAGAGATACACACACACACACACACACACACACACACACACACACAATGGAATACTATGCAGCCATCAAAAGAAATGAAATCTTGCCATTTGCAATGACGTGGATGGAACTAGAGGGTATTATGCTAAGTAAAATAAGTCAATCAGAGAAAGACAAATATCATATGATCTCTCTGATTGGAGAAATTTGAAAGGCAGGGTGGGGGGTTGTTGGGGGCAGGGAAGGAATAAATTAAACAAGATGGGCCAGGGAGGGAGACAAACCATAAGAGACTCTTAATCTCAGGAAACAAACTGAGGGTTGCTGGGGGGTGGTGGGGAGGGATAGGCTGGCTGGGTTATGGACATTTGGGAGGGTATGTACTATGGTGAGTGCTGTGAATTGTGTGAGACTGATGACACAGACCTGTACCCCTGAAGCAAATAATACATTATATGTTAATAAAAAAAAAAGTAAATTAGCTAACAATTTTAACAACAGGCATCACCTTTTAAGGAGGATTTACTTGCTAAGATTAATTATGTGCTTATTAAATTTATAATCTGAGAATCTGAAATTAGATGATTTTGAATAATTCTTGGAAATGATAGCATATGTTTAATTATCTTTTCAGATTTTCAATATGGCTTAAATCTAATGATGTTTTATTAAATAAAGTTTGAGTTTTAATTTAAGATACTAATATTTCTTGAAGATAGCAAAAATGAACTTTTACATGTTGTGGTCTTGAATGAGGCAAAATGTGTTCTTATATTTGCTTTCAGAGATGTTAAAGTACATTGAAAAGGAGGTTTTCTTGGTCGTGTAAGGGAGTAGAGTATCTAAATGCACTTAATGTCAGATAAATCAGAAGCAGCAGCAGCACATGTGGAACCCACAGATTTTAAGATATTTTGTTTGATGGAGATATGTCATTTCTGTTAGTATTAATGGCAAACTATATCATTAGAATGACAATTCACTTGGTAAATGAACATGACATAACTTTTTGTGAATTTCTTAGTACAAATTAATTATGTCTACTTATTTGTCATTGGATGAACATGATTTTACTATGTTGCTCCTGTAACCAGGGGTGCAAGTTGTTACTAATGATTGGAGAATTATGAGTTAACTGTAATTAATACCGTAGGTATAACAATTACAACAGTCTATACTTAAAATCTGTATTTTAAAAACTTACTATATTTTAAAATTTAAAGCAATAGATTATGCAAAGTAGGATCTGTTAATATCATTTAATACTATATTTTGACTTTATTTTTTATTAATTATATAGAAAGGTGCCATTATAACATTTTCCTACTTTTTTTGGCTGCCTATCATTGATCTCCACTTCATATCCTGGTAATTTTGTAACATTTTTTAGGGAGTATAGAAAGATGATTCATTTCTTTGCTGCAGCATTGTTTAAATTTTTTTCTGTTATTTAGTTTTAAAACATTTCTTTTAGGGACTTCTGGTTGACCTAGTTGGTTAAGCATCTGACTCTTGGCTTTGGCTCAGGGCATGATCTCGGGGTAAAATAGAGCCCCATGTTGGGTTCCATGCTCAGCATGGAGTCTGCTTGAGATTCTCTCTCTCTCTCTGTCCCTCCCCACCATGTGCTCTATTTCTCTCTAAAATAAATGAATAAATCTTTTTTTTTTAAGACTTTATTTGTTCGTTTGACAAAGAGAGACACAGTGAGAGAGGGAACACAAGCAGGGGGAGTGAGAGAGGGAGAAGCAGGCTTCCCGCCAAGCATGGAGCCCGCTGCAGGGCTTGATTTTAGGATGCTGGGATCAAGACCTGAGTCAAAGGTAGATGCCCAATGACTGAGCCACCCAGACACCCCTAAATGAATAAATCTTAAAAAATATATATTTCTTTTAATTGTCACAACTCATTATTTGTAATGACATGCAGATTTTTAGCTTTGATGTCCAGATTTGGGATAAACCTCTTTCATTTTTCTTTCATATGCAAGCTGTAATATTTCCAGGCTTTCAAAGTGTTTATGTGAGTATGTTTATGAATGTGCATGTATATACAGTGAATACATATGAATATATATTTTTCGAATTGGTGGCGCTCATTAACCAGTATGTCACTGAAGTAGTACATTCTGAGTTTTACTTTTTGTTGTTGTTGATGTCAGTATTTTCATGTCCAGACAGAAAACTTGTCTTTTTCATTTTTTCCCATTAATTGGATTACCAGGTAATCCTACAGCCTTGTCATTACTTTTATTTAAGATTTTACCTCTCATTGCATATTAAATGCATCCCAACTTGGCAGCTTCTTGGCCAGATCCCAGTTTTCCAGCAGCTACTCTAATGCCATCTTATGTAATGTAAAATAAGGGGAAGGAGAATTCAATGGAGGTGGTCAGTGCCTTTAACAGAATCAAATGAAAATCCTTTACTATTGTAAATTAACAAATATATAACCATGTGACTGCATTTCTAGGTCTTTCCGAGGACAATCTCTGGAAGATGTTATTTTCACTGTCTTGGGCCAATTTTCTCTCAAGAATGTCAATTTATAATTTCTGCAACTATATTTCTGTATGCTTATTTCTCTGTAAATAGCTCTAGATATGAACATTATTTTTTTTCTAATTTTAGTGAGGAAAAATGGAAATTGCTTCCATTTGCATTTCTTTGAGTTCTACAAGAGATTGAACATTTCATGTTTATTCATCATTTTATGTTTTTAAAAAATTCCTCCTGTTTGTCCTTTACAATCTATTTTCTCATTAGTGTTTTCTTGCTATGTTATATGAGCTTTGTATTTAATTAGGGATAGTCATATGTGCCAGTTTTCTTTTAAACCTGTATGTTCAACATTTGGTGTTATATGCTCAAAGAGGCTTTCCTTACCTAGAATACTATAGCCACAGTCATTTAGATTATCATTTATTAATTTTATAATTTTTTTCTAGAATTGTTAATTGTATGGTGTGAGACAGAGAGCAAACTTAAATTTTTTTAAAAAGATTTTGAGAATCTTTTTTTTTTTTTGAGAAAGAGAGAGGTTTTTCTTTTTTTAAACAGTATTTTGTAGGGCTGTTTTGGTGATCACAAATTCTCTTAGTTTCTATTTGTCCTGGAAGCTTTTTATCACTCCTTCTATTTTCAGTGACAGCCTAGCTGGATGAACTGTTCTTGGCTGCATAATTTTCTTGTTTAGTACCCTGATATATTATGCAAATCCTTTTTGGTCTGCCAGGTCTCTGTGGATAGGACTGCTGCCAATGTAATGTTTCTACCATTGTAGGATACAGACCTCTTGTCCTGAGCTGCTTTCAGGATTTTCTCTCTGTCTCTGCGATTTGTCAGTTTTACTGTTAGATGTTAGGGTGTTGACTTAATTTATTGATTTTGAGGGGTTTCTCTGTGCCTCCTAGATTTTGGTGCTTGCTTCCTTCCCCAAATTAGGGAATTTCTCTGCTATAATTTGCTTCAGTATATCTTCTGCCCCCCCACTCCCATCTTTTTTCTTCTTCTAGGATCCCAATTATTCTAATAATTGTTTCGCTTTATGGTATCACTTATCGAGAGAGAGTGAGAGAGAGTCTTAAGCAGACTCCTGGGATTTCAACACAGGCTCTATCTCAGGACTCTGAGATTACAACCTGAGCCAAAACCAAGGGTCAGGCACTTAACCAATTGTGCCACACAGGCGCCCTGCAAACTTAATTTTTTTTTAATGTCTTCTTGTTTCAAATTGTTTACTTGAAATTGTGTTTTAAAATAGTTCTTTAACCAGTTTATCTTTAACCTATTTATCATCTTCTAATATGGTGGTTTGTTAGAATCCGTGTTGGGACCCCGACCAAGAATGAGTAAGTCTGAATCTCTGGGTGTGTGGACTGTTTATTGGTACTTTTTACAAACTTGTTAGATATTATGTATATGTCAGGACTTAGAACCACTGCTGTACAGTTTTATAATCATTTGCATTTGTGTGGGGGTTTTCACTGTTTTTATTGGTCTCTCCATCCCATGTTTGTTACTTATTCATTATAGATTTACAGATTTTTATGTTTCCAAATATAATTTGTTTTCCTGTTTTTTCTCTAGGAGAGGTGCTATAGCATTTCTTATTCAGTTGAGTTTTAGCTTTATAAAATAAATCCCCATTTTTATGGTTACCTCTGGAAGGAAATAAGTTTACCAGATATTAATTATAGTATCAGTCTTTTGAATTTGTAATCTTAAGAGTTACCAGTTAGCTGCATTAAAGAAAGTTAACTGTTTTGTGACAGAAATTTATTTCTTTTTAATATGACTAACTTTGCAAAACTGCCTGAATTCTGTAGCCATTATAGATGATATTCATTAGCTCAGCTAACTCCTTAGAAGAGATGCAGCAGTAATAGTAATTTCTTACAGTTGATTATTTGATAATGTAAACAGTAGAATTATTCTGTGGGTCAAAATATGTATGTAGGCACACATACACGTACATTTACACAAGTAGAACTTGTAGAAAGGCAAATGGTTATAAAAAAGATGATATATATTAATTTTCCCTTTTTTTCTTTCCTCACTCTTTTTTGTTGTTGTTTTAATGAAAAGGGATTAAATGTGATAAATTGCTATTCTTCTTTTTAGATTTTAAGACCCTATATTCAACTTTTGCATTAATGGGTTGAAGGGACAGAAGAAGCTTTTTATCTTTTTATTCTCTCCAAATATTGTATTTCATTTAATGTGCAATTCTCCATGAGGTCCTCAGTATTTTGGGCTTTTTCTAGCCTTCAGGGTTCATATTTTTTGATAGTTCATTTATGACAATTCCAGAGCCACCTATATATATATGCCTTTGAGCTGTAAATTAAAACCCTATAGTGAATCTTTTCTTTTGGACTCAGAAGTCCAACATCAATTTCTTCTAGCCATGATCTAATTATCTTCAGTTGCTGCTCATGGGGGGATTGATACATATTATGAGATATGGGCACCACTGGTTATATCTCATTTGTTACTGGGAGTTGGGTTTCCAAGAACTTGAGGAATGTCTTGGGAACTGGGTGGGGTCAACAATGCCTATTTATGGTGGAGGCTGTTAAGTATCTCTTAAAACCAGAATTGACCTTTTTAGTTGAGTGCTACAGGTCATTGTAATGGGGGCAGTGACGTATAAATATACAATTTAGAAATAACATTGACAAAACACTGCATTAAGAATTTGACTATCGGGCGCCTGGGTGGCTTAGTGGGTTAAAGCCTCTGCCTTCAGCTCTGGTCATGATCTCAGGCTCCTGGGATTGAGTCCCGCATTGGGCTCTGCTCAGTAGGGAGCCTGCTTCCCCCTCTCTCTGCCTGCCTCTCTGCCTATTTGTGATCTCTTTCTCTGTCAAATAAATAAATAAAATCTTTAAAAAAAAAGAATTTGACTATTATTCACGTATTTTATACATTTAAGAATAAAATAAGCATGCAGTGTAGTGACAAATTCATTTACAAATAAAATAACATTTGTGTGATTTAGTTAAATTTAGTACTGTTTTAAAAGATTTTTTTTTTATTTTGATAGAGTCAGCAAGAGAGAGAGAGCATGAGCATCAGGAGGGGCAGAGGGAGAGGGACGAGTAAACTCCCCACTTAGCAGGGAGTGGACACAAGGCTCAATCCCAGGACCCTGGGATCATGACCTGAGCTAAAGGCAGATGTTTAACTGACTGAGCCACCCAGGCGCCCCTTGGATTCAGTACTTTGCATGTACTTTGTATGTAAGTTGGCTATAAAGTCATAAAAGCATAACCAGCAATGTTATTTAAATTGTTTTTATGTTATTACACAATTTATGAAAATTGACATGTTCTATCATTTTAAGCGCATTTAGTTGTTTCTTCCTCTTTATCCTTTTAATAGTAGGAGTAGGGTAATATGATTTTATGATGTTATTTAGTTCATATTTTAAGAAATATAACTATTTATAAAGATGAACCTGATTTGGCTTAAGACATGTATTGCTAGTGACATTGTAAATTGGTCTAATCTAATGAAAGGAAATTTGAGGAAATGTCTGAAAACTCTAAAAATGTACATATTCTATGATCTGGCATTTTACTTCTAAGAATCAGAGCTAAGGAAATAGATACGAAGAAATAGGTACAGATATATGCAAGATTTTATTTGTAAAGATGTTCAACATAACATTATTTAAAACAGCAAAACAAAACAACCTGACAGCTGACAATGTCTAGCAGTAGAGGATTAGTGACATAAATCATGGTGCAGTTACATAGAAGAAGAATACTTGAATGTGGAATCATTCAACAGTGTCGTTAGGTGAATACTTAGTGCTATTGGACCTTGTTCAGTGTGTGCCAAGACAGACATCATGTGAAGTACTATTCCCGGGACAGAAATGCATTTAGATGATGAGTGTACAAGAAGTACATTAAATGGGGTTCTTCCTAGGTGGTTATTATTTTCTTGATGGTATCCTTTGTTATTTTTCAACATTACTCCAATAAGCGTGTTTTAATTTTGTAGTTAGGGTGGGGACTGAACATGTATTTTTAAAAATTTTTGCTTCCTGAGGTGACAGGTACTTACATTTTTATATGATGTCTTTTTATAAATGGTTTAAGGCATCAGGATGAATGTGATAATATGTAACAAAATGTAGCACATTATTGGAGCCATTTTCATGATTAATTGATACTTTTCTATTTTAGATGTTAGGAAATTTCTTGCCCACTTTTCTCTGTGAAATAGCTGGAATTGGCAATAGATCTTTTTTGTTCATTTCAGCACATTTTATGAATGGATATTTATTATGAAAAGCATCAAACATCTTCCTTTCATTAAGAGTTGACAGCCAGAGTGTTCTCACTTGATTGAACTGAAGGCACATAATAGTCTGTTTATTTAATCACTTTAGCTTACTCAGCCATTTTGAACCACAATGGAGTAAAACTCCCTGCCTTTACTTTTTGAAGATAAAATTGAGAGATTTAAACATGATTTATTCTGCTTTGACCTATGGTTTGAATTAACTTGGCTATTTGCATTCATTTTCAAGAGAAGCACTCAATCCTTCCAAAGTAATAATCGAATCAATCCCTTTGTTTTTCAAATTGCTCTGGAGACAGTCCTAAGCTACCTAGACTATCAAGCTTTCTTTTATTGGAGTAAGAAATACAAAATTGATTTTGATAGCTCTTTTTGAAAACAATATGTATTTAAGAGAGCAACCTTTTGTTTCAAATAAAAGTCTCAGTGTATGTTATACATTTTGCTGATTCATGCTGACCTTTGCTTACTAATGCTCAGATATGATTAGTAAACTTTGAGAGAACTGAGAGTTTTTAAGTGCTGCTGTCGAATTAGTTCTGGGTGATAGTAAACACATTGATTTTCTTAGTGTACTGCCATCTCACCTTGCTCCTGGTATGGGTACCATATACTTTTCAGGCATAGCTGTTAGGTGGTCTGCAGGCAGTATTTTCCACAGAGACCCTCCATGTTCTTTTCTTACCTAAGCACTATACCTCGTTCTATTTTCATATTGAGCTGACCAGGCAACACCACTTCCAAAGGAATTGTTCTCTCCCTTCCTTCAATCCCTTTATTTTCTTTTGGTTATGAACTAATATCAGTGTCTACTTTAAATAGCAAAAGCACCCTTCCCCATGTAGTATGGCTTTTTCCTGGGCCTTCATTTCAATCTCTTTTTAGTACTTGGTCATGTAAATGCCTTTGGACTACATTTGATTTTATGTTCCTAGGAAAGTGGGGCTGTGCTTTTATTTATCTCCATGCTTTCTTTAAATTCTGCAGAATTCCTGCACATATACTGAATAAAATTAAAGATATTATGTGATAATGAATTATTCTGGTAGCTACACTTACTTGCCAAGTGAGATAGACAAAATATACAGGATATGATCTTTTATCCTTCTTTTCAGGGGTACTTAACTTGGGGGTCTAAGTTAAGACCCCCAAGACTTAGTGATCTGTGAGCCCTATGAAGTCATATGAAAAATTCTTATAAATGTCTGTGTGTGTACTTTTCTGGAGTTTGGGTCCATAGCTTTTTATCAGATTGTAAACAGCAATTTCTACAAGGTTAAAAATGTCTACTTTTAATGATTTACCATTCTAAGTAATTTTTAAAGATTACCTAAGCCCAAAAGAAGGAGAATCAGAGCCAGTAACTATTGTCAGTTTATTCAGAATCTTTAAGTGGTCAGAATGGTTATGCCTTCTTCCTGTTTCATAGGTTTTAGAAACTGGTGAAATCAGAAAATTCTTCTTCCCTTTAATTTTGGGTTAAGTTGGCAAGGAGCAGAGTATGGCAACTTGAGAATTGAAAGCTGGCATCTGGTCCTAATTTTATTTTGCTTTCATCTCTAGTTAACTCAGGAGGCGTTAGGGAATTTCTATTGCAGACTGGGAATGCTTAATTTGCTAGTGTGAACAATCATACACGTATGGAAGTTCAGTGCTGGGTGATTGGGCCTCCTGTTCAGAAACAGATTGAGTGCATGCAGGCTTAAAAAGGGCAGTGCTGGTAACTGGGTAGTGGAAACCTCTGGATTTCTAGTGTAGAACTTATGTCTGTTTGTCTCCCTATATTTTTAGCAGAAATTCTTCTATGGGGTAGGAGGAATGGACACAAGAGTTTTAAGAGGATAATTTTCAGTCAGTGATGAGACAAGTAATCATTCAGTTATTTGGGTGGGATAAAGCACAGAAAGACGAAATGTTCAATGCACCATTGTGTAAGTTGGGACATTTTTATTTTTCATCTCTGAATGGAGGCAAAACTGTCCACCATTTTGTTGCTTGTCCTTGGTTTGCCCTTTCTTTTACATGGAGGGCAATGGACCATGATTCAGGTTCCACAGAGCTGAGTGTAAAGGCTTGGTCTCCAAGAGTTGAGCGGGATGTCTTTGATCTGTATTCACTTAATCAGCCAGCTTTCCCATTCTTTTGCTGGCAGATTTGTATGGAATTTGTGCTACAGTCTTATCAAGTATGTCTCCTGGAAAGTAGAGTACGGCCAGCTTCTAATTAGTGGCACAATGGTTTTTAAAATTTAGCACTTGAAAAATTTCCGGCTTCCTCTTTTTGTTTTGTAAAGCAGTTATTATATTTTGGCTTCTTTCTGCATTTAGCTTATCAACAGTACCAAATCAATTAACTCAGTTGTAGAGAAAAATACTCTCTTTATATCAAACTGTCTTATAACTTGATGTATTAACTTTAATTTCCATGGCAAGTCAGGGTTAACCTCAGGAGGAATACAGTGACATTTTTATCTAACACAAAATTATTCTCAGTCTTTATAATGTGAATAATGTGGCACATTGCAGCCAGTTGCCCTGAGTTTGGGTTGGAGATATACCAGAGTTGTAGCACTTGAGACTGTGCCTTATTTCCAGAGCCTCCTTTAGTTCTTTCAAAAATGGTGATGTGGGTGCTGGTAACTCCTGATTTTAATTTTGTGTTGAACTGCCTAGTCAAAGAGTCAAATGCCACCTCACCTGTTTTTCTTTTCTTTTTTTTTTTTTTTTTTTTTTAAAGATTTATTTATTTATTTGACAGAGATCACAAGTAGGCAGAGAGGCAGGCAGAGAGAGGAGGAAGCAGGCTCCCCGCTGAGCAGAGAGCCCGATGCAGGGCTCGATCCCAGGACGCTGGGAACATGACCCGAGCTGAAGGCAGTGGCTTTAACCCACTGAGCCACACAGGCGCCCCCTCACCTGTTTTTCTAAGTCGGGGGTTGGCAAGCTATTGCTCCTGCCATTTTTGTAAATAAGGTTGTGTTGGGATACAGCTGTGTATATTTGTTTATGTGTTATCTATGGCTGCTTTTATACTATAATGGCAGACTTGAGTAGTTGGAACAAAGATCATATGGTTCCCAGAGCCTGGAATATTTACTATCTGGAATTTTTTAGAGAAAGATCGCTGACCCCTTGGTCTGTGAGATCTGACCAAGCTCAGGAACCTGGCATTTTCAAATGCCTACATAGGTTTAGGTGGAGAACCTGCTGACCTGCCTGTTTGTTGCAGAGATATGTTTCTTCCCTTTACTGGAGCATGTGAAGTGGTGTCCCTTTCTTTGGCTACAGACCTCACTGGGAGCTCTGTAGTGCTCTGAGGCAGTGTCCCTAGTACCACAACCATTTCCAGCATCCTCAGGCATGACTGTAGTTTTGAGATGGTATCTTAAGGGCTAGGCTGGTTTAAGTTGTGCTCTTTCTCACAGTGGGTACATGTTGCACTTTCATATTTGGTTAAGACAGGTGAGGGACCTGCCAGCTTTCCTAACTCACATCATAGAAGGGCTGATTAGCATGAAGCATGACCTCTTGTTTGTGATATTTTTCAGGTTGCAGCATCTAGACTTAGAAAATAACGAATTTGGTATTTATTTTATTTTATTTGTAATGCCCTGAAATCGCAAGTGCATATTCTCTCTGGCACACAGCTGCTTAGAAAGATCATACTCTGCAAAATACCACCAGTCATCACTTTTGTTATTATTTTCTATCACAAATCCTTTAATATATTTTATTATAAATATTTCAGACTAAATCTACCATTCATTTTCTTTACAAAATGAGTAGTTGCAAAACGGAAATCTATGGCCTAATTTTCATGGAGATTTTTGGCATTTGCTTCCCCGCTCTTCATTGTAGCCTTTCTTTTGGGACCTTATTCCTTCCAGGCAAAAAAGGACTGCATTTTGGACAATCTAGAGCTTGTCAAAACCATAATGAAATCAGGGAAAAACTTTTTTCTCTGCAGTAATGGCAGCAGCAGCAGTAATGGCAGCCACATCACTAAAGAATATTTGTGGGTCTTAAACCCAACACCATGATAAGAGATATAACATGGAGACTACTGTTTCTCAGAAGGCCATTTCATTCTTCTGTGCATAGAACCATGGTTCCTTCCCAGAAGGGTCTTGTATTGCAGATGATCTCTTCATGCATCCCTCTGTGAATGGGTATTCATTCTCACAAACTCAATGTGCGGTGTGATAGATATTCTATAACAGAGGCATGGTTTTACTCTGTGGGAAATGGAACCAGGGTGTCCATGTTACAATGGAGCTATGTCAGGTGAGGTGACATGATGACAGAGTGGTATGTGCTCAGTTTTGGAGTCAGAGAGTTCAGTCTACACACTGGCTCTGCTCCTTAATGACTAGACAAACCTTATACAAACCATCTAGTCCTTCTGAACCTCTCATTCCTCTATAGTAAAATGCAGACAGTGCATATGTTTATGGTTGTAATAGTAAAAGTATTATCACTAGAAAGCTACAGAATCCATGTTTGAGGGCCACAGAGATGTTGGGTTATCAGATGGCCTGACCTCCAAGTATATTACTTGTCCAAGGGAAACAATGATTGTGGATAGGCAAGCATTAGTTAGTTGCATTCAGCTAGTCCAGCTAGTCCTGATTTTGTAAGCAACATTTGGGGTTTTGCTGTAGCAAAGCTGCCTTTTCCTTTTTTTTTTTTTTTTTTTGAGATTTTATTTATTTATTTGACAGAGATCACAAGGAGGCAGAGAGGCAGGCAGAGAGAGGAGGAAGCAGGCTCCCTGCCAAGCAGAGAGCCCGATGCCAGGCTCTATCCCAGGACCCTGGGATCCAGACCTGAGCCGAAGGCAGAGGCTTTAACCCACTGAGCCACCCAGGTGCCCCTGCCTTTTCCTTTTTTAATTGGTTATAGATTCTCTTTTTATTGCAGGGCAAAGAAAAGTTTTTTTCCAGCTAGATGTTTCCAAACTGATTCAGTTTTGTCCTCTCTTGTCAATCAACTCCCCATTTTGCCAAACAATTAACAACAATAGCGCAATTACAAAGGACTACCAAAAGAGTATTTTCAGTGGAAATCACTTAATTATTGGGACAATAGCTAAGGACAAATAATAATATAGCTCTGAGCAAGGTATCATTTCTTCCCTTGAATAGTTCAGTTATAAAAGTTTATGGTTTCTTTCATATGGTAGCATCACTAGAGAGGAAAAAAATAAGAGTTTTGTAGAAGGTATTATAGAGTCCTAGAGGAAAATTATAAGATCTTTTTTATGCTTCCCTTTCAAAGTGTTAACACCTGGAATAAATCATTCATAGTCATTCTCATGTTTTTTCATCCCTTTTCAGAGCTATTCAGGAACCCAAGGACCAAATAACTTCACCTGAGATAGCTCTACCCCCAGATACTTTCTCTAAAAGAAACAGGTGAGAAGAGGAGAGCTGGAGAGCACCCAAGCTTTCTTCCTGGCTTTATAGTTTTTGAAAATGCCTGCAGAGTCTCACCCTCCAGTCTTGGGTCCCTTCTCCTCATGTGGCCACAGATGGAGGAGAGGGTGTCAGTTGCTCCCTCTCTCTTTAGAGTGTATGGTCTGTCTCATTGCATTGTTGTCATTTTCTTTTGCATTTTAGACGATGATATCAGTCATGGGTTCCTAGAGAATATGCCCTGTATTGTTATTTTTGAAATTTTACCTGCCTAATGAACTTTAAGCATTCTGACTTTATCTTGTTTGTAGTTATTGTAACATAGTGCCACCAGATAACACAGCCACAAATTTACTCTGAACAACTAGAAAAGCCATTTCTTGGGTTTTTACACTGGTCAGATTTACTGAAGAAGTGCACAGCTACTATCATTCTCTAGATTTGTTTCAATTTATGAGTTCCTATTAGAGTTCATAAGACAACTCCAAGAAGTGTAAGTGACTTGTAATTTATAGCCATGGTATGTTAATTCTGTGAAATTGTAGTCTAGTTAGGCTATATGAATTATGACTGCACTCGTAAGTTGTTTACACCAAACAATGTGATAGATATATATGTCTTCCTTTGAATCATAATAAAAGGAAATGCCTGTCACCTAATTTATCACCAGGCATGTTCATATTTAAAGCCTTTTATAGTGAAATAAAAGCTTGACCTAAAGATAATGGTTACTGCAGACTTGACAGCAGCTGAGCCCAAAGTGTAAAATACTGCAGGGCCTTGACTGCCATAATAAAAGCTGGGTAGCCCATATGGAAAGTTATTACATGAGGTGAATATTCTTAGATGTAAAAATGATTAAAGTAATCCTTCCAATCAGAGGTCTGAGAGGTCATCTGGTTCAGGTCGCCAGATGTCCTTGTCAGGTTAAGAACTTTCCTGTGTCGCATGGAGGAACTGGAATCTTGGCCAGTGTGCCTTCCCCCATTACCTCTCTGTTCCAGGGTAGAACTGCAGTTTTGACATTAATCACAGATATGTTCCCTGTCTCATTGCATAACAGCTCGGAGGCAGTAGCAGGAAGAAAAGGAAACTCTTTGAAGAGTGTCATATAGAAAACGATGGTTTAAAAATTCACACTGACATGAATTTTCATGAACACATACAACCATTTGTCCCATATTTGAGTGCCCACCATATGCCTGGGGGTAGGGTTGAGCACAGTGCTGCAAGTAGTGGACAGTCCCTGTGCTCTGGTAGCCCAAAGTAGTGCAAGATTTCTTGACCTTAGCACTACTGTCATTTTTAGCAGCTTCTTGGCCTCTGCCCACTGGACAACCAGAATGTCTCCAGGCATTCTCAGATATCCCTTGGGGGGCAAATGCCCTGTAACTGTGAACCACTTGTGCTTACGGGTGCTACCCGTAGGGGAGACAGGCAAGCATACAGAGAAGTGAGTACTAAATAAACACAGTAGAATGAACTAAGCATGAGTCACAAAGGGTGCTGTGCGAGAAAATGGTAGCTTTCAGAGGTAGCTTTCAGAGCACTCTCAAATTCATTGTCTTTCTCTTAGGCTGACACCAGAACACATTACAGTGTCTCTTACCTAACTCAGCAAATTTATTTATGTTCTATCAGAGTAACTACTTTTCAAACATTTGAAACATTTTTGGTTTACTAAAGGCAGTAGGTAAAATTCTTTGTTTCTTTTACTTCTTTAAAGTTAAATATTGCTAGTGCTGAATAGCCACAAAATATCAAAGGATGGTTTTATAATTATCTAGCAGTAATTACATAGTACAGTCCTGCCATCGTGTTGATACATATGTATAGTATTGAACAGGAGCTGATGAACTGAAGATTCTGTACCAGCATAGAGAGAAGAATCAGGTGGTCTGCTTACAAGTTTAGCACATCAGCTACTGAAATTTATCCTTCTACTTTCTATCAGAGAGGAATTGATTGTACAAACTGTCAAAAAAAAGTTTATAAAATTTCTGTATGTATAGAAAGTCACATTTTTAACTATTTCTCAGTAGAAAGAATATGGTGTAAGTCATTGGTAATTCATAAAACAGTTTTTCTTCTTTTATTTTAGACTGTGACTTAAGTTCAAAATTATATATAAAAGTAATCTTTATTATCACAATTCAAACTTGTGGGTGTAATGTGCAAGTAAAGGTGTGTACTCCCCCAAAGAAAAACAAAAATAAAACCAACTACTCTTTAATGGTATTTAATGTTACTTTTCTGTCATCCATTTATAGCCACAGTTATTTTTCCATGTTATTGCTTCTCCTATGTAGAAATTGCCATCACTTAAAAACAAAAACCAAAAAACATTTTTAAAATTTATTTTAGAGGTGCAGGAATGAGAGTGAGGACGGGGAGGGGAAGAGGGAGAAGGAGGATCTCAAGTAGACACCCCACTGAGTGTGGAGCCTGACGTGGGCCTCAGTCTCATGACCCTGAGATCATGAGCTGAGCCAAAATCAAGAGTCAGATGCTCAACTTACTGAGCCATCCTGGTGCCCTAAAATTGCTGTCTTTTTAAGCTTTTCCCCTTACTAGCCCATAGCGTTTGAAGGATGTCATCAGTGCAGTTTCTCTGCACTCCTGAATGAGTATATGCATTAATCAAAGACCATGGAATGATTGTGGGCATTCTTAAGTTCGTTTAGAAATCATCTGTTGGCTAGATTATGTTTGCTAGCATTCACTCTATTATTTATTTAGGTCAGTGGTGGGGGAACATGGACTGATGGTGAGATACAGGATGAGCTATGCATGTGGTATGGAAAAAAAAGAAATAAATTGGCGGAGAAAAGCTAGAAAAGAACTGAAGATTATTAGGCATATATATAAATGTCTTGTACCCAGTAAAAACTTGAGTGAGCCTACATCAACATCCTGAATTAGAAATATTATAGTATAGCAAGCACAAGTTCCCCTTCCTGTAGTAGTGTTTTATCTAGTTAGCAGTAGGGTAAGAAAAAGTTATATCTAATGCATTTGAAGACCAAAAGTAGATAACTTTTCCAGTTTTCTAGTGTTCAGAAATACAAAATGAACTTTGGCACTATCCAAAGTTCCATTAAAATTCAGATAAGTTAAGGATAATTGAAGTTTTCAACTTAATGTGTTAATCACATAATTGGGTCATATGAAGGTGATAGTTTATGGTTTCTTTTCTAAACAAAGTAGGCACAGTGGTCATTTTAATGAGTTTGATTTACTAAAGGAAAAACATCCTATAAATGTTTTTAGCATTGATGTTTTTACATAGTTAATCTTTTGTAGTGAACATGGTAGATTTGGTTAGGATGCTGATTTCTTTGTTCCAGTAAGGGAAGAAAAAAGGACATCTGCTTAACCGACTACCTTAATCTTTTTTTTTTTTTTTTTTTTTTTTTTTTACCGACTACCTTAATCTTGACATAGATTTGTTCATTTCTACTTCAGCACATCCTCTGGGCATCAGGATAGCAATATGTAAAAGTGGTAGGTAGTATGAAAACTTTCTCTATTTCTCCTTAAAATTTTATGTAGTGTTTTCAGTTACTAAAAAAGAGCTCAGCATCAAGAATCAGTTACTGAGATTTTCCTTAATTCACTATATGTATATGAGAATTGCAGAACTAAAATATGAAATCCTAGACCTTTAAGTATTTTATAGGATACTTATTCTCAGTAGCTGTTTTGGGGCATTATTTTGATAATTAATTAGTAATGAATATAGAACCAGGCTGCCTGGGTTTGAATCTTTGCTTCATGAGGGACCTTGGCCAAGCTACTTAACCTTTCTGTACATTGGTTTTCTCATTTTTTTTTTTTAATGTGGGGATGATAATTATACCAGCTTCCTATTACACCATGGAAGTGACAAATAAATAAATGCAGACAGATACTTTCTTTAGTGTTAATAATTTATTATTGAAATACATCTAAATGATGCATTTTTTGTCATTCGATTTATTCATTCAAAAAGTATTTATTGACCACTTTGGTTGAGAGTTGCAGTGATGAACAGGATAATCACAATCTTTGTCCTCTCACAAATAAGAGTTAGCAACTGGCATTTTATAATAATTTATAATAATAATAATTTATAATAATTAATAATTATACAACTAAGTACTTAATTGCAACCATTATTTGTGCCACATATTCATGGCACCAGATTGTTTGTAGTAGGGGGAGCTGACCTAGTCTCTATGCATTTAAAGTGAAATATGAAGGATGTTAGCTAGATAAAGATGGTTGGTATAGCAAGAGGTTGAGGATGTTTCCAGGAAATGTAGTGATACATAGGAAGTTACATGATGTCTTATAGGAATAACAGTAGAGAAGAATAACAATTTCTGAGTTGATAGTGATGATTTCATTGCTTTTAAATTTATGAGATCTGTTCTTTTCCCTGTAATGTAGCATGTTGTCTGTCCTCCCACACATTCTTCCAGAGCAGCAATCCATTTGTCACCTCTCAGTCTTCCTTGTCTCCCTAAGCAGCTGTTTGTACATTCTTCTAGTTGATGGTCCTCCTTTCCCTGAGATATTCCTATTTCTTTTTTAAAATCTTACTTTTTCTTGCTATCCCTTTCTCAACTATTCCTAATGAGTTCTTTTTAAGTCCAGAGGAATATTTGAAAGTTTGGGAAATGATTAAAAAGAAACTTCATTGCAATCTGCTGGAGCTAATGATTTAAATTTTTAAACACTAGGAATATAACTCTGTTGATATTTTATTGACTAAGGAAATCTTGTTTAGTTTTGTTTATGACACAAGAAATGTTTTAGTTCAGATTTTCTTCACATCACTAAAGACTGGCTTATTTAATTTAACTTCTGCCTGAATTTATCTCCTAAATAATCATTTATATCTATCCACATTTTATATCTTTTGGTCTCTGTTTCTTTTTTCTTTTTTTTTTTTTCAAGATTTTATTTATTTATTTGACAGACAGAGATCACAAGTAGGCAGAGAGGCAGGCAGAGAGAGAGAGAGAGGAGGAAGCAGGCTCCTTGCTGAGCAGAGAGCCCGTTGCGGGGCTCGATCCCAGGACCCTGGGATCATGACCTGAGTCGAAGGCAGAGGCTTTAACCCACTGAGCCACCCAAGTGCCCCTTGGTCTCTGTTTCTTAATGCCAATGTTAGAAAAATGGGAATTTCTTTTTTTTTTTTTTAAGATTTTATTCATATATTTGTCAGAGAGAGAGAGAGGGAGCACAAGCAGGCAGAGTGGCAGGCAGAGGCAGAGGGAGAAGCAGGCTCCCTGCTGAGCCAGGCACCCGATGCAGGACCCTATCCCGGATGCTGGGATCATGGCCTGAGCTGAAGGCAGTCGCTTACCTGACTGAGTCACTCAGGCGTCCAGAAACATGGGGATTTCTAAGAGATTTCTTTATATGTCTTCTATCTCCATTACTACACTTGGGAGTTATATCATTTTAATGAGAGAATATTTGTTAGTAGGAAGTAAAATATAAGGGTGGTTTTCACTGTGCAAGCATAGGAATCATAAGGCAACTTGTAGAGAAATACCTAGAATCACACATCCATTTCATGTTCTTTAATAGAGATACACGTTACAGCTGAACTATGGTAAAGCAAGGATAATTGATGACTCAGTGGCATTTACCTCCAGAACACAAGTGTATTAGTCAGGTTCCTCTAGAACCTAAAAGGTGTATATGTGTAGAGATTTATTATAAGGTATTAGCTCATCAATATTGGAGGCTGAGAAGTCTCAGGACATGTAGTCCAGCAAGCTGGACATCCAACAATAGCTGATGTTTCAGTTCTAGTCCAGAGTCAGGAAAAAACTAATGTTCCACCTCAATAGCTAGACAGGAGAAGTCCCTTCTTACTCCTGAGAGGGTCAGAATTTTTGTTCTATTCAGGCCTTCAACTGATTGGATAGGGCATGCCCAACATACAGATGGCAGTCTGCTTTATTTAGTCTACAGATTCTAGAAACATTCTTAACAGACAGACCCAGAATAATGTCTGACCAAATGTCTGGGGACTCCATGGTCAGGCTGACATGTAAAATTAACTATCATAATAAGTTTGGTTTCACATTTGAAAAACCAATCAGTTCAATTTACCATATTAACAGAATAAAGGGTAAAAACCATATGATCATTTTAATAAATGCAGGAAAAGCAACAGCCATTTCAGACAAAATCTCTCAGAGGGAACTTTGTCAGTAAAGTAAGTATAAGAAACCTACAATAAATGTATCATACTAAATGGTGAAATACTGTGCAGTTCCTTCCAAAGATATACATCAAAGCAAGAATTTTCACTCTCATCATTTCTATTGAACATTTTATGAAGATTATAGCCACTGCAGTAACTCAAGGAAAAGAAATAATGGCATTAAAAAAAGGGAAGAAAATCGTTCTTATTTATAGAGGGTATGACTGTGTATGAAGAATATATCGACATGTAGCTCAAGTTCTCAATGTAGATCTAGATCTTCTTCAATAGAAAAGAGGAAAGAACCCTAAATAGACTCACACATATATGGCATTTAATTTTTCTCAGTAGCACCAAAGCAGTCCCTTATGGAGAAGAGTCTTCAGTATTTGGGAAAAAGTGAACCTTGATCCCCACCATCTAGAACTCCTAACTAAGATGGATCCTAGACATGAAAGAGAAAACTAAAATATAGAGCTTTTAGAAGAAAATACAGGAGAATATCTTTTTTCTTCAAATATTTGTTTAAATTCTAGTTAGTTAACATATAGTGTAATACTGGTTTCTGGAGTAGAATTTAGTGATTCATCACTTACATATAATACCCAGTGCTTATCATAACAAGTGCCCTCCTTAATACCCTTCACGCGTCTAGCCCATCTTCCACCCACCTCCTTCCATTAACCTTCGGTTTGTTCTTTATTGTTAAGAGTTTCTTATGATTTTCTTCCCTCTTCCCTCCCCCTTCCAATATGTTCATCTGTTTTGTTTCCTAAATTCCTCATGTGAATGAAATTTTATGGCATTTGTTATTCTCTGACTTATTTTGTTTAGTGTAATACCCTCTTGTTGCAAATGGCAAGAATTCATTCTTTTTGATGACTAATACTCCATTGTGCGTGTGTATGTATGTGTGTGTGTGTGTGTGTGTGTGTACACTACCACATCTTCTTTATCCATTCATCAGTCAAGGGAAAGTGGACATTTGAGCTCTTCACATAGCTTGGCTGTTATTGATGATGCTGCTATATAAACATCAGGATATATGTGTGCCTTCAAATATGTGTTTTTGTATCCTTCGGGTAAAGGATAGTAGAGCACTAGAAGTGCAATTACTTGGTCATAGGGTAACTCTATTTTCAACTTTTTGAGGAACCTCCATACAGTTCTCCAGAGTGGCTGTGCCGGTTTGCATTCCCACCACAGTGTAAGAGGGTGCCCCTTTCTCCACATCCTTTCCAACACCTGTTTTTCCTTGTATTGTTAATTTTAACCATTCTAACAGGTGTGAGGTAATATCTCATCATGGTTTTGATTTGTATTCCCTTGATGATGAGTGATGTTGAGCATCTTTTTCATGTGTCTGTTAGGCATCTAGATTATCTTCTTTGAAAAAATGTCTATTCATGTCTTCTGTCCATTTCTTAACTGGATTTTTTTGGATTTTTGGGGTGTTGAGTTTGGTAAGTTCTTTATAGATTTTGGATACTAACCCTTTATCAGATATATCATTTGCAAATATCTTCTTTCATTCCATAGGCTGCCTTTTTAGTTTTTTTTTTTTTTCCTTTGCTGTGCAAAAGCTTTTATCTTGATGGTATCCCAATAGTTCATTTTTGCTTTTGTTTCCCTTGGAGACGTGTTTAGTAAGAAGTTGCTAAGGCTGAGGTCAGAGAGATTACTTCCTGTGTTCTTCTCTAGGATTTTGATGGTTTCCCATCTCACATTTAGGTCTTTCATCCATTTGGAATTTATTTTTGTGTATGGTGTAAGAAAGTGGTCCAGTTTCATTCTTTTGCATGTTGCTGTCCAGTTTTCCCAGTATGTCTTCTTTTATTGAAGACATCTTCTTTTTTTCCATCAGATATTCTTTCCTGCTTTGTACAGACTAATTTAGCATATAGTTGTGGGTCCCTTTCTGGGTTTTCTGTTCTTTTCGATTGATTTATGTGTCTGTTTTTGGTGCCAGTACTACACTCTCTTGATAACTACAGCTTTGGAATGTAGCTTGAAGGGCAGAATTGTGATGCCTCCAACTTTGCTTTTCTTTTTCAATATTGCTTTGGCTATTTGGGGTCTTTTGTGGTTCCATACAGATTTGAGGATTAGTCATTCTAGCTCTGTGAAAAATGCTATTGGTATTTTGATAAGGATTCCATTAAATGTACAGACTGCTTTATGTAATATAGACATTTTAACCATGTTTGTTCTTTCAATCCATGAGCATAGAATATTTTCCTATTTCTTTCTGTCCTCTTCAGTTTCTTTCATTAAGTGTTCTATAGTTCTCAGAGTACAGTTCTTTTACCTCTTTGGTTAGTTTTTTCCTAGGTATCTTACTGTTTTTGGTACAGTTGTAAATGAGATCCAATTGCTTGATTTCTTTTTCTGCTGCTTCATTGTTGGTGTATAGAAATGCAACAGATTTCTGTATGTTAATTTTTATATCCTGCAACTTTGCTGAATTCATGTATAGTGCTAGAGATTTTTTTGGTGGGGTCTTTTGGGTTTTCTACATAGAGTATCATGTCTGAAAATAGCAAAAGTTTGACTTCTTCCTTGTCAATTTGGATACTTTTAATTTCCTTTTGTTGTCTGATTGCTGAAACTAAGACTTCCAATACTATGTTAAATGGTAATGGTGAGAGTGGACATCCCTGTCTTGTTTCTGACTGCAGAGGAAAAGCTCTGTTTTTCCCCATTGAGGATGATATTAACTGTGGTTCTTTCATATGTGGCTGTTAGGATGTTAAGATATGTTCCATATATATCTAGTTTGTTGATTTTAATCAAGAATGGATGGTATATTTTGTCAAATGCCTTTTCTGCATCTGTTGAGAGGATCATATGGTTCTTATCCTTTCTTTCATTAATGTGGCATATCATGTTGATTGATTTGTGAATATTGAATCACCCCTGCAGCTCAGGAGTAAATCCCACTTGATTGTAATGAATAATTCTTTTAATGTACTGTTGGATTTGATTTGCTAGTATCTTATTGAGAATTTTTGCATCAATGTTCATCAGGTATTTTGGCCTGTAATTCTCCTTTTTTAGTGGTGTTTTGTCTGGTTTTGGAATCAAGGCAATGTTGGTGTCATAGGATGAGTTTATGGGTCATGTGCTCATTGCTGAACCAATCACTGTTGACATTGGAGGCAATCTTTGATTGACTATTTTAGTGTCACCTAAAAATCATGGCCTGTCTTTAGCAGAGAATCAAAGTGCTCTTTTTAGTCAAAAACATAAATGAAAAAATACCATGAATAACTTGCCATTGGGCGAAGGAAACCATGGGTACCATTTAATCACTCTTCATTAGAAAATTCTTCATGCTGCCTCCACTGTAGCAATTTCATGTTCTGCTCATTTAGGCCTTTTTAGAGGAAGAACCTCTGGCCTATGATTGACAATATTCTTGGATATTGCTGCTACCAAATAATAATTAAGTTAAATTATTTCATTAAAAAAATGAAAAGAATAGTTGAATATTAAAAAAAAGATAACACATTTACTTTGTTTGAACTGCTGGAAATAATCCAAAATAAAGTCAGGGTTATTTATTAAAAAATTCTAATAACCTTTGTAGTTCAATGCCAATAACTTAATATTATCTTTTGATATATGTCATTCATTTTCAGGCACTTAGTGATTTTATATCTCTGTGGTTACAGGTTGCCATATTTCTGACATTTTATTTAAAATTAGCATTTAGGGCACCTGGGTGGCTCAGTGGATAAGCCTCTGCCTTTGGCTCAGGTCATGATCTCAGGGTCCTGGGATCCAGGCCCGCATCAGGCTCTCTGCTCAGCCGGGAGCCTGGTTCCCCCTCTCTCTCTGCCTGCCTCTCTGCCTACTTGTGATCTCTCTCTGTCAAATAAATAAATAAAATCTATAAAAATAAATAAATAACATTAACATTTAGATCTGAGTAGTAAAATGAGATGGTTATTTTTGATTAGTCTTTTAAAGCAATGTATTTAACATTGGGTGTTTAAAATGTTTGTATTGGGGGCGCCTGGGTGGCTCAGTGGGTTAGGCCTCTGCCTTCGGCTCAGGTCATGATCTCAGGGTCCTGGGATCAAGCCCCATGTCGGGCTCTCTGCTTGGCGGGGAGCCTGCTTCCCCCTCTCTCTCTGCCTGCCTCTCTGTCTACTTGTGATCTCTCTCTGTCAAATAAATAAACAAAATCTTTAAAAAAAATAAAAAAAATGTTTGTATTGTTTCTGGGACATTGGAATATGTAATTTGTATTGGCTTAGTCATTAGTTAATTGCTATTTTGATGTTTCTTTCTTTCTTTTTTTTTTTTCAATTTTATTTAAAATTTAAATGAGCAGAGAGCCCGATGCGGGGCTCGACCCCAGGACTCCGGGATCATGACCCGAGCCGAAGGCAGAGGCTTTAACCCACTGAGCCACCCAGGTGCCCTGCTAATTGTCTTATTAATTTAACTTTTGTATCTGTGTTTGGTTCACAGTATATGTTTATCTTATCTGATAACCCATTCCATCAGATTCTGACTATAAATATCCTTTTTTTCTAAGTCAAATGCAAATGGTTATGCTTTATTTTCAACTATAGATGCATTTCCAGTAATAGAGAACTGAATTTAAAAATCCTTTTTATGCTTATAGATGATTTTAATATTTCCATTTAGTATAGATTAAGTGCATATTCTGTCCTAAAATGGTCTTAATGGGTAAAAATTCTCAAAAGTTGTGTCCTTTCAACTCTTATTGGTGCAGAAAAAAAAAATTGGCTACCTCCTTGATGTATATCTTCAGATATATATATTCGATATTTATTGTCTATCTATCTATCGATCTATCTATATTAGTGGTTCTGATCATACTGTCTTATCTCTGGTTCTTCTATCACACTTGGCTTCCTTCTCAGGCAGTTGTTCCCTGTGATGCAGGAAAGAAGGCTGTTGGCTTTTCTAGGCTAATAAGGTGAATCCCATTGACTTCATTTGGGTCATATGTGCCTATCCCTAAACTAATCACTATTGCCATTAAGATGGAAAGCTTAGTAGGCCCATCTAGCATCACCTAAAAAAATCATGGCCTGCCCTTGGAGGGGAAATCAAAGTGTGTTCTTTTTAGTCAAAATATCCTAATGAAGAGAAGTCTTAGGAATGACAAATGCAATAAAGCTTAATGATGCAATTCTGCCATACCAATTACAGTAAATTTTTTTTTTTTGGAAAAAAATAAGTAAAAAACAACCCTGTTAATAAGTTCCACAGAACTTAACCAGTGGTGAAAGTTGAAAACTTTTTTTCAGATTTTTGCCCTTTTTCATGTAGCTGTTTATGATGTTCAGTTATTGTAGTTGTACCTCTTTGCTTTTGTTAGCCTCAAAATGTTTGTAGAATGAATGCAGCCATAGCTTGTTATTGTGGACATAATTGCAGCATCACAGTATTAAACTGAATTGAAAATGGATGTAATTTAGTATTTGATTAAAGAACTGGGCCTTATGTTGGTTTTCTTTTCAATATACATTTCACAGAATGGGGAAATAAAAGTCTGTGGTGGGATGGTGGGATAGTCTTCATGATTTTCTGCACTGTGAAAGGAAGGATTGCCTTTTACAGTCTTGGGCCAGGGGTTATATGGCTCAGGTGTGGTAATTTAGCAGCAAAATGGATTTCCCAAACAGAATTAGAATAGTGAGAAGCCATTTTCAACTTATTCCTATTTTCTTGAACAAAGTAAATAGGCAAAGGGTGAGCAGACCTGGTGTGTGGTAATTGTTCATTTCTGTAAAAAGTTCTCCTGACCCCTACCTGGCCCTCCCAGCATACGTCAGCAATAGCTCTTTGGACACAAAGTGAACCAGAATCAAAATGGTGAATTCCTGCACTATCCCTGCCATTTGTTTTCAACTATAGGATCACTCTGAATCTGTGAGGAAAGATTTTTGCATTTTGATTTAATAAGTAGTTACTACAGCTTGTATTTATTCACTAGTGAAGACAAAACATTCCTGCTTTTTTATTTGTTGACAGTTCATGGATGGTTATAGGCAGGTACATCTGAGGAAGTAAGTGCATTTCTTATTACATGTATTACATGTATAGATTAATAATCTTTAGTATGATTATTATATAAGCTGTATAAATGTGAAGCCTTTTTTTGGCACCAGAAATGCAGTTGAATAGAGTTGTTTTAAAGTGGTCTTTCAAGGCCTGGCAGAACATGAGGCAGACATAGGCTGTATTTATTATTACTTTTTGGACTCAGTCCAGTTTGGATTTAAATATAGTATGAGTACATGTGACTATGAGGAAATGTACATCATTAAAATTGCATTTCTTATGTAGTCTGCTTTTACATTTAGACTGATTAATGAGTTTCTGCAGAGTAAAAATAGAGTGTATTCCACCAAACCACTTTCTAGATTTTATCTGTGGACCAATTGCCCCTGGGGTAGTGAAAGAATTCTCTTGTCCACAGCTTGTTAATGATTCATTACAGCAATGACAATTTTATATTTTATTTGAATTAATCAATTTCTTAGACAATGGACATAGAGTTAGAACTCTGACTTGTAGTTTGTAGCTACATGTCATTTCCTGGGGAAAAAAAGTGCTTTTTAAACATTTATGACATGTTTCTCATTAATTAAGGCAGAGTCCCCATATTTACTAATGAAATAATTTAAGGTCTTCTAATCACATGAACAACATACTGATCAGGTAATTCAATTTTAAAGTATATTATATAAATAGAAATGAAGCAAATCATTAAATCAAATATAATGAGGTTAACATTAGATTTTAATTTTAATTTTTGTCTTGTTTCTTATATTATACTATCAATACTCTAGTGATTTGGTAATCATTCTACTAATATTTATGGAGCATGATCTATGTGTTGGTGGTGGATATATAGTGCTAAAACAGATCTGAAGCTGGCCCTCACAGAACATAGTAGGGTCTAGTGTGGGAAACAGATGTTAACTAAATAATCACTCAACCACATGACTGCAGATTGTTGGAAGGAAAAGACCAAGGTGCTAGGAAATGAAACCCTTTGGGTTTGAGAGAAATACAGAGAGATCAAGAAACTTTATGTCACTTTAGAGAGGGATCCATCTAAAAAGAAAAAATAAGACAAGAAAGGGATCCATCTATTTATGGATATTTCTACTCCAAGTGTTGGGCTTTAGTCCAGCAACCTCCTCCTGCTGTGCACACTTCTAGTTGTACCCACTATGTCTGTGCCCATGCTGCTCCCCCAATCAGATAAGGAAATATACTAGTAAGTTTCTCACATGTGTATGTTTATTACAGGTAAATAGATAGATATTAATATATGATCATAAGTGTGTAAAACCTGTTTTCTTCACCTAATAGTAATGCTTTTCCATGGCATTAAGTATCTTCCCATAAATTATAGAAAGATTTCTTTTAAGGAGTATTCTGTTGTTTCAGAAAGTGTTTTTTTTCCATTTTTTAGATTTTTGATAACACTGCTAAGGTGAACATTCTTAAGTATAAGCTGGTACACTAATTAATCATTATTTCCTTATGATAAATTTCCAGTTGTTATGTTATTGGTCACAGATTATTCATATTTTAAAAATTATTACCTATTTAAAAGTTTTGTTATGTGTTGCCAGATTGTTGGCATGATTTATTTGTAACATGTCACAGATTGCTTTAATGCAACTTTGTTTTTCTCTTCATGAGTTTGAAGTCAGCTAACTAAGAGTCATGGAGGTTAGTTCTTCATGTTGGATCCCTGTTGACCATAATCTGATTTGAGTCCTGTTTTTCCCGTTTCAGTTCCATAGAATAATAATAAATGTCTTCTTATAAGAAATCTTTCTCCATATATTATCCTATTGATGGTGTTCTAAATTTGGCCGGGGAGAAATTGAAGAAACACTTAAAATCCGTTTTGTGTTTTCTGTCCTTTCTTTGCTTTCCTTCTGGTTCATGTTGAATATATTTACTGTTTTTCTGCTTTAAATAATTTCACAAAATTAATAACAGAGAAAAGATAATAGCTGTGCCAACATAGTCTCACACTTGAGTGGAAACACAGAAATTACCAGATAAAGTGAATCTGAAAATGCTGAATTATTTACTTACAGGGTTATTATGTAGTTTTTTTTTTTTTAAGATTTTATTTATTTATTTGGCAGACAGAGATCACAAGTAGGCAGAGAGTCAGGCAGAGAGAGAGGAGGAAGCAGGCTCCCCGCTCAGCGGAGAGCCCGATGCGGGGCTCGATCTCAGGACCCTGAGATCATGACCTGAGCTGAAGGCAGAGGCCTAACCCACTGAGCCACCCAGGTGCCTCACTATGTAGTTTTCTAAAGAAGTGTCACTGAAAGAAAATGTGTTGTCAGTGAATTTAAAAATTTAAAATTTAAAAAATCTTATTTCCAACAAAATTATATCTTTTTAATATTTGATATTAAATTTTTGACCATATTGTTAACATTAGGAAGCCTAAAATAAATTACAGTTCTCCCAAAAAGCATTAACTTTTTGGTCTAGTTAGCTTTCATCAGGTTTTTTCCAGGTTTGGAAATAGTACCAAGGATTTTTAGGTGGCAAGAGACATGTGATCAGAGTGCATTGAGTGTGGGATAGTGTTTATAACATGGCTGTTAAATAAATGAAGGTTTTATTTGTCCTGAGACTTGCATTCAAAATTCAGTATGACATATAGAATTTAAAAATATGGTAATCCAGAATTTATTTGAAAGCTGTTAGCAGGTTATATTTATTTTTACCAAGCAAGGGTACTCTGACTATATACTATTCAGGGCTTCTATTATGGGGACTATATTATGCATGTACAGCCATTTCATAAAATTTTTTCCTCATTTACTCCTGTCTCTTCCCCTTTATAAAAAATAGTATTTCTTCATTAATACTTTCCTACATTGATGTTAGTGTTTGAACTGTGCAAAAAATATGGAAGAAGGTTAGGGGATGCTGCCTTCATCTCCAGTTCTGCAGAAGGGGAGATGAGGTGAACATTTTCTGTATGAGTTAGGTGGTTGGTTTTGAACATGGCCAGCATTCTTTTGCAAGCCCTGGAAAATGGCTAGTTCTGTGTTCAGTCCTTTGCGTTACTCAGTATATTCCTATGTACTCAGTGGTTGCTCAGTGAATGGGAAATTGAAAATCTCAGGGAGGCTGGTAGGGAGGATGAATCTTACATCATTTGAACCTTTTTGAATTCACTATCCTTGTGACATCCAGCAAGTCACTTAGCATTTTTGTTGCTTAGTTTCTTGTCCATGAATTATGATGGTTGGAGAAGATGATTTATTTTTTAAGGTTCATTCCAGGTGTAGGATTATTTTTGAATTATGTCCACTTAGCCATATAGAAAGAAATATCTGAAAGACTCTCAAAAGTGGAAGTAAAAATATCTAAGCATTATAAGAGAAGGATTATATGTTGTATACTTCCATGCCATTTCTTGTGGCTCAGATATGTGATTTTATAGACTCTTATGAGCAAATATTTATATTCATAAAACACTTAGATCCCTAAGAGTCTACAGAGCCATTCCTATTCTTATCTGATCTTGCCCAAATTTATCATCCATAAAAAATGTGAAATGCAATGCATGACTTCAGAACAAAATAACTTCATCTATTCCGTAATGCTAAAGAGTTCAATTTCATGCTGTGTTTTACATGGCACAGCAGGAGTGGATTGTTTAATATCTGTAACTCTGAACTTCCATAGCCTTTATATCAGATACTCAGGTAAGTGTTAAGAAGCAGAAATTCTAAAAATAATTTCTACAGAATCTTTTGGAGACCCCTGGAGCAAACTATTTGAATCCATTCCCCTTCTTTTGCATAGTTTTTCTTGGTCTGTTTGAACAGTGTTCCCATGGGACAGAAAGATAAAGTTTCTAGTCCCATAACTTAAATTGCTTTATAATTGCCTTCCTTTATAAGGGAGACATATCTTGGCATGGTGAAGCCTGAAAATATTCAGAAGAAATTAATCTGAACCTATTAGTAGTAGAGGGAGTGGAGGAAATGTATTTTGGAAAATTTTTAGCTAGACTGGATAAACTCTGTCAACACAGCATGATAACATGCATAAAAAGCAAAAATAATGAGACCCAGACATTTGTTCTCAACTATAATTTCAATTTGGTTTGGGGTCATAGAAAAAGAAATTTGAGATGGAAAAATATGTCCTACATTTAAATTAAAACCTATTTAAGATGTATTCCAAATGGTTTGATTTTGGAATTTCTGCAGTAGAGTATGGAAATTGTTCTAGGTTTGAATCAGGCAGAGGCTGTATTACTTGTTAGCCGTGTGACATTGCCATGTTAATTTAAATTATCTGAGCCTCTGTTTCTCATATGTTAAAAAAAAAAGCAGGTAATTTATTGAAGAAATATTTTCAGGTATTTTTAATATTTGGCCTTCCAGGTACCTAGAATGCATTTCTCAGTAAGACAATAAATACAGTGTATATTTTCATGTTTAAAATAGAATGGCAGGGAGGCAAAAGTATTTGAATCAATTCATAATAATGATTTATTAAAATTAGAATAAGAACTTTGGTTCTCGTATCATATATATTTTTATTTTTTACTATGACTGTGAAATATCTTTTTGGTCTCTAGGGAACTTTTAAAGCTACTCTCTTCTTTACATCTGTTAGAACAAAACATTTGGAAATTTTCTATGGGTGTGTTTTCTGGGACCCCTGAAACCTTCAAGTATATTGTGCACCTTGACAAAATCATGGTTCTGTGAGTTCTGCAAACCAGTCTGGGGGGAACAAGGGATGGTTAGGCCTCATGCAGACCTTGCTTCATGAGTGAATATAAGGACAAAGGAAATGGCCTTTGCACTCTTTATGTACTGACTTTGTTGATTAATATTGATCTTAGAATTGTGTTTCTTTATTCCCTCTGCTCAGTCAGTATAAATGTAATTATATAGTTTACTTTTCATGTACTCTGGTGAAACATTATTATCTGTCTTTGACTGATATTACTTTATAAAATGTATCCCAGGAAAAAAAAAGCAATATTCAAATATTATTTTTCATCTTAATTAGATCTAAATATTTTAAAACTGTTTCCTCTAATTAAATAATTCTTAAAAATTGTTCAGGTAATCATAATAATTTTCTCCCAAAATTATTTGGGTCAGAAGGTACATGTAAAAATGAGTAATAATTGAATAAGGACATAGATTAAATAAATCAATGTTATAATTGATATATGTGACCAGTGGGTGAAGGGTCCATTCGGGTATACAGTGATGGGGTACAGTGTATGCAGTAGATAGGAACCTGCAGGAACAGAGTTTTTCTATTCTACTATTAGGTCAGTTTCTTGAAATTGTTTTTTAGCTTTTGGTTAAGCTCTTTGAAGAATCTTATGATTCTAACATCTTGGAAAATCAATTATGTAAAATATAAGTATTTGAGTACAGACTAAAACTTTAAAAAAATTCTTTACTTGGGGCACCTCAGTGGCTCACTTGGTTAAGTGTCTGCCTTCTACTCAGATCATGATATGCTGGTCCTGGGATCAAGCCCAGTGTCAGGCTCCCTGCTCAGTGGGGAGTCTGCTTCTCCCTCTCTCTCTGCCCTCCCCCACGCTCAAACTCTCTCTCTCTGAAATAAGGAAAATCTTTAAAAATTTCTTTGCCTTATCACAGCATTTTGAATTTACTTCAGGTCCCCCCCCCCCCAGGGGTAAAGAGTCAGGGAGAACACAATTATAATCACATGGAAAGAGCTTAGTTGATCAAGTATATTTACATACCTTTTGATTTTTAAACTTCTATGAGAGCGGTAGGAAAGCATTTTTATATGAAGAAGTCAATTTGCTTTTACCTAACTAATAAACAGAAGAGCTGTAGTCAGTACAAGTTTCAGCAGGCATATAAAGCTATGTGACTGCTGCTTACTAATCATATTAAACATAGTCATATTCATTACTCTGGTAGAATAACCCATACAGAGTTTTTAATGTCTGATTTCTTTAGCTTAATGTATATTAGATTAATTTACATTCATTATATTGATTCTAAATTTTCCTTTTTCTAATGTACACTTAGTTTTGAACCCATGAAGAAATGCTGGTCTGTTTGGAGTATTTCAAAGAAGCTGAATTTTTGTTCAGATTTGTAACTGGTAATGAAAATTTTGATGATATTCTATATTCTATAGAAGAATATTCTACTCTTCCTTTGGAATTTTTTGTGAGGAATTTCAATATGAATAGATCCCTTTATATTTTTACAGTTAATCAACAGATTAAATACTAATTAAAAAAAAGTTTTTATTTAAATGCCAGTTAGCATACAGTGTAATATTAGTTTCAGGGGTACAATATAGTGATTCATCACTTACATACAATACCTGGTGCTTTTTAATCCCCATCACCTATTTCACCCATTCGTCCACTCACCCTCCCCTATGGTAATCATAGTTTGTTCTCTATAGTTAAGGGTCTGTTTCTTGGTTTGCCTATCTGTCTCTCTTTTATTTTTTCCTTTGTTTCTTTTGTTTCTTAAATTCTGCATATGAGTGATATCGTATGATATTTGTCTTTCTGTGACTGACTTATTTCACTTAGCATGATACTCTCGAGCTCCATATATGTCTTTGCAAATGGCATGATTTCATTTGTTTTTATGACTGAGTGATATATCTATATCTATAACTATATCTATATCTATATCTCACTTATTTATATACCACTTATTTTGTCCATTCATCAGTCAGTGGCACTTAGGCTGTTTCTGTAATTTGGCTATTGTAGATAATGCTCCTATAAGCTCAAAATAGATTAAAGACATAAATATGAGACCTGAGCCCATAAAAATCCTAGAAGATAGCACAGACAGTAATTTCTCTGACATCAGCCATAACATCTTTCTAGATATGTCTCCTGAGGCAAGGGAAACAAAAACAAAGATAAATTATGGGGACTTCATCATAATAAAAAGCTTCTGCACAGCAAAGGAAACAATCAACAGAACTAAAGAATAGGAAAAGTTATTTTCAAATGACATATCCAGTAAAAGGTTAGTATCCAAAATATATAAAGAGCTTATAAAACCAAACACCCCAAAAATGATAATCCAATTAAAAAATCAGCAGAAGGCATGAATAGACATCTTCCCAAAGAAGACATACAGATGACCAACAAACACATGAAAAGATGCTCAACATCACTGATCATCAGGGAAGTGAAAATCAAAACTATAATAAGAGGAGAGTCCAAAATGGCAGAGGAGTAGGAGAACTTTGTTTCGTCTGGTCCCAGGAATTGAGCCATCTAGCTATCAAATCATTCTGAACACCTGCAAACTCAACCAGAGATCTAAGAAAAGAATTGCTGCAATTCTACAAATAGAAAAGCGACCACTTTCTACAAGAATGACAATATGGAAAAACTCACCTCAAAAAAGAGAACAGGAGGCAATACTACTGCCAGGGACCTAATCAGTATGAATATAAGTAAGATAGTAATGATATAAAGATACTAGCTGGGCTTGAAAAAAGCATAAAAGCCTAGAAGACACTAGAGAATCCCTTTCTGGAGAAATAAAAGAACTAAATAAAAATAAAATAAAAAATAAAAGAACTAAAATACAGTCAAGGCGAAATAAAAAAGACTATTAATGAGATGCATTAAAAAAATGGAGGTTCTAACTGCTAGGATAAATGAGGCAGAAGAGAGAATGAGTGATATAGAAACCAAATGATGGAGAATAAAGAAGCTGGGAAAAAGAGAGATAAACAACTGGATCACTAGGGGAGAATTTGAGAGACAAGTGGAACAATATTAGAATAATTGGGATCCCAGAAGAAGAGGAAGGAGAGAAAGAGAAGGGCAGAAGGTATATTGGAGCAAATTATAGCTGAGAATTTCCCTAATCTGGGGAAAGAAACAGGTATTCAAGTCCAGGAGGCACAGAGAACCCCCTCTCCCCCAAACCAGTAAAAATAGGTCAATACCTTGAAAATTTCAGAAACAAAGAGAAAATCCTGAAAGCAGCTTGGGAGGAGAGGTCCTTAATCTTAGAGCATAGAAACATTAAACTGACAGCAGACCTATCCACAGAAACTTGGTAGACCAGAAAGGATTGACCTGATATA
Source organism: Martes martes (assembly GCF_963455335.1). Classification (NCBI taxonomy): domain Eukaryota; kingdom Metazoa; phylum Chordata; class Mammalia; order Carnivora; family Mustelidae; genus Martes; species Martes martes. The sequence continues at coordinate 35,608,180 of NC_137900.1, forward strand.
TTCAGGGTGCTAAATGAGAAAGATATGCAACCAAGAATACTTTATCCAACAAGGCTGTTATTCCAAATAGAAGGAAAGATAAAAAGCTTCCAGGATAAACATAAACTAAAAGAATTTGTGATCACAAAACCAGCCCTGCCAAAAATATTAAAGGGAATTCTTAAAGGGAAGAGAGAGCCCAAAAGTAACATGGACCAGAAAGGAAGTGAGACAATATAAAGAAACAGTGACTTTACAGGTAATACAATAACACTATATTCATATCTTTCAGTAGTTACTGTGAATGTAATTGGGCTAAATGCTCCAATAAAAAAAAACACAGGGCATTAGATTGGATAAAAAAGCAGGACCCTGTTTCACTGTCTGCAGGAGACTCATTTTAGACCCTAAGACACTGCCAGGTTTAAAGTGAGGGGGCAGAAAACCATTTATCATTCTAATGGACATCAAAAGAAAGCTGGGGTAGGGATTGCTACCCATTTGGTTTTAAAATCTAAACAAAAATCTGTAATAAAAGATGAGGAAGGACAGTATATCATAATTAAAGGGTCTATCTAACAAGATCTAACAGTTGTAAATATTTATGCCCCTAACATGGGAGCAGCCAATTATATAAACCAATTAATAACAAAATTAAAGAAATACATTGATAGTAATACAATAATAGTAGGGGTCTCAGAGTAATGGACAAGTCATCTAAGCAGAAGATCAACAAGGAAATAGGGGTTTTGAATGACACAGTGGACCAGATGAACTTCTCAGGTATATTCAGAGCATTCAAGAATACACATTATTCTCAAGTGCACATGGAACTTTCTCCAGAATAGAGCACATATTGGGCCACAAATTAGGTCTCAGCTGGTACCAAAAGATGGGGATCGTGCCTTGCCTGTATTCTCAGCACACTTCTTTGAAACTGGAACTCAATCACAAGAGAAAATTTGGAAAGAACTCAAATACATGGAGGCTAAAGAACATTCTACTAAGGAGTGAATGGGTCAATCAGTAAATTAAATAAGGATTGAAAAAATTCATGGAAACAAATGAAAATGAAAACATAACTAAAAACCTTTAGGATGCAGCAAAAGCCATCCTAAGAGGGAAGTATTTCGCAGTATAAGCCTTTCTCAAGAAACAAGAAAGGTCTCAAATATGCAGCGTAACTTACACCTGAATGAGCTGGAGAAAGAACAGCAAATAAAGCCTGAGCCCATCAGGAAAAGAGAATTAATAAAGATTAGAGCAGAAATCAATGAAATAGAAACCAAAAGAAGAGTAGAACAGGTCAATGAAACTAGGAGCTCGTTCTTTGACAGAATTAAGAAGATTGATAAACCCCTGGCCAGACTTATGAAGAAGAAAAGAGTAAGGACCCACATATATCATGAATGAAAGAGAAGAGATCACACCCAACGCTGAAGAAATACAAGCAATGATAAGAACATTATGAGCAACTATATGCCAACAAATTAGGCAATCTGGAAAACCTGAACAGACCTATAACCAACAAAATTGAAACAGTAATCAGAAATCTCCCAAGAAACAAGAGTCTCGGGCTGGATGACTTCCCAGGGCAATTGTACCAAACATTTAGAGAAGAATTCATACCTATTCTCATGAAGATATTTCAAACAAAACAAAACAAGCAAACAAACCAGAAATGGAAGGAAAACTTCCAAACTCTTAGGAGGCCAGCATTGCTTTGATCCCAAAAGCAGACAAAGACCCCACCAAAAGGGAGAATTACAGACCAATATCCCTGATGAACACAGGTACAAAAATACTCTTGAAGATACTAGCTAATAGCATCCAATAGTACATTAAAAGGATTATTCACCACTACCAAGGATTTATTCTGGGCTTCAAGGGGATTTATTCTGGGCTTCAAGGGTGGTTCAACATCTGCAGATCAACGTGATATTCTACATTAATAAAAGAAAGGACAATGGGGCGCCTGGGTGGCTCAGTGGGTTAAGCCGCTGCCTTCGGCTCGGGTCATGATCTCAGGGTCCTGGGATCGAGTCCCGCATCGGGCTCTCTGCTCAGCAGGGAGCCTGCTTCTCCCTCCACTTCTCTCTGCCTGCCTCTCTGCCTACTTGTGATCTCTCTCTGTCAAATAAATAAATGGAATCTTTAAAAAAAAAAAAAAAAAAAAAAAAAAAAAAAAAAAAAGAAAGGACAAGAACCATATGATCCTCTCAATAGATGCAGAAAAAACATTTGACAAAGTACAGTATCCTTTCTTAATTAGAACTCTTCACAGTGTAGGGATAGAGGGAACACACCTCAATAACATAAAAGCCCACAAAAAATACCATTCTCAATAGGGAAAAACTGAGAGCATTTCCCCTAAGGTTAGGAACACGTCAGGAATGTCCACTCTTACCACTGTTATTCAAGTGCTATTGTTATGTTACTGTTATGTTATGCTATGTTATTTTTATGTTATGTTATGTTATTGTTATGTTATGTTATGTTATTCAAGTGTTATTCAAGTGCTAGCCTCAGCAATCAGACAACAAAAAGAAATAAAAGACATCTGAATTGGCAAAAAAGCCGAAGTCTCACTCTTTGCAGATGACATGACACTCCATATGGAAAACCCAAAAGACTTCACCCCAAAATTGGTAGAATTCATATAGGAATTCAGCAAAGTGAGAGGCTATAAAATCAATGCACAGAAATCAGTTGCATTTCTATACACCAAAAATAAGACAGAAGAAAGAGAAATTAAGGAGTCGATCCCATTTACAGTTGCACCCCAAACCAGAAGATACCTAGGAATAAATCTGAGCAAAGGGGCAAAGGATCTATATTCATAAAATTATAGAAAACTCATGAAAGAAATTGAGGAAGACACGAAGAAATGGAAAAACTTTCCATGTCTCTGCTTCCCAGAGCAGTCTATACATTCAGTGCAACACCTATCAAAATACCATCAAGTTTTTTTTCACAGTGCTGGAACAAATAATCCTAAAATTGGTATGGAACCAGAAAAGACCCCAAATAGCCAGTGGAATGTTGAAAAAGAAAACCAAAGCTGGTGGCATCCAATTCCAAACTTCAACTATATTACAAAGCTGTAATCATCAAGACAATATTGTACAGGTACAAAAAGAGACAGGAAGGTCAATGGAACAGAATACGGAACTCAGAAATGGACTCTTAACTCTGTGGTCAGCTAATCTTCAACAAAGCAGGAAAGAATATCCAATGGAAAAAACACAGTCTCTTCGACAAAAATGGTATTGGGAAAATAGGACAGCCACATGCAGAAGAGTGAAACTGGACAATTTTCTTACACCATGCACAAAAATAGACTCAAAATGGATGAAAGGCCTAAATGTGAGATAAGAATCCTTCAAAATGGTAGAGGAAACACAGGTAGCCACCTCTGTCATCTCAGCTGCAGCAACTTCTTGCTAGACATGTCTCCAAAGGCAAAAATGAACCATTGGGACTTCAAGATAAAAAGCTCTTACACAGCAAAGGAAATAGTCAATGAAACAAAAAGACAGTTGACAGAAAGGGAGAAGATATTTGCAAATGTCTTTATCAGGTAAAATCCTAGTATCCAAAACTCTGTAAGGCACTTAATGAAACTCAACACCCAAAGAACAAATAATCCAATCAAGAAATGGGCAGAAGACATGAACAGATACTTCTCCAATGAAGACATACAAATGGCCGTCAGACACATGAAAAATTACTCCACGTTATTTGTCATCAGGGAAATACAAATCAAAACCACAGTGAGATACTGCCTCACACTGGTCAGAATGGCTAAAATTAACAAGTCAGGAAATAACAGATGTTGGCAAGGATGTGAGAAAGGGGAACCCCCCAGAGTGTTGGTGAGAATGCAAATTGTTTTAGCCACTCTGGAAAACAGTATGGATGGTCCTCAAAAAGTTGAAAATAGAGCTACTCTAAGACCCAGCAATTGCACTACTAGGTATTTACCCCCAAAATACAAATGTAGTGATTTGAGGGGGCATCTGCACCCCTTCATTTCTAGCAGCAATGTCCACAATAGCCAAGCTATGGAAAGAGCCCAGATATCCATTAAAAGATGAACAGGTGAAGAAGAGGTGATCACACACACACACAGGCACACACACACACACACACACAGGAATACTATTCAGCTGTCAAGAATGAAATCTTTCCATTTGCAACAACAGGGTTGGAACTAAAGGGATTATGCTAAGGGAAATAAGTCAATCAGAGAAAGACAATTATCATACGATCTCACTGGTACATGGAATTTAAGAAACAAAAAGAGGAGCTAGGGAAGGGAGGAAATAAATAAGACAAGACAAAACCAGAGGGAGACAAACCCTAAGAGCCTCTTAATCATAGGAAACAAAAACTGAGCGTTGCTGCAGGGGAGAGGGTGGTTACAGATGAGGTAACTGGGTGATGGGCATTAAGGAGGCACATGATGTAATGAACACTGGGTATTATGTAAGACTGATGAATCACTGAATTCTACTTCTGAAACTAATAATACACTGTATGTTAATTAACTGAATTTAAATAACAAAACTATAAAGAGATATTACCTCTCATTTGTCAAAATGTCTGAAATGGACAATATAAGATAAAACAGGTGTTTGCGAGGATGTGGAGAAAGGGGAACACTTTTGTATTGTTGGTGGGAAAGCTAACTGGTGAAGACACTGTGGAAAACAGTATGGAGGTTCCTCAAAAAGTTAAAAATAGAATTACCCTAGGACCCAGCAATTATACTACTTGATATTTACTGAAAGAATCTAAAAATGCTATTTGAAAGGGATACATACACCCCCATATTCATAGCACATTAAATATTTTTATGCATTGTTTGTATCTATTGAACAGGTAAAGAACAAAAGCTCCTTCAGCAATTTTTTTTGTTTTGTTTTAAATTAATTTATTTATTTTAATAAACATATAATGTATTTTTATCCCCAGGGGTACAGGTCTGTGAATCGCCAGGTTTACACATTTCACAGCTCTCATCATAGCACATAACCTCCCCAATGTCTGTATTCCCACCACCCTCTCCCGTCCCCCCTCCCCCCAGCAACCCTCAGTCTGTTTTTTGAGATTGAGTCTTTTATGGTTTGTCTTCCTCCCAATCCCATCTTTTCATTTTTTCTTTTCCTACCTCCCCCCAACCCCCCACATTGCATCTCCACTTCCTCATATCAAAGAGATCATATGATAGTTGTCTTTCTCCGACTGACTTATTTTGCTAAGCATAATACCCTCTAGTTCCATCCACGTCGTCGCAAATGGCAAGATTTCATTTCTTTTGATGGCTGTGTAGTATTCCATTGTGTATATATACCACATCTTCTTTATCCATTCATCTGTTGATGGACATCTAAGTACTTTCCATAGTTTGGCTATTTTGGACATCGCTGCTATAAACATTCAGGTGCACGTGCCCCTTTGGAGCACCACGTTTGTATCTTTAGGATATATACCCAGTAGTGCAATTGCTCGGTCATAGGGTACCTCTATTTTCAGTTTTTTGAGGAACCTCCACACTGTTTTCCAGAGTGGTTGCACCAGCTTGCATTCCCACCAACAGTGTAGGAGGGTTCCCCTCTCTCCGCATCCTCGCCAGCATCTGTCATTTCTTGACTTGTTAATTTTAGCCATTCTGACTGGTGTGAGGTGGTATCTCATTGTGGTTTTCATTTGTATTTCCCTGATGCCGAGTGATGTGGAGCATTTTTTCATGTGTCTGTTGGCCATCTGGATGTCTTCTTTGCAGAAATGTCTGTTCATGTCCTCTGCCCATTTCTTGATTGGATTATTTGTTCTTTGGGTGTTGAGTTTGCTAAGCTCTTTATAGATTTTGGATACTAGTCCTTTATCTGATATGTCGTTTGCAAATATCTTCTCCCATTCTGTCAGTTGTCTTTTGGTTTTGTTAACTGTTTCTTCTGCTGTGCAAAAGCTTTTGATCTTGATGAAATCCCAATAGGTCATTTTTGCCCTTGCTTCTGTCGCCTTTGGCAATGTTCCTAGGAAGAAGTTGCTGCGGTTGAGGTCAAAGAGGTTGCTGCCTGCATTCTCCTTAAGGATTTTGATGGATTCCTTTCTCAGATTGACGTCCTTCATCCATTTTGAGTCTCTTTTTGTGTATGGTGTAAGGAAATGGTCCAATTTCATTTTTCTGCATGTAGCTGTCCAATTTTTCCAGCACCATTTATTGAAGAGGCTGTCTTTTTTCCATTGGACATTCCTTCCTGCTTTGTTGAAGATTAGTTGACCATAGAGTTGAGGGTCTATTTCTGGGCTCTCTATTCTGTTCCATTGATCTATATGTCTGTTTTTGTGCCAGTACCATACCGTCTTGATGATGACAGCTTTGTAATAGAGCTTGAAGTCTGGAATTGTGATGCCACTGACTTTGGCTTTCTTTTTCAGTATTCCTTTGGCTATTTGAGGTCTATTCTGGTTCCATATAAATTTTAGGATTATTCTATTTCTTTAAAAAAAAATGGATGGGATTTTGATAGGGATTGCATTAAATGTGTAGATAGCTTTAGGTAGAATAGACATTTTCACAATATTTGTTCTTCCAATCCATGAGCATGGAATATTTTTCCATTTCTTTGTGTCTTCCTCAATTTCTTTCATGAGTACTTTATAATTTTCTGAGTATACATTCTTTGCCTCTTTGGTTAGATTTATTCCTAGGTATCTTATGGTTTTGGGTGCGATTGTAAATGGGACTGACTCCTCAATTTCTCTTTCTTCTGTCTTGTTGTTAGTGTAAAGAAATGCGACTGATTTCTGTGCATTGACTTTATATCCTGACACTTTACTGAATTTCTTTTTTTTTTTTTTAAAGATTTTATTTCTTTATTTGACAGACATAGATCACAAGTAGGCAGAGAGGCAGGCAGAGAGAGAGGGGAGGAAGCAGGCTCCCCGCTGAGCAGAGAGCCCGATGCGGGGCTCGATCCCAGGACCCTGGGATCATGACCTGAGCCAAAGGCAGAGGCTTTAACCCACTGAGCCACCCAGGCGCCCCACTTTACTGAATTTCTGTACAAGTTCTAGCAGTTTTGGAGTGGAGCCTTTTGGGTTTTCCACATATAGTATCATATCATCTGCAAAGAGTGATAGTTTGACTTCTTCTTTGCCAATTTGGATGCCTTTAATTTCTTTTTGTTGTCTGATTGCTGAGGCTAGGACTTCTAGTACTATGCTGAACAGCAGTGGTGATAACGGACATCCTTGCCGTGTTCCTGACCTTAGCGGAAAAGTTTCCAGTTTTTCTCCATTGAGAATGATATTTGCAGTGGGTTTTTCATAGATGGCTTTGATAATATTGAGGTATGTGCCCTCTATCCCTACACTTTGAAGAGTTTTAATCAGGAAGGGATGCTGCACTTTGTCAATGCTTTTTCAGCATCTATTGAGAGTATCATACGGTTCTTATTCTTTCTTTTATTAATGTATTGTATCACATTGATGGATTTGCGGATGTTGAACCAACCTTGCAGCCCTGGAATAAATCCCACTTGGTCGTGGTGAATAATCTTTTTAATATTCTGTTGGATCCTATTGGCCAGTATTTTCGTGAGAATTTTCGCATCTGTGTTCATCAAGGATATTGGTCTGTAATTCTCTTTTTTGGTGGGATCCTTGTCTGGTTTTGGGATCAAGGTGATGCTGGCCTCATAGAATGAGTTTGGAAGTTTTCCTTCCATTTCTATTTTTTGGAACAGTTTCAGGAGAATAGGAATTAATTCTTCTTTAAATGTTTGGTAGAATTCCCCTGGGAAGCGGTCTGGTCCTGGACTTTTGTTTGGAGATTTTTGATGACTGTTTCAATCTCCTTACTGGTTATGGGTCTGTTCAGGTTTTCTATTAGCAATAATCGCGCCTCGGATAAACCTCATTGGCTACGATACTGCCACTGCGCAAAGCTGTGTTCAGGTTTTCTATTTCTTCCTGGTTCAGTTGTGGTAGTTTGTATGTTTCTAGAAATGTATCCATTTCTTCCAGTTTGTCAAATTTGTTGGCGTAGAGTTGCTTGTAGTATGTTCTTATAATTGTTTGTATTTCTTTGGTGTTGGTTGTTATCTCTCCTCTTTCATTCATGTTTTATTTATTTGCATCCTTTCTCGTTTCTTTTTGAGAAGTCTGGCCAGGGGTTTGTCAATCTTATTAATTCTTTCGAAGAACCAGCTCCTAGTTTCGTTGATTTGTTCTATTGTTTTTTTAGTTTCTATTTCATTGATTTCTGCTCTGATTTTTATGATTTCTCTTCTCCTGCTGGGCTTAGGCTTTCTTTGTTGTTCTTTCTCCAGCTCCTTTAGGTGTAGGTTTAGGTTGTGTATTTGAGACCTTTCTTGTTTCTTGAGAAAGGCTTGTACTGCTATATGTTTTCCTCTCAGGACTGCCTTTGTTGTGTCCCACAGATTTTGAACCGTTGTGTTTTCATTATCATTTGTTTCCATGAATTTTTTCAATTCTTCTTTAATTTCCTGGTTGACCCATTCATTTTTTAGAAGGATGCTGTTTAGTCTCCGTGTATTTGCGTTCTTTCCACATTTCCTCTTGTGATTGAGTTCTAGCTTCAGAGCATTGTGGTCTGTAAATATTCAGGGTATGATCCTAATCTTTTGATACCGGTTGAGACCTGATTTATGACCCAGGATGTGGTCTATTCTGGAGAATGTTCCATGTGCACTAGAGAAGAATGTATATTCTGTTTCTTTGGGATGGAATGTTCTGAATATATCTGTGATGTCCATCTGGTCCAGTGTATCATTTAAGGCCTTTATTTCCTTGTTGATCTTTTGCTTAGATGATCTGTCCATTTCAGTGAGGGGAGTGTTAAAGTCCCTTGCTATTATTGTATTACTGTCGATGTATTTCTTTGATTTTGTTATTAATTGGTTTATATAGTTGGCTGCTCCCATGTTAGGGGCATAGATATTTAAGATTGTTAGATCTTCTTGTTGGACAGACCCTTTGAGTATGATATAGTGTCCTTCCTCATCTCTTATTATAGTCTTTGGCTTAAAATCTAATTGATCTGGTATAAGGATTGCCGCCCTAGCTTTCTTCGATGTACATTACCACGGTACATTGTTTTCCACCCCCTCAGTTTAAATCTGGAGGTGTCTTCGGGTCTAAAATGAGTTTCTTGTAGGCAGCATATGGATGGGTTTTGTTTTTTTATCCATTCTTATACCCTGTGTCTTTTGATTGGGCATTTAGCCCATTAACATTCAGGGTAACTATTGAGAGATATGAATTTAGTGCCATTGTATTGCCTGTAAGGTGACTGTTACTGTATATTGTCTCTGTTTCTTTCTGATCTACTACTTTTAGGGTCTGTCTTTGCTTAGAGGACCCCTTTCAATATTTCCTGTAGAGCTGGTTTGGTGTTTGCAAATTCTTTCAGCTTTTGTTTGTCCTGGAAGCTTTTTATCTCTCCTTCTCTTTTCAATGATAGCCTAGCTGGATATAGTATTCTTGGCTGCATGTTTTTCTCGTTTAGTGCTCTGAATATATCATGCCAGTTCTTTCTGGCCTGCCAGGTCTCTGTGGATAGGTCCGCTGCCAATCTAATGTTTTTACCCTTGTATGTAACAGACTTTTTTTCCCGGGCTGTTTCAGGATTTTCTTTTTGTCGCTAAGACTTGTAAATTTTACTATCAGGTGACGAGGTGTGGACTTATTTTTCTTGATTTTGAGGGGCGTTCTTAGCATCTCCTGGATTTTGATGTTTGTTCCCTTTGCCATATTAGGGAAATTCTCTACAATAATTGTCTCCAATATACCTTCTGCTCCCCTCTCTCTTTCTTCTTCTTCTGGAATCCCAATTATTCTAATGTTGTGTGGTCTTATGGTTTCGCTTATCTCCAGAATTCTCTCCTCGTGGTCCAGTATTTGTTTGTCTCTCTTTTGCTCAGCTTCTTTATTCTCTGACATTTGGTCTTCTATGTCACTAATTCTTTCTTTTGCCTCATTTATCCTAGCAGTAAGAGCTTCCATTTTTGATTGCACCTCATGAATAGCTTTTTTTATTTCAACTTGGTTAGATTTTAGTTCTTTTATTTCTCCAGAAAGGGCTTTTATCTCTCCAGAGAGGGTTTCTCTAATATCTTCTATGCCTTTTTTGAGCCCAGCTAGAACCTTGAGAATCGTCATTCTGAACTCTACATCTGTCATATTACCAATGTCCTTATTGATTAGGTCTCCAGCCTTTGGTACTGCCTCTTGTTCTTTTTTTTGTGGTGAGTTTTTCCGTCTTGTCATTTTGTCCAGATAAGATTTGCTTTCTCCTCTTCTAGAATTCCACTGTTCTTGGTGAGTGAAGTTGGTCTTGGCTGGGTTTCTTGTTGATCTTCTGGGGGAGGGGCCTGTTGTAGTGATTCTCAAGTGTCTTTGCCGCAGGCAGAATTGCACCACCCTTGCCAGGGGCCGGGCTAAGTAATCCTCTCGGGTTTGCTTTCGGGAGCTTTTGTTCCCTGAACGCTTTCCGTAGAGTTCCGGAGAGCGGGAATGAAGATGGCGACCTCCCAATCTCTCAGCCCGGAGGAGCCGAGAGCTTGGGGTCCCGCTCCTCAGTGCGCTCTCAGAGAAAAGCGCCCAACCACCCCGCCTCCCTGGCCTGCAGTTGTGCCTGGAGGAAAGCAGTCAATTGCTGGCACTTGGAGAAAAGTGCCTGGTCGCTTCCGTCTTCGTGGCCTCCGGCCGCGCTCCGAGCCCACCCAGCCTGTGACCGGCACAAGGTAACCCCGGGCTGAGAGCTCACTCCTCAGCTTTGTCGCTGTAGCCGGCTTCCCCACTCTAATACCTGCGAGCTCTGCGTCACTCAGACCACCCCCCCCCGGTCCTTCAGTGACCTTGTGGGACCTGGGGTTACGCTGACTCCGCCTGGGCTTCCCCCCGGTTTAGCCTCTGCAGCGATGTCCCTCCGTGGAGCAAAATTTTAAAAGTCCCGATTTTGTGCTCCGTTGCTCCGCCGCTTGCCGGGAGCCAGCCCCTCCCCCCGCGGTCTGTCTTCCCGTCGCTTTGGATTCACTTCTCTGCAGGTCCTACCTTTGAGAAAATGATCGATTTTCTGTTTCTAGAATTGTTGCCCTTCCTCTCTTCGATTTCCCATTGGATTTGTAGGTGTTCACAATGGTTAGATAATCTATCTAGCTGATCTCCTGCTAACCGATGTCGTCTCAGCCTGCTACTTCTCCGCCATCTTGACTCCTCCCCCTCTTTCAGCAATTTTTGTAGTATCTTCTTTGTTCCGATACTTCTACAAATAGTAGAATGGTATCCTGTCAGTAAATGCTGGCTTCAGTAACTACATAATGCATCTGTTTTCTAAGATTGTCTTTGTTTACTGTTTCTTAATATCCCTTTAGTTGAGACCACATTTCTGTTAAAATAATGGATTAAATTTCATAAAAACTATGTGGGTTTTCCATTGAAACATAATGCCAGAAAATATTGATCAGAAATCTTAACTGTAATCTGAGTGCATTTTGCAAAATATTTTTCTTCATTCATAGAATGAGAAATAAATAGGTGTAAATGTAGCAGAGAATATCTTGGGAATCTTGGAACACTACAGATTTAATGAATTAACTATGTTGAGTTTACTGAAGAGCTGTACCTTTTTTTTTCTGTAAGTTTGATATGATGGGTGGAAACTTCCATTTATATTGATTGAGTAGGTGGATGTTTATGTAGATGTGAGATGAAGATAGAAAATCAAGTGTACTGGTGGATTATTAGTAACATAGTTTGTTTTAATGCTATCAAATTTGCCAGCAAGTTATTATTTACATGTTTATAGAAAGAAGACTGTTTAGGGTTTGATTGTAACTAAGTTGAAAATAGATAAAATGCCACGTTGCCTGATTTCTAGCTTTACTACAAAGCTGTGATCACCAAGACAGCATGGTACTGGCATAAAAACAGACACATCGACCAGTGGAACAGAGTAGAAAGCCCAGGTATGGACCCTCAACTCTATGGTCAAATAATCCTCGACAAAGGAGGAAAAAATATACATTGGAAAAAAGACAGTCTCTTCAATAAATGGTGCTGGGAAAACTGGACAGCTATGTACGGAAGAATGAAACTTGACTATTCTCTTACACCATACACAATGATAAACTCGAAATGGGTAAAAGACCTCAGTGTGAGGCAGGAATCTATCAAAATCCTAGAGGAGAACATAGGCAGTAACCTCTGATATCAGCCACAGTAACTTCTTTCAAGATATGTCTCCAAAGGCAAAGGACACAAAAGCGAAAATGAACTTTTGGGACTTCATCGAGATCAATAGCTTCTGCACAGCAAAGGAAACAGTCAGCAAAACAAAGAGGCAACCCACGGAATGGGAGAAGATATTCACAAATGACACTACAGACAAAAGGCTGATATCCAAGATCTATAATGAACTCCTCAAACTCAACACACTCGAAACAGATAATCACATCAAAAAAATTGGCAGAAAACATTGAGCAGACACTTCTCCAAAGAAGACATACGAGTTGCTAACAGGCATATGAAAAAATGTTCATCATCATTAGCCATCAGGAAGAATCAAATCAAAACCACATTGAGATACCACCTTACACCAGTTAGAATGGCCAAAATTAGCAAGACAGGAAACAACATGTGTTAGAGAGGATGTGGAGAAAATGGAACCCTCTTACACTGTTGGTGGGAATGTAAGTTGGTGCAGCCACTTTGGAAAACAGCGTGGATATTCCTCAGAAATATAAAAATAGAGCTAGCCTATGACCCTGCAATTGCACTACTGGGTATTTACCCCAAAGATACAGACGTAGTGAAAATAAGGGCCATCTGTACTGCAGTGTTCCTAGCAGCAACGGCCACAGTCGCCAAACTGTGGAAAGAACCAGGATGCCCTTCAGTGGATGAATGGATAAAGAAAATATGGTCCATATATACACTGGAGTATTATGCCTCCATCAGAAAGGATGAATACCCAACTTTTGTATCAACATGGATGGGACTGGAAGAGATTATGCAGAGTGAAATAAGTCAAGCAGAGAGAGTCAAGTATTACATGGTTTCACTTACTTGTAGAGCATAAGGAATAACACGAAAGACATTGGGAGATGGAGAGGAGAATTGAGATGAGGAAATCAGAGGGGAGACAAACCATGAGAGACTGTGGACTTTGAGAAACCAACTGAGGGTTTGGGAGGGGAGGGTGGTGGGGGGTTCGGTGAGCCTGGTGGTGGGTATTATGGAGGGCACGTATTGCATGGAGCAATGGGTGTGGTGCATAAATAATGAATTTTGGAACACTGAAAAAAATAAAATTAAAGTTAAAAAAAAAAGAAAATAGATAAAAAGCTCTAAGAATGAGAAAGAATGAAAGAGAAGAAACCCAGGTAGGTTGTAGATCAGCTGGTCACAAACCACAGTTAAGAAGGACTTATTACAGCTTTGTCAATTTAATACCCAAACTCTGTAGTTAAGATTTCTCTTGCTGCTCTGCCCCTACAATTGTCTACGCATTTTTTTTAGTGAAGTATCTGAACTTACTGAGGACTAAATTATCTGTTCTATAAAAAGTAGTTTGATAATTTAGAATAAAATTACATTTCAGCTTTAGTTACTGACTTGGGTCTTAATTAGTTATCACCATCAGTCACATTTTTGGTTAAATAAGAGGTTGCTATGCCTCATACTTAGCAATATCTTTGCTACCTAATGTAGAAATAATGAATAACTTTGTCTAATTATGTTAATAACATTTTTCTTAATTCTTTCTTCAAAGCTAAAAAACGTAGGTTGTTAGAAAACAGTGAACTGGAAAATCTCTCTCTTCCCTTTGTTCTTTATTAACGAAATACTCTTTCAAAGGACAGCTTGTAACGTACAAAATTTTGGGCTCTCAAAGCCAATGACAGTGATTACATTGAATATCTGGCAGTTTTACATTTTATGTACATTATTTTTATAGCTTATATATTTGGAGATGTAAGACATTTTTGCTATCTGTTGGAATGGTTTAAGGGGTTACTAGATTTCTCATCTGGCAATTTGTGCCTTAGAAATAATTAAATGTTAACTTTTGATAATAATTTTTTAGGGCGACTAGATTTTGACATAAACATAGGATGTATAAAACTACCTTTTCCAATTATTGATTTTAATTTCTGAAGGAAACAAGAATTAATATGTTTGCCTGTGTTTTAAAATTAGTCTTTTTTTGGCCTCTTAATTTTTTATTACTTAAAAACTTCATTTTTAAAAATGCTTCATTTTTAAGAAAGTTTCAAATTTTTTTTTTTTTTTTTTTTTTTTACTTTCTGACTCTCTCTGTGTCTTTAACACTTCACAATGGTTTTCTGCTCTTCAACAAGGAAAGCACGCTTGATCCTGTCCTGGACACTCTAAGCAACATAGAACCCCCATATGCCCTGACGACATGTTTTTTCATTTTAGACAACTTCATAAAAACTTTAGATCTCATAGCAGTAACTCCTCAAAGTCATTCTGTGCAGATGCCTCATGAGGATTTTGGTGCCTTCTTGGTATAAAGGTAAACAGTTCTATTACCAGGGGTTTGGGACAGCTTAGCTTTGTTAGAGGCTGTATTGTAGGATGGTCTATGACAGTATGTCAAATGCTGGAGCATTCTGAATACCTATAGATGCCATCCCTGGAAGAGGAAAATGGAGTGAGTCATTTTTATTGTTAAATACAATTTATAATGGGGGCGCCTGGGTGGCTCAGTGGGTTAAGCCTCTGCCTTCGGCTCCGGTCATGATCCCAGCATCCTGGGATCGAGCCCCACATCGGGCTCTCTGCTCAGCGGGGAGCCTGCTTCCTCCTCTCTCTCTGCCTGCCTCTCTGCCTACTTGTGATCTGTCTGTCAAATAAGTAAATAAAAAGATTTAAAAAAAATTAAAAAAAATACAATTTATGATGATTATGACAAAGGACAGTATGTAGTATCTTAGTATCTTTTTAATATTCATGTCTTCATTTATTTATTTATTATTTTAAATTAACATATAATATGTTATTTGTCCCAGGGGTACAGGTCTGTGAATCATCAGGCTTACACATTTTACAGCACTCACCATAGCACATACCCTCCCCAATTTCCATCACCCAGCCACCCTATCCCTCCCCCCGACCCCAGCCTCCCAGCAACCCTGTTTGTTTCTTGAGATTGAGTCTCTTATGGTTTGTTTCCCTCCCAATCCCATCTTGTTTCATTTTTTCCCTCCCTAACCCCCACGACCACATGCCCTACCTCTCAAATTCCTCATATAAGAGAAATCATATGATAATTGTCTTTCTCTGATTTACTTATTTCACTTAGCATAATACCCTCTAGTATTCTTATTACAAGGGATAGTGTTCTTAGGTTAAGGACATACTAAGAATTCCTGTGTCAGCAAAAAATGACAATATGTATTTCATTTGGTCACATATAAATTTTTGAAGCAAGAGTTGCCATCATTGGCTCCTCCCCACTTTTTGATTGTCCTAATTCAGTAAATCTGATGTACTGGGTCTTTTTCATAATTGTTGGGAAGTTAATAATTTCTAAGAAAGAGAGTAATTCTCTTTAAATTTTAAGCATTTACTTTCACTATTTTATGATACTGATACTTTGTAGTTGACATCCAATGGGATATTGTATATGAGAAATAAGTTCACATATCCCTTTATTTTTTAAATCCTGAGATTCAAGTGGATATTATCTTATGTCTCTTAATACTACATACATGAATCCATGTAATACCAAGCTCTTATATTGAAAAGAGGCTCTCCCCTTTGTTGTAGTTACAGTGAAGAATTAACATGACTTCAACCTCTACCTCCATCTTATTCTACGTTGTGGTACCCACCTTGGCACCTGGCAGGATACATTTATATCATGGCATTTCCTCTCATAAATGCATGACTTCTACTGGGCCTGCAGTTGCAGTGATTTCTTGAAGATGGAAAGCCAAGGAATTTAGTTGACTGCAGCAAATGACCTAGCGAATAGCTGGGTGTGTACTGCACTGGTCCCTTCCATGATGATGACCCGTCTTCTTATATTATCTCTCAGTTAACCAATAGTCTCTGTTTGTTCTTGATTCTTCAAAACCACTGTGCACTTCTCCTTGACACTTAAGACCATCTGTTAGACTTTGTGGCCTCATTCTTATTTCCTCAGTTGATTCAACTTTCTCAGTAAGGCAAAATTTAATAATCCTAGGAACCCCTGTTTTCTTGTGGTCAGACCAGTGTAAAGCTATTTGTGTAAGATTTATCCTATTTTTTAAAATAGGCACCGATGTAACATTTTTAGCAGTTTGTGTTTTACAAATATGAAAAGTTTAATCTTTGTATTAGCCTCCTGAGGTAGTTAACATGATTATGCCCAGTTTTTCAGCTGAGGAAACTGAGGCACAGAGAGGCTCAATAACTTGATTAAGGTTACATAGCTACTCTCTAGTGAAGGTGAGGTTTAAATTCAAATTTTTAAGTACCATACTATGCTGCATCATACTATGATCTTGTAGTTCCTCAGTAGCTTGATAGCATTTTTTTTTTCTTTTTTTCATCTTCCAAGACATAATCCCAAATAGAATTTTAAAGGGATAATTTAATATATTTAAGGAATAAATATTGCATATTATCTTTTATACCATTGAATAGACAGCCATTTTGGTTGGGTTTTGTTGTTTAGAACAATTTAATATGAATGTGTTTTCTGGTTGATTTACTCCCTCAATTATCCTTCCATACCCATGGTATATTAGTTTCTTAGGGCTCCTTTGACAGCCTGAGGAAATCCCATTGGCTCAGTTCTCTTTTTTTAAAAGTTTTTTAAATTAATTTTTTAAATTAAATTTTATTTATTTATTTATTTCAGCATAACAGAAGTCATTGTTTATGCACCACACCCAGTGCTCCATGCAATATGTGCCCTCCGTAATACCCACCACCTGGCTCCCCCAACCTCCCACCCACCCACCCCTTCAAAACCCTCAGGTTGTTTTTCAGAGTCCAAAGTCTCTCATGGTTCATCTCCTCTTCCAATTTCCCTCAACTCCCTTCTCCTGTCCATCTCCCTATGCCCTCCATGTTATTTGTTATGCTCCACAAATAAGTGAAACCATATGATAATTGACTCTCTCTGCTTGACTTCTTTCACTCAGCATAATCTCTTCCAGTCCCGTCCATGTTGGCACAAAAGTTGGGTATTCATCCTTTCTGATGGAGGCATAATACTCCATAGTGTATATGGACCACATCTTCCTTATCCATTCGTCTGTTGAAGGGCATCTTGGTTCTTTCCACAGTTTGGTGACCGTGGCCATTGCTGCTATAAACATTGGGGTACAGATGGCCCTTCTTTTCACTACTTCTGTGTCTTTGGGGTAAATACCCAGTAGTGCAATTGCAGGGTCATAGGGAAGTTCTATTTTTAATTTCTTGAGGAATCTCCACACTGTTCTCCGAAGTGGCTGCACCAACTTACATTCCCAGCAATAGTGTAAGAGGGTTCCCCTTTCTCCACATCCTCTCCAACACACGTTGTTTCCTGTCTTGTTAATTTTGGCCATTCTAACTGGTGTAAGGTGGTATCTCAATGTAGTTTTAATTTGAATCTCCCTGATAGCTAGTGATGATGAACATTTTTTCATGTGTCTGATAGCCATTTGTATGTCTTCATTGGAGAAGTGTCTGTTCATGTCTTCTGCCCATTTTTTGACATGATTATCTGTTTTGTGTGTGTTGAATTTGAGAAGTTCTTTATAGATCCTGGATATCAACCTTTTATCTGTACTGTCATTTGCAAATATCTTCTCCCATTCCGTGGGTTGCCTCTTTGTTTTGTTGACTGTTTCCTTTGCTGTGCAGAAGCTTTTGATCTTCATGAGGTCCCAAAAGTTCGTTTTCACTTTTGTTTCTTTTGCCTTTGGAGACATATCTTGAAAGAAGTTGCTGTGGCTGATATCGAAGAGGTTACTCCCTATGTTCTCCTCTAGGATTCTGATGGATTCCTGTCTCACGTTGAGGTCTTTTACCCATTTCGAGTTTATCTTTGTGCACAGTGTAAGAGAATGGTCAAGTTTCATTCTTCTACATATAGCTGTCCAATTGTCCCAGTACCATTTATTGAAGAGACTGTCTTTTTTCCAATGTATATTTTTTCCTGTTTTGTCGAGGATTATTTGACCATAGAGTTGAGGGTCCATATCTGGGCTCTCTACTCTGTTCCACTGGTCGATGTGTCTGTTTTTATGCCAGTACCATGCTGTCTTGGTGATCACAGCTTTGTAGTAAAGCTTGAAATCAGGTAACGTGATGCCCCAGTTTTGTTTTTCTTTTTCAACATTTCTTTAGCAAATTGGGGTCTCTTCAGATTCCATGCAAATTTTAGGATTATTTGCTCCAGCTTTTTGAAAAATAGCAGTGGAATTTTGATCGGAATGGCATTAAAAGTTTCATGGCATCATTTATTTCCCTGATTCTGTTTTCGTGGCTTCTAAGCTGTTTGTTCCAGGCTTCCTCGTGATCTCTCTCTCTCTCTGTTTGTCCTCCAGATCACCAATACTATCTTCTGTCTCAGTTACCCTAGCTTTTAGAGAATTTAGATTAGATTGGAACTCATTGAGAACATTGTGAACATCATCCCTGGTGGCTTTCAGTTCTGCCCTAATCAATTCCATTTTGTCATCCATGGCTTTCTCCAACTTAGCTATTGCCTCGATAATTGTTAGCCTGAATTCCCTTTCTGACATATTGTCTATGTCGATAGCCATTAGCTCTGTTGCAGAAGGCCCATCCTCTGAATTTTTCTTTTGTTGGGCATTCCTCCTCCTAGTCATTTTGGTGAGAGATGGTTGAACGGATGTAGCTGAATGTATTGACCATGGTGCAGTCAAGGTGCACCCTGGAACGCTTGTGAGCAATCAAGAGTCCCCACCCAAATGAAAGAAAAAAGGGAGGGAAAAAAAAAAAAAGGAGAGAGAGAGACAGGAAAAAAAAGAAAGATTAAATAGAAGAGAAGGCCCAGCCCAAATGGTCCCCAAGGTAAGATTTATGAAGTATACAAACAAAAACAGACAAACAAAAAGACTGATAAAAGTAGATGACAAGAGGAAAAAAAAATATATATCTATATATAGATATATAGATATATATATATATATATATATAAAAGCAAAACAAAAAAAGAACCTCGTCAAAAAGAACCCCATGTATAAGATTTATATACTGCCATGACAAACACAAATACACAGAAACACTGGCGGAAGAAAAAGATGGGAGAGTGGTTATAAATTCTCAGTGTGGGCGAGGAAGTTTATTTTGATTCTTCCTGGATGTATCTTGATATCTTTGTTAAAGGACTCAACTTTCCTAAGATAAAGGGGGATTAAAAATTGGTTTACCTATAGGGGTAGCACTGATTGGGGAAAGGGGATTACCTTGAAGTTTAACTCCATATGAATATTAAAAAATAAAAATAGAAAGAATAAACTAAACTAAACTAAACTAAACTAAAATTTAAAAAATTAAAAAATAGAAAAGCAAAAGAAAAACACGGGTATATGTATCAAAAAGTTCAGGTTAAAAGGTTATTATGGAATTTGATGTACTGGACATCTCATTGTGATGGTAAATAGGTTAAAAAATTATCTATAAAAAAAATGAACCAGAATAGTGGGAACGAATTAAAAATAAAAAGTATCTATGAAGTAGTGGTGGTTGTTCTCTTGTCTCCCCCTGCCCCCGTCCCCCGCCGGTGGCTTTCTGGGGGAGGGGACTGCTGCGTGGGTTTTCAGGCAGTGTTTCCTGAGTTAAGTCCTCCCGCCCCCCTTGGAGTCTGCTCTGAGGAAACTGGTTTTTCAGGCTTTTGTTCTCTGGAGGTTTGTTTGTTTGTTTGTTTTCTCTCACCTTGACAGCTTTTGATAGTTTTTGGAGGTTTAGAGGAAAGTAAACTGCACCCAGACCTCCCTCTCAGAGAGAAGCCTCTCAGTCTGTTCCCCTCTGGGTGCTTCAGAGCACATAAATTCCCCCTTGGCCACTGGCATGGCACATTCCTAGTTGTGGTCCCTGGGGACGCAGGAACTCCTGCTTGTACCTAAAACGATGACAGCGGTGGCTGTCTGGGCAGCTTCAGACCACCAGAGAGATCCCAGGTAGCAATAGCACACAGATTTTCCTGCTGGCCCGGGCTAGGAGTGCTCAGACTTTCTGGGTCCGAGAGCGCCAGGCTGGTGTCTGCACGCACCTCTCTTAGGGGTAGGTGTGGGGCATGACTCAGACTCTTAATAGAATGGCGTGGCGTGCTAGTGGAGAGTGCAAAAAGGCTTTGGTTCTGCCAGCTGGCGAGGCTCCCAGCCCCTCACGGGAGCCGCCACCCTGGAGCTCTCAGGAGCGTTTGCAGCTCAGGGACCAAGACCTGGTTTCTTCACTGCACTCTCTCTGGCTCAGCGCCAGGGGTGGCTGTCCCAGGTCCGGGGACTTAAGCCCCTGTCCCTAACCGCCCCAATTCCCACAATTTTCCCCCACAATCCTTTGCTCTTTTTGAGTCCTTTCAACCAGACTCCAAGTTAATGCTGGTCCCCAGTCGCAGGGCACTCTTGTATTGGGGTATTACTTTCCAATGGGTCGCTTCTGGTGGCTCCCTCCCCCTTTTGTTTATCTTTCTATATCAGTCCAATGTTCCCACTCTGCTTTACCTGCCCACTGGTGTCTTCTGCCCCCATAGAGATCCAGATGTGTATAATTCTAATCTTGGGCTGATTTCATGGGTGATCAGAGTTCTTTGGTAGGTAATCAGCTCACTTTAGGTACAGGTTGAAACGGCACCTCCTCCTAGTTCCCCGCCATCTTATCTCCTCTGGCTCAGTTCTCTCTACTGTAACTTTGCCCTTATAGTCTTTCTTCCTTCATTTTATTCTGTCTCTGTATCCCTTTCCGTCCAAGCTAGCAGCATTTCACCAGTGTAAAAATCTCAAAAACTGTGTTGGCTTTCTGTGCAATCATGGCTATCCAAGCCATCAGGCAGGAAGGTCCTCCATATTTCTTTCCAGGATAACTACATCCTGAGTTCTGGCTTCTGCTGAGATGGTTGAGTTCATCCCTGATTCACATGCCAAATCTCCTTGGCAGATGTTTGTCCCACCAAACCATTGGCCCAGTCTCCAGAGCACACTTAGATAGGCTGAGATTTTCCTTTTTGCTTAGCATTTCCTTCATCAGTTTATTTCTTCCCTCCTATTTTATGATAAATAACAAAGAAAATAGGCTGCACCTTCCATACTTTCCTTGGAAATATCCTCAACTACATATTCAAGCTCATCACCTTCAAGATTTACCTGCCACCCAGCAGAAGAACCCAGTTCTGCTACTTTATAACAGGGTTCACCTTCCTTCCAGCGTTCAATACCATGTTCCTCATTGTCATCCAAGATCTTGGCAAAAACACCTTTTTAACCAAACACTTAAGCAAAGTTCACATGTCTAGTGACATTCTGTTCATGACTATATATGTATTGCTTATGATGACAGAAAGTTTCTTTACTCTTTTCTTATCCAGAGCCACTTCCACATTTTTAAGGTATTTGTTATAGCAGTAATACACTTGACAATACCAAAAATTTATTGGTTTTCTAAGGCTATATTCATTTCTGAGAACTGCTGTAACAAAGCACCACAAACTGGATGGTTTAAAACAACAGACATGTATTGTCTCACGGTAATGGATGCTGGAAATCCAAAATCAAAGTGCCAACAAGACTTTCCTCCCTCTGAGATCCTTCCCTGCCTCTTCCTGGTAGTGGAAGTTGGTCCTTGGGTGTCTTTGCCTTGTAGATATATTCCTCCAATCTGTGCCTCTGTCTTCATATGGCCTTCTCCCCTGTGTGTCTTTGTCTCAATTCTTTTCTAATATGGATATCAATCCTTTTGGATTAAAGCCCACCTTACTCTGGTATGACCTTAAGTCATTACTTCTGCATTAACAAGTCACATTCTGATATACTTGGGGTGAGCACAGCACCATACCTTTTGAGGGTGTCACAATTCAACCTGTAATACTCTCATAATAACCATAACAGCCACATCAAGTTGCTACTAGACTTGTCTTATTTTAAGGCATTCTTTTCTTAGTTCCTTCCTACTTATCATTTAATTGTTAATAAACAGAATGAAAAGCAGAATCATTTCACACATTTTTTCATACCTTCAAAGCCTTCCTTATCAGATATTTCCACATGAAAGTATTTTTTTCATTATTAATTAGCCATCCTGTATGTCATGAAGAAAATATGTTAAAAGTGATACCTTGGTTTGGGTGTTTTAGTATTAACTTCTTATTTTATTAATCATTTATTGTGGTTATGTGAAAATTCCAGTTCTGCAATTGAGGCAACTAATTTAGTATTTTCTGTCTTAGAAAGTTGCTGATTTTTAAAGCATTTTCATCTTTAAATTAGATTGATGATTTTCAGTATCAATAATAGCATGAATTTGATTTCCTGCGAGATAGGAACAAATAATCATGATTCTATATAATAAGTCATAGGATAGTGAAATATGGAAGAATTCAATGCATACAGACTCCTGACAATTCTCTTTAAATTTCTGCTTAGCATTTTTAACCCATATGTGTATGTTCTTAAAAGGAACAGCAAGAGAGTTGAGGGAAATTGGAAGGGGAGGTGAACCATGAGAGACTATGGACTCTGAAAAACAACCTGAGGGTTTTGAAGGGGCGGGGGGTGGGAGGTTGGGGGAACCAGGTGGTGGGTATTAGGGAGGACACAGATTGCATGGAGCACTGGATGTGGTGAAAAAACAATGAATACTGTTACGCTGAAAGTAAATAAAAAATTAAAAAAAAAAAAGGAACACCAAGAATAGCCATTCTTATTAGTATTTTGACTTGATATCACAAATAGTTTGCTCAAAAAGTATTATATATTGCTTATTATTGCTCTTTGTATTAGTATGTAGTCTGAAAGTTTCTTAATTTCCAAATGGGATGTTAATGTCATTCTTTCCTACTAACGAAGTTATGTAGTGCATTCTCATAAAACTTCCTGAAGGGTTTAGATGAGTGTTACTATTTGTCAATACTAACAAGACTAGATTTCTTTTAAAAAAAAGTAGTTTTCTCTGTGCTGCTGAATTTTACTATTTTTGACTCTGGTGTTGTTCCTTGCATTATTTTGGATATTTTTGACTCTTTATTCCTGAGTATTTTAATTTGGAGATAGCACTTAATCCTTTGTAGTGAGTCAAGCAGTCAACCGAGTGATAGATCTTGCTGCATGTTCACAAAATCTGACTTCTGGGAGGGAGGGAATGGGAAAGTAAGATAGGTACGACAAAATTCTCCCTTGCCAGAGAAACTAATTGTGTCTGTATTGTTCCCTCCCTTATTTTTCTTCATGAAGCAAATATTGGTAACACTTTAAGTAAATAGGAAAGTTTCTGCTGATGAATCCAATTTCTGTTTCTTCCTTTAGGGGAAAGATTGCATCTTAAACCAAAATATCCTAAAGTTTCTCACATTTCCCTTTTCCGTATTTATAGGCCAAGATAATTATAGCGAGATGTTGTAGAACTCTTTCTATACTTAACTAATAATAGAAAGCAGAGCTGTAGATAAACAGTACTGCATTCAGAGGAATAGTTGGTACAATTTACAGTGTTTAAGATAATTTTTTTTTTTTTTTGTAATAGAACAGTGATCAGGAAGGCACTGTGGTAGGAGCAGAAGTACTGAATTAAGGAAGCATCTGCACATTTGGCTTCTGGTGATTATGCTCCTTGGGTTGAAAAGGAGTGGTAATGGGAGAGAAACTCGGAAATCTCACTGGTAGAGTCAAATCTTGGATCCCTTGAATGCTGGACTCAGGGGTCTAGATTTTATTCTAATAACAGAGCAGCATAGATTACAGTTTCTTGAACTCAGAAAGGAAAGGTTATAAGATATTTGAGGAGGATTAAAGTGACAGCTGTAAAGATGAATTGGTGCTTGGAGTGACTGCAGGTAGAGAAATGAGTTTGCTTTGTTATGCTAGAGTTCAGTGTCTGAAAGTGAAGATGGAAGGATCCTGGTATAAGGACTTCATGCAGGAGACATTTTAAAGGAAGGACTTATTGCCGGTGACAACAGACAGGATTTTTAGGAGTAGACGAGAAGGGAGAGATTGGGAAATGTTGACTATGAATGTAGAAGAATGGAAGAATCATGATATCATAAGAATGTTTGTTTGCTGTTGAAGAAGTTATTTTAGGCATGTTGAGTATAAGGTGTTTTCTGAACTTTCAAAGCATTATACCTGTCAAGATTTGAACTCTAGGGATAGATAATACAGTTTGGAGATTATTAAGCTTTGAAATTAATTTGGATGGAGATGATAATCCATCACCAAAATATTGAGAGACTTATTGTTTCAAGGCTATTGTTAAGTCAACCAGTCTGTCGTTAGGTGTGTTAGGGATTGTTTGGATGATAACTGCCCTGTTACATGGAATGTTGACCTAGACACAATTTAACCTGTTGAAGTCTTTATAGGAAACTTGTTTTATAAGGTGGAACTGCTGATTATGTATTCATGATAAACAAAGTCCTAGTAGATTTAAAATAATCTTTTCTTTGAACTTCTCCCCTTAACACTATTTCTTCTTCTTAGTTATATATTTAAAGTGATGCTGGTGGGGGTCTTATGGATAGGACATAGAAGAGAAGCCAGTCATTTGCTCTAATTGTTGATTAATTTATGAGAGTATATTTATTAATAAACATACATGTGATTAAAATACATCTTGAAGAAAATTTCTCTCAATCTATTGGTTAAATTTTTCTAAACAAATATATGGCTATTTTTATTAATTGTAATCCAGGTTTTCAGTTTTATGGGCCTTTCAGCATTCAGTGCATATTCATGATGAGAAGATAATCCTTCTGCTGGAGGCAATCTTACAAAAGTGTGCTTTCCTTTTAGTTGTTTTTGCAGTAAGTTCTTGATGAACCATACACTGCATTTTATCATTTGTAAATGTGAAGGTAAAGGTCACCTCTGTTCAGAAAAAAATTGAATTTATCACGCACTGCATATTTGCAAATGTA
Organism: Martes martes; assembly: GCF_963455335.1. Classification (NCBI taxonomy): domain Eukaryota; kingdom Metazoa; phylum Chordata; class Mammalia; order Carnivora; family Mustelidae; genus Martes; species Martes martes. Next base: position 35,633,294 of record NC_137900.1, read on the forward strand.
AAACATTATCCTCAAGTTTGTAGTGAGTATTCATGTATGGTACATTCAAAGTATGACTTAGTATGACCTTATGTAGCCAGTACAATGTTTAAAGCACACCAACCCTGTTGTTTCAGTGCACCTGCAGGAAAGACATGGTGAAAATCTCAATGGATATCTTTGTGAGGAAATTTCAGCCAGACAGATATCAGCTTTGGAAGCAAGGAAAGGATATATACACCATTGATCACACAAAGCCTACTCCAGAATCCACACCTGAAGTAAAAGCATGGCTGCAGAGGAGGAGGAAAGTAAGAAAAGCATCTAGGAGGTAATGATTTCTTCCCCCCATCCCACTTGTACCTACTCAATAAAAATGGGTCATTGAATGTGATGTTCTCAGAAACTATTCATTTGCTTTCTCCTGTTTATCATCATAAATTTACTTAATATCTTACTGAAAATTTGAGGCAAAGTATTTACAATTCTTAAGAAGTATAATAAGCAAAATATAGGAAGGGGTATATAATATGCTTGAGAATATTCTTGACATGCTATACATGCCAAAAAGAACAGTCCTGGGACCTCCTAGACCCCTTACTAATGTACATTAAGGTTGAATTAGTGCTCTCTATTCATCTCCATATTTTTATCAACTTCAGTAACTTGATACTGAACTTTTTCATTTAGCTACTGATTTTCTGACTTTAGTTGTTTTCTTCATTTCTTCATTCTTTACTGGAGATACTTTACTCATCAGGATACCTATGTTTTGCTATATTTTATACACTTGGTTTTATTCTTTTACAAGGTGTAAAGCAGAGCATGTGGTATTTGTTTAACATGGTTGTCCATGTGAACTTTATTCTATATTCCATTTTTGTGGCCAGAGCCATTTCAAAAGTTTTTAGGTCATCTGTGGGCATCTTCCTATTTTAAAACCCATTGATGGAGCATGTGTTATGTTGCTCTCAGGTCCTTAGGCAAAGTTTTTAGGCTCTTATATTTTCCAGGTTTATATTACACGTTTATTCTCCAATATTACTCATTATTTTTCTTTCATATTGTAAAACTAATATTTGGCACTGGAGAATATTTGTAAAATAAGGAAAAGAATAGTGAAGGAATTCCAAATCACTTACAACATCACCATCCAGTGTTAAAATTTGGTGGATACCCTTTACATATGTGCTTATTATATTACATAATATACTTTTCCAAAACTGGGCTATGCTCTGTTAACCCTTTGATGACCAGTTTTGTGGGTGTTTGTCATGTAATTAAATGATTTGGTACAACATAATACTCAATGCCTGCATATATTTAATCCCCTGTGTTTGGGTCAATAGCTCATTTCTAGTTTTTGTTTTTGGGGGTTTTTTTTGGCCATTAACTAAATAACAGTGTGATTTTTAAATCTTTGGCCATACTTCTGATGCTTATTTTCTTACTCTGACATTTATATTCTGCTATTTTAAAATGGTAGTGAGTGGAGGAAACTTAAGAACATGGAGTCACATTTCTGCATTTTATAAGAGAAATACCTGAGGTGTGGAATTAGTAGCAGAACTAAAACTCAGGTGTTCTTATTTTACCCTATGGTTTACAGCAGTGATTTTCAAACTGTTAGTTTTCAAATAAATTCAGTAGGCTAGTTACAACATTTTAAAATTAGGATGCAAAATAGAATAAAAAGTATTGCAGTTCTTTTCTGTGGTAACGGCAAGTATTAATTCCTGATGTGTGAATATGTGTGTATGAGTGTGTTGTATCACTATCTAAAATGTGTAACTTATATAACGGGTTGGTTGTATTAAAAAAAGTTAGGGAAATACTGATTTAGAGAGTCAATGCCAAAAAAGTGAGGAGGCAGTAGACAATCTGAGTCCAGAAGAAATACCAATAGAACATCTTGAGAATTGTTCTTTAATACAATACTTTAATTAGGTGCATGATATGGTCTCCTAGTTACTAAAAACAGTGACCCTTTAGTGTTGGCAGAGAACATAGATCTATGACATTGAACAGATTTGAAATGCCTTTTAGTAGGTTAAAATAATCAATGGACTTTGCTCACTCAGTTAGATGGCCTCATGTTAAGGGGCTCGTTGATTATGGCCAGGTTTGTGACTTGATCATGGCATTTCCTGCTCTCCCTTAAGTAATACCCTATCTAGGAAATGTAATGAAGTGAATGATTCATTGAAATCTCAAAGAGAAATCAGCCATCTTATTTTACATGTGCTATGCTATTTATAATGTGAAGATTTCCCACCTGGCCAATGCAATAATGGTGATGATGATAGCAGCCAAAGCTAATTTATATAGGTTATCCTTGGCTACCACCTTCACCTCAGAAACCTGCCCTCCCTGACTTCCTGTAGTGAACAGTGGGGTGTGTGTGTGTGTGTGTGTGTGTGTGTGTGTGTATGTGTGTGTGTTTGTTTGGACATGGAAATACACGTTGCTTAGATTTGAGTTGTAATTCTCAAATGAAAGTATTGGAAATGTTGTGTGTTATACAGAAGGCATCTATGACGAAGCCATCAAGTGACCTCCTGAAAGATACTGAGAAAAAAATTAAAATAGTGTCTACTCTGAAAACAAGAAGTAGATATAAGATGTTAAATACAATTAGTTAGCCTGTCTCCTCTTGTAATTCCTTTAGCTAATAATGATTTGGCATTTAATTTTGATGATTTTCATGCATACTCAGAATTAAATGAAACTTAGAATATAAGTAATATACACAGACTTTAACAACAGCTTGTAGAAATCCCTCTTTTCCTTTTCCTTTCTTTATTACCCAAGAAACATTTATGACTTTATTATCCCCCATGTCATAATTTTTCACTTTTTTATTTTCAGACTTCTTTTAATATTGTTATAAACTTTTAGCAATATTCCCCAATAATATTTAATAATCAGTTACTTAACAGTTGTTTTAATTTTAATTTTTAGTAAATTGTTATTAAAACTGCTGAGATTTCAATTTCAGATTTAATTTACTAATTGTGAAGATTATTTTTGCATAATGATTAGAAAGCTATCAGTTTTTTCACTTCTTTTGGTAAGTGAAAATAACATTTGTAAGTGCAAATGTCCTGCTCTGACCACAGCTTCTCTTGTTAATAGTTTCCAGTGCACTGGTTCTCACTCTAAGAGGCTTAAGAATGAGGGAAATGAAGAAGTGTCACCTGCAGTTGATGGGGCAGAGGGCCTTACCCCTGACCCAGACCCAGAAGGTCTCAAGGTCAATGGAAAACCAGAAAAAGCAGTGAAGATGGGAAACGCAGAACTACCTTCAGAAGAAGAGGCTTCTCCTAGCAGAAAGCAGCTAGATCAGAATTCATCAGATAATATCAAACTCCCAGGTGAGAAACTGACTATGTTTCACATGTAAGCTGATGTCTTAACTCTGTGTTCTATGACACGTATCTTACCTTTTCACATAGCTTTATCAGTAAGGCATCTAAAGCTATGAAGTAACAGTAAGGAGGCCAAGTGAACGTTGTAAAAGTCAGGAGCATCAGCTATGTGTGATGGAATTAGGAGACAGCCAGCAGTGCCTATTTGGTTTAATAAAAAAAAAAAAAAGATTCTAAAATGAAAACTTTTGGGGGAGGGGTACAACTCAATTTATAATATACAATACATTTTTGGAAAGCTTCTGTTAAATTCACATGGAACAGTAAAAACCAATTATAGATAATGCTTTGCAGATTCTTAGCTTTCAACTTAATTTTAAGAAGAAAATAAAGATGAAGGTTTTAAAAAAGAATAATAACAATCATTCAGTTTTGTGAAATGGTATGCATAGTTCCCTTGCAGTTTCTCTGTACTAAAGTCATGACATGTAAGTCTCAACTAGTTTGCTTTCTTCCCTTTTATTAGTATATGTCTCTGAAATTGCTGTAATGTTTTACATCTTTAATATTTGTTGGAGTTTTTGTCCTTTTACTAATTGAGCTTATTGGTAATTTCTCATACTGCTCATCCAGTCTGTCTTTCAACTGTGGGACTCCCCCAAATCTGGCCATCTACCCCTGGTTCCTCTTGTTCAAGGTACTTTTATCTCTTGACTGAACTGTTGGCAGAAATTGCTTCTTTTCTGTTTTTCCAGGGTCTACCCTACTCACCCATGCTAGTCACTTCTCCATATGGCAGAGTGATCCTTTTAAAAGATGTAGGTGAGGTCTTGTCCCTACCTTCTTCTTACTCTTATTCCACTTAGAGTAAAAGAAAAAGTCCTTTTCATAGTCCCAATTTGATTCTGTCCTGTCTTCACTTTCATTACTTTTTGCTCTTGAGATACCTGTGTTTAAACAGAGTTTAAATAATAGACTTTCTTTTAGTGACTTCATACTTTATTGGAGAGCTAGGCAAACATACAGTTATAATCTAGTGTGGTATGTACTATAATAGAGATGTCCCAGGGTATTGCTGATATACCAAGGAAAAAACTCCAAACAGTCCAGAGGCTGTCCTGGCGAGGTTTCATAGACTAGGTGATATCTGAATTAATTTGTGATGAATGGATAGAAAATTGCAAGAGTGGAGAAGGTAGAGAAAGGAATAGCAAGCAATGCAGAGAACATAGTTAAACTGTACATAGCAGGGAGCCCGCGGTGGGCCTCCGTCTCAGGACCCCAGGATCACAGCCTGAGCCGAAGGCAGACGCTTAACTGAATCAGGCACCGCTGGATTTTTTTTTTTAATAGTCCCTTACCATAGTTTTTAGTTACACTGGATTTATTTAACTACTTGATAGATTACTGGGTGGTTTAGGCCAATGGCACCCAGTTTTATTAGTTCTATTGATACATGGTTCCTTGTATTTTGACTTCCAGGGTTTGAGACCTCGCAGAACACTTAGGTACAAAATTTGGTGCGTTCAGCATCAGAGCCAATATATGATAGGTGAAATGATGCCTATGAATGTTTGTAAGGGAGAGAGAAGAGTGAATAGAGATGGCAGTGGAAGAGATGAGCTCATGATAACCTTTCCCTTTATTTTCCGTCAGCATGCAATACAGGTTTAGTGTACGACATACTTTTTATTTGGCTCTACACAGCCTTACATGTGTTCTTTCCATACATCCTCTGAGCTGGAATGTTTTATTAGTAGCAGCTCTTAGCATCACGTATTCCTATTTTTAGAAAGATTTCAAATTGCTGTTGCTTTGGGTAATTATTATTGCATTGGCTTTTGACATTGGTCAAAGTGTAACCTCTTTTTAAGCTCTAATTTTGTCGGTAAGTATATTCTTTTGCCAAACTAATAAATATGAAGGCTTCCTGATGCTATGGTGACTGTTCCCATTCATGTCTGTAAGAGTTTAGAGGAGAAGTTGAAAAATAGAAATTTAGTTGAGAATTATTGTTGAGTAGTAATGCAGTGTAAGATTTACTAACAGTCTTTTATTTCACTCCTCAGGAAACGGTTGCTTAAGCACATCTATAACAGAGGAAATGAAAACTAAGGATGACCAAGCCTATGGTGTAATTCTACCTTCAAATCCCAGTGAAGCTGATGATTCTATATCTAGTGGCAATCTGACATCCAAGGAATTAGACTCACCCAAGCTTCCATGGCCAAAGTCACCTGAGTCATGTTCTTCAGTGGCAGAGAGTAACAGTGTGTTGACAGAGGGAGAAGAGAGTGATGTGGAGAGCCACAGGAATGGCCTCGAACCTGAGGAAGTCCCAGCCGTCTCCAGTGGAGAGAGAAATGGCCTCGAAGTCCCTGGTGTATGTAGCAATGTCTGTTTTTACTATATTTATTGTGTAGTGAGAGTACTTTCTGGAGAAACATGCTGTGCATTGAAATCTTGCTTGAGGGTAGAAATAACATTTCCCATTAACAGGTCTTAATCATATTTCCTTCGATGACTGGGAGATAAGCCTTTTGTGAACTCTGGTTCACATGGTGATAATTCAGAGAGCATGAAATTTTTGGCTACATGCTATAGCTTAATTTTCTTTTTCTTTAACTTTTTCTAAAATTGAACTTTGAGATAATTATAGGTTCATATGCAGTTGTAAGAAATAATACAGAAAGATTTTGTGTCCCCATTTTCCTCCAATAGTACCTTCTTGGAAAAATATAGTAGGATTTCATAATGATACCGACATCTATTACAGAATGGTTCTGTTACCTGTAATATTAACCATACCGGAAAAGGTTCACCTGCAGAAATCTGACCTCCTCCTGCCATCAGTTAAACCTCTGGGTCCCAGGCTTCCCACAACCTCTATTTTAACTCACCTGGTCATGGCTTTCCCTTGTCTCCTCTTGGGCTCTGATTCTAGGACTAGGTTGACCTTTTTGGCTTCACCTACTGCCAGAAACAGGCCTTTTGCCTTTCAGAAAGCTCAAGACTTCTCTTGATTGCCAGGTACCCCATTCTAACTCTTTGCATTGATAGAGAAACTATAAATATGTCTCATATGTTCTTATGCATTTCTAGTATATGCTTTCAGTATAAACTGTTGCTTTAATCCTAAGATTATGAATGGACCAGACAAGCTCCAGTTGTATGTAGTGGTTGTCAGAATTCATTACCCTGTGTTGACCTATACAACTTGATGAGGTACCTCAAGGGCACAAATAAGGAGAGTATCAATTGTTGGAGGTGATAAATTGACCTAGCCACCAAACAGACCTACTTCTTAACTGCTCTTGCTCATTTTGTCTCACTACAGGCATTTTCATATCTTTGAGTAACAAGGGAGATTAGATAAGGAAATCAGCTTGGAATAGTCAGTTCATAGTAGTTTTAAAATATAAAATAAAATATAATTTGCTAATTTGACTCAGTAACTTTTACCATCTTATGCATGATTGTATATCCTAGTGAACTATTAAATATTTATCAAAAACGTAAGAGAAATAGAAAAATATGGTCTAATTTATTTGAAATGGTTGCTAAGGGAAATTTGAAAATAGTATTCACATAATAATAAGCAAAATTTACAACTTAACTTCACATGGGGATTAAACGCAGCTGAGCAGATACTGTGATTCTTTGTGGAATGGTGAATGAGTCAAATGCCTGTTTATATTAAGTTTACTCATATTCTTTAGAGTGGAACTGAAAGTAACTTTTCTATTTCCTTGTTTTCAATGGAGGTGATGCTACCCTCCGTGCCTTTAACCCTTATCCTTATCATTTTACTGAACAAAGACTGCCTGCATTGGAAAAAGCAAACACTGCTGTTGAGGCCTGAGTGACTTGATTTGCCCCTTCTCAGAATCAACTGTGTGATATTCTTTTCTCACAGCATGGTGTCAGGCAGCCGTTCTAAGCAGTATAGACCCATTTTGTTCTTATATGGTTTTGACCAGTGTTTCTTAGTACTAAGTGTAATGCTGTGTATATGCTTGCAGCAGTCAGCTTTAGTCAATCTTTCCAAGAAATATGTTACTTTTGAACAGTGTCTGTCTATCTGTCTATAACTGGGTTCCATACTCTTCCTGGAATACACTGAGTATGTTCACACCTTACATGCTGTTCCTGCTGCTCTAAATGTTCCTCTGAGTCCACAGAGCTCCCTCAGGGCACTCCAGATTCCACTAAAATGTCTCCTTGTCAGAAAGGCCTTCTCTGATGACCCCATGTAAAATAGCTCCCTCCCATCTCTTTCCATTCCTTTGTTCTGCCCTTTTTTCCTTTATTGCATATTTCCTTTTTTCCTCCCAAACAACCCAATTTATTTATTTATTTGAGAAAGAGAGAGTGCACATGCATGAGTGGGAGGGGTAGAGGGAGAGGGAAAGAGAATTTCAAGCAGACTCCATGCTGAGCACAGAGCCCAATGCAGGACTCAGTCTCACAACCCTGAGATCATGACTTGAGCTGAAACCCAGAGTTGGAGGCTTAATTGACTGCACCACTTAGGTGCCCCTATTGCACATTTCTTTTTCTTTTCTTTTTTTTTTTAAAAAGATTTTATTTATTTTATTTGACAGACAGAGATTACAAGTAGGCAGAGAGGCAGGCAGAGAGAGGAGGAAGCAGGCTCCCTGCTGAGCAGAGAACCCGATGCGGGGCTCTATCCCAGGACCCTGGGATCATGACCTGAGCTGAAGGCAGAGGCTTTAACCCACTGAGCCACCCAGGTGCCCCCCTATTGCATATTTCTTAATAGTACCTAGTGAACATAACTATTTAGTTGTTTACTGTCTGTACCTTCCTCCTCTATAATGCACATTCCTTGAAAGCTGAGACCTGGTGTACTTTTTCCTGTTGTAGCTCAGTTCTTACAACAATGTGGCACAAAGTGAGGACTTGATAACTATTTCATATTAATTTTTAGCTAGTATAAACCACAGATATATCCCATCGTATATTATTTTTTTTTGAGAGGTAGTGGGAGAGGGAGAGAGAGAATCTTAAGCAAGTTCCATGCCCAGTACAGAGCCTGATATAGGGCTCGAACTCATGACCCTGAGATCATGACCTGAGCTGTAATCAAGAACAAGACACTTAACTGACTGAGTCACCCAGGTGTGCCTTGTATTATTTTGACATCCTTTCCTTACTCCCAGCTTTGATTAGAATGTTGTCACACATTTTCTCATAATCCTGTTTTGGTGTCAGAAGCCAGTGGAATTTCTCTACTTCCAGCCACTGCTTCTTCCGCTTACAGGTACATTTCTGAGACTCTTTTCTTTCCTAGTCAATTGTTGATGCAAACCCATTAGTTTCAAACACTTTCTCTGAGCACCTACCCCCCTTATATCCTGGGATTTTTTGTTTGTTTGTTTTTTGAGTGCCTGGGCAAGTAAACTTGTAAGTAGGTTCTATCCGAAGATGTCAGGGTGTGGATGGCCTTTTCATATACCTTTGAAAGGAAAACAGAGTTTGGAGAGACCAAGACAAAAAATTCTTTATAAAATTTAAGTGCTTTCAAGATGACAGTAATGTACTATATTAAAAAAAAAAATCTTTAAATTTCTTAGTTGATCCTCAGAGAAGTGGGGATTCATTTCTGAATGGGAGGAAGTATACAGGCTCACTTTGGCTCACTGATTCAACATAGAAAGCAAAATGACCTGCCAGATTTTCACATGTGGGCAGCATAGAGGTGACCAAGTGCCACAGTTCTATATAGTTATGAATATGTAGTCCTAAATTTAGATTAGTTTGGTAGAACTTTTGAAAACTTGCTAACTGCTCTGTTAGTTGCAAGTTTGATAAGCCTACCCTGCACCACAGATAGTGTTTTAACATGCAGTGGAAGGATAGTTAGTTGATTTCTTGGTAAAATAACTAATAGAATGGTTTCCTTTTTTTTTTTTTTTTTTTTTTGGACTTACAGGTTTAAGATTTTTTTTTTAAGGATTAATTCCCAAGGAGGTAAATAAGTGCAAGAATTCTTTATAATTAAATTGTCATAAATCATTGTGAACCATGGTTTTTCATTCAAAGCAAGTCTTTAACTGTGTTTCTTCTCCGTTTTTGTTCTGTGACCAGAGAATAGAGGGAGAAACCAAAACTGCTAAAAGTTGGCGCCATCCACTGAGTAAGCCTCCAGCAAGATCCCCACTGACTCTGGTGAAGCAGCAGGCAACAAGTGATGAAGGTGAGCTTGTGATTTTGCAGTGTTTATTCTCTGTATACTGAATGATAGTCAACATTCATTCTGTCTGTTTGTTATAATAAAGTTATCTAAAAATTGCTTGATAGGAAATTTGACCGAGTTGCAAAGACATGCATACCATAAGGAGATTATAAGAAATAGTTAACAGGCAAAAGGAATTTGGATTTTAAGGGTAAATCCTTGCTTCATATAAGCTAGCTAGGTTTCTAGTCAAAGTTTTCCCATTTCATATGATGGGATAAAATTGGTCTTTTCTGACATTCACCTTAAGATACTCTAGAGGAAGGTGAGAATCACTTCTCTAAAGGTGTCATATCATGAAGTTACCATGCTATAGATTTCTTTGCATTGTCTTTATTTTTAACTTGAGTCCTTTAAAATTATTCACACCATCTTGAGTAAGAAACTATGTGCAGTACCTCCATTTCCTGTTATGCCTGGTATGTGGTGAAACAACTTTTCTCCTTAACTGGATTTTACTGACTTTGGTTGATATGAAGTAGTTTCATTTACAACCAGTTACTATTCCTGGGTGTAATAGTTATCTTTTGTTTTACCTGGCTACCCTTTTCACCTCTCTTTCTCTCTTTTTCCAAAAATGTCTTTTTGTTGCCTTCGATTAAAAATCAGACCACTGACTAGCTATTTCTTCCTTGCAGGTGTCTCATAGCATTGGGGGGGCTTATTTTTTCCTTCCCTAAAAAGATCAATTTAAACAGGTTATCTATAAAAAGCCATTCTTCAAAGTATTGTCCTTTATTGGTGCAAACTGTTAAGGTCGTGTGCCTGTGAAGATGCTGTCAATGGAGTAATGTGAACCTTGGGATTAGGCCTCTTATTTGAATACAGTCATCAGAGTAGACATCTGTAACCGATTGTTTTCTTCTTTACTCACTGTCTTCTTCTTTTATATCCCATGGTTAGTTAGGAAAAAAGTTCATCAGTGTAGGAATGGGATAACGATTGTAGCAATTTCCAGAACACCAGCCAAAGGTGGAATTCTGTCTCTAGTAATACTAGTAGTGAAACATATTCATGTTTATTTCCATATGTCATCATGTTCATTTCTTCTTTCTCCTCTTTATTGTACCCAGCACAAACCATTTTCCCCTTAGTGTCAAAATAAAGGACAATTCTGTATAAGGTAATTACTGCTTACTGTACATTACTTTTGAGTTTTAATTACGCTTCTCCATCATTGCCTATGTTTAGTGTAGTTTTTTGGAAGGGAATGGATTATAGTAACACGTAAGGAAAACTACTTTCTCCTGGGTCCTTTTTTTTCCCCAGGTAGTTTATTTTGATGTGGGCCATCATAAATTGGCCCAGAGTTTCTCCATGGAGAACAGTTCTGATTTCAATCAGTATGATTTACAAAATTATTAAGTGAATTGGTTTAACAAAGTCATCTCAAGGATTTAAGGCTGAATGTCTTGCTGAAACATTAGGGTGATTGTAGCTTTTGCAGTCATACACTCTGTATTTTAATATGTTAAGGACATAGTCAAAGGGTCCTCTGAGGATTTTGGAGAATTGAAAATAAAAAAATCAGAGAATTTTAGTGATGACTAAATATTTTTACAACTTTCCATATTAACAATGGGGAATGTTCTGCATCCTGAAGTAAATTATATTTGACCCTTGAACAACACAGGTTTGAATTGTGTGGGTCCACCTATAAGTGAATTTTTTTTATAAATACAGTACAGTACTATAAATGTATTTTCTCTTCTCTGTGATTTTCTTAATAAAATTTTCTTTTCGGGGAGCCTGGGTAGCTCAGTCAGTTAAGCATCTTCCTTCCACCGAGGTCATGATTCCAGGGTACTGTGGTTGAGTCCTGCATCAGTCTCCTTGCTCAGCTGCTTCTTCCCCTCTACATGCTTCTTTCTCTGCCTGCCGCTCGCCCTGCTTATGCTCTCTATCTGACAAATAAATAAATAAATAAATTTTTTTAAAAATGTATTAAAAATAAAATTTTCCTTTTTCTAGCTTACTTTTATAGTAAGAATACCGTATATAATGCATTTAATATGCAAAACACGTGTTGATCGACTATGTTGTTGGTAAGGTTTCTGGTCAATAGTGGGCTATTAGTAGTTAAGTTTTGGTGGAGTTCAAAGTTATATGTGGATTTTCAACTGCATGGGGGTTTGGCCACCCTAACCCCCAAGTTGTTCAAGGGGAAACTGTATTTATATCATGGGGCCCTTGTTACCTCTGCCTTTGCCTCTGTGTCTTATACAGTTGGAAGTGAATAAACATCATTATTACTAGAAAATGATGAACAGTGGGATTAGTGCTCATTAGGAGGACACAACTCCAAATCTAGCTTCTTTTGGGAATTTTTCTACCCAAACTACTAGGCTCTTTCTGCATTCCTCATATACAAGTAGGTATATTTCAGTCAGGAGCATTAACTAGATTATAGCATCTTAGAAGTTGTGTCTCTAAACAACAGTTTCGTCTTCTGCTGGTAAACGAGCATTTCTCTGTTGAAGTTGGAATTTGACTCCTAAACAGAAAAATAGCAGAAAGAAAAAATATTGATCCAGCATCTCTGGGAATTTGTGTGCAGCCAGGAGATAAGAGTCACCCCTAAGTTGCTCTTCTCAAAAGTACAGTGAAGTGGCTCTTTGATATTCAAACGACCTGAAACTATAGAGACCATTATGGTTAGTGGCAGATCCAGTAATTATAGAATCTGCAAGGATTTCCTGACTCTCAGCTCAACCAGCAAGACATTGGTTGTTGGTGGTAGAGCAGACATGGTATACATAAGAAAAGAATGATGTTAGAATATAGTATCTTTATATAAAAACTATTATCTAATTCTTCTTTGTTTTTGTTTTGTTTTTAGTGAAAAAAATCTTAAATGTATACTGAATATTTTATTATTTATAATTGAAAAGAAATGACTAAGCTGCCTCTGGTTTTCTTTTAACTGAAATGTTTTTCAGTTACATTTTTCCTTACGCTGGGCAGCTGTACAAGGTGATCCTGAAACATGGATTAATATTCTGTATTTTTTCTGTTCATTAAAATAATTATACAAATGTTGGGTTAAAACATAAACTTGAAAGAGAAGGTTGGGTGGATCATTTTATTTTTGAGGCATTCTTTTTATATGTTCCTGTCTTCTTCTTGTGATATGTCAACATAATGGCATATTCCTGTTCTCCAATTTCAGTGCTTTGTGGTTGAGTGTCTGTAGGAAGGAGAGTGTGTGTGTGTGGCATGGGTGAACCAGGCAGGCTCCAAGAACAACACTCTTGCCTGGCCTCAGAAGGTGCTAAGAGTGAGGGGATGAACCAACTAGGGTTGGCAGGCTCAGAAGTCTGCCACAGTATTTCTTTTTCCTTCGTTGGTGAAGATGGGGGCTCAAAGGCTCTCACATATTTCCCCTAATATTCCAGCTTTGATACAGGATAAGTGACATTAAGGCCATCATGATCCAGTACCAGCTTTGTTCTCCAGCTTCATTCTTCTCAACTACCCTCCACAAATCCTCCTTTTCATCCATTCAGACAACTTTTTTTTTTCCTTCTGAATGTAATCTACTGCTTTTTACTTCCATGCACTTCCCCCAATTATTGCTTTACATGTGCTACCCTTTTCCTTCTTGAATCATTCTCTGCTCACCACTTCTCCTTTCCTACCTCTTCTGTCCTGTTATACGCATATAGCTTTAGAATGTCACTTGTCACTATATATTGTGCTCATCATTTGTCTGTCTTCCTACTCCCACTCCTTTCATCTTGCCTTCCCTTCCTAGTCCAAGGTTAACCACTGTGGCTTAAATCATCCATGGATCCAAAAGCAGGAAAGCACTGGTTATCAGTAACTTTGAAATCAGCCATTAGCCAAATACTTTAATATGATATATGCTTTCATGTTAAGGAGAATGCAAGTTCTTGTCCAGGAAATATTCTCTGTATGCATTAATGTATAGGAAAACATGCAGTTTTAGTTAGCTGGAGAAATATATATATGTATCAGCTAACCCAGTTTTGTATTCCGACTGTATCAGAATCTTCTTTACCACTGTGCCAAATCCTAGGACATGCTCAAAGTTAAAATGAAGCTGCCATGTTGCAGACATAACCAAAGCCTTGGAGACCTGAGGGCCCCCAGAATAATGACATCCCACTGGGACAGTGCCTTGGCTAGCACTGCAGTGTGTATTTGTATTTGTTGCCTTCCTTCCTAGTTTGATGTCGTTCAGATTCAAAAAATGTTGAATTCCTCATGCTTTTGCTGACTAGGGTTTTCATCCACAGTGCTTTAATCGTGCTGACACAGACTCCAGACCTCCTCTTATACTGATATTCTGGACATGAGTTTTGTCAACCTCGCTGCCTGACCCCTCATGATTCATTCTTTGTTCTCTGAAGCTATCATCCTGCATATATGTATGCATTTCTTTTAAATTTACATGTGTTTCCAATGTAAATTTTCCAGCTTTTCCCACTGTGGACTTCCAAGATGTTCACTGCTTTTGTACTTACTGTGCACCTAACTCCCTTGGTGAATTGATAAGGTTAATGTTTCTCAAGCAAGTGTGCACTCAGGACAGCCCCATAAGCACAGGGGAGGCATCATGAACATGGTAGTGGCTGATGCAGTAATACTTTACACAGTGATCCCCTGTTGTTGGTGGCAGTGGGAGTTGACATACTGATGCTGTCAAGTGGAGTTTTGCTGGAGACTTTGAAAAGTAAGTAGAAAGTTTGTAAGAAAATATACAAGATTGTTATCAGGTGCTCAATTTTGTAATATGGGTAATTTTTCATATTTGATCACATTTTTTAAGAATATGGGCAAAATTGTATTTTAAAGAGACATGGAGGGCACCTGGGTGACTCAGTTTGGTTAAGTGACTGCCTTCAACTCAGGTCATGATCCCGGAGTCCTGCAGTCGAGTCCCATATGCAGAGAGAAATGACATCAGATTGGTAGGGGAGAGCTAATGCTGTGTCTGTTTGGGGTAAATATGCTGGGAGTAGAGTGGAAGCTTGGAAATCAGAGTTAAGACCTCTAGGATTCCCTCCGACACACAAAGCTGGACTCTTAAAAGTCTATACCCTCTGTTAAGAGTGTACTGGGGAAAAGCAACCAAAACTGACCATAGGCAGAGGACAAGAGGGCTTGCCACCTGGGTCTAGGCTTGAATGGGAAAAGGAGACAGGTTAATAAGAAAAAGTCACCCTTAAAATTCTTAACCATAGGACTGCCAAGTATCTCAAGTCAGAAATTTAAAGTAAAAGTGGATCCCAGCTGTTAATGTTTCTAAGGCATCTAGCAGAAGCAATTAACAAGAATTTTGAACCCCCTCTAAAGTGGAATCTGGCTTATTACTGGAAAATAGACTCTGACTAAAGTCCTGGCCCTTATCAGGTTTTTAAAAAAAATTTTTTTTAAGATTTTACTTATTTTTTTGAGAGAGAGACAGAGCCTGAGCCAGGAGAGAGGCAGAAGGAGAGGGAGAGGGAGAGGGATAAGCAGATTCCCCACTGAGCAGGGAGCCCAGCATGGGGCTTGATCCCAGGACCCTGAGAACATGACCTGAGCTGAAATCAGGAGTCAGATGCTTAACCTACTGAGCCACCAGGAGTCCCACCCCCCTCCCTCCTTAATCAGTTTTTTGACTAAGATTGGCCTCAGTTTCTTCTTGGGTGAAATGTAAGAATTGGCCAGAAATTATTGGGAGTTCTAATTTACAGGCTCAGGAATGGATTTTTGGCATTTTAAATACCCTGAAATGAAATGTGGTGCTATGTTGAGCTCATCCCCAGTGGACCAAATTTTTATTTCTAATTCTTCAACTGTAATTTTATGATTTCTAGAATAATTATACAGAAAGAGTGAAAGACACAGATACCCATCTTTACCATGTTTACCCAACTGCAAAGGTGACCCCACCTACAAGTTTGAAAATTGACAAGATTCAGTCTGACTCAGGTCAGATTAAAGTCCTGCTATGGCTCTAATTTTCTCTAATCTGAACTGTCTGTATAACTTTATAAATCATCAGTTCAGCAAGTACAGTACGGTAATGAGCTGCTAAACATCTCTTTGAAATTACAGACACCAGATCCCTATCTTTATAATGTCTGCATGCCTTGAGGGTTAGATTAAGAGTGTATTTCAGGCAGTGTTACAGCAATTTATTTTTTTAGACAGTCTGTCTCTATTAATATTATAATTCATTTAGCAAAGGATTAAATATTTAAATATAGAGATAGAAGAGATGGAAATTGCTGCTTTAATTAGAGATTATTCTTGGTGTTTGACCATTATTTAACCCATTTAACCTAGGTTTTTAGTTACTTTAAAGAATAAAATATATACATTTAAGTATAATTAAGTAAGGAGAATCTCAGGAATGCAAGTCTGACAAAAGTTGATTACTTTCCCAAATGGTTTTCTCTGTTTCATGTTCCTTTTGTTACAATGCTCATGTTTATAATGCAATCACATTCTAAATTGGTCCAAAGCACATTTTCCCATGTGGGGAACTGGAACTACCTACTGATTCACTTTATTAGAGATTTTTGTTTTCTTCTGGGATTGCCTGATACTTCCTATAGTATTTTCTGAAATTTAGCCTGGGTCATTCAGTCATTGTAAGTACTACTAGTGTACAAGCTGGCTCCTGGGCACTTTGCAATTGTCCTTCTAACAAAAGGACATGATTAAAAATTGGCTGTTTCACTTTACCTTTGGTAGATAGTTGTTTTAGGGGAGAATTATGCCTATCAGTCCATGGCATGCTGTAACTCGCTCCTTTCTAACAGAATTTGTGTAGATATTCTAGTCTTCATTTTATTTCTCTCATTTTAAGGATTAAGTGGATATGCTGACCAAATATAATAGTGATGTCTTTTATCTAGTCAAACTTTACAAGTATTATTTAAGTATTAAAGTAGATAACAATTTTATTTTAAATATTGAAAGCACCCATTTGTTTGTCTGTTTTGCTAGATTGTAATGAGTACATGACTGTTTATGGTGGCAACCAGAAACCTTGTTCTAGTTTTTCCTTGGCTGTTAATGGCTGTGTGGCCTTGGAGAACAAAGTCATGTAATCTCTTTAAGGCTCATCATGATTCCTCATCTCATTAATTGTCCCAAAGTTTCTTTCAAACCCTGAAGTTTCATTCAAACTTTAATAATAATAGGAGAGGGTATAATGTAGTCTCTTGCCCCATGTTAGCCTTTCACTGAAAAGCAAAATAGTGAAGTATAGAAACATCCCTCCATCAACAGTGTTTCCCCTCTGTAAAAAGTTCCCTACAATTTAAAAAAAAAAGAATTCTGTCTTATGGCTGTTGCATGTCATTCTCCAAATGTTATTAATTTTTACATAATGATCTCTTCTGTTTGTTCCATCAATTCTTATTAGCTTGAGGTAATATTACACTTTCATGATAAGCACAGTTGTATTTTTGTCTGTTTAAGCAATAAAACAGCAAATTCAGCAGATTACTAAGTAGATTGGCTTGGAATGTTTGTTGATAGGTCACAGCCAGTGTTTTCCTGCATTATGTGGACATAAAACATTAAATGTTGTTGGCACTCAGATTTAATGGATATTTTATCTAGAACTCAGCTGTTTAATAATTGTCGGGCATTCTCAGTTTAGCTTGATTTCTCTGTCAGGAAATTCTATTGAAAGCCCCAATGGCATTGACTTTTATGGCAATATGGGGAATAAAAATCAAAAACACCTTGCTCTTGTTATGCTGATAGCTTCATAAGGGTTTGATTGAATCACAGGGAAAAATGTTAGCTTTTAACTTACATGGTTGCTTTCTGTACTTTTTAGTATCAGTCTTAGAACTTTTCTGTTTTCATAGAAAACCCTTAATAAAGCCTATATATATATAATACATATGTATATTTACTGGAAATATTCTTTTATTTTTCCTAAACAGTGGTTGGCATGAAGTCTTATGACTAAGCATCTGAGTGTGCTAAAAGCATTGGGTTTGTAAAATGATACTCAAGACTTTGATTCTTTTGAATTCATGTATGTATCATTACTCTTAAAGTCTGGCAGAAATATCTGAGAGATAGCTTTTGATACTACAATTATGTGGTTCATTCCATTCTTGGAAAAATAAATTACTGTATTAGGTTGAAATGTATGAAATTGCTGATATTTGATTTTTTCTCCACAGAAACTGCAATTTCATACAGCTTAATCTATTACTCTACATTTCCTTACACTTGTACACAATCCCTTTTCCCTGGAGACAAAGATGTCTGAACCCAATAGGCCATTGAATGAGCCATATTTTGTACCATATTTTCTGTACTTTTATTTCCACCTTTTGTTTGGTTGTGAAACTATGTATGAAGATCAAGAATAAGTGTGTGAAGTGTACATAGAGTTTAAAATTTAATTTTATGATTACTTGATCATTTTCTTCATTTTGCCTCTATTGAAAACTTAGTCCTGAGCTGGCAGTGTTCTGCAGGTTGATATTTGCAGACCATTATCCTGGATTTTAAGAGGGGACTTTCACTGCTGGGGTTTGGGGATGTGTAAGTGACATGTGTAAGGCTCCCAGAGATGAGTGATTAGGAATCTGCTGTGAATAGGAAAGATAATAGTGATTATCATCATTTCAATTCTGTATAGTGTTGTGTGGTTGTTTTTTTTTCCTTTTTCTTTTCTGTGTCTTAATTTCCCAGTTTTAGGAAAATGACAAGGTGACTGCTTTTTTTTTTTTTTTTTTAAGATTTTATTTATGTATTAGAGAGAAAGAGAGAGAGAATGAGCAAGCATGAGAGCAGGAAGGTCAGAGGGTAAAGCAGACCCCCTGCTGAGCAGGGAGCCTGATGTGGGGCTCCATCCCAGGACTCCAGGATTATGACCTGAGCTGAAGGCACTCAACCAACTGAGCCACCCAGGCACCCATGACTGCTTTTTTGGTATGTTATCAAAGGAATATCTAAATTCTACATGGATATTGCAATGCTTTATTGCTTATGTTTTGTTTTGAGGAAACATTTTCAAGATTGAACCGTGCAGCGATTTTTGCAGTGCTAATAAAAAGGAATAAAAACTTAAGGAGAAAAGGTTTGGCTAGGGGCGCCTGGGTTGCTCAGTGGGTTAAGCCTCTGCCTTTGGCTCAGGTCATGATCTCAGAGTCCTGGAATCGAGCCCCGCATTGGGCTCTCTGCTTGGTGGTAAGCCAGCTTCCCCCTCTCTCTCTGCCTCTGTGCCTACTTGTGATCTCTCTCTCTCTGTCAAATAAATAAATAAAATCTTTAAAAAAGAAAAAGAAAAGGTTTGCTATAATATGTGAACATGTTTGAATTTTTTTTTTTGATTCAACTCACTTTTATTTATTTATTTATTTATTTAATTTTTTTTTTAAATTTTTTATTTATTTTCAGTGTAACAGTATTCATTGTTTTTTCACCACACCCAGTGCTCCATGCAATCTGTGCCCTCCCTAATACCCACCACCTGGTTCCCCCACCCTCCCACCCCGCCCCTTCAAAACCCTCAGGTTGTTTTTCAGAGTCCATAGTCTCTCATGGTTCACCTCCCCTTCCAATTTCCCTCAACTCCCTTCTCCTCTCCATCTACCCTTGTCCTCTATATTATTTGTTATGCTCCACCAATAAGTGAAACCATATGATACTTGACTTTCTCTGTTTGACTTATTTCACTCAGCATAATCTCTTCCAGTCCTGTCCATGTTGCTACAAAAGTTGGGTATTCGTCCTTTCTGATGGAGGCATAATACTCCATAGTGTATATGGACCACATCTTCCTTATCCATTCATCCGTCGAAGGGCATCTTGGTTCTTTCCACAGTTTGGCGACCGTGGCCATTGCTGCTATAAACATTGGGGTACAGATGGCCCTTCTTTTCACTACATCTGTATCTTTGGGGTAAATACCCAGCAGTGCAATTGCAGGGTCATAGGGAAGATCTATTTTTAATTTCCTGAGGAATCTCCACACTGTTCTCCAAAGTGGCTGCACCAGTTTGCATTCCCACCAACAGTGTAAGAGGGTTCCCCTTTCTCCACATCCTCTCCAACACACGTTGTTTCCTGTCTTGCTAATTTTGGCCATTCTAACTGGTGTAAGGTGGTATCTCAATGTGGTTTTGATTTGAATCTCCCTGATGGCTAGTGATGATGAACATTTTTTCATGTGTCTGGTAGCCATTTGTATGTCTTCATTGGAGAAGTGTCTGTTCATATCTTCTGCCCATTTTTTAATATGATTATCTGTTTTGTGTGTGTTGAGTTTGAGGAGTTCTTTATAGATCCTGGATATCAACCTTTTATCTGTACTGTCATTTGCAAATATCTTCTCCCATTCCGTGGGTTGCCTCTTTGTTTTGATGACTGTTTCTTTTGCTGTGCAGAAGCTTTTTATCTTGATGAAGTCCCAGAAGTTCATCTTTGCCTTTGTTTCCTTCGCCTTTGGAGACATATCTTGAAAGAAGTTGCTGTGGCTGATATCAAAGAGGTTACTCCCTTTGTTCTCCTCGAGGATTCTGATGGATTCCTGTCTCATGTTGAGGTCTTTTATCCATTTTGAGTTTATCTTTGTGTACGGTGTAAGAGAATGGTCAAGTTTCATTCTTCTACATATAGCTGTCCAGTTTTCCCAGTACCATTTATTGAAGAGACTGTCTTTTTTCCACTGGATATTTTTTCCTGTTTTGTCAAAGATTATTTGACCATAGAGTTGAGGGTCCATATCTGGGCTCTCTACTCTGTTCCACTGGTCCATGTGTCTGTTTTTATGCCAGTACCATGCTGTCTTGGTGATCACAGCTTTGTAGTAAAGCTTGAAATCAGGTAACGTGATGCCACCAGTTTTATTTTTGTTTTTCAACATTTCCTTAGCAATTCAATTTTACTCAAATATTTCCATAATTGTTAATGTCTTTTCTTGAGGAAATACACTTTATAATGCTTGTAAGTAAGTTTGCCAAGGATCTGGAGTAAGAATCTTCTTGGGAGAGAACAGTGAGTACAAAGGCCCCCACAAGGGACTAAGTGTGGCATGTTTGAAAAGCAGCAAGAAGTGTAGCTGACAGGACTGCCTGATGGCTTTGGATGTGTCATGGCAGAATAAACATTTGCCACTGTGTCCTCTTCTTATTTTTTTGCCTTCTCTCAAGTAGTCAGTTCCCTTGTTTCCCTAGCAGTTGGCATCATGGCCGCTCCACATGAAGTTCTTATCTGTCTCCTTTGCAGCTGTTTTGCTTAAATGCCAAGCAATTCCCCTGTCAGTGCTTGGGTCAAAATGTCTCAGGATCTTGCTGTCCTTTACACAGATGACCCAGGCTAACTTTTAGCTAAGGGGACCTTTTTTTTAAACATATAGATTATAATATGCTAGTGGTTCTTTGCTTAGAGATCTTGTTCAGCCACTTTTTGACTTTGTCTTATAGATGCTATTAATGAAATAGTTGGAAATTGGAGGTTTCTCCCATGGGAAATTTTGAACTCTTTGAAAGCAAAGAACTATTTATTTATATTTCCAATTTTCAGCATCTGTCATATTACCTAGCACACTGTGAGTTTCATATTCTCACTCTTTCACCTGTCCTTGATTTGATGCTCATAATCTCCTTTTGCTACCATGTTTCTAGCTAGTTTTCCAAAGATAGACCAGCTTTCCTTTAGGAGTTTTCTTCTCCCTATTCCTACAACAATGAGAGAATTGACCATGCTGATTTCTTCTTGTTGTATACATTATTAGTAATTTATATTTACTGTTCTTGAAGGTAGATAGTATTATTGTCATTGTTCCTATTGAGGAAACTGAGCTCGAGACTTTATTTCATTTGTCCAAGGCCACAAGGCTGGTGGTTGGTAGATAACGGGATTTAAATCCTGTCTAGTTTCAAGTTTGTATTCTTTTTACCTTATCACCTTAGGAACCCCTGATAACAGTCCCTGTCCTGATAAAAGAAGCTGAAGTGAGCACAGTGAACACAGTCCCTTTTGCTGTCCATGTGTATTGTAAGAATTTGTACATATATGAAATATGAGCTAACATTTTTTAACTAGCTAAGTAACATTGGTTATGCCAAAGTTGTCCATGAAACCCACCTCCTCAGATGTACTATAACTATCAGCACATTTTTGTGTAATAGGAATTTTGAAGGAGTATACTTTGAAATCTTTCTCTTCTCTTCTCTTCCCTTTCCTTTTCTTTTCTTTCCTTCCTTCTTTTCTTTTCTTTTTCTTTTTTTCCTTTTTCTTTTTCTTTTTCCTTTCCTTTCCTTTCCTTTTCTTTTTTCTTTTTCCTTCCTTCCTTCGTTTCGTCCTTCTTTCATTTATTTAAAAGAATTGAGGGGAAAGGGCAGAGGAAGATGTTGAAAAAGAATCTCAAGCAGACTCTGCACCAAGTACAGAACCTGATACAGGGCACAATCCCACGACCCTGAGACCATGGCCTGAGCTGAAACCAAGAGTCGGATGCTCAACTGACCGCTCCACCAGATGCCCCCATATCTGTTGTTTAAAACAGTATATTGAACGAGTTGGAATGCATTCTTTTGAAATGCTTTTGACATCTCTGTTATTGTAATATTATATATAAAGAGTAAGATTATGTGTCTATCCATTTAGTTTCAGAAGTGCTTTAGAGTTCAGGTGCCTGAGTGGCTCATTTAGTTAAGCGTGTGACTATTTGGTTTCAGCTCAGGTCATGATCTCATGTGGCAAGCTGTGTGCTCAGCGGGAGTCTGCTTGAGTTTCTCTCCCTCTCCCTCCCCTCCTCCCCCACCTCGTGTTCTCCCTCTCTCTCTCTCTAAAATAAAGAAATAAGTATTTTTTTTTAAAAAGAAGTGCATTAGAAATAAAACAGAATTCTCTGTTACCCATTATTAGCATTTTAGGGGATTTCATTTTCCCTTAATATATAATTTAATTTTTCCTCAATGTCAATACTTCCTAGTCAAACCATACCTTAAAGTCCTATAATTTTTTTTCTGTTTTGTACTTTTGAACACACCTTTACAAACCTTTGAAACTCAGCAATTCATAGAATCATTAAAATTCAGTTTGTATACAGATTATTTAGTAGTCTGTATAGGAACAATAAAGTTCCCAACTTTGAATTTGTTTGTTTGAGTAGTTCATTCATGCCCTTGTTCCTCTCCCCTCAGCCTCCTTCCCCAACAACTTCTTCCAGGACATTTGAAACCATAAATAATGCCTCCCAGGACTGAGATTTTGCTCAAGTACCTGAAAGATAACAGATGCTGCTCTGCTCTTCATAGCAGAGAATAATGCTCCACCAGCCAAAACACAGCACTGGCACATAGCCCCAGCAGCAAAATGCTTGTGGTGACTGGTAAAGGGACAATCATACTGTAGTAGAGTAGATGGCTTTTCCAATCTGTTGGATTCCATCAGTAAGTCCTGGCAACAGCCCTTCAACGATGGCCCAAATGTTTTTCTGTTAAAAAATCTACTTGCACCTAGTAAGCATAATTTGTTTCAAAAGATGGTACTGAGGAGTGAATAAATCTGACATACATCTGCTTTAAAACTGTTTTCCCCAGTTCATAGGAGCTACCTAATCTTATTTTGACTGCAGGGTTTTTTTTTTTAACGTTAAAGATTGCATATTTTTTAACTACAAAAACTTATAAATCCCCTTTCCTTTATTCCACACTTTTAAATGTATTTCACAGAATTGACATCATATAGTTTTGTATGTATATTTTAAATTTATTAATGGAATATTCCTTTAATATTATGTTACATATGTATTCATATTTATTATAGATCAATAATGCTCTTTACCCGTTTTAGGGGTACCTGGGTGGTTCAGTTGGTTAAAGGACTGACTCTTGATCTCAGCTCAGGTCTTGATCTCAGGGCTGTGAGTTCAAGCCTTGCATTGGGCCCCATGCTAGGCATGGAGCCTAGTTAAAAACAAAAAAACCCCACAAAACATCCTTTCTAATGATGACATAATATGGCCACACCATAATTTATTTATATATTTCTAAATGAGCACTTTTGGGGGGGTACTTTTGTAAAGGAGATTAATCTTTTTTATTATCATAGATAATATTTAGTGATGTTTTTGAATGAATGGCAGAATAAAGCCTTTTTTTTCTCTGAAAACATGGATCTTTTGATAGAAATGTTTATATAATAAGAGGTAATTGGGTACCTATGTAGATTGGCCCTTCCTGTTCCAATTTGTCTTGTCATGTTAAAAGTTTAATATTTAGGGCATATATTTTAGATAATTTTCTGGATGATGTTTGCAAAGATTATGCTGCAAACTCACAGGTAAATGCTGGAGACCTAGAAGGGAAGGAACCATCATCTGTTGAAGCCCTAGGTCTTCCGTAGTAATGGGTAGCACCAGGATTGTGGCTGGTATTTCATATAACTTTTTGGGGAACCTTGTAATTTAGAAAATCTTATGCTCATTTTACAGATGAATAAACAGTCAGCATCAGATGTGCTACTGGCCCTCAGAGTTTATAATCACATACTGACAAGACACATTCTAGTTATCCCTTTGTGACTGGATTCAACCTTTGAAAAACAACATTGTTTATGGTCTAGAGGAGAGGGCAAGTACTGCAAGTGCAAATACTTTTGACAGCAAATGTGTGGGTCATTTTTACCAGTGTGGTGATTTCCTTAACTCCCCAAACACCAATTGGGTGTCCTACAATTTAGTTCATTTCTGATACTAACAGCTCAGAGACAACACAGCCCCCACAAATTAAGGGCTCAGTGCCACAAGATGCCTGCACTTTAGACACCGATTTCAAGTCTTTACTCCTGATCAGTGTGCTATAAAGTCTGGGGGTTCCTATAATTCCCTTCTCAGGTTTGATCATTTGCTGGAATGGTTTACAGAACTCAGGGAAACACTTGATGTTTATTGGTTTACAACTCAGGAACAGCCAAAAAGAAGGAGTGTACAAGGCAAGGTATGGGGTGGGGGTGGGTATGTGCAGAACATTCATGCCTTCATGCCCTGAAGCTCTCTGAACCCTGTCGTTCAAGGTTTTGTTTTTGTTTTTGAATTCAGGTATAGCTAATGTACAGTGTTATATTAGTTTCAGGTGTATAATATAGTGACGCTGTAATTCTGTATGTTACTCAGTGCTCATCATGACAAGTGTACTCTTAATCTCCTTCACCTATTTCACCCATTCCCCCACCTCCCTCCCTCCCCTCTGATAATCATCAGTTTGTTCTCTATAGGTAAGATTCTGTTTCTTGGTTTGTTTTTATTTCCCTTTTTCATTGGTTTTGTTTCTTAATCTTCACATATGAGTGAAATCATACGGTATTTGTCTTTCTCTGACTGACTTACTTCGCTTACCGTTACATTCTCTAGATTCATCCACGTCATCACAAATGGCAAGATTTCATTCTTTTTTTTTATGACTGAGTAGTATTCCATTGTGTGTGTGTGTGTGTGTGTGTGTGTGTGTGTGTGTGTTTATACCACAACTTCTTTATCCATTCATCTATCCATGGACACTTGTCCTTCTTCCATATTTTGGCTATTGTAAATACTGCTGCAATAAACATGGGGGGCATATATGTTTTCAGATTAGTGTTTTCATATCCTTTGGGTAAATATTCAGTAGTAGAATTACTGGATCATGTGGTAATTCTATTTTTAATTTTTTGAGAAATCTCTATACTGTTTTCCTAGAGTGGTTGCATCAGTTTGATTCCCACCAACAGTGTGTGAGGGTTCCTTTTTCCACATCCTCACCAACACTTGTTTCTTGGGTTTTTGATTTTAGCCATTCTGGCAGGTGTGAGGTGACAGCTCATTGTACTTTTTATTTGCATTTCCCTGATGATAAGTGACGTTGAGAATCTTTTCCTGTGTCTGTTGACCATCTGGATGTCTTCCTTGGAGAAATGTCTGTTTATGTGGTCTGCCCATTTTTTAATTGGATTATTTGTGTTATGTATGTTCAGTAGGATTATATGTGTTAATTGTGTTATGGGTTATGGGTGTTTTATAAGTTCTTTATCTATTTTGGATGCTAACTCTTTATCAGATGTCATTTGCAAATACTTCTTTCATTCAGCAAGTTGTCTTTTAGTTTTGTTGATTGTTTCTTTTGCTGGGTAGAAACTTTTTATTTTGATGTAGTTCTAATAGTTTATTTTTTGCTTTTGTTTCCCTTGCCTCAGGACACCTATCTAGAAAAGTGTTGCTATGGCCAATGTCAGAGAAATTACTGCCTGTGCTTTCTTCTAGGATTTTTATGGTTTTGATTCTTATTTTTAGGAACTTAGTCCATTTTGCATGTATGGCTTTTATGGGGGCTTGATTGTCCACATGGTTGAATAAAACATCAGCAATTGGCAATTTAACTCAATCTCCAACCCCTGTCCCCTTCATCAAGGTCAGAGGTGGGGCTGAAATGCCCACCCTCTAATCATCCCTTGGGCTTTCTGGTAACCTTCCCCTATCCTGGAGCTATCTAGGGGCCTCCAGCTACCACTCAGTCTTCTTATTAGCATGCAAGACACTTTTATCAATTCTAAGATTCCAGGAGTCTTAGAAGCTCTTGTCTCAGGAACTAGGGACTGAGACCAAATATTTCACCCAGTAGTGCTCTACTCACCCATATCATTTAGGAAATTCCTAAAATTTTGGAAGCTTTCTGTCAGGAACTGGATCAAAGACCAAATATGTTTCTTTTTATATCACGGTATCACAGCAAGTATGATTTTAACAGCAAACATGGAGGATTATTTTGAAGATTTTTTAAGATACATTGATGAAGGATGGGGTGAGTTGTAAGCAAGCTGCCTATGAGAGGCTGCTTATTGTGATTTTATCTAAGTGGCAGAAGTGTAGTTGTCTCTTAGTGCTGTCACATATGTAAATCAAATACTCTGGGTTTACCTCTTAATTCTTCTTGAGCACTATTCTTATGTTCTGTGCATATCTATCTATACTACGTTTCTCCACGAGCTTTTATTTCTGCCAGAAATATTCAGAATTAGAAGTATAGTTTGGTTTCTTAGGTATAAGTCAGAAAAATTTTATTTTTTCATTTTTTGATTTTTAGTTTTTAAAAACATTACCCATGTTGGGTAATTCCTGTACCCAACATGGGGCTTGAAGTCATGACCCCAAAATCAAGACTTGCATGCTCAACTGACTGAGCCAGCCTGGTGCCCCTAATTTTTAATTTTGTAAGTTTTTATTTTAATTCCAGTTAGTTAGCATACTATTGTTGTGTTGGTTTCAAGTGTACAGTATAGAGATTCAACACTTCCATACATCACCGGGTGCTCATCTTAACAAGTGCACTCCTTAATCCCTATCACTCATTTGACCCATCCTCCCTGGGAACCATCATTTTCTTCTCTATAATTAAGAGTCTGTTTCTTGGTTTGCCTCTTTCCCTCCTTTTTTTCTCTTTTGCTCCTTTGTTCTTTAAATTCCATATATGAGTGAAACCATATGATATTTGTCTTTCTCTGACTTATTTTGCTTAGTGTAATACACTCTAGATCCATCCATATTGGTGCAAATGGCAAGATTCCATTTTTTTAATGGCTGCGTAATAGTCTATTGTGTGTATATATATACTACAACTTCTTTATCCATTCATCAGTTGATGACATTTGGGCTCTTTCCATAATATGGCTGTTGTTCATAATGCTGCTATAAACATTGGGATACATATGTCCCTTTGAATCAGTATTTTTGTATCCTTTGGATAAATACCTAAGTAGTTGATTGCTGGATCTTAGGGTAGTTCTATTTTTATCTTTTTGAGGAACCCCCTTTTGTTTTCCGGAGTGGCTGGACCACTTTGCATTCTCACCAGTAGTACATGAGGGTTCCTTTTCCTCCACATCCTTGCTGTTTCTTGTGTTTTTTATTTTAACCACTGACAAGTGTGAGATACATCATTGTAGTTTTGATTGCATTTCCCTGATAGTAAATGATGATGAACATCCTTTCACGTGTCAGTTGGCCATCTGGATGTCTTCTTTAGAGAAATGTCTGTTCATGTCTTCTGCCCACTTTTTTTTTTTTTTAAGTTGGATTATTTGTGTTTTGGGTGTTGAGTTTTATATGTTCTTTATATATTTTGGTTACTAATCCTTTATCAGATATGTCATTTGCAGATATCTTTTCCCATTCTATAGGTTACCTTTTAGTTTTGTTGATTATTTGCTGTGCAGAAGCTTTTTATTTTGTGTAGCACCAATAGTTTATTTTTGCTTTCATTTCCCTTAGGGGACCTATCTAGAAACAGGTTGCTATGGCTGATGTCAGAGAAGTTACTACCTGTGCTCTAGGATTTTTATGATATTGGGTCTAACATTTAGGAATTTAATCCATTTTCAATTTATTTTTGTGTATGATGTAAGAAAGTGATTCATTCTTTTGCATGTTGCTGTCTAGTTTTCCAGCACCATTTGTTGAAGAGACTGTCTTTTTCCCATTGGATATTCTTTCCTGTTTTGTCCGACAATAATTAACTATATAATTGTGGATTTATTTCTGGGTTTTCTACTCTGTTCTTTTGATCTCTGTATCTATTTTTTTGTGGCAGTACCATACTGTTTTGATTACTACAACTTTGTAATATGACTTGAAGTCTAGAATTGTGATGCCTCCAGCTTTTCTTTTCTTTTTCCTTCCTTCCCTCCCTCCTTCCTCCCTCCCTCCTTCCCTCCCTCCCTCTTTCTTTCTTTCCTCTTCTTAGTTTCATTCGTTGTCTTTTTCAAGATTGCTTTGGCCATTTGAGGTCTTTTGTGCTTTCATACACATTTTAGGATTGTTTGTTCTAGGTCTATGAAAAATGTTGCAGGTGTTTTGATAAGGATTGCATTAAATGTGTAGAGTGTTTTGGTTAGTATAGACAATTTAACAATACTTGTTTTCCCAGTCCATAAACATGAAATATCTTTCCATTTCTTTGCGTCATCTTCAGTTTCTTTCCTCAATGTTTTATACTTTTCAGAGTACAGGTGTTTCACCTCTTTGGTTAGGTTTATTCCTAGGTATCTTTTTTTTTTTTTTTTTTTTTGCTCTAATTGTAAATGACATTGTTTTCTTAATTTTTCTTTCTGCTGCTTCATTATTGGTTTATAGAAATGCAACAGATTTCTCTACATTGATTTTGTATCCTCTGACTCTACAGAATTTGTTTATCAGTTCTAGCAGTTTTTTGATGAAGTCTTTTGGGCTTTCTACATAGAGTATCATATCATCTGCCAATAGTGAAAGTTTGACTTCTTCCTTGCCAATTTGGGTATGTTTTATGTACTTACTTTTGTTGTCTGCTTGCTGTGACCAGAACTTCCGATACTATGTTGAACAAAGGGCTGAAACTGGACATCCTTGTCTTGTTCCTGATGTTAGGGAAAAGGCTCTCCATTTTTCCCCATTGAGAATGATGTTAGTTGTGGTTTTTTCATAGGTGGCCTTTATTATGTTGAGGTATGTTCCTTCTAAACCTTCTTTGTTGTGGGTTTTTAACATGAACGGATGTTGTACTTTGTCAAATGCTTTTTCAATGTTTGTTGAAATGATCATATGGTTCTTATTCTTTCTCTTATTGATGTGATGTATCACATTGATTGATTTGTGAATATTGAACCATGCTTGCAACCCAGGAATAAATCCCGCTTGGTTGTGGTGAATGGTTTTTAAATGTATTGTTGGATCCTGTTTGCTAGTGTTTTGTTGGAGACTTTTGCATCCATGTTCATCAGAGATATTGGCCTATAGTTCTCTTTTTTTTCTGGTGTCTTTGTCTAGTTTGGTATCAGGGTAATGCTGGCCTCATAGAATGAATTTGGAAGTTATCCTTCCTCTTCTATTTTTGGAATAGTTTGGGAAGAATAGATATTAACTGTTGTTTTTTCTTTTTGTTATGTTTAGTTAGCCAACTTACAGTACATCATTAGTTTTTAATGTAGTATTCAGTGATTTATTAGTTGCACATAACACCCAGTGCTCATCACAACATGTGCCCTCCTTACCCATCTTAACTGTTTTTTAAATGTTTGGTAGCATTTGGCTGTGAAGCCACTGGTCCTAGACTTTTGTTATTGGGAGTTTTTTGACTACTGATTCAATTTCTTTGCTGGTAATCAGTCTGTTCAAATTTTCTATTTCTTCCCGTTTCAGTGTTGGTAGTTTATATGTTTTTAGGAATTTATCCATTTCTTCTAAGTTGTCCAATTTGTGGGCATATAGTTTTTCATAATATTCTCTTATAATTATTTGTATTTCTGTGGTGTTGGTTATTTCTCCTCTCTCATCTGTGATTTTCTTTATTTGGGTCCCCTCTCTTTTTTTCTTGATAAATCAGGCTAGAGGTTTATCAGTTTTATTTTAATTTATTTAACGAACCAGTTCCTGGTTTCATTGATCTGTTCTACTATATTTTTAGTTTCTATATAATTTACTTCCACTCTAATCTTTATTATTTCCTTCCTTCTGCTGGTTTTAGGTTTTTGTTACTTTTTCTAGGTCCTTTAGGTATAAGGTTAAGTGGTTTATTTAAGATTTTTCTTACTTCTTGAGGTAGGCCTGTATTGCTATAAATCTCCCTTAGAACTGCTTTTGCTGCATCCTGAATGTTTTGGACTGTTATGTTTTCATATTAATTTGTTTCCATGTACTGTTTTAGTTCTCTTTTTGTTACCTGGTTAACTTAACTTCTATTTATTTGTGGTCTTTCCGGACTTTTTATTGTGGTTGATTTATATTTTTATAGCATTGTGATCAGAAAAGATGTGTTGTATGACTTCAGTCTTATTTAAATTGTTGAGGTTTGTTTGTTATGGCAGTAACATTTTCAACAGGTTATTTCAGTATATTTATCCAAGGTAGTATGTCTTTTCCCCATTCC
The DNA here is from genome assembly GCF_963455335.1 of Martes martes. Classification (NCBI taxonomy): domain Eukaryota; kingdom Metazoa; phylum Chordata; class Mammalia; order Carnivora; family Mustelidae; genus Martes; species Martes martes. Next base: position 35,663,767 of record NC_137900.1, read on the forward strand.
CCCATTATAGTAGTGGTTGTTAGGGAGCTGGACATCCTTCATTGGAGGCCACCTAAGCCATTGCTTACATTTCCTTATTCAGGACAAAGTTCCTGAGAACATGGTGTCTAGAGCTGTGTTATAACCTGCTTCTATGAATTCTATATAAGAGCTTATGTAAATTTAAGGAACTACTTTGTGTTATGCTCCTGCTTTTCTTAACTGTATTTTACTCACTATAGAGTAATGGGAACATTTTTGTGAGTTTAAATTGCCTTCATGAATGCACCAACTCATTTTTGTGAGTTTAGATTGCCTTCATGACTCACCAAGAAAAAAGAAAATGAAGTTCTATTGACATAGAATTTGCTTCCTACTATAGCTAACAAAACTTGCAGACCTTAATGAAGGAACTGAGAGGAAAGTATGCCTTTTTCCAGTATTGACTTGTTTTCTTTTTGTGTAAGTTTCACAAATTGATTAAGGAAAGCAGTTTACAAAATTCTTGCCTGGCTGTGAGAACAGAGTCTGCACTAGTTTTATTAGGGCTGTATTTGTTCAACAGTAACTCTATGGTACTAATTATTTTTGATGAATGTTATATAGTCATATGTAGGCTAATGGTTCTCAACCTTTTTGTTCTCAGGAACCCAATGCCCTTAAATGTTTTGATGACCCTAAAGAGGTTTCATTTGATCTTATCATGTCCTTTCCCTTCTTTTTCTTTTTCCCTTCCCTTTCTATGGGTTCACCTTAATCAATACTTATTGGCTGGAAGTTAGAATAGGAAACATTTAAAAAGTATTAATTCATTTAAAACTAGCAATAATAAATTCATAAATAGTTAAATTTTTTTCATAAAAAATAACAATATCCCTAATCATAAAAAACAAAGAGAGGAGTGGCATTGTTTTACATTTTTTTCCTGCAAAGGTGTTTAATATTAGATTTAATGAAAATAATTGGATTCTTATATCTGTTTCTACATTCAGTGTGCTGCATTATGTTCTGGTTGAAGTATGTGAAGAAAGTCCAGCTTCACATAGATATGTGCTTGGAAGGGGTAAAATATTTTAATAATCTTTCCAGATAATTATAGGTATTCTCTTTTGACACTACACCAAAGTCGGCATGTGTTAGTTTTTTAAAGATTAGTTGCAATGTGGAATCTGAAATCACATCAGTGAACTCTTTGTACTCTAGTAAGCTGAAATTCACTGGTCTGTCTTGCACTTTGAGTGACTATTCTACACATGCGTGATTTTGGAACATTATGCATTGGTAAACATATCCGAATTGTATAGGTCTCTTTATATAATATTTAAAAATTATATTTGATATTATCACCATCAGTCCCATCAGAAACAGCTTTAAGTATTGGGAAGCTGTCAAGGTTACAATAGTGGAAAAATATTTTCCAGAATTCTAAGTTATGCATAAAGTACTTCTGCTGCACAATAAAGTTCAATAGTTGTCTTGGGGAAAAGTACATGTGCAATTAGTTGAACTGCAAGTTGAAAAAGCTGTCTCTTTCAGGAAACACCATCTTTACTTGAAAGAATAATTAACAAACTATAGTAAGTCAGACTTGGGTTTGGCAGGAATTTTCATGAAAGTAAACAGAGAAAGCCTGTCATTTTAATATAAAAAAAAAAAAAAAACATCCAAAGTATTTGTTGGCAGTGGCAAATCAAGCTTACAGTTAACTTAGCCCTTCTTTCATTCTTGTTGGGAATACAGTAACTGCTGGTAGTGTTTTCACAGATTTCCCAAAGTTTGATGCACTCATACCAAAGGATTTTTCATTTGCCTCCCTCTTTCCTGAATCTACAGCAAACTGGCATTCAGGATGAGACTCAGAACTGTGCACGATCTTCTGATTGTTTGTATGCTGATATAAAAAGGATAGAATTTTAGTAATAAAAACATTGGTATTCATTAAATGCCTACAGTGTTCATGTCTTTTTATGTTTGATAATATCTACCCTTGCCCTTTTCTTTTATGAGGATATTGTGAGAACTAATTTGATATATATGTATATATACATATATATCAAATACATATATTAATATGTATTCATTCATTCATTTTTATATGAATATATATTAATTCATCCATTCATTCATTCATTCATTTATGGGAAGAGAAAGGGTGGGAAGGGGCAGAGAGAATCTTAAGCAGGCTCTGTGTCCAGCCTGGAGCCTGATGCGGGACTGAACCTCACAAGCCTAAGATTATGATCTGAGCTGAAAGCATGAGTTGGACGCTTAACTGACTGAGCCACCCAGGCACCCTGAACTAATTTGATGTTTAAAAAATGTAAGAATCTATTTCTATTACATGGCATGTTTTAAAATACATCGTGTTGTGAGATAATTATGTACTAATGAAAGTACAGTGAACGCATTTAGAGGTTCATTAGTCAACTCCAGTTGAAGAAAGGGAGGAGGAGAGGAAATTCCTAGGCATAGTGATGCCAAATGTCAAAACATTTAAAAGCTGCAATAGAAAAAATATTTTCCTCTTCTGTATATTGGAAGTAGAAGTATTTTTTTTTTATGTAAGTAGATGAAGGTTTACTAAAATGCTACCAGGAATAGGAATATTTGCTGAAAGAGAGAGTTCTCATTTGAAATAGTGAGTTGATGAACATTTTTAGATATCCCAAAGGGACTCCCTCTCCCCCCAACATTCTTGGTTCCCTGTAGAATTGAGATTTATAGTTAAATGAATATTATAAATCTAGAAAAACAATAGCCAGATTAGTCTATCCTTGAACATGCCAGGGGCCAATTTGGTAAGCAAGAGTTCTTGGAGATGGAGGGGGTGATGAAGAAATTTCAGGAAGAAAGAATATTTACTTTCAAGAATGTGCCAATGTTTTTGATTTTTAAAGCTAAATTAAAATGTGAATAATCATCATATGCTTGTGATTAAATGCACTCTCTTCTGCCTCATAAAGTATTACAGCATTTAATTGATAAACATCAAATGAAAACAAGATGACTGGATGGATTTTACACGGTAATATATATAGTTGTATGACACTTTGGACTTTACAAAGAACTCCAGCACTTCAGATTTTTTAAAAAAAGAAGTTTTACATTTACTATTTCATTTTAATATTAAAACAAACAAACAAAAAAACCCTCTGAAGTAAGTGAGAAAGGAATTCTCACTGTATGAGAATCAGTTTTGCCCAAAGCCATAGGCCTTCTGAATCAAAGGGTTTGAATTTAAAGCTAGGTCTCTGGACTAACAGTTCCCTGTACTTGGCACTGTACAGTGTTGCTGCCATGCTACTTTTAATTGATGGGCTTACACAGTTAGAGTATTCACTATATATTCTGGCCCAGAGATTATCCAAACAAGATAAATACTCGTTGGGCCACAGTACAACCTCATCTTTGGGGAAGGACATCTGCAGAGCAAGATTCTCTCCCTGGTCTGTTGAGAAAGTTTGAGAAAAGCTCAATTTGAATCAGGCTATCCTAGGTCAAGGCTTGGCATGGCTTGCTCACACCCTCCTGTGTGGCTCCCGTGTTAGGAATTGCCCTCCTTTACTTTTTTGTTGTTAGGGCTTTCGGAACTAAATAGTATTTCCTGTATTCCTAAAAATGTTTTGAGAACTACCCACATTAACTTACGACCAACCAAAGGGTTCATCTATCTTGTGTGTTTCAACCTCTTATAATAAAGCAAGTGATCTGATAAATCTATTATGTGTCAGGAAGAGGCAGTAGCTGTTCAAACCTAAAGGATTTCTTTCTTTTTTTTTTTTTAAGATTTTATTTATTTATTTGACAGACAGAGATTACAAGTAGGCAGAGAGGCAAGCAGAGAGAGAGAGGAGGAAGCAGGCTCCCCACTGAGCATAGAGCCTGATGCAGGGCTCGATCCCAGAACCCTGGGATCATGACCTGAGCCGAAGGCAGAGGCTTTAACCCACTGAGCCACCCAGGCACCCCAAGGATTTCTTTTTGTTTAGATCCCATTTTTAGTGTGTATGTGGGATAGGTTAGCTTGTGAGTTAAGGACTTAATGGTATTTCAAATTCCCGGTCAGCTCTTCAACTCCTGTCTTTCATTTGTCAAATCTAAGTCTTCATAGGTAGCCTTCTATTCTGTATTGTAGGGAGACTGAGGGGGAAGCAGTGTGCGTTTGTTTAGTGGCAGATTACTTCCTTGCAAACCTAGGCTAAGGTTCTTACTTTTTGTTTTCAAATACTGCCTGGCTGAGTACTAAGCATTTTCCATTATTGATAATAGTAATAATAATAATACCACCGCCGCCAACATGGAAGCAGGAACATTCCCTTTCACTCAGTTGGCATTTGATGTCTTTTGAGTTCTCTTCAGCTTCATTTAGCTCTTCTTATTTTTCCATCTCAGCAAATCTGTTTTGACTTTTTTAAAACAGATAAGTCAACAAGGTAAGGGCTGGAGCACACTGATTCACAGAAACACCTGTGCCTTGGGACTTGAGGACATTGCTCCACAGTATTTATTTGTTAGACTATGACAGCTAGTGGTGAGGAGTTTTAGAATGTGTCACAGCTGTAGATGTTAAGTACTAGATGTAGCTGTGATTGCTGTCACCTGTTCTGATATACTGTCCGCTACTATAGGCATTAAGAAATTTTTTTCTCTTAACATGTTATGTCTTTCTGTATTTTTCTGGCATTCTATAAAATTTTGTAAAGTGATATTTTTGTGGAGTAGATCTCTGCCTCTTGCATGTTAATAGATATACATGTTTAAGAGATTTGACTCTCTGGAAGTATTATCTTAACAAATAAGATTTGAATAATAATTATTTTTCATATTCATGTAATGGCAGTGTATTGCTTGGCACATGATAGGTACTCTGTACATGTTATTTGTCATGAATTCTTGAACCCAAAAGTTAATTAAATGAAGTTCAATTAATACATTTTTATTAAGCCATATGCAGTATTAGGTGAGGAAACTAAAAATATTGGTAAGGCAATTATTGGGCCAGGGATAACTGCCTTACCAATATTTTTAGTTTCCTCACCTAATACCGTATATGGCTTAATAAAAATGTATTAATTGAACTAACTGGAAGGAAATTTCACAGATATAAGCTGTTTTACCATGGGAGATGTTAGTGGTAGCAGTAGAAATACAGAAGTAGTGAAATTGAAGGAGGGAGTTATTCCTGGCAGGGATGGGGAGGGTTTCAAAAGGAGGCTCATTGTCTGGCTATCAGATCTGACCTAGCTCTTGAAGATGAGGAGGATAAAAAGGACATTCTTTTTTGTTCTGCTTCTCTCAAAATGTATTTGAAAGATAAAATAGGTTTCCTGTCTGACATTAATATCAATGGTACTTTGGAATGTTTGCTTCTTTTATAACCAGGGTTGTTTTTCTCTGGGTTCCATGCTCACTGTTTTTACATGCCTTGTTTTGCAAGAATTGCCTGAGGTGCCATCAATTGAGGAGGAAGTGGAAGAAACAGAGTCTTGGGCGAAGCCTTTGGTCCACCTTTGGCAGACAAAGTCCCCAAACTTTGTGGCTGAACAGGAGTATAATGCAGCCGTGGCCAAAATGGAGCCACACTGTGCCATCTGTGCTCTCCTCATGCCCTACTACAAGGTAATAACGGTGGCGGGGTCACTGCCAGGTTTCTTTACTGCTGCGCTTTCTGTATGACTGTAGAAACACAGGGGAATCATTGTAAGGTATGTGTGTGCATGGAAAGGGAGACATCAGTATTTACGTAGCTACACGGCCATTACAGAATAGCAAACAGAATTTTTGAGTGTTACTAGAAAGCCACTTCTCTGGTAGTGCTTTATCATTTTAAAATAAGTGATTCTTTGTCAGTTTTGGTTCATTTCACTCAAGGAGCTGTTCCAGCCTTTTTCAGAAAGAAACACAGAACTTAAAGCTTAACAATAGTAGAAGTTTTGCAAAGAGGGAACTTGGACTTTGTTTTGTGTTTGAAAATATCGCTCTCAATAATTGTCAACTCTGGGCCCACATTTAAAATGTCTCTCTTTATCTTCCCACGTGTAACATGTGTAAGATACAGCAGGACTCAATACAAACTGGATTGTTCAGTTCACCCTCATCAGCTAGCTATGCATAGTACTGTCATCAGTGTTATTCCATATGTCATCCTGACAGCATTTTAGCTCACTGAGGGCCACATTTTCTAACACAAACTCAGACAAAGTGATCTTCAGGAATCTAGTATGGGTGGAACTTTGTGACCTACTTTAAGATACAATATTTTTATAAAGCATATTGATGTGAGCATTGTGTTCTGAGTTATAGTCTCAATAATGGAATCAGAAGTATTTTAAGATTGCTTTTCTTTTAGAGTTCATGTAAAGTAAATGCTTTTTTGTTCAGATATTTCAGGGCATGAAATTGGGTGATATGCCACATTTTCAGCTTTGAAAATAGAGGAAGAAAACTTAACTTACTTGTCTTGGGGCATCTGGGTGGCTCAGTGGATTAAGCCGCTGCCTTCTGCTCAGGTCATGATCTCAGGGTCCTGAGGTCTTGGGATCGAGCCCCGCATCTGCCTCGGCATCCCTGCTGAGCAGAGAGCCTGCTTCCCCCTCTCTCTTTGCCTGACTCTCTGCCTACTTGTGATCTCTCTCTCTGTCAAGTAAATAAACAAAATCTTTAAAAACAAAAACAAACAAAAAACTTACTTGTCTTTGATGGGCCCTTGTGACTGAGAAACTATTTTCTGTTTAGTCATTGAATGTCTGTGTTTTCTTGGAAAAATTTAACTTTTTATAGGCTCTTATTTGTATATCATAATTTGCCTGTGTATTTCCCCAATAATTAAAAAAATTCTCACTAAACTTATAAGATTTAGGGAAACTTTTTAATATAAGATCTCTGGAGATAAGATAGTTCATTAATTAGAGTTTCAATTAAGCACTAAATGTTTTTCATATATTTTGGTAAGGGATGATAATTTTATTTTGCACATTGTATTTTCTTATTTCGTGACATTTGCCAGATCTTTCTGTCTTGAGGTTTTGAAACTTTGTGGTGAGGCAAAACCTTCAAAAATTCTCCAAAAACTGTTGCACAGATTAAAACTGAGGTCTTTGAAAATACTCCTTCAAGTGTAACCAGGTAAAATTTTTCAGTAAATGAAACCAAGTCTGCTAACTTAGTGTAAATAAAGAAATAAAAATTCCTCAGAAAAATTGTTGCCTTCCCTGAACTATTTATGTAAGAATGTAGTTTTAGCAGGTTATCAACTTTTTCGTACAAGCAGATATACAGAATGTCCTCCTGTTTCTACAGCTTAGCTTCTGGATGGGAGCCTAAAGAGGAACATTGATAAAAAGCTAATAGTTATATCAAGGAAAACAACAGGAACAACGGAAGCTGGAAGTTAGTGAATGGAACAGCTATTAGTGGATTTGAGTGACCAGAACAAATGATGAACCTTTTTGTATGTTTTTCACTCATGTGGGAATTTTGTGTTTTTCAGCCAGATAGCAGCAATGAAGAAAATGATTCTAGATGGGAGACAAAATTAGATGAAGTGGTTACTCCGGGAGGAAAGACTAAGCCCCTCATTCCAGAGATGTGTTTTATTTATAGTGAAGAAAATATAGAATATTCTCCGCCTAATGCCTTTCTGGAAGAGGATGGAACAAGTCTTCTGATTTCCTGTGCAAAGTGCTGTGTACGGGTTCATGCAAGTAAATGAATCTCTCATTCATCAATCACTGGCTTTTCAGTGCTTTACATAATCTTTGTTTCTCACCCTTTTGTCCACTGCCAAATCTATTGCATTGAACTATTGGCATTCTTAATGGTTAGATCATTCTTTCTCACATTTCTTCTGATAAAAGTATGAGTAAGTATAATAATCCCTTTTTCTACAGTTTTGTACAGTATCAGTGGAGAGAAATTTTGTTTTATTTGTTGTACAGATGTGGGAACATTTTGAGGCTCCTTTCGCACATTTGAATTTTACTTATTTTAAGAGATAGTTTGTAAAAACTTAATTTTAACCTCTGATATTAATTCATGATTATTTTTCTTTGTACTTTTTAAAGAGACATGACTGTTTTTTCAGTGATTTGGGGAATTATTGTTAAATTTAATTATAGAGTTTAATTTTTATTCTTTGGGAGGGTAAGGAAATCTGTGTTGCCTCCCAAGATTAGAATAGTCATTACATTTGTTTTTCCCGGGGACTGAGATGGCCCTGAGATGGTCCATACATGTTTGAAATATAGCAACCTTCTTTACTTATATCAATCTGTAACACACACACACATATATACACATTCACCCTCACATTTTAATAAGTTTGTAACAGTCAATGCATCATTTCACAAGAAAACTGGGATTTAATTTTGATTCCTGAATGTACAAGCTATACAATTTAACTGTAGTATTTCATAAACATGTGCTTGAACAAAACATTTTATAGTCTTGGCTAACTATGATAGGTTTTTCTTTGGTAATTATATTTCTGTTATTTTCTCTTTCATTTAAATGTTATAGAAATTTGATATTAAAAATTACTTCTTTAAATCTTTCAAAGCCCTTTGAAAGGCAGTCAGGGTAACACATGTTTGTTGGTACTGTATAATTGCTGCTTATATTTGCATCATCAGCTATTGCCTTACACAGTTATTTTGAGTCAGGCATGTATTGAATAGACAAGTAGAACTGAAAATACCTCTTCATCACTAACTGTGAATTGTGCATCCCCTGTCCCTATCACTGAGATTAAAGCTAATTAAGCATAATTTTTGAAATGTAATTTTAAATTATATTAATTTGTAAAATATATCCAAGTTTATTTATTATATTATTTTAAAGCTTCCCTAAATTTTCTTTCATGAATTGCAGCTTATTTTGAAATACATTTTGTATGAGTAAAGGACGAGGCCCAACAAATTAGAAATTTAATTATTTTGCCCATTCAAGAATTATCAGATAATTATTGTGAGCATTAGTAATGATTGAGACCCATATTCTCATGTTTCCTGAGACTGATATCCTTTTACAAGGCATGAGAACCAAAAGTATCTTTGAAGACAGCCTTGCTTATGTTTTGTTTTAAGCACTGAGAATCAAAAATGCTATTATGGCACTGGGTGTGGTGCATAAACAATGAACTTTGGAACACTGGAAAATAAAATAAAATAAAATATTTAAAAAATGCTATTATGGTGGGTAGTTGTTCTGATTTTATTTATTCAGCGCTAAAATGTATAATACTACCAAAATGTAAAAGACCTAATTCATGGATCCATACTATTATTTTATAGGTTGCTATGGTATCCCTTCTCACGAGATCTGTGATGGATGGCTATGTGCCCGTTGCAAAAGAAATGCATGGACAGCAGTAAGTGGCCTATTTTAATATCTTTTAACCCCTCTGCTCACTCTCTCCAGTGTGAACACATTTAATCTAGCAGTTAGGTAAGGCTGAATGCATGGTTTTGTATGCACTTACTTCTATACTTAATATTTTTCTGATACTCTCTTTTCAAATCATCCTATCTGATGGCTCTATTCATCATAGAAATATTAAATAAATTTCTAAGTGTCACTCCTCTACTCAGGAGCCTACAGAGACTGCCAGTTTCCTGCCTAGGTGTATTTTGTAATTTTTGAAAATAAATATTCTAAGTCACACACAAGGTGAGGATCCTCCCTGACCCCTGACAAAACCATGCTCATACATAACTTTTCCACTGGTATGAGGTCTTTCCCCACTTATTCATTCATACATTCATACTTCAAGAAACTTTGGGATCTTGCCAGGCATTACTGTGAACTTGGGACAGATTCTTTCAACAACAAATGATACCCTGCTTAGGGAACACAGATTCCTCCTCATCTACCTTGTTTTTCCTAATGAACCCTGTTGAAACTTTAGCTACATCTAAGCATTAAGTTATAGTAACTCACCAGGTCACCTATTTTTCCATTTAATTATGTGCTACTTTGATATTTCTTAAAAATTCTCTTTCAAGAAGCATCAGATCATTTTTGAAAGTTAGGACCTGTTAGATCTTAACATTGTATCCCTCATTCTTAATCTCAGAGCAGGTGATTTCAATTGTAATCGTAGCATTTACTTTGTTTCTCAATGATCTCTAATGACAATGAATTAAATTTCTTTGCAACCAGAGTTAAAATCCTGAGGGACAATAAAGGGAAAATGCCTTGCATGATAAAAATTTATGTCATGATACAGATGTTTAGCTCTCAGTGTTGAAAGAGACATATGGTGACTGTAAATTAAAGATGTCTGAGAATGTCCTTCTGAATGATTTTTTTGCTGGCATTCACTTTAGGTACTAAGGGAAAAATGAGGGAAAGTATGGACATTCTTTTTTTTTCTTTCTTTCTTTCTTTTTAATTTTTTATTTATTTTCAGCGTAACAGTATTCATTGTTTTTTCACCACACCCAGTGCTCCATGCAATCTGTGCCCTCCTTAATACCCACCACCTGGTTCCCCCAACCTCCCACCCCCCACCCCTTCAAAACCCTCAGGTTGTTTTTCAGAGTCCATAGTCTCTCATGGTTCACCTCCCCTTCCAATTTCCCTCAACTCCCTTCTCCTCTCCATCTACCCTTATCCTCTATATTACTTGTTATGCTCCACAAATAAGTGAAACCATATGATACTTGACTCTCTCTGTTTGACTTATTTCACTCAGCATAATCTCTTCCAGTCCTGTCCATGTTGCTACAAAACAACACACACAAAACAGACAATCATATTAAAAAATGGGCAGACGATATGAACAGACACTTCTCCAATGAAGACATACAAATGGCTACCAGACACATGAAAAAATGTTCATCATCACTAGCCATCAGGGAGATTCAAATCAAAACCACATTGAGATACCACCTGACACCAGTTAGAATGGCCAAAATTAGCAAGACAGGAAACAACGTGTGTTGGAGAGGATGTGGAGAAAGGGGAACCCTCTTACACTGTTGGTGGGAATGCAAACTGGTGCAGCCACTTTGGAGAACAGTGTGGAGATTCCTCAGGAAATTAAAAATAGAGCTTCCCTATGACCCTGCAATTGCACTGCTGGGTATTTACCCCAAAGATACAGATGTAGTGAAAAGAAGGGCCATCTGTACCCCAATGTGTATAGCAGCAATGGCCACGGTTGCCAAACTGTGGAAAGAACCAAGATGCCCTTCAACGGATGAATGGATAAGGAAGATGTGGTCCATATACACTATGGAGTATTATGCCTCCATCAGAAAGGACGAATACCCAACTTTTGTAGCAACATGGACAGGACTGGAAGAGATTATGCTGAGTGAAGTATGGACATTCTTTATAGCCCAAATACTCTGATCTGTTTGGTGTTAGAGGTAATATCTCCAATTTAAGAATTCTTTCATTAGGGTCCCAGAAAACATTTTTGTATTTCCTTTGATGTGATCATTATATTAACAAAAATTATATAAATACAGAGTATCTTAAAATCAGCCTAGAAGTCTTGATGTAATAAGTATATTCAGTTCTTGTTTACCATGCAGGTCTTATATTGTTGTATGAGCCAAATTAAAGCTTTGTAGAATCAGTCTAGCTAGTGATGTCCTCTCATTCACCCTGAAGTATGGGTTTCAAGATTAGAGATACTCTAATCCAGTTCACCAAGGCATGAAGAATTCTTTATTCCATCTACAATTACTGCTTGACTTATGTGTTTACACACTGAGCACTCCTGTTACCCAAGGTACCATTGTCCTTTGCGTGGCAGAGCCTGGACCAGGCTGAGGCCGTCCACCCTGATTCTAATGCTGCTTGTGATAGCTTGTGCTGTTCTCCTTTAGCATGTCTTAAGAAGGAAATACTAGATTAATAACCCTTTAGAACTGATTTAAAGCTCCTGTTAGTCTTAATCCCTCACACCCTCAGAAAATATCTTTTGTGTTTTATTATTGATACCATGTAAATCTCTTAAAGTTTGCAAAAGAAATGAAAACTCTTGAATACAATTTTACAATGATTTTTTTAGACCCACATAATACCTTATTTCTAAGTTGAAATGATCTGAATTCATAGTGCACCAATTGTTTTTTCAACTTATCCATTTGAGTGGACTTAGTCTATGAAGCTCAGATCCTATTTTTTTTCTCCTGAGAAATCAGTGAGTTGCAATTCTAGCATTGCAGAGAAGTAAGTGATAATATCAATGTTTTGGTTTTAATTCCCTTATTCAGTGTGGCTGTGAGTGCTACAATATTAATTTTTAGTAGACAAGTATATTCTTTGGATTCTGTGGCTGGAATGATTGCATTTTTTTTAAAGATTTTATTTATTTATTTCACAGACAGAGATCACAAGTAGGCAGAGAGGTAGGCAGAGAGAGAGGGGCGGAAGCAGGCTCCCTGCTGAGCAGAGAGCCTGATGTGGGGCTCAATCCCAGGACCCTGGGATCATGACCCGAGCCGAGGGCAGAGGCTTTAACCCACTGAGCCACCCAGGCGCCCCTGGAATGATTGCATTTTTAAAAAAATATTTTATTTATTTATTTGACAGAGAGAGAGAGACAGTGAGAGAGGGAACACAAGCAGGGGGAGTGGGAGAGGGAGAAGCAGGTTTCCCACTGAGCAGGGAACCTGATGCAGGGCTCCATCCCAGGACCTTGGGATCATGACCTGAGCCAAGGCAGATGCTTAATGATTGGATGATTGCATTTTAAAAGTATCCTTAGACTTCTTCAGGAATGAATCTCACATTGTCAGTTTTAGATTCTAGAGAAGTCTTGGAACTCCTTTCAGTGGAGGCTCCAAAGGAGCTAATGGAAATCTAACAGTGCAAGGGAGGTCAGGTAACATTTGATTGCTGGTTTGTACATCACTAATTCTAATTCCTAATTATATCCTGGGATTTTCTTTTTAAATGTATTTGTAAATGTAAGACTTATTATTCATTGTGAATGCAAAATATTCCAATAGCATATTTTGCTTGGGATATATATTAATATAACAGATATGACTGTTCTAGCTAATTCTGCTTCATTTTATGGTGAGTTCTTTGCACACCTGGAAGGTAAGAAGAGGGTAGCCTGAAATACCTTATATTTATCTTTTTAAGGTATATGTGGGACTTGAGTGTGGTGGTTCTGTTTTTTAAAGATCCATTTTAAAGACTTCCCATTGATGGATGAATGGGTAAAGAAAATGAGGTGTGTATTTATATGTATATGAAGATACACACTGGAATTTCATATTCAACTATAAAAAAGAAGGAAATCCTGCCATTTGCTACAACATAAATGACCTTGAGAGCACTATTCTAAGTGAAATAAGTCAGGGAAAGACAATACTGTATACTCTATATGTGTAATCTTAAAAGAACACACTGAACTCATAGGAGCAGAAGGTTAATTGTTGATTGTTGGGGGCAGGGCATGGGGGAAATAGGTAAAGGTGGTTAAGGGTACAGACTTCCAGTTTTAAAATGAATACATTGTGGAAATCTAATATACAGCATAGTGACAGCTATAGTTAGAAATACTCTATTGTATAGTACTGTACTTGAAAATTGCTAAGATCTTTAAAGTTCTTGCCACAAAAAATAAATAAGTAAAAGAAATTATGTGAGGTGATGGATGTGCTACAGCCTCATCTTATTTTGATAATATTTCTCAGTATACATACATAAATTAAATCATCATGTTGTATATTTTATGTTATACATTTTAAACTTAGATGTTAAAATATCAATTATATTTAAGGAGAGCTGGGGGGGAAAGGAGACTATAATAGTAACTATCATGGAGGTAAGCATCAATAATTTAAATTTTAGAAGCAAAGGCATTGTAGGTATTATTTCATCTAATGTTGGAAAGTAGTCGGTTTTGTCACTGTCAGCCCTGGCAAGGTAACTGAGGATGCATGCAAAGCTGAAATCAATGCTGACCAGCTGTCTTTTGATTTACCAATTCTAACGAGGGACATCACTCTGGCCCCAACTGTTGTGATAGTTTTTAAGTAACCAGAGGCCGGAGCTTTGTCTCATTTATCTCTATAGCAGCCTTATCACCTGGTGCGGTGTTGGATCATTTCTGAAGGGGTGAAACATAAAGTAAGAAGGTTATGATCACAGAGATATGGGCCGGACCTTTGTGGCCTTCAGTGCTCTCACTGTTCCCAGAGTCTCGCTCAGTGCTCACTGTGTTTCCTTTTGCTATTGTTTCTTCACTTCACTCATTTGTGTCAGTTAAAACAAGAAAGAAGCCTCAGCTTCTTCTTTGCAGCTTTAACTGAATGGGTTGGGGGAAGAGATAAGTTATACATTTTGGATTGTACCCCAACTTAGATTCTAGGATCCTGGCTCTACATCCAAATTCAAATGAAATGAAATAAAGAACCCCCCAAATACCTGTTTATCCTGAGATTTAGGTTGTACATCCCATCATTCTAACTAAATGTTACTGTTTTGTGCCGATTTTCCTATTTCAGTACAGCTCAGGTGAATAGATGCAACTAACTGAAAGCTATGTTTGAGTTTATAGCTTATAACTCAACTCTATTGGGTTATTTTATTTTCAGCTTTTTATTTTCGACCTTTTTGTGACTATTTATAAAATGGATTTTGGAGCAGTTTTTACTCTGTTACCGTATGACTTGAGAGCACATGCCAAACATTACTAAGTTCTGTTTTTAGGTATAGACTGTCAATACTCTGATTCTACCATGTGTTTCTTATTATTTTGATTTTTAATGTGAGTCTAATCACTTTTGATCTAATTTGCTATAGTTTTCTCTAATCTGCTTATTTCCACTGTATAATGACTACAAGTCATTACTAATTAAAAATGCTAGTATTCTCACTGTAAAAACATAGAATATGTATTGCTTTCTTTGAAGTTTTTTTTCCCACCTTTTCTTTTTTATCCCTGCGCTGAAAACAATTTTTTCCATTCTGGGTATTTCTGTGAAATACCTGACTACTCCTTTAAGGATACACTTCTGATTATGAAGAAAGATGTTTGTTAGATGTCTGGAATGGGCCAGTAACCTGAATACTTACTACTATTCTAAAATAATAATAATAATAATAATAATAATCTATATGTTTTATATTATGTAGAGTAAAAATAGGATTTTCTATATTATTTTTTGAAGAATTTGTAATATAGAATTGATAATATAGAATTCCAAAGGGTAAAATAAATATCGTCAGGTTAAGGAGATTAAAAGGGAATATGGATAAGATTTTTCTTTTCTTAAAATTTAAGGATAATGTAGGTGTCTGGTGATTTTTTTCTGTCTAAGTAATTTGGATATTTCTTCAGGGACCTTTCAGGGGATAGGGACTGTGAAGTTTTGTTTTAGTGCCATAAGTGGTGATGAAAACGGCATGTAAGGATTGGTAACTTATCATGGAAAGTCACATCATACTCAGATTTATGACTTTGACGAATCATTAAGTTGCCAGTCTTCTGTCCTTGGCAGCATTAAGCCTGTGCTGTAGTTTTCCATTGTCAGTGTGAACAATTTCAAATAAAGTGTGTATCATTTGTGCTGTGTCTTACTATGGAGCTTTTTTATTACCTTAAATAATTCTCGGGCAGGTAAACACAGTAGCTCACATACTTAAAATCTAAACAAAATCCAAATTAAAGAAAGATTTAAAAGCAATGTAATGAGAAGGTTCTTTTAGAGATTATATCTAAGATCTCTTCTGACCCTAAAAGTCCTTGATTCTGTGTTGTTTTGTATTTCCATTTTGCTTTAATTAGCTTTCCTTAAGAATTGGGGACCATCAAGCATACTAAATTTGTCATGCACTTCTTAAACTAGTCAGAGGTGTTGAGTAACAGAAAAGTGTAAGAATACAAGTGGCACTGATAATTATTGGCCAGATCAGTGTAGTTTTTATGAGCTAAACACTGGTTTGTTATTTTTAACAAACCAATGACCTCAAGGTCTTACTATAACTTTATCTACTTGCCACTTGGGAATGCATGACAATATGCATTATCTAAATTCTTTTTTATTTCAGTATATCCTGTTACATTTAATTTAGGTGAATTTGTTTCAGTATTTTTGCTTATAAGTAATACAGTATTAAAAAAATAGCTGTATATTATATTCTTGGGCAAATATTTGCCATTGTATGAAAAAGCAGATTTTGTAATGAGAAATTGAAAAAAACACTTTGTAGGTTGGAATTTTCATTTTGTATAATGAAATGTACAAACTAGGTAATTGCACACATCTATTGAATAGCATTTATTGTACTATGTAGAATAATGAAGTTGTATTGTATATGTGTGACATATCTGTAATAACAACATTTTTTCCCCCAAAATGGTTTCAGGAAATCAAAACCCAGACATGAAATATGTTTTCACATTTATTCACTATGCCCTTTATTTTTCTTATTTGTTTTTTTTTAATGGAGTAACATAGATATGAACAAGTTATTCCTTAATGATAATTTGGGATTTGCATTTCCTTCCTCTTATAAAGAATGGAATATGGAATTGCAGTGATTAAAAGAAAACATTTTGGTGTTTTATTTTTTTACTGCTTGACTATAAGTAAGTGATATTTATAGATTAAGTAGTGGTTGCCATTCATGCCCTCCGAGGCTGAACATAGCTATTTTATTTGACTTCTGAAAGAAAATGAAGTCTTTTTTCTGCATAAATCATAGTCACAAAGTTAAATTCTAGAAATTCCTGAGATGGTCTTTACAAAACTCACTCCGATGGTGTTGCTAAAGCTTGTAGACTTGAAGAATCTGTTATTTGTTGGAATGCATTTGTCTGAACTCCTGATTTGGAGTGTACCTTAGTCTGTCAGCTTTTAAGTCTCAGGTAAAAATGATTGACCTCTTGGAAGTGGTAGCTTGTCAGATCTTTGAAAACAGTTAAGTACCAACCTGTGTAACTTTCTCTTTACTCTGACTGATGATTGGGAAGGTGGTTTATTAGGTAGTCTTTGGTTCCCACTTTGCATTGAGACTGGGTCTTCTAGATGGAGGTGCCTCTGTTATGAAGCAACTCTAACTTAGCTCTGTTGAATCTCAAGGTAGTGCTTTCCCTCTCTCCATAATAGGAGTTCTCTTAGGCTGGAGATTATTAAAGAAAATCTGTATGTTTAAGGTTTATGTTACCTTTGCCACATAACACAACCTTTACCCTCTTTAGTTCCCCAGATAAAAATAATGGTACTGATAACCGATTTTAGAAATTGCCAATCATTATACTCTTTGAAGTCTTTTATTTAGAAAAGTAAAGTTTTATTTTTCAGCTTTTGACCTACAAATTCAGAATAACAATTGATTTAAATATAAACTAATATAAGCAGCATACAGCTTCCATAAATGTAACACTGATAAGGACTAAAGAATTCTTCATCTCTGTCAGAAATCTCCTTTTACAGATAACAAACCAGGGTTTTAGAGAGTCAGTCTTTTGCCTCCTGATTCCCCCTACAATATGGTAAGAGGGCCTGGATTCATGGCAGTACACTGGCCTTCAGATTTCCAAGCCCAGACTCATTTATCTCAGTTTCTTGTTTTTAGAGTGGGAAGAAGGCTAAGCAGCTGGCCAGTTTTTGAACAAGGTTTTTGAATGATTTTTGTTTGTTTCCATTGAGAGTTAATCCAGCACTAACTTCTAGCGTAATTATACTAGAATTTGTTATCTACTTAATGTAGGTTAATTAGCATTACTGAGTGGTTGAGTAGAGCAGTTTCTTTACCCCTTCACATTTACTCTAGTTTCTGCCCAGAGGACCTTCCCCAGAACTGGATAATCTTCTGAATCCAATTTCCCAACTGACAATAGCATTGACATTTTTCTTTTACGAAGAGCTCTGAAGTAGCTTTGTAGATCAGAGCCATTGATTTTTAGATCAGATTGGCTTATGGCCTTGAGTGGTCATGATGGCGCTGCTGTGCCCTGTAATGTGTTTTATGCTGTATTTTTTTTTTTTTTTAATGCCTTGAGACACTTAAGACCAGGTGATAGGAGGCTGTCAGCCTAAAAGGCTGACTTTGATCCTCATATACAGTAAAACTAGTAGAAAAAGAAAGTCTCTGTTCTTGTTAAAGGCAGGACATTCACAAGTGCGTGGTGGCTGTTTGTAGTCAAGTGGTTGCTTATGTTATTACTCCTCTCCATTGAGGTGTCCCTGTAAGCCACTAGCTGGGACCACACTCTCCCATTTGAGGGAATACATTTGACTTCACAATTACCTCTTGCCTCCTGAAGAGGCAGAGTGTTCTAAATAGCTGCAGCCTTAAACCTTGGTCACAAAGGCCAGGGTGGTAATAATTATTTTAAATTTAACCAAATAGAACAGCACATTTGAGGATATCAATTATCCTGACAACATAGCTATGGTGTGGAAGCCTTCCAGTTAGGGAACTCCTTACAGGCTAAAAAGTCCTAAATAATTTTTTTTTCTTTACTTTCTTCTTCCTCCCTCCCTCCACTTGGTAACAGAGAGAAAGAGAAGTCTACACAACTTATTGTAAGTGGAACTATATTCATAAATAGCTTCTTGATTGAGAACAAATGCCTCATTAATCTTAAGTGCTTCAACCAGAGAGCACAAGTGAAGTCAGGAAGAATAATGACTGACATTATGGGGAACATAACATACTGTACTACACACCAGGATGTGCATGCCTGGAGGTCACTGGGCTACAAGGCACATCTCCTTAGCAATGAGGAAAGGGAACCCTGGGGGTGGGGGGGTGGGGGGAGTGCAGTGCAGGCACTTCTCATGAATAGCAAAAATTAATCCAGTGGCAGGATGAAGAAATCAAGTACTTTCCTATTTGTTATAGAAGGTGATGCTGGGAAGAAAGAATAAACCAGCCGGGTTTTTACTTGAAAGCCAAATGTACTGTTTTAACAAAGTAAGATATATGTTCAACTTAAAGTACTTTGCTCAGGTTCCTGGAAATATGGTTATGTAAATGCATTAAGCTTCATGTAGATGATCTCTGACCGGTGTTAAATTATAGAGGTGCTTCTTGCCACTGCTCATGTGCTTGCCTTGCTACCCTGTATCAGATAGATACTCTGCAAATCTCAAATTAATTTTTATATTGGTGTAAACAATGCTATTAGGAAGGTAAATCCAGGGAAAAATTGAATTTGAAATAAACAGTGTGTATGGCTTTATATTCTTCTGTTATATTCCATTCATACAAATGGTTGTATGATGACATTTAAATAGTTATAATGTAGTAAGTGCACACCCCCTCCCCAAGATGTCCATGTTCTAATCCCTGGAACCTATGAGTGTGTTTGTCAATGTTGCATAAAAAACAGAGTTATGGTAGTAGATGAAATTAAGGTTGCTAATCAGTTTATGATATCTGGGTTTACTCAATGTAGACACAGGGGTCCTTGGCTGTGGAAAAGGGTGGCAGAAGAGACGATCAGAATGAGGTAAAGTGAAAAGCTCTTGACCTGCTGTTGCAGGCTTTGCCAATGGAGGGGGGGCATGAGCCAGGGCATGCAGGCAACCCCTTACAGCTAGAGAGAGCAAAGAAAAGCTAGAGAGCCTCCAGAAATGACCTCACTGACACCTTGATTTTAGCCTTTGATTTTAGTGAGACCCATTTTGGACTTCTGACCTAATGAACTGTATAAATTGGTGTTATTTTAAGTGATGAAGTTTGAGGTAATTTGTTACTGCAATAATATAGAACTAATACAGTATTCAGTAGAAAGCCTTTTGAAAGGGTCATTCATTTGTTTTCACTCTTAACTGACAGTGTCCTCGTCCAGTCTGAAGCATGAGGCATCTTTCTCAGACTGCTTTTTTTCTTTCTTACTAGCTCACAGTCTCTAGTTCCTGGAATCCAGCAATCCTTTACCCCACTGTGACTCCCAGTATTGCTCCAGCTTTTCAGTCTCTCCCTCTGCTCTTGCCCTTACTATTGTTTTTAGCTAATATGTTTCCTTGAGCACACTTCCAGCTCTCCTTCCACTTGCTTACTTTGTTACTGTCTATACAACTCAATCCTGGTAAATCCTGTTATGTATCAGCTCTGCACCTGCATTCCTGTAGCTGAATATGGCTGTGGAGAAACACCCACTATGCAGATTGCTCTTGCTTTCAGCTTGTAACTATTGGTGTGTCCTCAGGGATGCGAGTAATTCATGCTGCATTCCCATCATGCAGTCCCTCTACCACTGTCCAGGTTGACTGTTTCATAGTTCTATCACCAGAAGCTTCCGTTCTTCTCCCCCATCCTTATTCTGACTTTGTGAACTTACTTCATATTTCACTGAGCAACAGGAAGCCATCAGTGGAGATCTTCAAGTTTTCACCTGCATCATATCCACAATATCTCTGCTACCTTTGGCTACCCCCCTCTTATTATAAGCAGGATCATAGTTCCAATGATTCATCCCTTTCTTTCCCATACCACCAGGTTTCCCCTCTCTAGGTGATTCTCATTATCATCCAAATAAGCTGCTGTTCCTTCTATTTTCAAATAAACTGATAAAACCTCTCTTGATCCTTCTTCCTTACCAGCCAGCTCCACCCTATTTCTCTATGCCTCTTTGTTTAGTAACACTCCTTAAAAGACTTGTCTTTATTAATTCATGTTTCTATTCTTCCTTCAAGTTCTTCTCCACCCTCACCACTTCTCTCTTAAACTTACTCTAGTCACAGGCTTTGCCCATGTTTTACAGAATTTCTGTTCCCGTCAGTTGATCACTGTCTCCTGTTTAAAGCACTTTTTTCTCTTGGCTCCCAGAACCCCACACACTCCTGCTTTTCCTCTTTCTTTACTGCCACTTCTTTTCATTCCCCAGAACTCAAACCTGGGCCTCTTCTCTCTATTAGCCCATTTGGTAATCTCATCCATGTCATAGCTTTGTTGCTTTTAAACAGCAGCTAGTCATTGATGGCCTGTTTTTATCAGTGTCTAGCTCAGCCTCTCTCCTAGGTTGTGGAGCACTATGGCCACCTTCATGAACAGTGTCTCCTTTCACATGCCTGACTGTCCTCCTTTTGTTTCTACCTTTTTTTTTAAGAAGTTTTTTTTTTTTTTAATTTCAATTCCAGTATAGTTAACATACAGTGTTCCATTAGTGTCAGGTGTACGATATAGTGATTCAGCGATTCTATGCACTCCTCAGTGCCCCTCATGACAAGTGCATCCCCATCACCTATTCACCCCCCACCCCTGGTAACCATCAGTTTGTTCTCTATAGTTAAGAGTTTGTTTTTTGGCTTGTCTCTCTTTTTTATTCCTTTGTTCATTTGTTTTGTTTCTTAAATTCCACGTATGAATGAAATCATATGGTATTTGTCTTTCTCTGACTGACTTATTTCACTTGGCATTTTTTATTTCTCCTCTTGAACCTTTATCGTCTGTTGTCAACACAGCCATTGGAATGATCCAGTTAAAATATAGGTCAAATTATGTTCTTGCTGTGTTCGAACCTCACTGTCTCAGTCAGAATAAAGTTGTTGCCTTTTTTCATGGCCTATGAAGTCTTATTCCTCCTCTTAAATTTCTGATTCCCTTTCCTATTTGAAAAGGCCAGAATCTGCTGGCATCACTTTCTGTAGATTATTCCATGGCCCACTCCCATAGCACTTGACGTCCTCTACCACTTAAATAGTCTACTGGTTTAGTTTGTCTGCTATCCCAGCAGAAGGTAACTTCATTGAAGGCTGGATCTTTGTCATTCATTGAAGTTGCCCAGTGCCTGGAACATGATGATTAATCAATATTTGTTGAGTGAATATGTGTTTTCACTTACAGTACAAAATCGATGTGGGCATTTAAATTGGAGAATTCACTTGCTAGTATGAAATTCACTGGAGCCTGTGGAATATTCACTCAAAAGATGACTGCAGGAAACCTGTCATTTAGTTTCCTAATCACTCAGAATTCATGCCAGCCCTGTCCTTATGTGAGATCCTGTTCTCTCCTCAACTCTGATAAATGAGCCATATCTCCAGAAATGGTTTCTTCCATATTTTGTTGATCAGCACTTTGTAAGCTATCTTTCTGTTAATGTGATTAATTACTCTTTGTTTTCCAAGCTCAAACAGCCCTATTTTATGGTTTTGCATTTCTGTTATGAACATGGCAGATAAGTAAAGGTGTGGGAAAATACTTCAATTTCATAATTTTTCTATAGCACTGAAAATTGTCTTTAGTGGTACTTACGGATATGCCAGCTAAAATGAGAGCTTCTTATGAGGCAGCTTGAGAATATTGGTATTGGCATTTCTTTAACTGATGTTTTATAGAGGAGCCACTGGAACATGATTTCGCTCCACCACAAATAACAAACAGCTGCAATAGCTAGCTGTATTATAACAATGTCCTTCTCACCACTGTTGTTAATGTTGTGTCAGCACTTTGATTACAAACACTCTTTTTCATGGTTTAATAACTGAGCCATAAAGAAATCATTCCACGTTGTAAATTGGTATACTTGTGGTTCATTGCAGTGGTGATTTTTTATGAAACCAAATTTTAAAAATACTTGGTAATGCTAGAAGGGGAGTTTTGTGAATGTATTAGGTGAGGGAAAGGGACCTAAGCAGGAAAGGTACAATGTTCAATATATGAACTAATTTATATTTTTTCATTCGGCTTTTAGCTGCCCCGCTGCGGGGGGGTGGGGGTGGGTAAGTACAACAGAATGGCTCCTTTAATGCCGTACTTGGGAGACAAGCATAAAAGCTATCTTATAGAATAATCATGTTGTGACAGGCATTTTAGTATTTGTTAGTTTTGTTTTAGGAGACATTGGTTCACTAGCAATATATCTAAATCTTTAGAATGGTGAGTCATTTACACTGGGGTGTTATTGTTCTTGGAAAAGGCATGCTCATTAAACATAAGATAAAACGAGGCTGGCAATGAACCCTGACTGTTGAATTTTATTTATTTATTTTGTTCTCTTTGGGTGTCTCCAGAGGTTAGATTACAAAGGAGTTTTGATACACTGAAAGACTCTGGAAGAAATCATAGTGCTCATTTAAAATTTTCATTTAAGTAAAGAAAATAGGCTAACCCTCCACAGTTACATTAATTTTAAATTACACATATTTAATAGAAAATGATTTAATTTCCTTGTCTGTGGGTTTTCTTTGTTCTTTTTTAAAATTCTTATTATTTTTTTACTATGTTATGTTGGTCACCATACAGTACATCATAAGTTTTTGATGTAGTGTTCCATGATTCATTGTTTGTGTATAATACCCAGTGCTCCATGTAATCCATGCCCTCCTTAATACCCATCACCAGGCTCACCCATACCCCCCGAACTCCCTCCACTCTAAAACCCTCAGTTTGTTTCCCGGAGTCCGTAGTCTCTCGTGGTTCGTCTCCTATTCCAATTTTCCCCCCTTCATTTTTATCTTCCTTCTAATGTCTTCCATGATATTCCTTTTATTCCCCCAAATAAGTGAAACCATATGACAATTGACTTTCTCTAGTTGACTTATTTCACTTAGCATAATCTCTAGCAGTCCCATCCGTGTTGATGCAAAAGTTGGGTATTCATCCTTTTCTGATGGCTGAGTAACATTCCATTATGTATATAGACCGCATCTTCTTTATCCATTCATCCGTTAAAGGGCATCTTGGCTCTTTCCAAAGAGTACTAAACATTGTTAAGACAGTCTCCCATTCTTCTTTTTTTTTTTTTTTAATTTTATTTATCTCTGACAGACAGAGATCACAAGTAGGCAGAGAGGCAGGCAGAGAGAGAGGAGGAAGCAGGCTCCCTGTTGAGCAGAGAGCCCAATGTGGGGCTCGATCCCAGGACACTGAGACCATGACCTGGGCTGAAGGCAGAGGCTTTAACCCACTGAGCCACCCAGGTGCCCCGACAGTCTCCCATTCTTAACACTCTTGAATTCTCAATTCTCTTTTACAGAAAACTAATGATACTGTTTATTCAATTGTCCTTGCAGATCCTTTCTGTACATACATGAATATAATGGCTTGCTGTTCCTGGGGGACCCAAATGGTATCACAGTTTAATAGGCTGTAATGTTTTCACTTAGTAATACAATGTATAATTCTTTGTAACTCAGTATTTATGGACCTACTAGATCTTTTTTCATTGCTATTTTAAATTTCAATCTTGACTCTATTCTTATTAAAAAATCCACAGTTTACAAATAGAATCTAAGCAACAGTTAATTCCTGTTGCTCCCAGAGGTAACTTTTCTCTGTTACAAACAGAAATGAGATGATTGTACATCCTTCCTTCTGTACAGGTACAAGTTATCTGAGATTCTAAGAAATAGAATAGCTGAGTCATACTTCATGTGCATTTAAATTTTGATAATGCCAAATTCCTCTCCAGAGCCACAATAACATCTCACATACCTGAAGACCATATTTTTTTAAATTTAATAATCTGAAAGATATACCTCATTATTTCATTTTTCACCTTTTATTCTTGAAGTTTTGTATCTTTCATGTGTTTATTGGCAATGAAGAGTCTTTGAATCAGTCTTTTTTTTTTTTTAAAGATTTTATTTATTTATTTGACAGACAGAGATCACAAGTAGGCAGAGAGGCAGGCAGAGAGAGAGAGGAGGAAGCAGGCTCCCCGCTGAGCAGAGAGCCCGATGCGGGACTCGATCCCAGGACCCTGGGATCATGACCTGAGCCGAAAGCAGAGGCTTTAACCCACTGAGCCACCCAGGTTCCCTTTGAGTCAATCTTTTGCCTATTCTTCAAAAGTGTGGGTTTTTAAAAAAAATTCTTTTCTGGATAGCAGTCTTTGTTTTATATTGGAAATATTTTCTTGTCTTATCATCTTCTGTTAATTTATACAGTATTTTATCCTTCAGAATGTTAAAATGTTGATATAATAAAAATTTATTAGTCCATCCAATATGCCTTTTATCTTTTAAATGTTATATTAAGAAGTCATATTTATCCTAAATTCATCAATATATTCGCCTAAAATTTATTTTAATACTTATATAGTTCCATTTTATTTTCGAGTTTAGACCTATAAATCAATTGGAATTTATTTTTATGATTCAGAGGCACATACACTCTCTCTCTGGCTCTGCCCCACACAAAAAATTTCAGTGTTCAGTTGAATACATTATTGTATAGTTTGTATTAATTTTTGGTTATTTAGCTTTTCTTTTTTTTTTTTTTTTTTCCATTACACACACACACACACACACACACACCACATCTTTATCCATTCATCTATTTTTTTTTTAATTTTTTATTTATTTTCAGCGTAACAGTATTCATTGTTTTTTCACCACACCCAGTGCTCCATGCAATCTGTGCCCTCCCTAATACCCACCACCTGGTTCCCCCACCCTCCCACCCCGCCCCTTCAAAACCCTCAGGTTGTTTTTCAGAGTCCATAGTCTCTCATGGTTCACCTCCCCTTCCAATTTCCCTCAACTCCCTTCTCCTCTCCATCTACCCTTGTTCTCTATATTATTTGTTATGCTCCACCAATAAGTGAAACCATATGATACTTGACTTTCTCTGTTTGACTTATTTCACTCAGCATAATCTCTTCCAGTCCTGTCCATGTTGCTACAAAAGTTGGGTATTCGTCCTTTCTGATGGAGGCATAATACTCCATAGTGTATATGGACCACATCTTCCTTATCCATTCATCCGTCGAAGGGCATCTTGGTTCTTTCCACAGTTTGGCGACCGTGGCCATTGCTGCTATAAACATTGGGGTACAGATGGCCCTTCTTTTCACTACATCTGTATCTTTGGGGTAAATACCCAGCAGTGCAATTGCAGGGTCATAGGGAAGATCTATTTTTAATTTCCTGAGGAATCTCCACACTGTTCTCCAAAGTGGCTGCACCAGTTTGCATTCCCACCAACAGTGTAAGAGGGTTCCCCTTTCTCCACATCCTCTCCAACACACGTTGTTTCCTGTCTTGCTAATTTTGGCCATTCTAACTGGTGTAAGGTGGTATCTCAATGTGGTTTTGATTTGAATCTCCCTGATGGCTAGTGATGATGAACATTTTTTCATGTGTCTGGTAGCCATTTGTATGTCTTCCTTGGAGAAGTGTCTGTTCATATCTTCTGCCCATTTTTTAATATGATTATCTGTTTTGTGTGTGTTGAGTTTGAGGAGTTCTTTATAGATCCTGGATATCAACCTTTTATCTGTACTGTCATTTGCAAATATCTTCTCCCATTCCGTGGGTTGCCTCTTTGTTTTGATGACTGTTTCTTTTGCTGTGCAGAAGCTTTTGATCTTGATGAAGTCCCAGAAGTTCATCTTTGCCTTTGTTTCCTTCGCCTTTGGAGACATATCTTGAAAGAAGTTGCTGTGGCTGATATCAAAGAGGTTACTCCCTATGTTCTCCTCGAGGATTCTGATGGATTCCTGTCTCACGTTGAGGTCTTTTATCCATTTCGAGTTTATCTTTGTGTACGGTGTAAGAGAATGGTCAAGTTTCATTCTTCTACATATAGCTGTCCAGTTTTCCCAGCACCATTTATTGAAGAGACTGTCTTTTTTCCACTGGATATTTTTTCCTGTTTTGTCAAAGATTATTTGACCATAGAGTTGAGGGTCCATATCTGGGCTCTCTACTCTGTTCCACTGGTCCATGTGTCTGTTTTTATGCCAGTACCATGCTGTCTTGGTGATCACAGCTTTGTAGTAAAGCTTGAAATCAGGTAACGTGATGCCACCAGTTTTATTTTTGTTTTTCAACATTTCCTTAGCAATTCGGGGTCTCTTCTGATTCCATACAAATTTTAGTATTATTTGCTCCAGCTCTTTGAAAAATACTGGTGGAATTTTGATTGGAATGGCATTAAAAGTATAGATTGCTCTGGGCAGTATAGACATTTTAACGATGTTTATTCTTCCCATCCAAGAGCATGGAATGGTCTTCCATCTTTTTGTGTCTTCTTCAATTTCTTTTAGGAGTGTTCTGTAGTTCCTCGAGTACAGATCTTTAACCTCCTTGGTTAGGTTTATTCCGAGGTATCTTATGGTTTTTGGTGCTATAGTAAATGGAATCGATTCTCTAATTTGCCTTTCTGTATTTTCATTGTTAGTGTATAAGAAAGCCACTGATTTCTGGACATTGACTTTGTATCCTGCTACATTACTGAATTGCTGTATGAGTTCTTGTAGTTTGGAGGTGGAGTCTTTCGGGTTTTCCATATAAAGAATCATGTCATCTGCGAAGAGAGAGAGTTTGACTTCTTCCTTGCCAATCTGGATACCTTTTATTTCTCTTTGTTGTCTGATTGCTGTTGCTAGGACTTCTAATACTATGTTGAACAAGAGTGGTGAGAGTGGGCATCCTTGTCGTGTTCCTGATCTCAACGGGAAGGCTGCAAGCTTTTTCCCATTGAGGATGATATTTGCTGTGGGTTTTTCATAGATAGATTTGATGAAGTTCAGGAATGTTCCCTCTATCCCTATACTTTGAAGCGTTTTAATCAGGAACGGATGCTGGATTTTGTCAAAAGCTTTTTCTGCATCAATGGAGAGGATCATGTGGTTCTTCTCTCTTCTCTTATTGATTTGTTCTATCACATTGATTGATTTGCGAATGTTGAACCATCCTTGTAACCCAGGGATGAATCCTACCTGGTCATGGTGGATAATCTTTTTAATGTGCTGTTGGATCCTGTTTGCTAGGATCTTGTTGAGAATCTTAGCATCCATATTCATCAGTGATATCGGTCTGAAATTCTCCTTTTTGGTAGGGTCTTTGCCTGGTTTGGGGATCAGGGTAATGCTGGCTTCATAAAAAGAGTCTGGAAGTTTTCCTTCTGCTTCAATTTTTTGAAACAGCTTCAGGAGAATAGGTATTATTTCTTCTTTGAAAGTTTGATAGAATTCCCCAGGGAATCCGTCAGGTCCTGGGCTCTTGTTTTTTGGGAGGTTTTTGATCACTGCTTCAATCTCGTTACTAGATATCGGTCTATTCAGGTTGTCAATTTCTTCCTGGTTCAATTTTGGGAGTTTATAGTTTTCCAGGAATGCATCCATTTCATCTAGGTTGCTTAGCTTATTGGCATATAACTGTTGATAATAGCTTCTGATGATTGTTTCTACTTCCTTGGTGTTAGTTGTGATCTCTCCCTTTTCATTCTTAATTTTATTAATTTGGGCTTTCTCTCTTTTCTTTTGGATTAGTGTGGCCAATGGTTTATCGATCTTATTGATTCTTTCAAAAAACCCAGCTTCTAGTTTCGTTGATACGTTCTACTGTATCTCTGGTTTCTACCTCGTTGATCTCTGCTCTAATCTTGATTATTTCCCTTCTTACGTGTGGAGTTGGTTTGATTTGTTGTTGATTCTCCAGTTCTTTAAGGTGTAGAGACAGCTGGTGTATTCTGGATTTTTCAATTTTTTTGAGGGAGGCTTGGATGGCTATGAATTTCCCCCTTAGGACCGCCTTTGCTGTATCCCATAGGTTTTGGAGTGAAGTGTCTTCGTTCTCATTGGTTTCCATAAATTGTTTAAGTTCTTCTTTGATCTCCTGGTTGATCCAAGCATTCTTAAGCAAGGTGGTCTTTAGCTTCCAGGTATTTGAGTTCCTTCTGAACTTTTCCTTGTGATTGAGCTCCAGTTTCAAAGCATTGTGATCTGAGAATATGCAGGGAATAATCTCAGTCTTTTGGTATCGGTTGAGCCCTGATTTGTGACCCAGTATGTGGTCTATTCTGGAGAAGGTTCCATGTGCACTTGAGAAGAATGAGTATTCTGTTGTTTTAGGGTGGAATGTTCTGTATATATCTATGAGGTCCATCTGGTCCAATGTATCATTCAATGCTCTTATTTCTTTATTGATTTTCTGCTTCGATGATCTGTCTATTTCTGAGAGAGGCGTGTTAAGATCTCCTACTATTAATGTATTCATATCAATATGACTCTTTATCTTGATTAATAGTTTTCTTATGTAATTGGCTGCTCCCATATTGGGGGCATAGATATTTACAATTGTTAGATCATCTTGGTGGATAGTCCCTTTAAGAATGATGTAGTGTCCTTCTGTATCCCTGACTACCGTCTTTAGTTTAAAATCTAATTTATCTGATATGAGAATCGCTACCCCGGCCTTCTTTTGAGGCCCATTGGCGTGAAAGATGCTTCTCCATCCCTTCACTTTCAGTCTGGGTGTATCTTTAGGTTCAAAATGGGTCTCTTGTAGACAACATATGGATGGGTCCTGTCGTTTTATCCAATCTGCAACCCCGTGTCGTTTTATGGGTGCATTTAGGCCATTCACATTGAGAGTGATTATTGAGAGATACGTTTTTATTGACATTGTGTTATCTTTGAAGTCTTTCTTTCTGTCAATTGTCTCTATATTTCTGTTCAATGCTATTCTTAGGATTTTTCCTCTTTTATAGAACCCCCCTTAATATTTCCTGCAGTGTCGGCTTGGTGGTTGCATAGTCTTTCAAGCCTTGCCGGTCTTGGAAACTCTTTATCTCTCCATCCATTTTGAATGTCAGTCTTGCTGGATAAAGTATTCTTGGCTGCATGTTCTTCTCATTTAGTGCCCTGAATATATCTTGCCAGCCCTTTCTGGCTTGCCAGGTCTCTGTGGACAGGTCTGACGTTATTCTGATGGGCTTTCCTCTGTATGTAAGGAGCTTCTTTGTCCTAGCGGCTTTCAAGAGATTGTATCTACAATTATGATTCCTCAATTTTACTATGAGGTGCCTGGATGTTTTTTTTGAATTTATAATCTTGGGGGGGGGACCTTTCTACTTCTAGTACATGAACACTTGTTCCATTTGCAAGATTGGGAAAATTTTCATGAAAAACTTGTTCCACTATATCTTCTAGACTTCTTTCTTTCTCCTCCCCTTCAGGGATTCCAATAATTCTGACGTTGGAACGTTTCATGGCATCATTTATTTCCCTGATTCTGTTTTCGTGGCTTCTAAGCTGTTTGTTCCAGGCTTCCTCCTGATCCTTTCTCTCTATTTGTTTGTCCTCCAGATCACTAATTCTATCTTCTGTCTCAGTTACCCTAGCTTTTAGAGAATTTAGATTAGATTGGAACTCATTGAGAGCGTTGTGAACCTCATCCCTGGTGGCCTTCAGCTCTGCCCTAACATTATGAACCTCCTCTCTGGTCGCTTTCAATTCTGCCCTAATCAATTCTGTTTGGTCATCCATGGCTTTCTCCAACCTAGCTATTGCCTGGATAATTGTTAGCCTGAATTCTCTTTCTGACATATTGTCTATGTTGATAGCCGTTAGCTCTGTTGCAGAAGGCCCATCCTCTGTATTTTTCTTCTGTTGGGGATTCCTCCTCCTAGTCATTTTGGTGAGAGATGACTGGACAGATGTAGCTGGATGTATTGACCGTGGTGCAGTCAAGGTGCACCCTGGAACGCTTCTGAGCACTCAGGATTCCCCACCCAAATGAGAGAAAAAAGAAAAGAAAAAGAAAAAAGAGGGAGAGAGAGAGACAGGAAAAAAAGGGAAGATAAAAGTGAAGGTTCAGCCCAAATGGGCCCCAGGGTAAGGTTTATGACGTATACAAACAAAAACAGACAAACAAAAAGACTGATAAAAGTATATGACGAGAGAAAATATATATATATATAAGCAAAAAAAAGGAGGAGCCTCGTCAAGAAGAACCCCAAGTATAAGATTTATATACTATCCGGACAAACATAAATACACAGAGACACTGGCAGAAGAAAAAGATGGGAGCATGGTTATAGATTCTCGGTGTGGGCGAGGAAGGTTATTTTGATTCTTCCTGGATGTATCTTGATATCTTTGTTAAAGGACTCAACTTTCCTAAGAAAAAGGGGGATTAAAAATTGGTTCACCTATAGGGGTAGCATTGCTTGGAGAAAGGGGGTTACCTTGAAGTTTAACTCTATATGAATATTAGAAAATAAAAATAAAAAAGGAATAAACTGGACTAAACTAAATTAAAAATTTTTTTAAAAATTAAGAAAATAGAAAAGCAAAAGAAAAACACATGTGTATGTATCAAAAAATTCAGGTTAGAAGTTTATCATGGAATTTGATGTACTGGACATCTCACTGTGATGGTAAATAGGTTAAAAAATTATCTATATAAAAAAAGAAAAAAAATGAACCAGAATAGTGGGAAAGAATTAAAAATAAAAGTTGTATCTATGAAGTAGTGGTGGTTGTTCTCTTGTAGTCTTTTTTTTTTTTTTTTCCTGATTTGTTTTCTGGGGGAGGGGGCTGCCACGTGGGTTTTCAGTCAATGATGTTCCCTGAGTTAAGTCCTCCCGACCCCCTCAAGGGGGTGGGCTCTGAGAAAAAAAAAAGAAAACCTTTTTTTCAGGTTTTTGTTCTCTGGAGGTTTTTATGTTTGTTCACTTCTTTTCTCTCGCCTTGACAGCTTTTGATGGTTTTTGGAGGTTTAGAGGAAAGAAAACTGCACCCCAACCTCCCTCTCAGAGAGAAGCCTCAGTCTGCTCCCCTGCAGGTGCTGCAGCCGCTGGGCTGCTGGCAGAGCAGGTTCTGAGTCGCGGTCCCTGGGGACGCAGGATCTCCTGCTTGTACGCAAAACCAAGGCAGCTGTGGCTGTCTGGGCAGCTCCAGACCGCCAGAGAGGTTCCAAGCAGCAATCGCACACTGAGATTTTCCCGCTGGCTGGGGCTAAGAGCTCAGGTCTTGCGCGCACCTCTCCCAGGGGATGGTTTGGGGCGCGGCGCCTCCAGCTCTATCGGCTCTATCGCCGCGTGGGTCTATCGCCGCGTGGGTCCCAGAACACCAGGCTGGGTGTGCACCTCTCTCAGGGGAGATTGAGGCACGCGAGCATCTCCAGTAAGGTGCGCGTTCTGCCGTCTGGTGTGGCTCCCAGCCCCTCACGGGAGCCGGACTCCACCCGTTCTCGGGCGCACTGGCGGCTCCGGGACAAAGACCAGGTTTCTCCGCCGCACTCTCCAGCTCAGCGCCAGGGGATGCTGCCCTGGGTCTGGGGACTTAAGCCCCTATCCCTATCCGCCCCGATTCCCACAATTTCCCCGCTCGAGTCTTTGCTCTTTTGAGTGCTTTCAACAAGACTCCAAGTTAATGCTGGTCCCCAGATGCAGGGCACTCTCGTATCGGGGTATTATTTTTCAGTCGGTCGCCTCTGGTGGCTCCCTCCCCCTTTTGTTTATCTTCCGATATCAGTCCGACGTTCCCACTCCACTTTACCTGCCCACTGGCGTCTTCTGGCCCCCGTAGAGATCCAGACGTGTATAATTCTGATCTCAGGCTGATTTCATGGGTGATCGGAGTTCTTTGGTAGGTAATCAGCTCACTTTAGGGTGCAGGTTGAAAAGGCGCCTCCTCCTACTTCCCCGCCATCTTGTCTCTCTCCCTCTTTTTTTTTTTTTTTAAGATTTTATTTATTTATTTATTTGAAAGAGAGGGGGCAGGAGAGAGTGCACGAGGGGGTACAGGCAGGGGGCTGCAGAGGGAGAAAGAGAGAGATGCAGGTTCTCTGCTGAGCAAGGAGCCCCATATGGGGCTTGGTCACAGGACCCTAGGGTCATAACCTGAGCCAAAGGCAGATGCTTACCCAACTAAGCCACCGAGGCACCCCTCTTTCTTTTTTTTTTCTAATTCTCTATTCAATTAAGAGTGATCTATTTGATATATTCTTTAATTTTTCCATTTCCATTTTTTTGGTTGTAGAATTTTTATATTGTTGTTCTTAAAAATCTGATTTGTCCTTTGTTTATAGTCTCTTACTTATATTTCTAATACATTTAATTTTAAAACATATTAAAGGGCTTATTTACATCTTGTGCCTAAGATATTATTCATCTATCTAGTTTTACATTATGTTTTTTCTTCTCAGAGAATCATATTTTCTTGCATGTTTTTGAAGTTTTGATTGTCAGCCTTTATTCCTTAGAACTTAATATTTGGGAATTTTTGAGACCTTTTTGATAGGTGCTAGACCCCCCTTCCAACAATATCATCCTACTTTATGAACAATGGAAGAACCTTACAACAGTGTGATTTCATTAAATCTCTCTCTCTTTCTGGTCTTATCTTACATTTACCATTACATACATTATACTCTGTAGTAGTAGTATATTAGTTTGAAACAGTCAGGGCTTTTTAGGAATCTTATAGTCTCTTTCTCTTTGTCTCTTGCTCTCATTCTCTCTTTGGATGTGTGTGTTTTTTGAAGGTACAAAAAATTTATTTTATATTTACCCATGTATTTACTCTTTTTCACTGTTCTTCATTCCTTTGTGCCAATCCATGGTTCAGACTGGTATCATTTTCCTTTATTCTTTTAGATTTTTTGTCTCTATGAGATTGTTTTTATTTTGTTCTTCATTTTCAAAGAATATTTTCCTTGGAAATGAATTCTAGGTTGCCAGCTTTTTTCTTGCAGTATTTTGGTAGATATTGTTCCATTGTCACTTGCTTCTGGTTAGTTGTTTACTGAATATGTTTTTTTCCTCTGCTTTTAAGTATGTTCTTTATATTTGGTTTTCACAATTTTTTTTTTAAAGATTTTATTTATTTATTTGACAGACAGAGATCACAAGCAGGCAGAGAGAGAGGAGGAAGCAGGCTCGCCGCCAAGCAGAGAGCCCGATGTGGGGCTCGATCCCAGGACCCTGGGATCATGACCTGAGCTGAAGGCAGAGGCTTTAACCCACTGAGGCACCTGAGGCACCCAGGCGCCCATGGTTTTTACAATTTTGACTATTATATATTTAGATGTGTTTCCTTTGTATTTATCCGTTGGGGTTTATTGGGCATCTTGGGTCTGTGGGTTGACTTTTTTTTTTTTTTTCCCCTAAGAGAGTGAGCAGGGGCAGAAGAAGGAGAGACTAGTAAACAGGCGCCACACTTATTGCAGAGTCTGAAGCAGGGTTTGATCTCACAACCCTGAGATCATGACCTGAGCTGAAATCAAGAGGTCGATGCTTAACTGACTGTGCTGCCCAGGCACCCTGGGTTGACAATGGTTGTTTTTTTGATTTTGGTTCCCCCCCCCCCCCCACTGCTTTTGGAAAGTTCTCTGCCATTTTCTCTTCCAATTACTTTTCTCATCCACTCTCTCCTTCCTCTCCTTCTCAGACTGCAATTATACAGAAACTGAACAGGTTATTTTCTCTTAGGTCTCTCTTCATTCTCATAGCTGCTTTCATTCCTTCTGTTTCCTATTCATGTCTTTAAAGTCATTGAAGTTTTATCCTCACAGTTCCAGTCTGCTTTGAAATATATTGAATTCAACATTATCAATGTCACATTTTTTTTGTTTCTACCATTTAGATTTGATTTTTAAATAATTCCCATGACTTTGTTAAAATATTCTATCTCTTCATATGTTACCTTTTTCATTAGCTCCTTTAGCATTTGGAACATAGCAATTTTAAACTCTCCATCTGATCTTTCCAATATGTTGTTCATTTTTGTGTCTGATTTTATTGATTCTTAACTTTCTTAATCATAAATCATATTTTCTTGTTTTTTAGTGTACCTTGAGCTTTTTTTTAATTGTGTGCTGGATATTTTGTCTTGTAGCAAATGAAGGTAATCCTATTTTCAGAAAGGGCATGGTCCTTTGTCAAGTTTCTGGAGCGGAGTGAGATCAGTCTGATTTGTAGTTGAGCTGGGTCTGGGCTTTGTTGCAGCTTTAGTTTGACTCAGTCCACTCTAGTTTTGGATGTTTTGAAGATAAGATCAGGATTTTCTCTTCAGCAGTGTCTGTTCTCTGACCACTGTGGAAACTTATCACATCTGCCTGCTTTTCACAGCTGAGTTGGTGGCTTTTAGAATTATAGAAGATCTCTTCTTGCTTTAGAGTCCAGCTGCCTGGATTTGGGGGTTCCTGGAGAGTTTTTTTTTTTTTTTCTCTCCAGGTCTGCTGCTTGTTTTTTACACCTCAAGGGAGTTATTGACAGATCTCTATTTCATTCTCTGCTAAACCACTACACCCAGATCATTCATTGGTGATGTTATGCATAAGTTGTCTAGAATCAGTTAACTTTTCACATATCTAACCACTGTTCTTGTATTGTGTTTCTGGAATGCTTTACATTTACTAACTCATTTGGGGAAGTAGTATTTTTCTCCCTTTACAGGTAAGGTATCTGAGTCATAGCCAAACTATGATTTTGAACCTTGACCATCTGTACTTTATTAAATATCAGGATAAAGCCTAGTTCTCTAGTGTCACTGTTGTTCCTATGAGTTAAGTTGGATTCATGTAGCCTGAGGTTAGATTGCACAGACAAACTAAAATGTTACTTTTTGCCTAAAATGGTATCATTCTTTGAAGGAAGAAGTGGAGATAAATTTAATGATCTGATACCAGTGAGAAGTTTTATTAGCTAGGTGAATGAAACAGATGGGAACACAAATAGTTGTATAATACATGCTGCTTGTAACACATTTTTTTATGATATGGGTTCTTTTGAGGGGATTAATTAAAAAATGAATTTTTGGGTGCCTGGGTGGCTCAGTGGGTTAAAGCCTCTGCCTTCTGCTCAGGTCATGATCTCGGGGTTCTGGGATCGAGTCCCGCATCGGACTCTCTGCTTAGCAAGGAGCCTGCTTCTCCATCTCTCTCTGCCTACTTGTGATCTCTGTCTGTCAAATAAATAAATAAAATCTTTTAAAAAGGTGAATTCTTAGTCATTTATAGAAATGAGGAAATGGGGTCTTGGTTATACCCTTTATTGTTATCTTCTTCATAGTATGGTTAAGTACACACAGGTCTTCTCACCTCCTAAATTGTGAGCTTCCCAGAGCAGGCACTGTTTCTGTTTATTTGGGCATTCTATTTTGAAATCTTGTGCCTTGCTTTGTACTGAGATAGAAGATGCTGGTGAAAAGGAGCATGGACTTGTGCTCAGGCAGACCTGTACTTGAACTGCAATTACTACTTTTGTTGGTAGGTTAAGGGTTGGAAAACTATAGCCTGTGGGCCAAATCCTGTTCACTGCCTGTTTTTGTAAATAATGTTGTTATTGGAATATAGCTACACCCATTCATTTACATGTCGTCCTACAATGTCAGAGTTTAGTTGCAACAACTGTGTAGTGCAAAGCCTAAACTAGTAAATATCTGGCCATTTACAGACGAAGCTTGATAGCTCCTGGATTGGATGATTTTAGAAAAGTTACTTAATCTCTTAATCTCAATCTTAGTTTCCTCATAAGTGAAGTGGAATATCAGTTACCTAATAAGTTCATGTTAAGGAAGGGAGGTAAATTATATGATGTTTCTGGCAGGGTATCCAGAATGAATTAGGCCTTTAATATAGCTTTTATTCTTCTAAGAGAAAATATTTATTATTGATAACCAATTTAATAAATCAGTGTCCTGAAGGGGCTCTATCACCCCTATATTCTCGTTCAATTTTTTTAGTGAATTAGAAGATGACCAATACTAGTACAATTAGTGTATTTGGTAGGTATCAACCTTCATGTGTATCATGCATTATATGGATTCTTAAGAAAAGTTGGGGTAGGGGCGCCTGGGTGGCTCAGTGGGTTAAAGCCGCTGCCTTCGGGTCAGGTCATGATCCCAGCGTCCTGGGATCGAGCCCCGCATCGGGCTCTCTGCTCAGCAGGGAGCCTGCTTCCTCCCTTCTCTCTTTGCCTGCCTCTCTGCCTACTTGTGATCTGCCTGTCAAATAAATAAATAAAATCTTTAAAAAAAAAAAAAGAAAGAAAAGTTGAGGTACTTTTCAGGTAAGGATTAACCTTTTAAATTTTAGAATTATCAATTTTGTTGCCTGACAATAAGGTACTATTTAAGAAAGGAAAGAAATGTTAAAAAGTTTCCTATGTAATATTGCTTTTATTGGGTTGGTTATAAGCATAGGCATTTAGTGCAAGTTCATTTACAAATGAATGAATTGACAAGTTGACATGTTTGTGCTTTTGACAGATCAACCCATGAGAGGAGGGATGGTGACTCAAAACAGTGACATAACTGGACATGACTTTTTTCTTTCCTACTTACTTTTTCAAAATTGAGTGAATTGAACAGAAACCATGATATCATATATATCATGTAAATCATATAAGTAACTGCTTGGTCACGAATATTTTTTGTCTTTTACTAGGAAGTATGATTTTTAAAGTAAATTATGGCAAAAATAGCTCCATGTCAAATCATTGTTTTTTTAACTCCCTGTTAAGTCACCAGAGTCTGCAACTTCCTTTCCTTAGTGTCCCAGTATGTGAAAATGATCTTTGCAATTTTTTAATCCTTTGATAGTTTTCAAGATTTTCACTTTGCCCTGTTTTACCATTTTCTCATTTATGTAACAAATTCATGTGGAGGATGTATTCTCTATTGGGTATCACAGTAGAGAAAGAGTAACTTGACAAGTTTTTCCATAGCACTCATCAAGCTTACAGTTTATTCTGGACAGCAAAAAGAATTCCACAAATAGTTAAGAAGAGTAATGAATGAGAAGTAACTGGGCCGGGGATTAGGAAAGCCTTCTCTGAGGAGTCAACATTTAGGCTGAGATGTTAAGGATGTGTTCAGTATAATAAATAACGAATGGTGTAGGGTTTGTCCGATGTGTCTGGGGGCACAGGGTGTCTATGCATGGAGAATAGTACAGTGTGAATCTGGACAAGGTCCAGGCCTAATGATCCTGGCCCTTTGGGACCACATTAAGTACTGAGAAGCATTAAAACCCATTCAGGTGTGTTCCTGGTTGACCTAGGGTGGCTGTTGCAGTAATTTAGGTCTGCTGAAGGATGCTGGGGCTATCCACTTATGTGACAGCATTGATGATGGAGAGAAGAAGGCAGATTTGGACATGGGATTGACAGTACTCAATTGTTTGGATCTAGTATGACAGGGAAATTATGTCTTCCAGCATGAGCTAGAAAGGATGCTTGATGATACTGATAGGAAACAGTGGGGGAGTACAGGCTTGAGAAGGAGGCATGGTTCATTTTTGCACATGTGTTAGAGATGCCTATTGAATGTCAGTCAGATGTATTAGAAAATTAATGTTTGAGTCACTCACTGGCCTTTTGAGAGTCAAATGCCCCACAGGCAGGTGTGGATAGAGAAGCAAGTGGGGTCTCTTACAAAAACTGTTGTGTTTAAAGAGTGTGAAAGAGACACCTGTTAAAGCAAGCAGAGGATCAAAAAGAGGTGGAGGACAGTGAGGGGCATGACGGGTCATAGAAGCCACAGGTGGAAACTGTCAGGCATG
This sequence comes from Martes martes, assembly GCF_963455335.1. Lineage (NCBI taxonomy): Eukaryota > Metazoa > Chordata > Mammalia > Carnivora > Mustelidae > Martes > Martes martes. Next base: position 35,701,914 of record NC_137900.1, read on the forward strand.
ATCAACAATGCTGAATGCCACTTACAGGTCAGGTGAACCAAGGACTTGGAATTATCCATTAGCTTCTGTGACATGGAGGTCACTGGTAATCCCAGAAAAAAAGCAGTTTCATATTATGACAAGTGGGATCTTCTCAACCTCCCTTAAAATCTTGAGTCTGTGTATTCTATTTGAGAGGATTGTCTCCTCCCATTGTGGCGGTGCTGTGCAGCACATGTACCTTTTAATGATCCTCCTCAGGTGCTTTCAAGCCACTTCCATGCTGCTTTGCTGTATTTAACTCTGCTAGCTTGTCCCTTTAGGCTTCTTCTCACTCCTAGTTTCATTAATCAGGCATCTAATGCTCTTAGTGTCTGAGCTCCTCGCCATCCACGGCTCTCCTTTGCTGCATTCTCACTTCGATACTGACATCTTTTTATAGTCAATGAAAATACTTTACCTCATGTTTTATTTTCATTTTCTCTCTCGCTGCAGAAATTATGATAAACTATTGAAAAACTCTTAAAATCAGTCATGTTTTGTGAAATTGTTCTTAAATAATTTGGATATTATTGAATAACTTGAATTACTGAATTTCTCATTTTTAATATTTGGACTGAACTTATACTCTCATTGTGTGCTTCATCAAAGCTATTATGTCAAGGGGCTATAGAATCTGGCTTTGTTACAGAGAAAATCCATCAAGTTATCTCCATGAGCTGGGCTTATAATGGATCCAGATGTATATACAAACACAGGGCAGCTTTTGCTACTCTAACTTTTAATAATAACCCAGGAAATTTCAAATAAATGTGCAGACTTTCCAGTCTCATAAAACCATTGAACATTTCTGGTTGTTTGGGGTTTTTTGCTGCCTGTTAGGAGTTATGCTGGTATATTTATTCTCCTCAGTTGTTTTGGTATTGCTCTCCTCAGAAAAATTAAAGCTATAGAGTTTGACACCCCATTATTAACAGTAGATAAATTAAAGGGATTCTTCATAAAGTTAGGCAAAACTTTAGTTAAAGAAGATCACCTTGGAGAACAGATAAAGAAATTTTATATGTATTGCTTGGAGAAGGGAAAAAAACTCCCAAATAATGTGTAGTTATTTTAAAAAATTTATTAATGTAATAAATTGGGAGGACATCTATTAACATTGAAAATAAAAGTAAGGTTGAAAATAAAAAAAATATTTAGGTATTTAATTTAAAAATTCTAGGTCAGCAAAAGGCATTGCATTGCTTTTTGGTCTTGTGTTTTGATGGACTTTTCATAGAATTGTAGTGAGAAACGATAATTAAATTCTGTATTTGTGATAAAGTGAGTCAGTCATCTTGGAGTACAACAGTCTGTGCCAATCTAAGACATACACAGATGCCCAAAATATAAACTTATGTGGGGAGAAGAAAGGAAAACATTTCATGGTACCTTTTTCTGGGGGTGGATAGCCCAGGTTTATCAGTACAGTTTTTCCAACACCGTTTGCCCACCGACAGAAAGGCCTAAATTATATTTTTATGAAAAGAGTATCTTTCAAAAAGAGCTCCCTGCCAATCGTTAATTGCAGAATGAACCCCACCAATATTCTATTTTGTAGCTATTCTGTAAACACGAATTGGTTTCCCAGAGCACAAGAGAATTCAGTCATATATGTATTCTCTGTTCTAGAATTCTAGTAAATACTCTCCAGGCTACCAAGTGCTCTGTGTCATATCTTTCCCCTGGAGATGGCAAGTGAACATAATGATGATTTCTTCTAGGATATATATATATCAAGAATATTTTTGTGTGTACTCTCACTTTCCCTCCCTTCTTTTTCTTTTCCTTTCTTGAATTGCTCAGAGATAGACCTTTTTGAAGTTCCTGATGGCTTTAATTTTAAAATAAAAAATTAGAATTTATGGGGATATTTAGATAATATTTAGGTAAATAGTAATGATGTCTTTTAAATGAGTCTGATAATTGTGTGTGTGTGTGTTTTTTTTTTCCTCCTAGGAGTGTTGTCTTTGCAATTTGAGAGGGGGTGCTCTTAAAGAAACAAAGAACAATAAGTAAGTAATGTGTTAATTGTGTTCAATTTTATTGTTTCCTTCTCCTCTCTAGAGTGTTGAACCTCTGGGTGGACAGTTTGCTGTATTACCTATCATTATTGGAGATGTTGTTCCAAAGCTTTTGTTGTCCAGATCTGAGGCTGGGATTACGTGCATGTCTTCAGAGACTGTTACTGACAAGAGTCTGTTACTGACAGCTCATTCACCTCTCCTGGTTGAAGGTGGTCTAAGCCTTGCTTCCATCCATGTCTTTGACACCCCTCTTTTACTAATGGTGGTTTGAAGGTGAAGGCACCCTATATCATCTAGGTGCCATTGGAATCCTAGTGTTTAATGTGATGAATCCTATTAGTCTAATAAAAACAGTGTACCTCAAAACAGTGAAATCTGTTACCATCAGATAAATAAAATCAATCATAGTCATAACATTAAAACAAAAAAACTTACTATTAAAACGAGCAAATTAACAAGAAAGTGTATGTTCTTAAAATAGAAACATAGGAAAGATGTTGATTTTATGATTTAAAGGGGGACAGTTGAAGAATATGAAGAGAATCTTGAAAGAGAGAAGTGAACATAAAACAAAGGTAATCTAGTTTTTAATGTGGTTGTTGAAATACATTTTTGCGTGAATTTTATTTTCATGACCTAATTTTAGTATTTAAAATGAGGTCAAAGCATTTTAAATATCCCTTTGGAAATAGAAAAATGTAGAAATGATAGAGGCAGAGATGGTAAGTTGGCATTTAAGGGCCAAATCCAGCTCCAAGATATGTTTTAGTTGACTGAAACACCATTTTATAAATTTGATACAAATTAAAAGTTGAGAGATTTATACAAAATTTTTTTATACAAAAATTTTTATCTGTACTTGAAAAATAATTGTGCATCTCTTTTTGGCAATAACATGTTGGGATGAGGACCTGGCCTACATGGGACAGATGATCCCCACGTTATCGTGATTTACCAGTATATTTGCTTACCTCCTGGCTGGCCCTGCGGGTGCTGGAGTTGGGACCTCCGGTATATAATGTAATGATCAAATTAACATAACTGTGTGCATGTGCACATGTTTCAAATTGCTTACAAGGAAAAGTGAAGGCACTTATCATTCCTGTGTTGATAAAGTTTAGTCTAATAGACTAATTTTTACTTAACTATGGATCTTCCTTTTTCACAGCCCTAGTTAATGTGATTGGCACTTATACTGAAAAGTGTTGCGAGGTCTAGGATATTGCACAGGTTATGTAGACTGTGAGCTGCTTTAGGTGGTTCCTGTGCAGACAGAGGTGGTAAGAACTTCTCTTTCTATCCTTGGGCTAGGAAGGAAGGGAATAATGTTTACTGTAGGATTATAGTATTTATTGGATTTAAAAGAATGCCCTGATGGGGTTGACACTTGTCCTCTCTTCCTGTGGTCTTTGAAGGCAGGATGGAGTCTCATGTTGTCTGAGTGACATTCTTTTCGATGTAAAAATAAGCTTTATGGATATGATAATTCCTTTAAGATGTCTTTAAACCTTAAGAGTCTTTATATTTACTTGGGGCATGACATTTATGATAAACTAAATAGTGATAAACTATGATAAACTAAATAGGTAATTCAGAATTCAGCTTTAAGTAAGAAATGAGAAAACCAGCTAAATTTCATTCCTCCTTATCTCTGGGTTCTTTTGGTTATAGTAGGATTGCAATGAGAAACAATTTAATTAAAGACTTAATCAGTGTTAATTCTTTTAGACGACTTTACTGTTTGTTCTAGTTTTTGTGACTCTTGTTGTATTATGTAAAAAGATTATATGCTATACCCACTTCATACTTTTTATTAAATGAACTAATCTTTTGCTACATATTAATTAGCTTAAGTATATTAAACACCTGTTATAGTTCAGTACCAAATGAAATAGGAAACCTACATTTCAGTATTTTGTAGAGCCAGTGTGGAAAAATACCGTATATTGATAGGATCGAGTCTTTGGTCTTCACTCCATTCTTCATGTTGGAGTGGTAGGCAGGTGTGGTACTGAATCTTTCCAGGTATCACCCAAGAGGTTTAAAATTCAGAGTCTGTTTGTGACGGATTTAGGCTTTTGGCTTGCTTTCTTGTCTGTGTATTTACTCTGTGAGAATTGCCACTGCCTAGCTGAAGTACACAGTATCTAAGTTTAGGGAACTTTTTTTCATGTTTCATGTCTCCTTTCCTGTAGGTGGGCCCATGTCATGTGTGCTGTTGCAGTCCCAGAAGTTCGATTCACTAATGTCCCAGAAAGGACACAGATAGATGTAGGCAGAATCCCTTTACAGAGGTTAAAATTGGTGAGTGGCAAAGCTTCTTTTTTTTTTTTTTTTTTTTACCTCATAAGTTAGTGTTAATTTCAAGTTCGGAATATTTCTTTTAATGTCACATTCTCAAGATAATTTTTCTCTTAGCATCATCTCATTATTCTACCTTTTTTCTTCCTTTAGCCTAAATGTACTTATCTGTACATATTCTTTTCCTGTTATATTGTAGGTATGATATAACCTTCCTCAGTTCTGTTTGAAATGAGGCAAAGGAGTACTACTTTTTCTGGATAGTGTGAATTTTCAAAGCATAGGTCGTCTGGTAAGGTTTGTTAGTAATATACCTGACCTGTCTGTCTGTATGTAAATTGTTTAGTTTTTCTCTCTGGCCTCTCTTTGGTTGTTCTTGACTTAGCAGATTCACCTAATCTGATTCCATCATTTCTTAACTAAGAAATTTGTAGATAAATAGAAAAACTTTTATTATTACCAGGGAATTTTTTTTCATTTACGAATAGATACAGGTCATTTAATTTGCCTAACTCTTTGGCTGATTATCTTCTGACTGGTTTAGAAACTTTCATAAAAATCTTCCTAATGCTTCTCTTTGTTAGGAATATTTTTCATTCCAAGGATAGGCCTTTCATTCCTCAACTGGAGTTCTGTTAAAGTGTGAGCCAAGAAAGCATTAGTTTAGGCCCTTAGAGTTCATATTTAAATAATAATTTTCTCTAACATTACATTGCATGATTTTAAAATACTGGAGTGTGTTTTACATGTGGACTTAATTCCCTAAAATTTCTTCAGTACTTGTTATTTTTAATTTGAGGTCTTTCCACTATAGAATATTTTGGGCACTGTAGCTATAACTTTCTACCAGTCTCTTTCCCATCAGGGAGCTGGGCATATTGTCTCTGGACCTCTGTCACAGGCACCTAGAATCTACAGTCTTTTATTCTCAGAGATGGGAAGGTATACACTGTTGTTTTCCATTATAGGTGCATCAAGAATTTCACATTACTAGAAAATATGTGGTCCTTTACAGACCTGATGATTGTCACTGGCAGGTTTGACTGGTAGCACCAGGGTGCTCAGGATGTGGTAATGGAAGTTTTGTGAATGAAGTGGTTCATTTAAATGGCTTTAAAGCTCACAGTGATTCAGAAGAGAGTAAAAAGTTCTTCAGCTCCTGAACTTCCATAGGAAAGTTTGAAATCTTGCATCTTGGTCATCAGTTAAAAAAACACAAACACATACCAATGAGAATCAAACTAAAAATGTTTGCCAGAAATAAGACTATGAGGTAGGATATTTTAAAAAATGTTGAGTTCTTCACATGTTGAAGAATTTAATGTTTAGTATGACAAATATAAACAAATGTCTTATATTTTAATTTTTTTCTAATTTACAAGTAGTATGTATTTGCAAAAATTCCAACAGTGCATTTAACAATGTCTTTGGTTCTCTATCCTGAGAGATGACTTCTGTTACCAGTTTAATGGTCTTGATGCTTTCCTTTAAGGAGCTATATCCTGGCTAATCTAGTACGTGAATGCTGATTTATTGTTAAACCAGTTCCGAAGGGGTTTTAAGGAAACAGCAGGAAGGACAACATGAGATTGTTTCTATGCCATTCAGAAAGTTATATTTAGAAATTTGACATCTGAAGTGGCAAAGCTTACTGTTTTCTTCTTGGTGCTATGCCTCATTTTGATTGTATATATCACATGCTCTTTACAGAATGTCTTACACCCTTAAACAATTGATACCTTGAAAAGCATATGTTTTTACTGAATTTAAGATCACCCAAAGTCTACTTCTAATGGCAGTGTAGAGCTGTTTATTCACATATTTGGGTGAAATTAGCAGGCTATAGATCAAAATTTTTTCTGTTTTTAATAGTTTTATATGCATGGAGAGTTTCTTGGTATTTATCAAGTGGTACTTATCAAAATGCTCACAGTGGTTAAGTGGGAAAATACAAAGAGAGACTTCATTTTGGGGGGAAAAAAACCTCAAAAATTCTGTTACACTTTGAAAGTGAGCAACAACCACAAGTTTAGATGACTTTTTTACCAAGAATTGTTAAGAAAGCACCATCACTGTGGTGAATCTCCCATCAGATAGCGTCTGTGACCAGTCTTTCTCATTTAGTGATCAGACTGTGGTGTGGGATGCTCTGCCCTATATGTACAGTCAAGAGTATGCTTTCCTGACATTAATATTGTGTTAAAGTTTAAGTAATCTATTGGTACGTGACCAACGTTAGATGTAAGTATCAGTTTATTTCACCAAACCGTATTACCTTACCTTGCCAGGTACTTAGTATACATTTTTGAATAAGACATTGTTCCTGTCTTTTAGCATCTTACAGTCTAGGTGGATGTTCTCAACTTAGGCTCTATTGACCTTTAAGACAATTTTTTGTTCTGGGTGACTGTCATGTGCATTGTAGATTGTAGCATCCCTGACCAAACAATGCCAGATAAGTTTTGGGAGACAGTATCATTTCCATTTGAAGACCCACCCACTGGTCTATAGGGAAGACATATATATATAAAGAGGGAATTTTAACTTTTGTCATTTTCGGACAGAATATCTTAGTTGAAAGAAATAAGTTGGAGGCTGTGAGAGAACGGAAATTCTTAATTGTTTTTAAAAGTAATCAGAATTTTTTTTGGCAAATTGAATTTATTTGCAAATAAGAAACTCAGCAACAGGTGTGTATTTACTACTGTGTAATTATTATATAATTTGATTATTTTAACATTACTTGTTCTTATAAAAACTGAACAACCTTGAATTGTAATCAAGTGGGGGGTGTGTGTGTGCACATGCACACACACAGTAATTTTGAGTAAACATGGAATAAAAGGCAGCAAATTGTTACTTATTATTTCTGCTTCTGACTTAAAATTACTGTGGCTGGAGAGTTTGATCACACAATACCAATGGCTTCTGCCTTTTTATGGTTTCCTCTTAAAAAATTGTGGTAAACTTAAGCACAAGTCTTTGTAAGTGGTTCCCAAATCATTGACGGATGAAGCAGCCACAAGGGGGACTCTGAGCCTCAGCCCCGTGCCCACTAGGTGGTGCTGCTGTACCAGTTTTTCATCCCATTGCCCTTAAATCACCTCCCTAACAACTGCCAATATTTGGGGGGGAGGTGGGGGAGGTGGTGTGTGTATGCGTGTGTGTGTGTGTGTGTGTGTGTGTGTGTGTGTGTGTGTGTGTCAGAGAATGAGAGAGAGAGTGATGGAGAGATGGCACCAAGAAAGGGAAAGTGCTACTGACTGTGCATTCAAAATACTGAATTCCAGAGGGCAATTTTTTAGTTCAGTTTTCATTTAGTCATAGGAAAGAACAGTTTTCCCTTGGGGCAAGTTAGTGTTTTTCTGTATAAGTAATAAGCAACACTAGTAACAGCTAGTAACTGCAAGAGGCTTAAAAAACAGCTGATGGCAAACAAGTTTAAAATGTCTTCTGAAGTATGAAAGCTGTATATTTTTAAAAATAATCATTATTATTAGTCTTTCTAGAACATGGAATACTGGAATTTATGCAGAGGTATTTGAATGTTTTGGTAATACTGTTGTTAGCCTTTTATTTATTCATTGGTTCAACTTGCAGCTTTTGAAATACCTTTCTGTTCAATTATTTGTGTAGGAAGATTTTTTTTTTTTTTTTTTGTAGAGGATATAAGAAGATTTATTTACTTTAGTAGATTTTTCCTCTTACTTATAATGACCATTTTTTTTAAAAAAGAGGCAGCAAATGGAACTTCTAGTGCTCATGAGTGGATTATGTTGATCCTAAAATGCTTTTATGAAGAACCTTTATCTCATCCAGCTACCTTGTTTGGTAACATCACAGGTGTGGTCTCTGCTCATTAGATAATTAAATGGACAACAATGATGACACCAGACTTCTTTTCAAGACAATGTCTGTAATTTTGTGTGGTTGATCATTTTAAATAAAATACATTAATTTTTTTAAAAGCTAAACAAAATTTTCCAATACCTTCTCCACTATCCAGTGAACATCAGAGCATTGGTGTCTGGTAGGACACAGGATGAGTAGGATACTGAAGACATTCCTAACCCATCACTTGATCCTATGCTCAGGGAAAGCCAGGCTAGGAGTTTGTTTGAAGTCATAGGCGATGGGTATACCTGAAGACAAAACCAACAACAACAACAACAACAACAACAAAGAAACCTGACTTCACATCATACAGATTTTAGAATTTACTCAATCATTTCCTTTTCTTAATCCCTTTCATCTTGTTCCCTGTACTAATATAATTGGTTAGCCCTGGTCATAATTGTATCTCTGGAAGAAGAGCAAAATTGTACAAAGTTGAGAATACAAGAAAAGGAAATAGATATAAAACACACATGAAGTTAGAATGTCTTTTCTTTTTTATTTTCACGATGGAAAAAATATAGGTAAAAATTATCAGGAAGAGGGGTTAAGGACAGAAATTTAGAGAGGACAAACAATATATTCTTTTTATAGTAGAATCACACAGAAGACAGCAGTATTGTCTGCTGAAATAATCTTCAGTATCAATGTTATCGTTTGGAAGCAGATCCCCAAAAATCTTTAAATTTGATTATAAAATTTAAGGGAAGACCATTTTAAGAACCTAACAAAAGGAGTAAAACAGCATGAAGTTCTGGTATTTGTTATGCACTTACCATGAATGTCTATTACATATGTCATTCACTTCTTGAAGATTAAGTTAATTAAATATCTGTGGAATTGATATAAATAAAACAGCAAGGCAGGCTATGGATTCTAAGAAATCTTGGAAAATTGGAGCAGGCCATTAATGCAGCCATTAGTTTAAATTTTTTTTTCTGTTTGGAGAGGAAGTTCTCAAATAGAAATGTTGTAAGAATACTTAAATATTAAATTACATGTGTCAAAGCTTATGATGTTTATCTTGATAGCTGTCATTGCATAGAAATGTTGGTCATTGACCACACAGCCATCCTTACAGTGGCATAGCACAGTGCCTTTGGTTTCTATGTGTGTGGACATTCCTAAGATTTTTACATTTGAAATCCTATTTTTGCAACCAAATAGAGGAAGAAATGAATTTTAGAATAGCTTAAGTTGCCCCCAGGCCTTCAGTGACCACTGATATATATTTGACGGGTAAACCAAGCGCAGGCACAAGTGTTCCCTGAGTGAAGAACATTATTTTGAAAAAGAATTTACACTGCAATGATGACTGAGCTACAAGCCTTTCAGTATCTGGCTGAGACCAACTATTCTGCTTAGAAGCCTCTATACACTCTAAAATTTGTACCTGAAGGCAAATAATAGTGAACTTGAAAGCCAGAGATTATAGTTTTGAAAGGTACATCAATTCTGAAAATAGAGTGGTTTCACTGAGGTATTCCAGCTGAAAGTTGAATCAAAGGAAAAAAAAAAAAAAAAAAAAACCATCCAGACTTCCTATTTCTTAGAATAAGGCACTTGTTCTCTTGTTAACTGGCTTACGTTATCAGATGTATTGAATACTAAAAATAGAATAGAGAGAGATGGGGTCTGCCTCATGTGCTGTAAGATCACCCTCAGTCCTATTTAGTTAATGTTACAGCAATGTTAGAGATCGGCTTCGTCTTCTTTCTAGAGAAATCATGAGTGTATTTGACAGAGCCTCTGTTAATGCATTTCGGGAAATGTAAAAACGTAATTATCTTTCATCACTTTAAAAGGAAAAAAATGCATTGGAAAGGCAATCAAAAATGTCATTATGTTCCACATTAACGCATGTACTGTTTTATTCACATCTTCAGTTATTTTTAAAGACCAAGAGGAATTCTAAGAAAATACTAAACATTGACCATGATGAGTGACTTTATTGTTTAAATGCAGTTGAGGAAAAATTTGCCTTAATAAAGTGAACTACTGAAGGAGGAATAAGTTATACTACAAATGAAATAATGGTGTAGTGTGTTCAGCTCTATTATTTAATAACTTCAGTATGAAATTTATAATATCATTAAGACCGTTCTTCAGAATTTCAACATACATTGTATCCTCAACTTTGTAAGATTTTTAAATAAGTTTAGTGTAAAAAAATGTATATTAGTAGCTGTATAGTTCTTAACTGTCAGAATGATTTGCTACAGGGACTAGATCCTATTGCAAGCTGTCAAATTTGTATATTGCTGTAATACCAAACCATAAAATCTTTTGAGTAAAATGGAAAATGTCAGATAGGCATGACTACAAATAATATACTTTCTGAAGGCTGTAGACATCTATAGGAGAAAATGTGTAAATGCATGAAATGTTATCTTGTTACTGTGGATTTTCTTTATCTGCTGAAAGAAAACTCGGAGGCAAAAGGAAATTGATTGGAATCTTTAAATTTTTAGTTTTGAACTCATTTTTCCTGGGGACTAATTCTTAAAACATTATTAGATAAGTAGAACTTCATATAAGTCATGATTTAAGAATATTGTAAGAGAGTAATCTTATTTTTTAGCTTGCATTGCTGAATGGTTCATTTTTTTTCTGATCTTGTCTGTGTGAGTAGTGATTACTGACAGATCTTTTAATTGAATTAGTGAGCTGGTGTTGGGGTCCCAGAGATGGGATCACTCCCTTCACTCCAACATCAACTGGGCCAATTTGAACAAACACATGCCAAACAGAGGCAGCTCCTATATGGCTCTAAACAAATCACAGAGTTTTGCTTGGTCAACAGTGAATGACAGCAAGGAGGTTATAATTTTTGAGAGATATAGTCATTATTGTAAAAGAGTGGATTCATTATTATTTGTTGTTCTAATACTTTAGTATTAATTAGGTTGTTTATTCCCTCAAAAAGGCATCTTAAAAATCCACAAAAATAAGTTATTTAACATATAACTCTGGTATATTTTAGGCATATTCGCTCAATTTAGTGGTGTCATTTTCTTCTTTTTTTTTTTAAGATTTTATTTATTTATTTGACAGACAGAGATCACAAGTAGGCAGAGAGTCAGGCAGAGAGAGAGAGGAGGGGAAGCAGGCTCCCCACTGAGCAGAGAGCCCGATGCGATGCGGGGCTCAATCCCAGGACCCTGAGGTCATGACCTGAGCCAAAGGCAGAGGCTCAACCCACTGAGCCACCCAGGTGCCCAGTGATGTCATTTTCTAACATGAGCTCATACATACAGGTATCAGCACAGTTTTAGTCAGTCATAGTTTGGACTTACTGATTTAAATATGAAAGAGTCTTAGCTTTCATCTGTATTACTGTTTGGATCATGCAATTCTAAGTCTCTGTTATATTGAGATTAAGACTATTTGAGTCCATTGTCTTCCACTTAGGCATGCTTGCCATGCAGATTAACTTCTCTGAACCTATCTATAAACTGGGGTGGTTGTGAGGATAAAGTAAGAATAATGGAATACTGGAATACAGTTGCCTTCAAAGTAGGTCATTGCTTATGGCTAATGACTCATAAATCTCTGTGAGCTGCCTTTTGACCAATCAGGAACAGAGCAGATAAATATTTCTGCTCTAGAGGGAGTAGATTCCTGGTGCTCTCTCATGTTTATTCATTTATTCAGTAGATATTTATTTAGGATTTGCTATGTGGTTAGGTGATAGATTTTATTTCATTTCAATTTTTATAGATTTTACAGAATAATAGAAGTTATTGAACATTAGGCAAGCAATTGCAAAGCAGTATGTGGAGATCTATTGTAGTGAAATCTGGAATTCAGTGAAGGACCTTACTAGGTTCGAGGTATTAGGGTTGGTAATATAGAGGTGGAGAAAAACTTCCTAAAAGAAGCATTGCTTAATAATGCTTAATCTGAGACCTGAAAGATGAGAAGAGCTAGCTGGAGGAAGGGTCAGTATGCTTAGTAGCCTAGAAGTGGGAGGAAATTGTGAAGTCTAGGAAATGAAATTTCAGTACAGGTGGAGCATGAAGTATAGAGAGGGAAAGATGAATCTTGAGAGAAGCCACCTCAGATGAGATAGAACTGTGCTCTTCAGCATGGCAACCACTTGTGGCTGTTGAGCATGTGAAATGTGGTTAGTGTTATCAAAGAACTGAATTTAAACAATTTTGGGGCTTTTCTTGTTCTCATTCACATCCACATACCTCCCACTGCTAGTCCAGCGGATCCTCCAGAAGTTTAGGCCTAACCACAGATACCGAGCAATAGCATGCAGGGCCTGTGTAATACCTAGCCCTGAAATATGCCTCTGTTGCACGGTCCTCACAGCAGTTGTGCTTCTCCAAGTGAACCCTGGCTTAGACACCTCCCAATTAATTTCCACTCCTTTAATTAAGTAGCTTGAAGCAAGTGGGCAAAGGGCTAATGTTGGCAAGAACTAAAATTTCACACTCCCCTTTTATTTTAAATTTTATTTAATTTTAAATAAGCTAAATTTAAAAACTGGAGGCAGCATAAACACATGAAACACAACTATAATTTTGGTAGGTACACATTTCAAACACCCTTGAAAATTTAGTATCATAATTGAGATGTGCTATAAGTGCAAATACACAGCGGATTTCAAAGACTTAGTATGAAAAAAAGAATGCAAAATATCTCTAATTTTTATATTGGTTACATGTCAAAATGATTAATATTTTGGATTTCTTGAGTTAAGATATATTCTTAAAATTAATTTCACCTGATTCCCTCCCTCTCTTTCTTTCTTTCTTTCTTTCTTTCTTTATTCTCTCTTTTTCTCTTTCTTTCTTTCTTAAAGATTTAATTTATTCACTTAAGAGAGAGTGAGAGTAGACACAAGCAGGAGGGAGAGGGAGAGGCAGCGAGAGAAGCAGACTCCCCCCTGAGCAGGGAGCCTGACACAGGGCTCAATCCCAGGACCTAGAGATCATGAGCTGAGCTAAAGGCAGATACTTAACCATCTGAGCCACCCAGGTGCCTCCTGATTCTTTTTTTATTATAAAATATACATAACGTAAACTTTTCATTTTAATCATTTTTAGGTGTATAGTTCTATGGCATTAAATGTGTTTATATCTCACGCCCCTGTATCTTTAGAATTCTTTCATCTTCCTTAAACTAGGCTTACTCATTGAACAATAATTTCCCATTCTTTTCCCCATTCTTTCCTCTCTTACCTGTTTTTTAATGTTGCTCCTATAATATAAAAACTGCATGTGTGGCTTATATTGTATTTCTAGTAGACAGTGCTATCCTAGAGGATTTTGTATTTAATTATGAAGTATAATAGTAAGATCATATTCATATTTCAGAAAGGCATTTTGCTTCTAGAGTGGAGAATGTATTCAAGAGAGCAGGACTGGAGTTTCAGTGATTTTGGCATGAACCTGGGGATGGAGAGAAGTAAACTCACCAGAGGCAGGGTAAGCTAGGTGTGGAAGAAGCTGGGTTCTGGCATAAGTAGCTTGCATAGAGGTCATGCTGTGCATAGGGCTTATCACCACAAAGTTTAGGGGCAAGTACATTTTGCACATAAGTCCCTGTAGTTCATCTGGTGTGGCTCAGGAGAGAGATGTGCCAGAATCCCACCTCTTATGGGTATGTAGCTATTTAACAGCTTGCTCCTAGATTGTTAGGGCTAGAGGCATGTGACAGTCAGTGACTATTACTGGTCAGTCATTCAGGCGGTAGTGAGCAACTGGGCTTTGTCTGGATGTGCATTTGGTTCAAGATAATATCGTATCTGCCACTCTAAACTCTTGTTTGAAGTGTAACAGTCAAGGTGGTATCAGGACCACAAGTTTTATTTAGATTCTTTCTTAGGGTAAGAAGAGAAATATATTGAAAATGACAACCAAACCTATAGAAATGAAGTAGTCTGACTTGCAAAAAGATGAACAAGAAAGAAAGTGTAGTGTTCTCATGAAAAATAAATGTGTCCTGCAACCAGTAGAAACATAGTCTACTCTGGGATTTGTTGCCAAGATGTGTGCCCACAATATGAAAAAGGATTTGCTGTAAAAATCACATGGGGTTGCTCAAACCCATGATAAGGTATTTATTTCAGGTTTGCTTCTTGTTACAATTTCAATTAATTTTAGTTTAAAATCATCTTTTCAAAAAAATCATCTTTTCATTAATAATTTTTGAGATAAAACTGCCTTTAGGATAAAATTTTAAATCATGATTTTTTTCATTCAGAATATAAAATATGTTTCATTTTTCTTTAAAAACAAAATATTTTGCTTTAAATAAATGATAAAAGTAGTAAAATAAATTGACCACTTTTCATTATAGGAGTAGTGCTTAAGGTTAATTAACACTTAAACATTATTTTCCTAGAGCCATCTGTTGTTCCTAATTGATTTAAAATTAATTGATTTTAAAACACTTTTTCTCTATAGACAAAGCAAGAAAATATTGTGAAATCTTTTCACTAAATAGCAGATTTTTTTTCAGTAAAAATAATTGTGACACTCTGGCAAGAGTATAATTTTAATAGACTAATGAGCCAAGTGAGCCTCCTCTGATTTTTATAGTGATAAATTGACTATGTCAAAATTTGCAATCTAGTCTGGTGAAATATTTTACTATGAAAGTTTAATTCTCATTTTTTATTTATGAAACCAGGGTAGTGTCACACTAGCTTATAATATGCTGGCCATTTGGTGTGATTTATTTCAATGAATGTCACTTGTTGATGTGTTTAGTGATTGTTGACCTATATTTAATTCTAAAACTCTAAGTGGTGTGAAATGTAATAAGTCAGCAGCTATAGTTAAAAAAACCAAAAAACAAATCATGACCCACAGATTCATTTAGCTGTCTTTTCTTAGTTTTAATGATGTCACAACTTTATATTTGACAGCTCTTGATTTGGGGGCAATGGAAGAATAACAGATTTCTTTACTGTTGTGGGAATCAACTTAGAATAGTTTCTACTACAAAGCATATCTTAAAATGTAATAAAATAGTCTTTTATTACATAATTTAGGAATTCCAGCCTGTCATTTTCAAGGTTTTGAGGAGAATTGTGGAATAAAGAGTTTTTCTTTCATTCGTTTATCATTCTTTTAGTCAATAAATACTTATGGAACTGATCATGCATCGCATTTGGTGCTCGATGACAGGGTGCATGAGATGGATAGAGTCATTCCTCTTTTGGGATTTATATTCTGGAAGGATTTAGAAGTAGAACTTCCAAGGATATGGTTTGTTCTTTGGGTCGTTTTGAAAGGCAGAAGGGAAGGGCTATAGTAGAGCATTGGTCTAAGGTATTTCTTCACAGAGGGGTTGAAATAGGCTCTTCTATTTTCTAATGTCAGGGTGTTTATCTCATGTAGATAATTTCTAACAAATGGATAAAAATATTAAAAATGTACATCTTTCAGATATGAAATTAGTTTGAGATAATTTTAGAAATAATAAACATCTTTAAAAGCTTAATTTAAAAATAGTGGCTTGTTATAAAATTTCAGATTAGTCATAGCTCACAACACAATGAAATATGAATAATAAAACATTCATAATAATGAAAAATTATTTATAATATGGACTGTTTCAGATACCACCATGTCTTGGAATTGCTCTTTTTTGTTTTGTTTTGTTTTTTCCCATTTTATTTTATTTCATTTCTTTTCAGTATTCCAAAATTCATTGTTAATGCACACACCCAGTGCTCCATGTAATATGTGCCCTCCATAATACCCACCACCAGGCTCACACAACCCCCACCCTTCTCCCCTCCAAAACCCTCAGTCAGTTTCTCACAGTCCCCAGTCTCTCATGGTTTGTCTCCCCCTCTGATTTCCCCCAACTCACTTCTTCTTTCCTTCACCCAATGTCTTCCATGTTATTCCTTATGCTCCACAAGTAAGTGAAACCATATGATACTTGACTCTGCTTTACTTCACTCAGCATAATCTCTTCCAGTCCTGTCTATGTTGATACAAAAGTTGGGTATTCATCCTTTCTGATGGAGGTATAATACTCCCTTGAATATATAGACCATATCTTCTTTATCCATTCGTCCATTGAAGGGCATCTTGGTTCTTTCCACAGTTTGGCGACTGTGGCCATTGCTACTACAAACATTGGTACAGGTGGCCCTTCTGTTCACTACATCTGTATCTTTGGGGTAAATACCCAGTAGTGCAATTGCAGGGTCATAAGCTAGCTCTATTTTTAATTTTTTGAGGAACCTCCACACTGTTTTCCAAAGTGGTTGCACCAATTTTCATTCCCACCAACAGTGTAAGAGGGTTCCCCTTTCTGCACATCCTCTCCAACACATGTTGTTTCCTGTCTTGTTAATTTTGGCCATTCTAACTGGTGTCAGGTGGTATCTCAATGTTGTTTTGATTTGGATCTCCCTGATGGCTAATGATGATGAACACTTTTTCATGTGCCTGTTATCCATTCATATGTCTTCTTTGGAGAAGTGTCTGCTCAATGTCTTCTGCCCATTTTTTTGACAATGATTATCTGTTTTGTGTGTGTTGAGTTTGAGGAGTTCTTTAGAGATCTTGGATATCAGCCCTTTGTCTGTAGTGTCATTTGCGAATATCTTCTCCCATTCCGTGGGTTGCCTCTTTGTTTTGTTGACTGTTTCTTTTGCTGTGCAGAAGCTTTTGATCTTCATGAAGTCCCAAAAGTTCGTTTTCACTTTTGTTTCCTTTGCCTTTGGAGACAGATCTTGAAAGAAGTTGCTGTGGCTGATATCAAAGAGGTTACTCCCTATGTTCTCCTTTAGGATTCTGATGGATTCCTGCCTCACGTTGAGGTCTTTTACCCATTTCGAGTTTATCTTTGTGTATGGTGTAAGAGAATGGTCCAGTTTCATTCTTCCGTACATAGCTGTCCAGTTTTCCCAGCACCATTTATTGAAGAGACTGTCTTTTTTCCAATGTATATTTTTTCCTCCTTTGTCGAAGATTATTTGACCATAGAGTTGAGGGTCCATATCTGGGCTCTCTACTCTGTTCCACTGGTCTATGTGTCTGTTTTTGTGCCAATACCATGCTGTCTTGGTGATCACAGCTTTGTAGTAAAGCTTGAAATCAGGCAACATGATGCCCCCAGTTTTGTTTTTCTTTTTCAACATTTCCTTAGCAATTTGGCGTCTTTTCTGGTTTCATTTTTAAAGAATTGAGGGATTTTGTTGTTATTTCTTTTATACTGCGCAGTAAAAGGCATGAACTCAGTACTGCAGTAGAAATTTGCTTTAAAATTTCTCTGGGAAGAGGCCATTCAGAGAGAATTATCCTTTAGTATTACCCCTTTCCAAATAAGAATTTTAGTGGGCAGTTCAACTTAGAACTAAGAGGGAGATTAATGACCCAAATGTTTTTAGACACAACAAAAAAATTAATATTTCTAACTCTTCAGTACTGTTTCTCTAAGAATCCTTTTTTATAAGGTGAAAATGAAGAAGCCAACAACATGAAAATCACTCCTTTTCCTGGCTGGTCCAGTGGTTAATATATGTGCATTTTCAGGCTTCTCAATTTGACAGGGGCAATCACCATTTAATTTCAAAATTCCATTTATCTTAGTGATAGCCTTAGAACTTACTGAGTCTTCTTTTCCTGTCTGTGACAGCATTACTGCGTCTCTGCTCTTTGCCACACACTGATTTGGGGCTCCCTGCCCCAGAGCTCCAGCACATGACACCACTGCAATGTACATTCTGCATAGATAAGGCATGACAGCCTTTTAACCTCAGCTTGCTGTGCATGCAGAGGGTGACAGCCCACCTGCACTGGGGAAAGCAAACAAGCTAGCATGATGTGTTCATCCTTAATCACATTCTATTTCTCTCAGAGATGTTTCAAGAAAATGACAAGCCAAGCTCAGAGTTCAGGTTATCGGCCTGAGGCACACAGGTGCAGGGCATCTCTATAGCCAATAAGGCTAAACTGTACCATTTAGCTTTGATTTTTTAATTTAATGTTAGAATTTTAATATATAGATCATGTATGGCTCTTGGTCCTTTCTTTAAGGACTTACTGTTTTAGTTATAAAAGTAATGTGTTTCTCATCGAAGATTAAAAAAAAAAGTAAGTGTATAAAATACACAAATGAAGGTTGTCTTCAGATCCATGGCACTTCACAGAAGTGGTGATGTTCCATATATTGAAGTAATGATTTTTGACTTTTTTCTATGGAGAAAACAGCCTGGAAGAATGCAGCATTTTTCCATCCTGTGTTATCATTAAGAGTGTATTTCAATAGCATACTATGTATATGATAGTCATATATAGGCAGAGTCCCAAGCAGACTCCACATTGAGCACAGAGCCCCACGCAGGGCTTGATCCCATGACCCTGAGACCATGACCCGAGTTGAAACCTAGAGTCAGCAAACTGACTGTGCCACCCAAGTGCCCCAAATTTCATTTCTTTTAGGTATATTCCTAGGAATAACATTGCTGGGCAAGATGGTAAATTGCACGTTTAACTTAATTTGCCAGACCGTTCTCCAGCATATACATGATAGTCAAACACATGCATGTAAACCTGTTTTATAAAAATGTAATTGTTTTATAAAAATATCAGTCTTAAAGGTAGTTGTGTTGTTCCTTTCCTATGGTCTGTGAACCTACCAGTATCCCTAACATTTCACATGCCTTTGCTTATCTCACCCATTTTGAAATTTTTCAGTCTACATTCTTGAAGGTTTTTTTTTTTAATTTTTAAATTTTTTAAAATTTTTTATAAACATATAATGTATTTTTATCCCCAGGGGTACAGGTCTGTGAATCACCAGGTTTACACACTTCACAGCACTTACCATAGCACATACCCTCCCCAGTGGCCATAACCCCACCACCCTCTCCTGACCCCCAGCAACCCTCAGTTTGTTTTGTGAGATTAAGAGTCTCTTGTGGTTTGTCTCCCTCCTGATCCCATCTTGTTTCATTTATTCTTTTCCTACCCCCCAAACCCCCGACATTGCATCTCCACTTCCTCATATCAGGGAGATCATATGATAGTTGTCTTTCTCCGATTGACTTATTTCGCTAAGCATAATACCCTCTAGTTCCATCCACATCGTCGCAAATGGCAAGATTTCATTTTTTTTGATGGCTGCATAGTATTCCATTGTATATATATACCACATCTTCTTTATCCATTCATCTGTTGATGGACATCTAGACTCTGTCCACAGTTTGGCTATTGTGGACATGGCTGCTATCAACATTCAGGTGCACGTGCCCCTTTGGATCTCTACGTTTGTATCTTTGGGGTAAATACCCAGTAGTGCATTTGCTGGGTCATAAGGTAGCTCTATTTTCAACTTTCTGAGGAACCTCCATGCTGTTTTCCAGAGTGATTGCACCAGCTTGCATTCTCACCAACAGTGTAGGAGGGTTCCCCTTTCTCCACATCCTTGCCAGCATCTGTCATTTCCTGACTTGTTAATTTTAGCCATTCTGACTGGTGTGAGGTGGTAACTCATTGTGGTTTTGATTTGTATTTCCCTGATGCCAAGTAATATGGAGAACTTTTTCACGTGTCTGTTGGCCATCTGGATGTCTTCTTTGCAGAAATGTCTGTTCATGTCCTCGGCCCATTTCTTGATTGGATTATTTGTTCTTTGGTTGTTGAGTTTGCTAAGCTCCTTATAGATTCTGGATACTAGTTCTTTATCTGATATGTCATTTGCAAATATCTTCTCCCATTCTGTCAGTTGTCTTTTGGTTTTGTTAACTGTTTCCTTTGCTGTGCAAAAGATTTTGATCTTGATGAAATCCCATTAGTTCACTTTTGCCCTTGTTTCCCTTGCCTTTGGCAATGTTCCTAGGAAGAAGTTGCTGTGGCTGAGGTCGAAGACATTGTTGCCTGTGTTCTCCTCAAGGATTTTGATGGATTCCTTTCTCACATTGACATCCTTCATCCATTTTGAGTCTGTTTTCTTGTGTGGTGTAAGGAAATGGTCCAGTTTCATTTTTCTGCATGTGGCTGTCCAATTTTCCCAACACCATTTGTTGAAGAGGCTGTCTTTTTTCCATTGGACATTCTTTCCTGCTTTGTCAAAGATTAGTTGACCATAAAGTTGAGGGTCTATTTCTGGGCTCTCTATTCTGTTCCATTGATCTATGTGTCTGCTTTTGTGCCAGTACCATACTGTCTTGA
This sequence comes from Martes martes, assembly GCF_963455335.1. Lineage (NCBI taxonomy): Eukaryota > Metazoa > Chordata > Mammalia > Carnivora > Mustelidae > Martes > Martes martes. The sequence goes on from NC_137900.1 coordinate 35,722,306, forward strand.
TGATGACAGCTTTGTAATAGAGCTTGAAGTCCGGAATTGTGATGCCACCAACTTTGGCTTTCTTTTTCAATATTCCTTTGGCTATTTGGGGTCGTTTCTGGTTCCATATAAATTTTAGTTCCATTTCTTTGAAAAAAATGGATGCGATTTTGATAGAGATTGCATTACATGTGTAGATTGCTTTAGGTAGCATAGACATTTTCACAATATTTTTTCTTCCTATCCATGAGCATGGAACATTTTTCCATTTCTTTGTGTCTTCCTCAATTTCTATCATGAGCACTTTATAGTTTTCTGAGTATAGATTCTTTGCCTCTTTGGTTATGTTTATTCCTAGGTATCTTATGGTTTTGGGTGCAATTGTAAATGGGATTGACTCCTTAATTTCTCTTTCTTCTGTCTTATTGTTGGTGTAGAGAAATACAACTGATTTCTGTACATTGATTTTATATCCTGGCACTTTACTGAATTCCTGTACAAGTTCTAGCAGTTTTGGAGTGGAGCCTTTTGGGTTTTCCACATATAGTATCATATCATCTGCAAAGAGTGATAGTTTGACTTCTTCTTTGCTGATTTGGATGCCTTTAATTTCTTTTTGTTGTTTGATTGCTGAGGCTAAGACTTCTAGTACTATGTTGAATAGCAGTGGTGATAGTGGACATCCCTGCCATGTTCTTGACCTTGGCGGAAAAACTTTCAGTTTTTCTCCATTGAGAATGATATTTGCAGTGGGTTTTTCATAGATGGCTTTGATAATATTGAGGTATGTGCCCTCTATCCCTACACTTTGAAGAGTTTTGATCAGGAAGGCATGCTGTACTCTGTCAAATGCTTTTTCAGCATCTATTGAGAGTATCATATGGTTCTTGTTCTTTCTTTTATTAATGTATTGTATCACATTGATTGATTTGCGGATGTTGAACCAACCTTGCAGCCCTGGAATAAATCCCTGATCATGGTGAATAATCCTTTTAATGTACTGTTGGATCCTGTTGGCTAGTATTTTGGTGAGAATTTTCACATCTGTGTTCATCAAGGATACTGGTCTGTAATTCTCTTTTCTGATGGGATCCTTGTCTGGTTTTGGGATCAAGGTGATGCTGGCCTCATAGAATGAGTTTGGAAGTTTTCCTTCCATTTCTATTTTTTGGAACAGTTTCAGGAGAATAGGAATTAATTCTTCTTTAAATGTTTGGTAGAATTCCCCTGGGAAGCCATCTGGCCCTGGACTTTTGTTTGTCTGGAGATTTTTGATGACTGTTTCAATCTCTTACTGGTTATGGGTCTGTTCAGGTTTTCGATTTCTTCCTGGTTCAGTTTTGATAGTTTATATGTCTCTAGGAATGCATCCATTTCTTCCAGATTGTCAAATTTGTTGGCGTAGAGTTGCTCATAGTATGTTCTTATAATTGTTTGTATTTCTTTGGTGTTGGTTGTGATCTCTCCTCTTTCATTCATGATTTTATTTATTTGCATCCTTTCTCTTTTCTTTTTGATAAGTCTGGCCAGGGGTTTGTCAATCTTATTAATTCTTTTGAAGAACCAGCTCCTAGTTTCGTTGATTTGTTCTATTGTTTTTTTAGTTTCTATTTCATTGATTTCTGCTCTGATCTTTATGATTTCTCTTCTCCTGCTGGGTTTAGGCTTTCTTTGTTGTTCTTTCTCCAGCTCCTTTAGGTGTAGGTTTAGGTTGTGTATTTGAGACCTTTCTTATTTCTTGAGAAAGGCTTGTAATGCTATATATTTTCCTCTCAGGACTGTGTTTGCTGTGTCCCACAGATTTTGAACCGTTGTGTTTTCATTATCATTTGCTTCCATGAATTTTTTCAGTTCTTTAATTTCCTGGTTGACCCATTCATTCTTTAGAAGGATGCTGTTTAGTCTTCATGTATTTGGTTCTTTCCAAATTACCTCTTGTGATTGAGTTCTAGCTTCAGAGTGTTGTGGTCTGAAAATATGCAGGGAATGATCCCAATCTTTTGATACCAGTTGAGACCTGATTTATGACCCAGGATGTGGTCTATTCTGGAGAATGTTCCATGTGCACTAGAGAAGAATGTGTATTCTGTTGCTTTGGGATGGAATGTTCTGAATATTTCTGTGATGTCCATCTGGTCCAGTGTGTCATTTAAGGCCTTTATTTCCTTGTTGATCTGTTGCTTAGATGATCTGTCCATTTCAGTGAGGGGGGTGGTAAAGTCCCCTACTATTATTGTATTATTGTCGATGTGTTTCTTTGATTTTGTTATTTATTTGTTTATATAGTTGGCTGATCCCATGTTAGGGCCATAGATATTTAAAATTGTTAGATCTTCTTGTTGGACAGACCCTTTGAGTATGATATAGTGTCCTTCCTCATCTCTTATTATAGTCTTCGGCTTAAAGTCTAATTGATCTGATATAAGGATTGCCACCCCAGCTTTCTTCTGATGTCCATTAGCATGGTAAATTTTTTCCCACCCACTCACTTTAAATCTGGAGGTGTCTTTGGGTCTAAAATGAGTTTCTTGTAGGCAGCATATTGATGGGTTTTGTTTTTTTATCCATTCTGATACCCTGTGTCTTTGATTGGGGTATTTAGCTCATTTACATTCAGGGTAACTATTGAGAGATATGAATTTAGTGCCACTGTATTGCCTGTAAGATGACTGGTACTGTATATTGTCTCTGTTCCTTTCTGATCTACTACTTTTAGGGTTTATCTTTGCTTAGAGGACCCCTTTCAGTATTTCCTGTAAAGCTGGTTTGGTGTTTGCAAATTCTTTCAGTTTTTGTTTGTCCTGGAAGCTTTTTATCTACCCTTCTATTTTCAATGATAGCCTAGCTGAATATAGTATTCTTGGCTGCATGTTTTTCTCATTTAGTGCTCTGAATATATCATGCCAGTTCTTTCTGGCCTGCCAGATCTCTGTGGATAAGTCTGCTGCCAATCTAATATTTTTACCATCGTATGTTACAGACTTCTTTTCCCGGGCTGCTTTCAGGATTTTCTCTTTGTCGCTAAGACTTGTAAATTTTACTATTAGGTGACGGGGTGTGGATCTATTCTTATTGATTTTGAGGAAGGTTCTCTGCACCTTCTGGATTTTGATGCTTGTTCCCTTTGCCATATTAGGGAAATTCTCTACAATAATTCTCTCCAATATACCTTCTGCTCCCCTCTCTCTTTCTTCTTCTTCTGGAATCCCAATTATTCTAATGTTGTTTTGTCTTATGGTGTCACTTATCTCTCAGATTCTCCCCTCGCGGTCCCGTATTTGTTTGTCTCTCTTTTGCTCAGCTTCTTTATTCTCTATCATTTGGTCTTCTATATCACTAATTCTCTATTCTGCCTCATTTATCCTAGCAGTAAGAGCCTCGATTTTTTATTGCACCTCATTAATAGCTTTTTTGATTTCAACTTGGTTAGATTTTAGTTCTTTTATTTCTCCAGAAAGGGCTTTTATTTCTCTGGAGAGGGTTTTTCTAATATCTTCCATGCCTTTTTCGAGCCCAGCTAGAACCTTGAGAATCGTCATTCTGAACTCTAGATCTGACATATTACCAATGTCCGTATTGATTAGGTCCCTAGCCTTTGGTACTGCCTCTTGTTCTTTTTTTTGTGGTGAGTTTTTCTGCCTTTTCATTTTTTCCAGATAAGAATATATGAAGGAGCAAATAAAATACTAAAAGTGTGGCAAAGACCCCAGGAAAATGTGCTTTAACCAAATTAGAAGAGCTCCCAAATTGTGGGGGGGAAAGGGGATAGAAAGAAGCTTAGGAAAAAAAATTAAAAAAGAAAACAAATAAAGAAAAAATATAAAAAAGGAAAAAAAATGTGACTAGAACAGGGTCACCCACTTAATTTTGGGAGTATTTTGGTCTCTTAGAAGAAACTACATCCCAAAATTTTAAAGATTGAAAAACATATATGGGGTAAGAACAATGAAGGGATGGAATATGCCTATAAAGATGAAAAAAAATTTTTTTTTAATTTCTAAAAAAGGAGTTGATAAAGTGTGTTGGTTGGGAGAATAAAGAAAAAGAAAGTGGAGAGAATTTGCTCGGGCTGGAGACTAGAACAAGCCCGGAGCTAGATTTAGGGTATATTTTGATCTATTAGAAGAAGTACCCCAAATTTTTTAGAAAAAGAATCCTATATGTATACAAAAAATAAAGTTAGATACAATGAAGGATAAAATATGATTATAATAATGAAGGTTCAGAAAAGGTTATTATTATTTTTTTATGAAAGGTATTGTTATGATAAACTAGTTAAAAAACGTTAAAAGAGGAGAGGGTAAAAGTTAAAAACAATTTAGCAGAAGAAAAAAATGAAATAAAAATTAATTAACTGCAAGACTAAAGAATAATGGGGAGAAAGCCATGAATTCCACGCTTTGCTTTCTCTTCCTCTGGAATTCCGCTGTTCTCCTGGTTAAGTGAAATTGGTCTTGGCTGGATTTCTTGTTGATCTTCTGGGGGAGGGGCCTGTTGTAGTGATTCTCAAGTGTCTTTGCCCGAGGCGGAATTGTACCACCCTTAACAGGGGCCAGGCTAAGTAATCGGCTCCGGTTCTCTTTCAGGAGCTTTTGTTCCCTGAACGCTTTCTGTAGAGTCCTGGAGGACAGGAATGAAAATGGTGGCCTCCCAGTCTCCAGCCCGGAGGAGCCAAGAGCTCGGGGCCCCTCTCCTTAGTGCGCCCTCAGAAAAAGCTCTCGATCACTTCCGTCTACCTGGCCTCCGGCCGCGCTCCGAGCTCACCCAGCCTGTGACCAAGCGTCTCTGTCTCTGGCACACAGCTCCACCTGGAGTCTCTGAGTCCCGCAGATCCCTGAGCTCTTCCGGGGGTGTCTCCCCGGATCTTGTGGGGACCCCACTCACAGAGCAGTGGCCTGTGCCATGGATTACGGTTCAAGGTAACCCTGAGTTGAGAGCTCACTCCTCGGCTCTGTCTCTATAGCCGGCTTCCCCGCTGTAATACCTGTGAGCTCTGTGGCACTCAGACACCCCCGATCCTTCTGTGACCCCGTGGGACTTGGGGCCACGCTGACCCCGTGTGGGCTTCACCCTGGTTTAGCCTCTGGAGCGATGTCCCCTCAGTGGAGCAGACTTTTATAAGTCCTGATTTTGTGCTCCCTTTTTCCGCCACTTGCCAGGAACCGGCCCCTCCCCCCACGGTCTATCTTCCTGTTACTTTGGATTCACTTCTCCGCCGGTCCTACCTTTCAGAAAGTGGTCATTTTCTGTTTCTAGAATTGTTGCTCTTCTTCTCTTTGCTCTCCTGTTGGATTTGTGGGTGTTCGTAATGGTTTGTTAAGCTATCTAGCTGATCTCCTGCTACCTGATGTCATCTCAGCCTGCTACTTCTCCGCCATCTTGACTCCTTTTTCTTTTTTAATATAATTCAATTACCTGAATTATACTAAAGGTAGTGCTGACTGGTCCTGGTGAGAATTGGAACACATTTTCTCGTACACAAAACATTAACAATGATTAAGTACCGGTAAAGTTTGCAAATGTTTAATTTTTTAAAAGAAACTCTTTATTTTTAAATAATTACAGATTCACAGGAAGTTGTAAAGATGGTATATTCTTCTATGCTCTTCTTGCACTGTCCTTCTTTGGTTGCATCTTATGTAACTATAGTACAGTATTAAAACCAGGAAATTGGTATGTGCTTATTAGTTCTGTGTAGGTTTATCATGTGTATAGCTATAACTTTATTACAAGGAAATGCAGTTCTCTAATCCTCCTTTTGGAAGATCAAACAAAAATATTAGCAGTGTATTTGGCTTGTAGCATATGTGAAAGTAAAAATAACTCTTGACACTTGACATAAAACCCTATAAAAATTGTGCAAAAATTTGATCTTACAGTTCACCAGAGGACAAATATGGATAGTGCCTAAGCACATGACAAGATACTTAATGTCCTTATCCATTAGGTAAAGCAAGTAAAACCACAATGCGATACCACTACCTATCTGTGGAGTAGTTAAAATCAATATAACTGACAATACCAAGTGGTGATGCCAACGTGTAGCAGCTAGAACTCACTTACACTGCTGGTGGGAGTGCAAAATGGTATAGCTCTGCTGGAAAAAAGACTCGCAAATTAAGCTAAATATGCAATTTACCATGCCGCCCAGCAATCCCACTTCTAGGAGTTTACCTAGAAAAAATGAAATTTGGGGGCACTTGGGTGGTTGACTCTAGGTTTTGGCTCAGGTTATGATCTCAGGATCGTAGGATCAAGCCCTGCATTGGGATCTCCACTCAGTGCAGAGTCTGCTTGGGACTCTCTCTCTCCCTTTGCCCCTCCCCACTTCCCGTGCTTGCTCACTCGCTCTCTTTCTCTAAATAAATAAATAAATCTTAAAACAGGAAATGAAATTTTATGTTCACACATTTATAGTGGCTTTATTCATAATCACCAAAATCTGGAAACAGCCCAATTGTTTTCAGCTGGTGAATAAATTAACAAACAGTGGTATATGCATACAATATAATAACACTCAGCACTAAAAAGAGACAAACTACTGATACCATCCATGTGGATGAATCTTAAATGCAGCATGCTAAGTGAAAGAAACCTGACTCAAAGACTCCATACTATATAATTCCATTTATATTACATTCTGGCAAAACAAAGCAAAACAAAAACAAAAACAAAAAAAAGTCCAAAGCAAAACAAAACAACCCCCCACCCTCCAGCACCCACACTACTATAAGGACAAAAACAGATTAGTGCAAAAACTGTGTAGGGGTAGAGTGGTTGACTACAGAAGGACCCAAGGGAATTTTTTGTACTGGTAGAACTGTTGTATACCTTAATTGTGGAGGGTGTTGCATGACTGAATTTTTCCGTCAAAATTTATAGAAGTGTACACATGAAGGGTAAATTTTACTACAGTTAATTACATTGTAATTTTAAAATTGTGTATAAAACTTTGCAAGGTCCATGGTGGGTGTTAACACCATGGGATTTCTGCCCAGCATTCTAAATGTCAAAATGAAGAAATTCAATGAGCATGGGTAAATGGCGGGAGTAACTATGACTTTTTTAAGATCCGCCAAATGTCTTGTCTTTCTATTAATGATGTACATAAATGATTGAATGAGATTCCTACTCTCCCTACCTCCTGTCTAGAGAAGCCACAGCCAAGAATAAAAATTAAGTACAAAACTTTATCTTTAATATTACCAAATTGAAGGGGTACCTGGCTGGCTCAGTTGGAAGAGTATGCAGCTCTTGATCTTGGGGTTCTATGTTCAAATCCCATGTAGGGTATAAATACTACTTAAAAACAATAAAACATTTAGGGACACCTGGGTGGCTCAGTTGGTTAAGCCACTGCTTTCAGCTCAGGTCATGATCCCAGGGTTCTGGGATCAAGTCCCACATCAGGTTCCTTGCTCAGAGGGGAACCGGCTTCTCTCTCTGCCTCTGCCTGCCACTTTGCCTGCTTGTGCTCTCTTTCTCTCTCTGAAAATAAATAAATAAAATCATTAAAAAATATATTACTAGATTGACTACAGAAATGACTAACAAAACTAATGATAACTCAGTGGCATAAGAAGGAAAATGTGGTGAAGAAAAATAGGAGAGGAAATGAAAGAATGGAGATGAAAGTAGAAAGGGAAAGGTTTTGGGGATTAAGAGGTAAAGTCCATGACTGTCACATCCCACCCCAAACTCAGTGTTTACTCTCCTTCCTGACAACACTGGACTTTCAGAAGGCTTTTCACATAGATCTCCCTCCATTCAGAAAGTTCTCACCTCAGGTAGTTACTTCGATAGCTAAAATCCTACTCCCAAAATCATTCGTTAAGAAACGTATTAATCTTAGTTTCCACTGCTTCATCAACATATCATCTCATGGAGGAGTAAATGAAATATTTGTTATATTGGCACATTGGCTGGCAGTGAGTAAGTTTCAGTAACTAACAACCATGAAGTGATGGTTTTAACTCTTATTTAAAAAGAAGAAATCAGAGGTTTAAAGTTGTTATGTTATATAGATAGAAATCGAAGAGCTGTGCTAAACCTTACCTCCTGACCCAAATCCCATGTTATTTAGGCTGTATTGTCCACCGAGTTAGGTAGCTCCTTGATCTTTTCACAGGCTTAAAACAAGCACTGATGTGTTGAAGTTAATTGTTTCCAGTATTTTCCATGAAGACGATCATCGCAGTTTGGGTATATAACCTGGTTTTTGTTTTATTCTGTTTTGTTTTCCGTTTCAGAAGACATTAAATGTATAGTACTATAAATGATGTCTATGTTATTTAAGTCCTTTGGAGAAATAGGTTGCCAGAGAATCGAAAGTATTCTTAAGTTTAAAAATATTCTTACATAGTGTCATTAGACTTGCAGTGCCCTTCAAACTCCAGTTCACTCTTGCCTGTTGTCAGATCTCTTAGAAGGGTTTGACAAACAGTTGGTATGTCAGAGACAGCTAAAGCCTCAGAGAGGTTCATAGACACACGTAAATCTATCATCTAAATAAACTCCACTAGTGGCAGGTGTCTCAGAACTCGAACTCACGGTGATGTGGGCACATGGGTTTTGTTAACCAAAAACAGCATTTTAACATTGACAGCTTTTAAAAAGACAGTTCTGGACAGGGATTTGCTATCTGAAAAACTCTAAAGGAATCTTGCCTTCAAATGAAAAGATTGTACTGGAGCTCACTTTATAGAGAAAAGAGGGATGTCATTATTGGGTTTATTTCCTAACATCTGAATCTTTTACGTATATAAACAATTTTTATATAAGCTGTTCTTGGAACTCAACCAGAGTGAAAACTTTGGTTATAGAAAGTTATGTACAATTAAGATTTGACCATTTTGGTTGTGTTTTTTTTTTTTTTTAGTTTCATTAAAAGATAATATTTACTATTTTTTAATTTATTATTTTCATCTTTATCTTTTTTTAAATTCTTTTTTTTCTCACCATAGCGCATACCCTCTCCAATGTCCATCACGCAGCCATCCCATCCCTCCCACCTCCCTCCCCTCCAGCAATCCTGTTTGTTTCCTGAGATTAATTTATGCATGTCAAGCTCACATTATTTCCTTTATGTTAAAAAAAATGCAGATACTTTTAAAGCATTCCAGGTACATATTAAATTGGACACGAACATCTCATCTATCCACCCTTTGCAATTTTTATTATTTGTGAGTAACCCTAAAAGGCCAAATCCTTTTAGTTAGTAGTCTTGCTGAGTCTTTTGTGGCTGCTGTATAAGGCATTAGCCAGTGACCCTAGCTTTGACATGTGTACACACAACCAGCATTGACATGTGAACATAACCTTGTTTCTTCTGTCCATCAGAATACATGTTTTACATGTAAAAGTATGTGTTCAATGGGTTTTCATGAATTTGGGAGTTTCCAGAGGTCTTGGGACATCTGACAATATCTTCTACTGTATATAGTGAATAGATGATTTCCACCCTTGAAAATGAGGGTCTCCCTTCTTTATATTTGTGAGGCAATGAACAGATTACCCTCTTTTCAAGCAAAAGAAGGGATATGAAATAATTTTTTCCCCAAGTGGACCCCAGAAGAAAGCACCCCAGTTGTGATGGTGACATGATAGACAGTCAGGAGACTGTCAGTGAAACAGTTCTGCATTTCGGTATTTTGCCAGGGCTCCCCCAAAACAGATCCCAGAGCTTACTACCTCTTTGTGTGTAATAAATTAGTTGTAATTCTTTCTGTTTATGCTGAGTTTTAAATGCCTTCTTTTTTATTTAACAAACCCGTATCATCAGTTTGATCATACTTATCAGGAAGGACAAGCCAGCTGGTAGAGAAAAGAAAGACCCCATCTCTTGTACACTTTATTTAGTTATTTTTAAAGATTTTTTTTGGAGGAGATTTTTATTAGATCTTGGGTGCTATGATTTGTCTGGTTAGTATTCTTAAAATGAGTCAATCCTCACTTGTTCCCCCTCATGGAAAGCAACAGTAGCAGCATAGCTTTTGGGGGAAAAAAATGATAATTGTGGCATGTGAACCGTGCACTGGGTACTTTGCCCAGTGCCATCATAAGCATCATCCTTGTGGTCCTTGACATTTCTGTATCCATTCATTATTTCTGTTCCCCCTTTGCCAGACCCTGTTGTAAGGCATCCTACTGTAATGAAACATCAGTAAAAATAACAAATCCCACAAGTTCTTGCTTTCAGACTTTATGCTAGGCTTTATTCTAACTCATTTTTACTAGAAACAGTTGATTTTAAGAAAATTGAGATATATAATAATTCTTTTGCAATATATGTGTAGGAAGTAGTTGAACTGGGATTAAATTCATGTGTATTATTCTGAAGCTCTTGCTAAGTACATAATATTCGTTAATGTGTAGCATATTGGGCTTTTGAAATTTAAGAGATGTTGAATTTTTTAGGGTACATTAAGGAGTCTAGATACTGAAAAATAAAAATAATACTGAAGGCTCACTGTGAAAATGGCAGTTCAGTAGGAATGGAAAGTTGCATTGGCATGCACCCCAAATCTTGTTTAAGATGCTATTTCTCATCTTGGATGGGAATAGCCAGCATAATCTCTAGGATGGGGTCACAACAGCCTGAGCTCCTGCTTGAGTCACTCCATGGATTTTTTTTCTAAGATAATATGTCACCTGTCATTTCCCCCTGGAATCTTAGGACTTTGTGCTCAGTTATTTTTGTTTGTTGACCTACTCTGTGGATAAAGCTACTTCTTTTGCCTAGTGTACTATCCTATCCTGGAATCTCTCTTTCCTTTGGTAATTGAGTCCAACATATATCTGATTACAGCCTCAAAAATGATGATCGGAGTCAAAATCTTTCCAATACATGGAATTAATGATTTGGTACATCCTGGGATTACCTCCCATAGCATGGAGCGATTTTAATAGGAATCTCAGAAGTAACACTGTTAATCCTACAGCATATCACATACCCAGAGGCTTGTTTCCTGGGGTTGTACTTTGTATTTCAGCCTGAATCCTGCCTTCCTGTAGCACATCAAAGCAACTGAACATATTTTGAGTTTTGGTGAAACTGTCACTCATTCAAGTTCTGTCTGGGAGATATATATTTTTCTTTTGCTTACTTGAGTATAGTTGACACACAATATTATATTAATTTCGGATGTACAGTATATGAACTCAACATCTCGTATACATTATGCTATGCTCACCACAAGTGTAGCTACCACCTGTAACCATACAATGCTATTATAATATTATTGACTATATTCCCTATGCTGTGCCTTTTATTCCTATCACGTATTCATTCCATAACTGGTAGCCTGTATCTCCCATTCTGTTCACCCATTTTGCCCATCCCCCCAGTAAAACATCCTTTTTTTCTCTGTATATGTAGGTCTAATTCTGCTTTTTGTTTGTTTATTCATTTGTTTGGTTTTTTGGATTCCACATGTAAATGAAATCATACAGTGTTTGTCTTTCTCTGACTGATTTGTTTCACTTAGCATAATACCCTCTAAGTCTGTCCATGTAATTGCAAATGGCAAATCTCATTCCTTTTTATGGCTGAATAATACCCTATTGCATGTATGTACCTTATCTTCTTTATCCATTCATCTACTGATAGACACAGGTTGGCTATTATAAATAATGCTGCAGTAAACATACGGGCATATAACTTCAAATTTGTGTTTTCATTTTCTTTAGGCAAATACCAGCTAGTGGAATTTTGGGTTGTAAGGTGTATCTATGCTTAGTTTTTTGAGGAAATTCCTTACTGTTTTCCACAGTGGCTTCACCAATTTACATTTCCACCAGTAGTACCCAAGAGTCCCTTTTCCTCCACATCCTTGCCAACACTTGTTATTTATTGTCTTTTTGATTTTAGCCATTGTGACAGGGTGAATTAATATCTCAGTGTGGTTTTGGATTTGTATTTCCCTGGTGATAAGTGATGGTGAGGATCTTTTCACATGTTTGTTGGCCATGTGTATGTCTTTTTTGGAAAAATGTCTATTCAGTTCCTCCGCTCATTTTTAAATTGGATTGCTTGCGTTTTTTTTCATGTGAAGTTATATACTTTTTTTTTTTTAATTTGATAGACAGAGATTACAAGTAGGCAGAGAGGCAGGCAGAGAGAAGTAGGGAAGCAGGCTCCTTGAGCTTTACATATTTTGGATATTAACCTCTTATCAGATGTATCATTTGCAAAAAATCTTCTCCCATTCCATGGGATGCCTTTTAGTTTTGTTGGTGGTTTCCTTCACTGTGCAAAATGTTTTTATTTTGATGTAGTCCCAATAGTTTACTTTTGCTTTTGTTTCCTTGCCTGAGGAGACATATCTAGAAAAAAGTTGCTATGGCTGATGTCAAAGAGGTTACTGTGTTCTCTTTTAGGACTTTTATGGTTTCAGGTCTCACATTTAGGTCCTCCTTCCATTTTTAGTTTTATTTTTGTGTATAAACTGCATTTTGATGAGGAAAGAAGTTTAAGAGACATTAGATATGCAGAATATTCCTAATTTTTTTCTTAAATGAACAATGAAAAGACTCTAAATGCCATATTGTGGTTGCCTCTGGATGACGGGATTTTTTTTTTTTTTTAAGATTTTGTTTATTTGTGAGAGAGAGAGAACATGAATGGGGACAGAGGGAGAAGGGAGAAGCAGACTGCCCACTGAGCGGGGAGCCTGATGAGGGACTCAATCCCAAGACCCTGGGATCATGACCTGAGCCAAAAGCACACACTTAACCAACTGAGCCATCCAGGCACCCTGTATGTTGAGTGATTTAAAAAAATTTTTTTTAGATACACGTTCATGTAATTTGCAGTTCTTATTATTTTTTAAGATTTTTACTTATTTATTTGACAGAGAGAGATCACAAGTAGGCAGAAAGGCAGGCAGGTGGTGGAGGGGAGGGGAACAGGCTCCCTGGTGAGCAGAGATCCCAATGCGGGACTCGATCCCAGGACCCTGGGATCATGACCTGAGCCTAAGGCAGAGGCTTAACCCACTGAGCCACCCAGGTACACATTTGCACTTTCTCTGAAAGAAACTTTGTATTGCTTGTAAAATCAGAGGAAAAAAGGTAAAGTTTATAAAATTGGAGAACATGTTATTTAAATATCCTGGCCTTTTATTTGATTTTTTGTTTTATGACCTCAGTAGGAGGGATATGGGACAAACTGTAGCCATGGTAGTGTCCACTGGTTTCTTCCCTTTGGTTTTGAGCACAATTACTCTGAGTAATTTTTTTTTATTTCAATTTTGGACACATTTTTTTCTTAGTAATGTTCACAATTCCATATTCATCTTCTTATTAATGGTTCCTTTCAACATGGAAGGTTCCCTTTTGATGTCTTCGGTAGTAATTTTCAGGGAATTCTTGTTTTATTTGCTAGCTAAGACCAAGATCAATATTTTTTATGATTTTCATTATTGTCTGTCGTTTAAGAAGTATGTGGCTTAATTAAACTGAATATAAATTGCCTTCAGTGTTTTCTAGAGGTTCCATATCCAAAAAAGAACTTGAATTCAAAATGTACTAAAATTTCTATCTTTACTTACTGTTTCTTAATATCCTGAAATTAGCCTATTCTTGTTTGTCAAACATAATTTACCTGTGTGTTAGGAGTCCCCAAACCACCCCCAAGTTCAGTGATGCACTGGGAGGACTCATAAGACCCAGCACATAGTTATGCTCACAGCTGTGATTACAATGAAAAGATAGAAAGCATAGTCAGCCAAGCAAAAAAGGATTGGGGATAAGTTCTGGAGGAAACCAGGGGCAAGCTTCCAGAGTCCTCTCCTAGTGGGAGGGTCACACAGCACTCCTTATGGCCCCTGGAACCAGTTGTGACAGTACCTATGAAATGTTGCCAACCAGAGAAGCTTGTCGGAGAATTGGTGCCTACAGTTTTTACTTGGAACTGATCATGTATATGGCACCCTTTCTGCCTAGCATATGCCAAAATTTCAGACTCCTGGAAGGGAAGCAGGCATTAACCATACTGTTTGTACTGTACAAACAGTACAGGCACAGTCACTTTTATTAGGGAATGGGCGGAACTCCTGAAATTCAAGTTGTCAGACAACTGCCAGGGGCCAACCTTCTAAGCAGGATTTTCAATGAACAGCAGTCCCAGGCCTGCTGTGTGAACTCCTTTCTACACAATGTGGGATAAAAAGCTAGAAATACCCATTTTTACACCTAAGGCAAAATTGAGTTTGCTAGAGTAAAGAATGGCCCCACTGTGTGCATTAACCTCTGTGAGAGTTACTTTGGACATCTTCCCTTTAGCTCATTTTTCACCTCTGCAAAGTGCACTGATACTTTGCACTTTAGAATTCTGTCATCCTAGGGGCACCTGGGCGGCTTAGTCGGTTAAGCATCTGCCTTCGACTTGGGTCATGATCCCAGACCTGCTTGTGTTCTCACTCTCTCACTTTGTCCATCCCCCCTCCCCAATAAATAAATAAATAAATATCTCAAGAAAAAAAGAATTCTGTGATCCTTTATGTTTTCTGATACTTTATATGTCAGGGACTAAAACTGTAGTCCACATGCCATAGAGTTATATGAAGACTGTCTTAGAAGTCCAGTGCAGTGATAGTTCTGAGACAAGTAAGTACCAGACTCTCAACTTTTGTATGTACTCTCTCCTTAGATTGATCTGTATGAGAATGAGTGTTGGAATGGGCCACTGGTTCTCTTTTCCCCTACTGTTTTTGCTTTATAGAATAATTGCATTACTTTCAAGTAGATAAGCAAAGGGATAGTCGTCTTAAGAGAACAAGACAAAGACAGATTAGGTGATAAATACTGAAGTAAACAGCACATTATTTCATCTAGGCGTTAGTTTATTGAGAAAGTCGTGACCTTATCTACTAGCTGCCGATTAAATCCCATGGTCTTCTCTTCCTTGGTCCGCAGCTTTGGTCCACATAATCCAGTCTCCCTTGCAGGTTGGAGCTCAGCTAAAGCTATTATGGGAGCAAAAGTGATGGATATCACTCCCAGGTTTGGCTTCTTAATGCCCCCATATATTCTCTTCCTTACGGTTTCTGGAATGGAGTTGACCCAGATTGAGACCCCAGAACCTAAATGTTGAATTGATAGCACTTTTGTCTCTGAATGACTGTAGAGGAATTCTGCCCCATTGAACTATTTGCCAGCCTGATACTTTTATGTGAGTCAGAAATGAATTTCTATTAGGTTTAAGGTATTATGTAGTGGAAGCCTATATTTTACCTTAAATACTCTTTGTTATCTCTTAGAATTAGAATCTAAAAATGAGATGCTTGATAAGGGAATATATATTAATATATTTATTTTATTTTAAAAATGAATTCTACTTATTCTGAGAGAAAATAAAACAGTTTTGGCCGATTGGTTTGGTAATGATGGTTACCTTTGTCCATTGGGTTATATATGTGTATACATATATATCAGATACTTAACATAAATTATATTTAATCTACAGTCTCAAAAGTTTGATAAAATATATTTAAAACATATATATAATTATAACTTGGATTTCTATGTTGGAAAATAATACCCCTTAATTTTTTTAATCCTCAAATAAATGTATACGGTTTAACTTTAACATATGCAAAAGTCTTTTTGGGAAATGTAAGCAAAAACATTTGAAGACTACTACTATCTAAGGACGACTGCTAACAAGTAGTTTAAACGAGTCTTTGTTGACCTGATTAATAAATAGGCAGTTAGTTATTCACTTGTGTAAATGAGCTAAATGTCCAGGGCAAACCTAAAGCAAACGGCAGAGACTAATGCTACAGCTTGAACAACTTCTGCTATTATAACTCTTCCAAATTACTCTCTTAAAATATTTGTAGATCTCATCAGGCAGGTAAATGGAAAGGTTGAGTAAGTGATCTTCTTGTAAGAAAAGTGTATGCGTAGTGGGATTACTTCACTTAGTGCTGCCAGTAAACCTGAAATTTTATTGTTCCTTCTCCTTTCCTGAATCTCTTTTATGTGCTGAAGAGACACATAGATATGGGATGGACCTCGGGACCTGGGCCAAATGTTTGTAGGGAAGAAATTGAAGAATAACTCGGTGACTAAAGTGCTAAGGGAAAGACTTAGTCTAACAGAATGCAATTCCCTAAATTTATGGTTTGGGAAGGCTGATGCCTATAGGGTTTTAAATAAGGTTTTAAGGGAAACATTCCTACTTGTGCTCCGTACAACACACCAAACTCACTGCAAGTAAGGAACAACAGAGGGAAACCTGAGCATATATCCTCCGTGCAGATATATAAAAGATCAGAGGAAATCATCAGCTCTCATAGGTGGTACTGCCCCAGTGACTGAAAATATCTCCAGGAGTATGTCCCTGGCATTCATCCACTTTGAAGATGTTGACAACCATAAATGCCAGAATCACATGTGACATTTCTGTTGAAAAACATTGAACACACCCCATGGGCCCAGAGCCTGCAGGGGTAATGGGGAAATCTGGGAAGTAGAATAATTGCTTTGCATGAGGAAATATGATGGAAACTTGATGAGGAAATATGATGGAAATATTCCATGTTGATAGAAGGAATCCTTTGGGTTTCCGGTGTCTGCAAAACAAGTGTCTGAAGTTCTGGAGAGGAGTTCAGAGAGGCAGTCAGTAGAAGGTAGGCCAAGTACTAATAAGGAATGGCTTGTGTTACTTCAGAAACTCAAGGGGTAAGGTGAATATTCCAAATTTCTTGCACTCGTTTAGAGATTTTGATCCAATTTAGAGATTGGATAAGGGCAGGAGTGAAAGAGCTAATTACTGGCTAAAGAGACTTTTAGGAAGGTATTTAGGTAGATGATGTTTAAACATCAGGTACCTTTCACTTGGCTTGACCTTTCTCCCTGTGAATGAATGGTATCATGGTGGATCTGAGAATGGAGTCATCAAAGAAATACTCCAGAGACTTCCTTCTCTGGAAGTTCTGTCTCCTCCAGAGCAGAGACTTCGCCTGTTTGTCTTTGCATCACTAGAGCCTCAAGTGGGGCATGAGTCCATACCCAGAAAAGGTTTAAGTGATGAATGAATGGATCAGTTAGAAGATTCCCCTCCACCCTTGTCCACTAGAATAGCACAGAGGGACTCAGACGAACGCTCCATTAGGAATAGTGTGTGCTCACCTGTGTTTCATTTCAGGATCCCTAGCAGGTAAGATTCAGGATGAGTTAAGAGGAGACCCAGTCAGGCATTGTCACTGATACTGTGTTCAAGGTAAAACACCAGGGGCAAAGGCATCCCATTTAGAGTGACCCCATAAATGCTCACTGGTTCTTCCAGAGCCTTGCAGTTTGGGTCCTCTCTGAGGTTGATGATGGAAGGGATAGTGCTTCCCTTATATCCATTTGTAGAGGCAGAGCTTTGACTGCTTCCTGCCTGTGAGTCCCAGCATGCCTCCAGAGGACTGCAGGCAGTCTTTTTCCTGTGAGAGTCTGCTTTGCTCTTGTAACCAGTACTGTCTGCTGACTTGACACTTCATCTTGAGACTGCTGGGTTGTCACACTCTGCTCCGGATCTCACACTGCTTCAGAGCCACTTCCTTCAGGGCAGGATGATCTATAGGGAATAAAAAATGAAATGGGCAATTTTGTCAAGCATTTGCAGTAGCAAAACAGAGAGCTGACAATAGGGGCTTATGTCTTTGTTCAAC
Organism: Martes martes; assembly: GCF_963455335.1. NCBI lineage: Eukaryota > Metazoa > Chordata > Mammalia > Carnivora > Mustelidae > Martes > Martes martes. Next base: position 35,739,948 of record NC_137900.1, read on the forward strand.
AGAATGAATGATCAGGTTGTATGCAATAAAAGGAAGTTGTCAGATTTAAGAAAAGTGATAAAATATAGCACCAAACATTACAGGCTTTTCCCTTATTTAATATTTATGTTCCTGGCCATTGTTAGGGTTCAGTCTCAAGCAGGGATGAGACCTGCAGTTCCCTATTGTGTATTTTCCTGAAGAAGTGAGGACAAATTAATTATTTATCAAATAAGTGGAGTTCTGTCAGTTCACCAGCCTACAAGTACTCAACAGTTCAAGAATATTTTCCCCCCATTCTGAATCAGTGTTTTGTGAGTGTGTTCATATATATATATACTTATATAACACACACACACACATAAAAATATATGTACTTAGTATGTGTGGATATATGTATATCAGGGGAAAGGGGTTGGTGATATTTACTCTGGCTGTGTCTTTACTTTAGCTCAGAATCATTAGAAAATCTAGATTGACATTTCTGTGCAAAGGTTAGAATACCAGGAGGGATCTTCTTGTCCTAGTTCTGCTGCTTGCTGTGAGACTTAAGGCAAGGTACTTAACCTCTAGATGTCTATTATTATTTGCTACCTATAAAATGAGATAATCATATCTAACATCCAAAGACATAAGGAATCATGAATTATCACATGCAAAGTGCCCAAGGCAAATGGAGGTTAAGTTACTAAGGAGACAAAGTAGTATTGTTTAAACAGTAAGATTGTTAGATTATATCCCTTCCTTATCATCCCTTCTCTCAAAGGAAAGATAGGAGAGGTCTTTCTACTGTACCTCTGTGGGAATTGGAGTCCAGGTCAGTAAGGGGTTTTTCAACTGGGAGAGGGTTGAATGAGTAAAAGCATTGTGTAGAGACAGGACTAAAAAGCCTTAAAGAATTACAGGAAGGATTCAACGGGCAGCCCATGGTATAGCCATAGCAAAAAGTTACTCAGATCATCCCCTTTAGGTCCCTATAATCAAGTGCCTAGGGAAGACATGCTCTGAGTGACCCAAGTATTCAGTGCCGTGAGCATTTTAGTGAAAATAAGCTTAATGGAGTTAGTTGGTTGCTTCTAATGTACTGGGGAATGTAGGGAAAGAAAATAAGGAGCATGGGGCTTTTAATTTAATGTCAGTGGTAATGACCTGTGTGCTACTAAACTGAAGCCTTACCCTGCGTGATGCCACCATCTCGGAGAATGGCATGGTTCTGATAGAACTTGCTCCCTCAGCCTGGATCGCATATTAAAGAAGGCCCAGAGCAGAGTCACAACCAACATTCAGCATGAGCAAGAAACAAACTTGTATTGTTAGCCACTGAGGTTTTGGAGATTGTTGCTACTGGAGCTTGAAAAAAGATAATATAAAGTCTGTTATCATATGCTTTTGGAAAATGCTCCCATAATGTCCTATAGAAAGCATAATGGACTTGTTCTTTAATAGATGTTCCAAGAATTGATTATGTCCTAATTCAGGTCTCCTAACCATTCAGGAAGCTGCTACCATAAATGTTACCCAGTACACATTGTGTGTATTTTAAATAACCATTCCACTTATGCACTGTGTGATATTGGTGAAGATTCTGAAATGCTCTGTGCCTCAGTTTCTTTATCTGTAAAATCAAAATACTGTTGTTGCCCGTCCCTTGGAGTTCAGAGGATTAAGTGAATATATAACATCTTCAAAGCAGTATCTGACATGTTGTAAATATTTACTAAATTTATCTGTAAATATTTAACGAGTGCTTGCCATGTTCTAGGTCCTGAGCAGTTACTTATAAGGGGTTATACTTAAGGGCTTATAAACATGGATGAATGCATACTGGTTCCAGTGTTCTTGGGGTTCATAGGTCTAGGTAGAGAGATATGTGAAAAAATGATTAATTATGAAGAGTGTGGTACTGCAAGAATATCTATCAGGAAGACTAAGCTAATTTGGAGGTTCAAGAACAGATGGGCCTGAAGGAATGACATTAAAGAGCTAGAAGACGTGTAGGTATAGCCATGATAAAGGTGGAGTTAGAGGGAGTTATGCAGGTAAAGGAAGTGGTGTATTCAAGAGCCCTGAAGGGGAGAGCAGCTAGGCACATTAGTGAACTGAAAGAAGCCAGTGGGGCAGGAGCAGTCGAGGGGCTGGGGCCAAATAGAGTGAGGCAGGAGCCCGGGAGCAGTGTGGCAGAGGAGGGCACCAGGCCCTTCATGGGCATCATGTCCATGGTTGTGTGACCCTGGACAAAGACTTCTCTTCTTCAGGCCTCAGTTTCCTCATTTCTACGGTAAGTGATCCTTTCAGTTCCAAAATTAATATTCTAGGATTTTTTTGCCTTTTCTTTCCCTTGTTTCAAAGAGCCAATGAGGCTGTGCCAAAAGTTGTTTCTAACAAACTCTAATTGTACAGAGAGAACTAAGAGGAACAACCAAAAGGAAGAGAAGAATAGATTCTTTCTGGTCTTATGCTTAACCTGACTTTTATGCTGTAAAATGTGGAGTCATGCTGGCTGACCCTTGAGCAGCTCTGGGTCCCCAGATGACATTTAATCTTGCTTAAGGGTGGCATCATAGCGAAAGCTCCTGCTAGACTCAGAAAAGCGGGAGTTAGGGTTATGGTCCCATGTTCGTCCTCTGCTCATAGTAGTTTGGGCTTTTAAAAACTTTTTTCTCTTGTGTTTTTCTTCTCAGACTGCATGGTGAGATAATTTTAGCATTTATAGATAACGGTACTCCCCACTGAGTTTATATGTTAACCCCTTCTGAAGTGAATGGAGCATGTGGTGGAAGAACTTCGTTTTTTCTTTTTTCTTTCTTTTATTATTTTTCATTTTAAAAACTTGTTGATCTCTAGTATATTTGAATCCCAGAGCAAGCAGGAGAAGTTTTAAAAATTGGTAGATACTTCTGTATTTTGAGGATATTTGAGGATATTTCTGTATTTTAAGAAGTATTTGTATACTTCTGTATACACAGGATTTTGGTTGTGAGTCCTAGGTACACTGATTAGTGCAACAGTAGCACCAGGATAGTATTACTCTGTTGAGTAAGTATGCCTTCTGTCACAGCAGGGAATAATTATCCACATTTTGTGCTGTGTTCTCAATGGAATCTTTCTGGAAACGTGAGGCTGGGGAAGACCATGGAATTGGGAGAGTCCATGCTGTAACAGGTTGCTCTAAGAGAGACGCCCACCCTCCTCTCAGTTCTAGTGCCCCCACCCCACTTGCCACACTGTCCTTGTGAAGTCAGCACTGTGCTGGGCACCACCCTGTTCAGCCCTGTCTCCTGTCTGAGCTGCTGTCAAAGTGCTCTTCGCCTTGGGTAACTGTAGGAGACCCCTGGGATTATGGACTGCAGGATCACCTGGCGGGTACCTTCGAACTGGTGCGCCTATCCTGAGTACCTTCATAAGGACAGGTACAAGGATAATTCATACTTTCCCCTAAAGTCATCTGCCTGTGAGCAGGCCTACAGTCTACAGGGTCTCCTGGCCTCCTGCCCTTCAGTCAGTCTCCCACTTAACTCACCCCCATCTCTAATTGCATGGTGGGATCTTGTTCCTGCTCCAAGTTGGAAGACCTCTGGCATGCTAAGCAGAGAAAGGGTATAAAATACTGGTCTTAATAAGTAAAGTTGCAAAGGTAATGAATGTACTGACAGGGTGATGTGTATTTATTTGCTATTCAGATGGTTCTTTTCCTTTACTTTGGACAAAACTGAAGGAGTACCCAGAGGATGTCAGTTACTAGATTGTGCTAGATGGCGGCTGGTATGCATTTGGGCATCTGACTTGGAAGGAATTCAGAAGCATTGAGGCATATTGCTGCAACAAAACTCCCGCAGTGCTACTTGTTGGTGTGAATGCTTTTTTTAAAGAAGAAAAATACAGTTAAATTGACACTTAAAACTTGTCTCACTCTAGCAATGTGTGAAATATATTTATATAAGCTAATTTAAAAAAATCTTCTTTTGTTTATCTGGTTAAGAGATGTATTTCCGGGGTGCCTGGGTGGCTCAGTGGGTTAAAGCCTCTGCCTTCAGCTTTTAGGTCATGATCTCAGGGTCCTGGGATCGAGCCCCACATCGGGCTCTCTGCTTGGCAGGGAGCCTGCTTCCCCCTCTCTCTCTGCCTGCCTCTCTGCTTACTTGTGATCTCTCTCTCTGTGTCAAATAAATAAAATCTTTAAAAACAAAAAAAGAGATGTATTTCCACAAAAATTACTATTTTAAATAATTACCAATATTATATACATAGCTTTTAGTTACAATTTTTTCATAGTGCGATTATTAAACTCAGAAGGTTTTTTTCTTAACTTAGAGCCTTGTCAGAGGAAAATTAACTGAAACTTCAACTAATCTGCATATTTTTATTATACAGAGGATTATGGTAGAATGGTCAGTAAAGGAGGTTTTAAGCACAAAGATATCACCAGATAAAATTCTGTGAAGAAAGTAGAATATAGGCAATGTAAGTTGAAAGGGAAGAAGGAATGCTATAAAACCTGTTAAAGAAGCACCTGTTCTTTTATGTTTCTTCAAGGATGGTAGAGGTATCAAATCACTGTGATATTTAGAGATAATTTTTTAAATTTAGAGATAATTTTTAAAAATTATTTATTTTTTATTATGTTATGTTAGTCACCATACAGTACATCATTAGTTTTTGATGTAGTGTTTCATGATTCATTTTTTGCAAATAATACCCAGTGCCCCATGCAATACATGCCCTCCTTGATACCCATCACCAGGCTCACCCATCCTCCCACCCCTGTCCCTTCTAAAACCTTCAGTTTGTCTCCCGGAGTCCATAGGCTCTCATGGTTCATCTCCCACTCCGATTTTCCCCTCTTCATTTTCCCCTTTCTTCTCCTAATGTCCTCCATGCTATTCCTTCTGTTCCACAAGTAAGTGAAACCATATGATAATTGACTTTCTCTGGCTGACTTATTTCACTCAGCATAATACCCTCCAATCCCATCCATGTTGATGCAAAAGCTGGGTATTCTTCCTTTCTGATTCCATTATATATATGGATCACATCTTCTTTATCCATTAGTCTGTTGAAGGGCATCTCAGCTCTTTCCACAGTTTGGCTATTGTGGACATTGTTGCTATGAACACTGGTTTGCATGTGGCCTGTCTTTTCACTACAACTGTATCTTTGGGGTAAATACCCAGTAGTGTAATTGCAGGGTTATAGGGTAGCTCAGAGAGAGAGAGAGAGAGAGAGAGAACACATGAGCAGAGGAAGGGGCAGAAAGAGAGGGAGACAAGCAGACTCCCTGCTTGAGCAGGGAGCCCAACATGGGGCTCGATCCCATGACCCTGAGAGTGTGACCTGAGCCGCAACCAAGTCAGATGCTTAGCCAACTGAGCCACCCAGGCACCCCATGATATGTATTTTGTTTCTAAATGTCAATGTTTAATACACAAGAATTATGAATTTTATAATTATTTGAAGTTATAAGAAATTTTATGTGTCTACTTAAAATTGTATAAGAGAGCACATAGATTTTCAAAGTTCTATCTGCTTTTAGTTTGTGAAAGAGGCAGGTTTGGGATATTACAGTGATTTCCAACTCTGGCTTGGGAGTGCATATGAACAATACAGATTTCTGAGCTCCTGTTTAGAATTATGAATCAGAAATTACCTTACATGATTCCCTGATTGCCAGTGGATCCTAGGACCCGTCTTTGGCTCCCTTGTGTCCACTTGCTTCTACTTACAGGCCTGAAGCCTCTGTTCACTGCTTCTGGGAAGGACTCATGAAGCAGTGGGTGACAGACCACTGTGCAGGTGGTGCCGTGACACTCAGGTGGGAAGAAAACAAGAAGCCAAAAGTTCCTGATGTGTCAAGAATGGAATGGGTACCTAAAACAAAGCTGTTTTGTCCATTCACTTTAGGGGAGATTCACATCCTATCCAAAAATGATCTTTGCATACATAACTCATCCTAAATGGCATTTTTAAAAAAAGATTTTTATTTATTTATTTGATAGAGAGAGACACAGCTGGAGAGGGAACACAAGCAGGGAGGGGGGAGATGGAGAAGCAGGCTTCCCGCCCAGTAGGGAGCCCAATGCAAGGCTCAATCCCAGGACCATGGGATCATGACCCGAGCCAAAGGCAGACACTTAACACGTGAGCCACCCAGGCGCCCCCTAAATGGCATTTTTGAGCTCCCCTTCAAGAACTTTCAGTTCCTTATTGCAGTTTTTTAGACTTATTAATCAGGATTAATATTGGTCCAAGATCTACCTGGGATCAGTCAAATAACATTGAATTGAAAATTATTTGACTTACGGAATTTGAGTCCAACAGATAATTGTACACAGTCAGTGATTTCTAGCCATCCTTCTGGATCTTTTGATCATAAAACATTTCCTCAGGATATGAGATGTGGCTATTATTAGGCAGTAGGAAATAGTCTGAAGGGTCGGATTTAATGGGCTAAATTTGCTACACATTGCTAGAGGTGCACTGTCTTTCTCTGTTCTTTCTTTTATGTGAGAAATTTGTTGCCATTTCCTGTGTCTCAACAAGATAAATGAACTAATTTAAAATATTTTCCACGCCTCATCTGTCCACTCCACAAGCTGTCAATGGGCTTGGATTGGGAGCTTGCATGCCAGCAGTCCTCAGCCAGGAGTATTGTTATTATGAAAAAAGAATGTCGTTTCCATAGCAGCTTGGACTGCCTTTCCAAGTGTGCTTTCACATTCTTGCAGGATCCGGTAAGAAAGTCGATATTTGGTCAAGCTTTCTGAAGCACGTTTTCTTGGCTTAAATGAAATCATTACATTTCTTTCTTTCTTTCTTTTTTTTTAATTGAAGAGGTGGAAGAAAATTTTCAAGAATCGATGAAGGGAGAAATTTTAATGAGCTAAAAACCAAAACAGAAAGGAAGAAGAAAAATATTAGAGTTATTAAAATTTGAAATTATAAAAATTAAAATTAGAAAAGGTTGCTATTTGTCTTCAAGATAATGTTTATAATTTTACATGTTTTACCAATTGAATAATTTAAAAATATCATGGAATTTCACAGGTTTATTATTTTTTACAGTCACTCAAATTTGTTATATATTCCTTCATAGCACATTTAAAGGAAAAATTTTATACAGAACATCACAGTGGCACACAACTGTAAGGCATTTTCATCCTCTTTTGCATCAGGATCAAGTTCTTCACAGTATTTACTTACTGGTATGTGTAGAGGAGGCAGAGCAAAGAAGTGATAAGTTGGAGACCATTTTTACTGTTTCTGAGATAGTACAGACGGGTTCCTTTTGGATTTTCTGAACTTTTTTCTACTTAATAATACATTTTAATGAGTCTTTGGGGGAAGTCATAACTTTACTACATTGCTTATCGCAGCCGCCTGCTCACATGACAATACTCTTGTGAGGTATAATATTAAAATCATCTCTGGCTAAAAGTGGATTTTGGCTTTTAGCCTAACACTGAGCAAATAACCTTTCCAGTCCAAGTTAAATGTTCCCATAAGCTCCTTAAAACCAAATTTTCCTTGTTAAAAAAAAGTTACTGAATATAATTCCCAAAGGGTAGGGTATGGAAGCTATTTAAATTAGATTTAAAAAAAAAATCCTTCCTGTATTTTGCTCGCTTGGCCTTTTTATGATATTTGATGAGTACTTCTTTGCTAGGTTTGACATGAGAGGTCAGAATTCTCCCAAGGAAGGTTGATGGTCCAGTCAGATGGGTGCAGTTCTGTAGTTTGAACTGTGGCTTAAAGTAGAATGCCGATTCCTACCACCCGATGCTCGTGCCTTCCTGGAGAATCTTGGCAGAATCTATCTCAAGCCCCATCTTTGTACTTGAGTGTGACCCTTTTTGCTGTCCAGAACTCTGAACCTCCAGCTCCCTCATAACACAAGGCCAGGCTTTCTGTGGCTTCCCAGTAGGTCAGCCTTAAGGTAGATGAAAATTTGATAGATGCACTTATAACCTCTTCCGAGCTTTCTGTGGGAACTTTGACAAGTACATTCTTTCTCCTAAATATTTTAACACACAGCCTTTAAAATGACATTTACCTCTTCTAGGACCATTTTGACAGTGGCATGTAGTAGTTTTATTTTTATTTTATTTGAAAACATCATTTGGGGTTTTATAGAAAAAATAAAATATTTATCTCCACAGCTTGTTATCAGCAAGGAGGATAGGCATTCTTGGATGGATGGAAGGTTTATTGGTGGAAAGAGTCAAGAAGCTATTTTGTGATAAAGGATTTCTTTGCATTTTTTCCTCTAGTCAAGAAAATTGCTTGTGGGTTCTTGCTTTAAAAAAATAATAATCCCTCTGATGCTGCTTTTAATTTGATCAGGTTTAAAATGTTTTCAGAAGGTTTAAGCTTCCTTTGCATTAGTGTCTGGTATGATCAAATGAAGGAATGGCTTTGGAACAGGCTAGATTTTTTTTATGAGGCTGTTCCGTCTTTCTACAAAAGGTGCAGTATAGTGGACCAGTCAAAACAATAGCACCATTTTTTACATGACTTTGAGGTATGTTGTGTATCCCCTTTCCACTGACAGATTTGACTCATGTAAGAATTTATGTTTCCTTTGATATATACCCAGTGTACCCAACTGCAACTTTCCAAAAATAGGCATATACCACAATATCAACCCACTGTCATGATTTCTCATATATGGCTACTGATAATTACACTTTACCTGTCAGGGGAGAAATTAATTGCATATCTTGTTCTTGTTCATGAGGTAAAAGTTTGCAAGGTAAAATATAGTCCTGGTAGGGCATAGAAGCATCTTATAAGCAGGTGGACCAAGTTGTGAAAAGACCATCAAAAAGCCTAAAACCTGGGGGGAGGAAACCCAAAAACTTCCACTGCATGGGGGCTCTACTTTTAAACCAATTCTCTGCTGAGTTCATGAATATTTCAAGTGGACCTGAACAGGTAACTCTTTCTGGTTTTCAGTAGAAACTTTCATTCTGTCACTTTTGTGGGAATGGCTTTAACCTAATACAAACCTGAATCCACATCAGAGAAATAGGAAAACCCTGTATGACACTTTGCCAAACTTCACACAAGTCTAATCATAGAAGAGGATAATTTTTCTACCCTAATAATATAGATGTTTTGTTTTGTTTAACTGAAAAACTTAAAATCATTTAAAGGAAGTTTTTCCCTTTTAGAGATAGGAGGAATACACACTCCCTGTTCTTGAACAAGGGTCTGTGAGCCCAGATATCTAGCTTCTTATATTTTGATGAGTGATAGATACATACTGAAGTAGATACATGATTTTAGTAACCCTGCTTTAAAAAATAACTTACTAAACATGGCTGTAGCAGAAAAAAATGAAAATACTTCAAAGTCCTAGATGCAAACCCTGAATCTGATAAAGGGTTGCCTCCCTTCTCCTTCTGGTTCATAAAAATAAATCTGAAAAAACATACCCTGGTAATAAAGAGTTAAGCTGTGGTTATCACACCTGCCATTGAAATGGGAAGCTGGGACTGAAGAATGAATATATCAACTCACACCTGGGAAGATGTTGGCCAGAAAAAAAATCACGTAGCTCTGAGTGAGGCCAGGCCCAACAAGGGGACTTGGTACAGATTAGTTTGAGAAGAGCTGTTTATGCTTGTTCTGCCATAGGGGCTCCAGCCTCAGGCTCAGCAAATGCTGCTACACTCTTTGTAAAGATTTGTTTAAAAATCATAGTCTTTTGTCCCTTGATGGTACACTCCCTTGATAAACAGTGTGATTTGATTTTCTGCCCCATTTGTGTCATATACCCAAGTGCTTGTGGCTTTTGCTTTGGCAACCTGAAAGGAACTAACATATTATCACATTCTATTTCTTCCCACCCATCTTTTAAAGAAAATAGTAACAATGGGCATTTTGTAACCTCTTATGTTTAGAGGGCACTTCTGTACCCATTACCCCATTAATCCCTGCAGAGATCCTGCCAAGTCTAGCTGTAGAAACTGAGGCTTAGAGGCACAGGGGAGCCCACTCAGGATTGCTCCTCCTTAATGGGAGAGCTGGAACTCAAACTCCAATCCCCGGCCAGTGCCTCTACTCTGGCAGGTAGAGGTAAAGAAGTTTGCATTAGCCTGAAAATTGCTCAAATACCAGCAAGCATTATGAGCCCCAAATCTTACTTTATTACAAAAAAAAAAAAAATGGGAGCCCTTGAACTCTTCTGTTTCCTCATTTTGTATTAATCTGATCAGGGCCCATGAAAAGAACTCCAAAGGAAAATGTTTTTTCTTTGTAACTTACCACTGAAAAGTACCACTTTGGCCTCAAAATTGTAGCACTAAAACATAGATGTACATATGTTGAGACAAAGCAGTTTATAATTTACCACTTTGAAGCTTGATGGACCTCTGTTGCACAGAGGAGCAAAGGGTCTCTTTCTTTCCACATAGGTGTGCACACGAGAGAAATGGAAGCATGTGCGTTCCCGGATGGACTGCATCATCTTCATGTTTTAAGAAAGTAATGTGAATGATAAAAGACCACACTTCAGTTTTACGATTGCCAATGAACCATAATATAAGCAGTGAGTGTCTTTTAGAGTATGAACACGTTCTTTCACACATCTGCTTGGGTAATTCACTGTTCTGTTTGATAGGTTCTCACAAAAATGGATTTCTAAATATTGAGAAATCCATTAAGAGATGGAAGGAGAATAAAATGCTCATTATAAGAGTCATGCCAAGGATAACTAAGAGTGGCCTAGCATCTTAAAAATATTTACTTTTAATCAAAATGAACTTTTAAAGAAGTTAATGTTCTAACCCTTTGGCTGTAGAGTTCATTGCTGGGCTGGTCTAATATCTGTTTAAGGTTGGTCACCCAATTTTTCACAAAAGAAAAATGTACACAATGTAGATTAAGGTATTGTCATTTTCATGAAGAATACCTGAATGTTTGGAATTGACTTGCTCCCCTGTTGGAGCTACACCTTTCTTATGACCTGTTCATAGCTAGTTGCAATGACAGGGAAATTGAGGGTAGTACAAGGTGTCTTTGGTTCATTGTGGGAGCAAGTTGGCTAGTTCTGACTCTGAAATGATAGGAGAGGGGAAAAAAAGCTCTAAAGATATTATGGTTCATATCCTATCCTTTTTTTGTTATTATTATAAAAACAAAAACCTTTAAAAATAAAAAGAAAAACCCAGGATTCCACAAACCTAAACATGATATTTGTCATTTTTGCTTATTCATTCAAATTCTGTTCATTTGTGTGAATGGTTGTAATCACTATGTTCATAGTGATTGTATACATCTTTAATTGTTTTGTGTCAGGAGTTCCATGGGCTCCTTTGGCAGTTTTTGGTAGAGCTTATGGATCTCTTTTTAGAAAAATGTTTTTAAGTATTTAAAATAAAATATATGGGATTATATAGGATACAATAATACTGAAGTACACTTACTGAAATAGTTTAAAATTAACTCGTGGTATGATAATGTGCTTTACTGCCAATGTATCACATAACAAGATGTGACAAAGTCATAGTTACTTGATTTTTGAGTAATTGTGAATGTAAATATTTTGGAATTTTGGATCCAAAGGTGGAGGGGAAGGCAGGAGAGTTGAGGAATGTCATGCCCAATGGTCCCTGTTGTCTGGGTGAATGAAGAGGTTCAGTTGTCTTTAGAATGTGAGGACTTGGGCTGGGGTTAGAGAGAGGTAAGGTTTGGGAAAAGATGGGGCAAAATTGCTTAATTCTCACTATGTCTCAGGTACTGTGCATAACTTATTATATATGTTATTTCCTTTAACCCTGAGAACACCTTCATGAGGAATAGTTGCTTTTGTTGTCTTTATTTGCCCAATGTAGCAACTGAGTTTGGAGAAATTACCCACAAATAGATCATTCACTATCCCTCAAAGGAACTCTACCTAAATAATCCAGAAGCAATATCCCTGATTGGTAACCCAAATGCAGAGCCATGTTGGGGGCAGCATTAGGATTTAGTCCCAGACCCTTGATGAGAGCCTGTTTAGCTGCCTTTTGTCCACTTCCTAAATTGGGAAAGATAAAAAGGATTTCTAAGTGACCCTACGGGCCACTTGAGATTGGAAATCCTAAATTTGTCTGTTCTAGAAGATAAAGCCTCAAACTTACTGTTAGGTGATTTTTTTCCTGAAGCAACCATTGTAGAAACTTGAACAGAGCAAGGCAGTGGGTTATGGGGCTGCAGAAGACAGGATGGGCTCTGGACTGGACAGTCTGTGTTCACACCTTGAATCTGCTCTTTTCAGGACCACAGTTGTCCTGCTAGAGAGGTTCTTCCTCCGAAAGGTCACTGGGACACATCTGCCCTGCATTCATTGACTTTATAACTTTTCATCACTGCTTCCTCAGGGTTGTTTGGAGACATGTTGCCCGGGGTATTTTAACTGAAGCATAAATTTTCTCAGTGTGGTCTAAGACTGGTGTAATTGAAAGACAAGAGGCAAAGAGTTTGGGGCAGGCCACAGATAGAACACTTCATGGGTGACAATTAATAAGGGTCAGATGTATGTGAGAGCCTTGGGTGCTCGGAACAGGAAGCATGTCCCAGCACAGCACCTTGTATAGCCCTTAAAAAAGAATGATGAGGCTTCTATATGTTTCTTTTTCCCAACCACTCAAATAAGTACCATTCACGAAGTAAGTATATGCAGCAGGAATGTATATAAATGTTCATTTAAACTGTTAAAAACCTCATGTGGGAAGTTGGATAAGAAAGGTACTTAGAACCTGATTTGTGGGACCCAGTTCCCTCATTGCAGATTAGTTTTTATTGTTCCATCACAGACCTCACCAATGAATGCAATTTCAATGAATACATAGAAAATAGAGATTTAAGAAACCATACACACGTCTCTAAAAAAACATCGAACAAAGCAACACTGCAGCCTTTGATGGGGTTGGATATCTGCTCTGTCCCAAAACAATACTGCTAAGGATAATTAGTCTCTGCCTTTGTCTTATTTAATTTTCGGTCAAATATCTTTAGGCCTTCATGCTCAAGGCCAGAAATAAATAGAAAATGTTTTATAGTCCTTGATTTGATAATGCCAGTACCAAATTATATCTGATATTCGTAATAAATAAAGTTTCTTGGGGTGGGGGAGGGCTGTCCTTGGAGCAATGGAAAGCTTTGTGAGCTAACCTTCCAAAATCTTGTGAAACAGGAAAATTGCGTTTCTTTTTAAATTCAATACTGAGAATTAAATGATTAAAATACTGCCACTTCGGTCATTAATTCAGAGAGATGTAAAAACTATAGAGTTTAGAAATCCACTTAAGTTATAACTAACTTTACAAATCTGGGTTTCTTTCAGGAGGGTAGAGAGCACATATCAGTGACTTCAGCAGGGACTGCTTGTACCAAAAGGACAGAGGGTCTTTTAAGAAATTTTAAGTTAAATAATTCAGTAATTTTGAGTTCAAGTAAATGCTTTATTCAGGGAGAGTAAGAATTTCTGCTTGATCTCTTGTAAACAATAATTTCAAATAATGAAATTTCCTCTAGGAAACAGGTGGTCTTTACTATTAACATAAAAAGAAATAAAAATGCAAATACAGCAGTATTTAGAGAATGTTTATTTTGTGATTTAGGAGGCTTGCTTTTCCTGCCCATCAGCTAAAAGATATTTAGGGACACTTAATAAGTATTCAGAATAAGATTTGTTCTAAAGCTCTCTGTATGTTGTAATTGTATGCCTCTTTTGCCCTTTAAATTTGAAATAAACTTGAAATGAAGGATGGAACCCAAACAGGCTGTTAGAGAAGTAGAAATGATAAGTGATTGATTTTTCTCAGCATAGATAACATTGCCTATTTTGTGATTCAGCAAATGCTCCTCTATACTATCAGTGAAGTGCCTCTTTCAACAGGAGGTTGTGATGTTGCCTTTAATTTATTTGCAAATGCTGCTTTTATGTTTGGGTTTTCTGCACAGCCCAGGTAGTAAGTGCAGAGGGGAAGTTCTGTTTTCTGTTGAAGGAGGGTAGGAAAGGAAGGCCGGAAGCATTCTGAGGTTAGCCTGTTTCCCCCAGGACCTTCTCTTCACTTTTGTTTGTTTAGACCCCCTCCTCCTCCTGTGACTTGCCCTTGTGTTGTACTGTGCCAAGCTAGCATTCAAAATCAGATCTGTCTGACTTCCCAGTCCATGCTTCCAATTACAATGAAATACAAGTAGGGAAGTCAGGAGAAGTATGGTGTTTGGTCAGGGTGCTCCCCAGATACTGTGTACGCTGTGTGAGGTACCTTTGATAACAAGATGAGTAGAATTTGTCCAACCCTGGAGGAGCAGAAGACGGACAAGCAAAGAGCCCCTGCCTGAACAATAAGCGTTCAGGGTTATTCTGATATTCTGGGTGGGCTGCTGTGGAGAATTGCTTGGTTGCCTGAGGTTTAAACCTAAGTCACTCAGAAAATTGTAATAAAATAGCAGTTCTGTTTTCCGTCTAAAAATTAGTCACCACTATCAAGCCTCTGTCAGTCTCCCATCTTGGCAAGTGAAGGTGAGACTTGTGTCAGGGACCATCTAAAACCTTCTGAAATCTCACCTTCTAGCCTGTCATTCCTTAGTTTGCTCACACTTCTTCACTCAATTTTGCCTCATGTTTTCTACCTCTGAGCTTTGTTACATCTGTTGTAGGCTGTCCTTCCTCTTTCCTCATGCTACCACATGTGCACTGGCTAGACCTGCTGGTCCTTCCAAAGTGAGTACAAGGCATCCGCCTGCTCTTGCTAGCTTCCCGAATTCTCTAAACCCTGCCAGCAGTTTCTCAAAACCATGTGGCAGACCTATATCCTTGCTGCTGCAGGCTCAGCCAGTGTGTAGCATGTCCCCAACACACTCCAAGGTGGTGTCTGACCTGGTGCAGAAGCATGTTGTCTCTAAACTCCAAGAAATCAATTACAGGAAACTTCTGACTTTGGAAGCCAGCCTGATGGAAATGACCCAGTGGTGCCTGGACTCAGTGACTTGTGCCCTCAGTTTAGAGGGATGCACAGGTCTGCCTGAGCTCTGCCCCTACATGACTTTAGCCATCCGAGCAGAATCATACTTGCTTTCTTGTCCTGTATGGGGTGTCCCTTGAGTGGCTGTCATGAAGTTCATCCTCTTTTGCTCCTCTTTGAGACCTTCTCAGTAGAAGAATGATGGAAGGTACTAGGTTGGAGGAAGGTAACCAGCTGAGGCACACCTGTTGGTCTCACCTTGGTTCTCCAGCCCTCTCTCCTTCCAAATCCAATAGCACTTCATCTTGATTATCATGATGTCCACTGCAGAGCTTTTGTTACAGCTATTCTTATATGCCAGATTAATCTGGTTGAATACACGGATAGTATCTTTTTCATTTTTATATCTCCTTTCACATTTTGCAAAATGTCTATTATATGAAAGATATTTAATAGGTATTGAAAGGGCTGAAAGAATGAATTAACATAGGATCTATAATAAGGAAACAGTCATTCATTTAGTCAGGAAGTAGTTATTGAGCACCTGCTGTATGTAGTCAGTGTTCTGGGGCTGGGATTAAAAGTGCTTCCAGAAGTATTCCTATTTGGTGAGCTTCCCAGTGGTATATCTTCTGATCCAAAATAAAAGTGTGACTGGGCTGTTGACATAGTACTTTTTAAGAGTCACTTGTTAATTTGTCAGTTTATGTCTGAACTGCAATGGCTTTTCCAGTTCTAGAGTTCTTTTGTGCTTCTTATTTAACATTTCTCAGGGCCAACAATGACTATCTAGCCTTGTTTTGAGTAAGCATAGCCTTTGATCTGATCCCTACCACCTCTGCCCATTTTTCTGGCTCTGTCTCTTGGCCTGGCTGAGCTCATCCCTGTGCCCTTTCCTCTTTATCCTGCTAGTTGACTTTTTCTTAGCTTCTCATTTTTTGCGGGGTGAATCTCACCAAACAATAAGCAATGAGATAAATGGCTTCTGATACATATCATAAATAAGGATTTAATTCAACACACTTGACACCATAAGCCATATATTTTAATGCTCTGAACTTGAAGTGTAGAAATAACTTTTCATGAGGAGGGTGGGGAAACACAGGACTTAAACGTTATAAGCTGACGCATGAGTATTCAGAATTGAGTTTTACTGTACCATTTCATAGTGTCTGCTATTTGTAATATCCTTAGACAGCTGAGGTCAGACAATTGTGTGGTGTGAGTGGTATGAGTTGGCATATTAACTGCTGCCTCTCACAAAAGCAGCCTAACCCTGTAGTGTCAGCCCATGTTGGATCTCAGTTTCCTGTGTTCCCTTTCTCCTCCTTCCCCAGCTGCTCTCGAGCTTTCTGGGTAAACTGATTTCTCTTGGTATCAATCTACTCCTCTCTCTGCTCCTTCTGAATCTTCCTCTCAAATGACAGCTGTTGCACCTACATTTCCTTCTAAGGTGCTTTTCCTCCTAAGGTGTTTACATGTCTGTCTCCTCCCCTGCACTGTAAGCTTCCTGCCGAACAACTCAGACTGCTTCATCTCAGTATTCCTCCACTGCTGGCCAGTATTGGCACCTGAGTGATTGACTTAATGAATACTGATGAACAGAACATAAATTTTACAGGTGGAATTGAAAGAGAGTGGGAAGGTTCTCCTTTAAAACCTGTGTTTAAGGTCTTAGAGTAAAATGCAAGTTTCAGCCTCAGCAATCGTGTTATCCATTGAGTCTAACATTATTCCCTCTTTGAGTTGGGAATGTTAGTTTGCTGTGTGGTGCTTGTAAAAAGTGTCTTGGGAGAGCAAAAGGAAAAGGGAATTAGCTAATATATCATTATCATTAGCTTGTTACTTGTCTTATAGTGAAACACTAATTAAAAAGCATTGTGCCTATTTTGGAATTACCTATTTATGGAAGGAAAAAGAATCATAACATTGTGAAAACAACAGTAAAATCATACTACAAATTATATTAAAAGAAAAAAAAGGGGGATGGGATGTGCTTTGAACTTCCAACTCCTTCACAGCTCATCATTTCTTGATGCCCTTTGCCAAGCTGTGTGCTCAAGGAATCTAATGATACACAAAGCCTCATTGCCAGATACTTCATTAATTCTTCAATCCATTAGGAGCCTTAATGGCCTATGCCATTGGAATAAGTATGGAAATCCAGTCCCCCAAGAAAGTACAGTGCTCTATAAATCATACTCGCCTGAGAATTCTCTCAGCCCTTGACACAGAAGAATAGATGAAAAATCATTGTACTTCCTGAATTGCCTTAGCCTACAGGCTCTCAGAATCATCAACCTTTAACTCTTTAACCCTCAACCCTTGGTTCTCAAAGTGTGATCCCTGGATCAATAGTATCAGCACCACTGGGAACTTGTTAGAAATGCAAATTCAGTGGCCCTAGCTAGGGACACTGAAACTCTGGGGGTGGGGTGAGCAATCTGTGTTTTAAGCGGGAATCCCTGTGACTCTAACCTGCGCTAATATTCCTGTGGCATAGTTCTATAATGAAGGCCTTTTTTTTTTTCTTTAAATTGTTGAGGAAATATGAGCAGGTCTGTACCTTCACCCTGATCTACTTGTTTGTATTCAGTTTAATTGAGCAAACATTGACTGAGCAGCTGTTATATCCCAGGTGTCCTCCCTAGAAAACCACAGAGGTAAAGGACACTTTAGAGTCACTCTAGTGTTATCTGTGCTAGCGTTTTCCTGCTGTGCTGCACTGGCCTCCCATGGATGGCAACCACGCCTCTAAAATACCAGAAATAATGGTCCTCCAGGCTGCCTTGTTTGACTTTTCAAAGCCTTCATTAACCATCATCCACCAACTGACTCCTCATCCTTTTCCCAGTTGGACACTGGCACTTTCTTGAATTGCAGGAAGAATGACCCTGTCTTTCTGAACCCTTTCTGCTTTTAAATGCCTGATAATCTTTCTCTTCACATGTTCTCTACTATCCCTGTCCCTCTGGAATTGGTGTTGCCCCTACCCCCATCCATTTTCACACTAAGGCCACTACTAGAGAGGTTCTTTCCCACAGAAGACAAGTCTGTCTATCTTAAGTGAGCAGCTCTATTTAGAGGAAGGCATAAAATCTCTACCCAAAAAGGGCAACAAGAATAAAAAACTTGGGGTGCCTGGGTGGCTCAGTGGGTTAAGCCTCTGCCTTCGGCTCAGGTCATGTTCTGAGGGTCTTGGGATCAAGCCCCACATTAGGCTCTCTGCACAGCAGGGAGCCTGCTTCCCTCTCTCTCTTTACCTGCCTCTCTGCCTACTTGTGATCTCTCTCTCTCTGTTATAAATAAATAAAATCTTAAAAAAAAAAAAAAAACTAAAAATCTACCTTCCTTCCAATAGCTATTTCCATAATCCAACTCTCCTCATCATCCTGTGCCTCCCTATTTACATGGCTTCCTGACAGTTTGTTTTCCTACCTTGATCTATCTTGCTGATAGAGTGATCATTTTATTTTAGTCTAAATTTAGGTAATAAACATACAGTGCAATATTGGTTTCTGGAGTAGAATTTGGTGATTCATCACTTGCATACAATACCCAGTGCTCATCATACAAGTGCCCTCCTTAATATCCATCACCCATCTAGTCCATCCCCCAGCCACCTCCCTCCATCAACCTTCAGTTTGTTCTTTATCATTTAGAGTTAGAGTGATCATTCTTAAATACTAATTCTATCATACTAACTTCAAATATGTGCCCTTAACTTCAAATATGTGCCCATGGCCTATAGCAGTTGTCAGCAAACTAAAGTATGTGCTCGCTGTTACAAATAAAGTTTTATTGGAACACAACAGCAGTCTTTATTTGCAGATTATCTAGGGCTGCTTTTGTGCTGCAATGGCAGAGTTGAGTGGTTGCCACTGGGACTCCATACCATACAGGCCTAAAATATTTATTATCTGGCACTTTAAGAAAAAGTTTGCTACCCCTGGTCTGTTTATACATAATATACTGGCATATTTGGGTTTAGTCCTGCCAATTTACACTGTTCTTTCCCTTTGCTCCTTGTTTGTTCTGCTTCTGTTTCCTTCCTTTCTTATCTTTGTTTGAATTTATTATTTTTCCTTATTCTGTTTTGTTTTCCACACTCTTAGTTAATTGATACTTTTACCCCTGTCCCAGACAGTTCAACAATGTTAGAACATTTTAAACGTCTTTTACCACTTCTTCCTTATATGCTTCAGTTGTTATTTGTTCATATTCTCTATATTTGAAACCCAAAAGACATTACTATTATTATTTATAAAGTTGATATTCATTTAGACTTATCTACATATTTAGCATTTTGGTTGCTCTTCACTTCACATATACTCCTCATCTTTGTATCTTTGTATATGAAAAAGAAAAAAAAAGTCTTTATGTTTGCCCTCACATTTGAATGATAATTCTGCTGAATATAGACCAAATTTAATTTTCCTCCAGAAACGGAAGACATTGCTTCATTGTCTGTTAGCATTCACTGTTGCACATTAGAGATCTGATGGTAATCTGATTTTTCTCTTTTCTTCTCTGAAAGATTTTGAGATTTTTCTCTTTTTATTTTGAGGTCTAAGATGTGGCTAGGTGATTTTTTTTTTTTTTTTTAACTAATCCTACTTGTTGGACTTTTTTTCAGGTCTGGAAAATTTCTGTTTTTTTCTCTTTTTTTATTCCTGTAAGATGCCTTTTAGAAAGATAATAGAACATCTGGATCTCTTTTCCATATTGCTTAGCATTTGTGTTTTCTTTTCTTTCTTTTTTTTTTTCTTCTGTGTTCTGTACAATCTTTAGGTTCCATCTTCCAGTTACTAATTTGATCTTTAATAGGATGAAATCCAATATTCAGCACATCTTGATTCTTTTTGACTTTTTAAATTTCTTAGCTATGTAATTGTTGCTTTTTTCCTAATTGATGGGATATATTTTGGAATCTCTATCATATCATATACTGCACCTCTTTTTAACTCATCTTGTGCTTCCACCTACCTGACTCCTTAGGTCAGATATTCTTCTACTGAGAATCGTAGCATCTCTCAGTTATTTTTGTTTTTCCCTCCAATGTTTGTGATTTTTTTTTTAAAGATATTATTTATTTATTTGACAGACAGAGATCACAAGTAGGCAGAGAGGCAAACAGAGAGAGAGGGGGCAGCAGGCTCCCCGGCAAGCAGAGAGCCAGATGAGGAACTTGATCCCAGGACCCTGAGATCATGGCCTGAGCCGAAGGCAGAGGCTTTAACCCACTGAGCCACCCAGGCGCTCCCAATGTTTGTGATTTTTAAAGTATCTGATTTTACTTTAGTTGTGCATCCAGGGTGCACTTTTTCTTTCCTCAGCCCAAATGAGAATCCACTTGGCTTATTGGTGAGTGATGAGTCAGATCATAGGACTCCGATTCAGATCAGATAGGATTACCTCACCTGCTGATAATTGGGACAGGATAGGCCATGGACTTGTCCAACAGTGGGTAGCTTGTCTTTTTTTATTTTCCTTTATCTTTACTTAGGGGTTAGAGCTGAGAAAGTTGTAGCACAGGCTAAGTCCAACATCTTGATCCAGTCAGCCATGTGTTTACTGAAGGCTTTTTTCCCTGTCTTGCCTCCAAGCATAACTCATTCCACTAGTCATTCAGGTTCCACATAGGACTTTATCTCTGGCCTTTTACAGTGATTAATCCATTGTAACATCCTTAAGAACTATCTGTTTGTCCTTGTCTTTGCCCTGCTAAATTAAGTTCTGTAGCCCAGACATGGGTAGGTGTCAGATTGCCAGAGATGTTTCATCCCAGGTACAGAACAACTGGTTTAGTAGCAAGCCAGTGAAAATGGGGTTTGGAAATACAACACAGACTGTACTATAAAGATACAGAATGGCTCCTCTACTCGGTTTTATGTATTTCTCCATCTCCTCAAAAACCTGGTTGATGTTTAAGTCATACTTCCCAGTTCTACGAATAAATATCTTTCAACACATCAAATTATAGTAGTCTGCAGTTAGGTTGAATTTGTAAGGATACTGGTTGTATCCTTAGAAGTGACCACTTCTCGTCTTCCGGGAAAGGAGAGCCCTTCCCTTACTGGATTCCAAGGATTGAATCCTCACTGGGTTTAAGTGTATTATCTCTATTTCTTTTGCCTTTTCTGGAGGGCCTCTGTTTAATGAGGCAGTTAATGGTGGAAGAGGCTGGAGTTACCAATTCATTAACTAGCTTAAGTCATAATACTCTTTCCTACCTTTTTAAAAATTTTTACTTAAAACTTTATTCTAGGTAGACTTGTACAAGTAAACTAAGAGGTCTACAGAAAGATGTTCACTATTAACATTGCTTGAAATAGCTCCAAACAGACAGAAAAAAAAAAAAAAAATCCTGGAAAGACTCTAAACATATTAACAGAGGATTATTTTAAGACAAAAGAAATGTTGGGAGAAAAAAAGAAATGCTGATGCACCATTTAGACATACAATAAAATACTAGGCAGTCATTGAAAGAAAAAATAGGTCTCATGCCATGTATGGAGAACTGGATAGTACACACTCTACCCAAATTGTCCTAATTGACAATTGTTTTTCAAGACATTTTTCCTTATAAACAATATTGATATCCATACCAATTGGAAAGATTTGTCTTTTTTTTTTTTTGAAGTCAATAAGAGAAGAGAGAAGAACCACGTGGTCCTCTCAGTTGATGCAGAAAAAGCATTTGACAAAATACAGCATCCATTCCTGATTAAAACTCTTCAAAATATAGGGATAGAGGGAATATTCCTCAACTTCATAAAATCTATGAAAAACCCACAGCGAATTTCGTTCTTTCCTACTCTTAAAAAAATCCTATTTAGTCAAGAAAATGGGAAACCATTTTTTTCTCTCATATTTATCAATATCTTAACATGGTTAAATGCTGACCTCCAGGTGGTATAATTAGGCTCTTTAAAGATTGTCTGATTATGCCTGAGGCCCCTGATACGAGTTTTCACTATTATACCTGCCATCACATTTCAAAACATTGGAACTGGTAAAAAATATTAGAATGCCAAGAATTACCAAGAATGTATTGAAACTGATAACAAGAATTGTCAAGAGTGCTCAGTCAGTTAAGCAGCTGCCTTCAGCTCAGGTCATGATCCTCGGGTCCAGGGATTTGAACTCCCCCTTCCCCTCCTCTGCCTCCTCTGGGCATCCCTACTCAGCACGGAGTCTGCTTTTCTCTCTGCCCCTCTCCCTGCTTGTGCACTCCCTTTCTCTCTCAAATAAATAAATAGTCTTTTAAAAAATTGCCAAGACACCAAGATATTAAGTAATGCTTTTATTCAGATTATAATGGGTCTTATTTCAGTTCTGTGGTTGTTTGTGTATGTAGTTTCTTAATCAACTAAGCCACATCCTTAAGTCTCACTTAAAAATACTTAATTGTACATTGAATCTAGATGTATAGGGAGAACAGATAAATGCCTAGAGTGTGGCACCCTTATGTGGACTAGTGAGAAATAAGACTGCTCAGATGGACTATAAGGCCTATTATAAGCTTTCCACATCTGTCTCATGCTGTCTCTTTTTTTCTAGAATGTTTTGGAGATAAGGGGAAGCCAATGAAGGACATTTAAACATGGGGTGACATTGGATTTATGTTGTAAAGAGATTATACTGGCAGGCCTGGGGAAGATGAATGGAAATGGAATAAAATAAAGACCAGTTAGGAGGATATTACTATGCTGGGTACCATGGGCAGAGGCAGTGGCAGTTGGTATAGATGGGCAGGGAGAGATCAGGGCAAGGTTAAGGTGCAGAATCTATAAGACTAAAGTTTCTGATCTGATATGAGGGCGAAGAAGAGTTAGAAGTTAAGTTCACATTGATTCTTACAGGTCTGTGATAAAATATTATGATTCCCAAAAGGCATTGAGTTTAAGTACCTTTTCTGTTCCGGGAAGGAAAATGTACCTATAAAAGAAGAGCAGCTGCACCAATATTTGATCAGATCGCAGACGTTTTTTATCCTTAGGAACGAAAAGTCAAGCTTTTTATCATTCTGTTTCTTCTGCTCTCCGAACCTACCCTGTGTTGTTCTACAACCATTTTTTCTAACCATCAAGTATTCACTAATTATACATTTAGTGAAGCTGTTCGATTTTTCCCGTCTTTCATAACAAATACACTGATAATGTCTAGGGCTAATTGTATGCAATTTAATTTTTAGATTGTGGTAATCATTATTGCTCTTTTTATTTTCATTCTCTCTTCACCAGGCATAGTCAGCTATAGCTACTCAACAAAATTATGCCCTTTGGGGTGATTTTCAATTTTCTCACTTTGGGAAGCGTATTTTTATGTCAGTCATGAAGGGTTCAGATTTGTATTATTAAACACTTGAGCCCCTAGTTTCCACATTGGACCATTAACATTTTGCAGTTCCTTGTAAATAGAAAACTAAGACCACCTCTGTGCTGTGGTTATTTCTGAAGACCTCATCTAATTTAGGAGAGTAGGTGCCTGTCTTCCAAACCCATATTCTATCTCTCTCTTTTTTTTTTTTTTAAGTTTTTTTTTATTTTTTTATTTATTCATTTGATGGAGAGAGATTGCAGGTAGGCTGAGAGGCAGGCAGAGAGAGAGAGAGGAGGAAGCAGGCTCCCTGCTGAGCAGAGAGCCCTATGCGGAGCTTGATCCCAGGACTCTGGGATCATGACCTGAGCTGAAGGCAGAGGCTTTAACCCACTGAGCCACCCAGGCACCCCCCATATTCTGTCTCTTGATGTACCAAAAGTCCTGCCATGCAGGAGGTAAAAAGCAACTTGAGCATTTGCAGGTGATTTATAGGAGTACCTTTGGGGTCTTTCCTCACTGTGCCTGGAGAAGCATATGCAGAAGGGTTTGGCTTTCCTAACCATAGGAAGTATTTCAACATATGTTTGGTAGTATGTGACCATATCAGTGTGTTTCATTAAAAATATACAACTTATATTGTCACAGTTGCTCTCACCACTAGGGCCCCAGAAGGATCAAGACTTGTTGACATAATCAGTTTTCTGCGTCTCCAATAGCTATTATTCTATGAAGTTTGGAAATTGTCTGAGTTACAGTTTGAATTGATGTTCTTCTTTGTTTTAACCCTCCAGAAATGCATCTTCTGCAGACACCGGGTTAAGAAGGTCTCTGGAGCCTGTATCCAGTGTTCCTATGGCCGCTGCCCAGCCTCCTTCCATGTTACGTGTGCTCATGCTGCTGGGGTGCTAATGGAGCCTGATGATTGGCCATACGTGGTGAACATCACATGCTTCCGACATAAGGTCAACCCAAGTGTGGTAAGGCCCTCCCTTCCTTCCCTGATGCCAAGACTGAATATGAGTTCCCTCCTGTACACCTCCCAGGGGTAGCATGCTCTATTCGGTAGTGTTACTCATTGTTGACGTGTCCTGGCTAGGAGTTCCTCGAGGGCAGGGATTGTACCTTATTATTTACTAGTATTTGCCTAGGACCCATCAGTGTCCTGATCCTCATACCTGTACATTCTGGCCTTTGGGTTTTATTTCATCTCTTCTAGAGGAAACAAAGAGCAGTACCACAGTAAAGGGAAGGGGGCAAGTGGTCACAAATATTTGGGGCCTTGCTGCCTGAGGTGGGATAAGCTAAGTGAGGACAATTGCAGAAAAGCAGAAATGTAGAAGAGAAGTATAGAGGTCAATTTTTTCTGCCTCTTCTATTTCACTCAGGACCAAACTTTTTTCTGGGCAAAGAGTGTTTGCAAGTAAATAACGTGTAAATTTAACTGTAAATTAGTTTACCTGTTATTGGCAAACAGAATCTTTCATTTGTTTTAAATACTTAGAAAAATTAGGACAGTGTAGAGATGGTTGATAAGCCTTTGTTACTTTTCGAGTTCACTGTAATTGTTTTTGGCTGCCAACAGGGGGCAGCTTTGCTAACTTTCTGCCCTTTGTTATCCCTGGGAGGCTTGGCCACAGACTATTTGCAGCCTAACATACTTGTCCTATGTGTCTAATAACCTCCTGTGAGCAGCCTGTCAGGTTGTCAGTCTGGGCTTAGGAAGCCATGACCATACACAACAAATCTCTTGACTTTTTTAATGATTCCAGCAATTTCCATTGGTGTCTTGGGAGATACTTGATGTTTGTGGGTTGGGACTTTGTTCAGTTGTGTGTGAATGCACAAATGTATGAGATGACATCACCAACTGCCAAATCTATTTTACTTTCCATGTTTTAGGTGACAAGTTGCATATCCATTCATGCTTTTTCCTTAGTTTCTTGAATTAATGGGCTTTTGCTAAGAATAGTATTATATATTCAGCAGAAAATACATTTTAACAACTTTTTTAAAAATTACAGTAATAACACATTGCATTACTGTGGTGCTTTGCCATTTACAATGTGCGGTCAATAGCATTACCTCATTAGATGACACATGGGAACGCATTTTGAGTTGTAAACCAGATCATGACCTCCCGAGTCAGAGTAGTTTGTGTTCACTCTTGGACTTTGCCAGCAACACATGTGCAACCTTATGCAAGTTCTAATCTCGGAGCCTCAACTTCCTTGTCTACAAACAAAGGCATGCCTATCTCACTGACTTGTTTTCAGTCCACAGAATAAGCCCTCAGAAAATGAAAGTTGTATTAATACTCTGTTTTACTACCGCTGCTGTTGCTGGCTTTGGTGCTACAATTCTCTGTGAACTGGGCCACGTGACTAGTATTATCCCTGCTTCTCGGATAAGAAACCTAAGTACTAAAAGGTTCAGTTCCTTGCCCAAGTGGGTTCAGTTAATGAGCAACAGGTGCTGGAATGTAAATGCTTTTCCAGCCCATTCTCTATTATTTGTTGAATTCCAAACTCCCAGCCTTGAATGGAGCTAGAGGTGTTCATTTGAAGCTTTGCTTAGGATCACACATTCTTATTTTAATATTCCAAAGCTCTGTGGTTACTGATGATTATATTAAAGTTGTTATTAAAGAGATCCATGTGTCTAATCAGGATATCATTCCTCCTAACTATGATGTGTGGTTCAGTCAAGTTTATGTTACTAATTGTTTCATAAATGATGATCAAAAAGAACAGCTACTCACTCTCCTCTATGGATCTACTTTAAGTTCGGTACACTTTGTCAAACATGGGGAAACCTCATATAATTTATATTAAATGGTAATTTTTCCTTATGAAGGTAAAATTTTAGTGTTCATAAATTGCCTTTGCAAAGTTCTCTAGCAGGAAGCACTGTGAATACTGAATTTCCAAAATATATTCCTGATAGCTGTTACTTATCCATTATTCTTCAGTTGGACTTCAAGTGTGGCTTCTTCCCCAAAATGTTTGACAACTAACCAGAAGGAATTCAAACGCTGGTAATGTTGGTTAAGAGCATCGTGAATTGCCCCTATTGCATTGAATATGCTTTACTTTTCAAGCATAAAAAAGTTCAAATTAATTCCAGTATTTCTTTTTGTGTAAACTGTATATGCCAGGGGTTATGCTTTCAAAAGCTGGAACTATAGTTTGGCTATATTTTCACCATACCTGATTATTTGTGGGTAGTGGGCAATTGCTGAATCATAGCAGTGAAAACTGTAAAATAAAATTCAGGCAAACCTGGCAGCCTTACCAGTCATTTTACAGAATAGAGGATGCCTGTATAATTTAGGTGAAATGAAGTTGCTTCAGTAGGATCTACATTTTTACTCACTTTAGGGTTTTTGTTTCCTTTATTCTTTTATTTCTCCCAATTATTTGTGTTTTTTTGCACCCAAAGGACTGATTTAAGGCAACTTCTACTCTTCCTTTAATGCCAAAAATATTCTAAATATACTGGATTTTCAATGTTACTGGGCTTTGAGCATAAACTCATTCTGGATAATAGTCTAAAAATCTCATCTGATTTATTATAATGCATTCTTCCATTAGACAGTAAGCATCCTTTTAATTGAAAAGGTAGTATTTAAGGGGTGGTTGGGTGACACAGTTGGTTAAACATCTGACTCTTGGTTTCAGCTCAGGTTGTGAGATTGAGCCCCAAGATGGGTTTCGCACGAGTCTTCTTGGGATTCTTTCTCTCTGTCTCTCCTGGGCACATGCTCTGTCTCTGTCACTCTCTCTCTCTCTTAAAGAAATAAATAGATCTTTTTTTTAAAAAAAAGGTAATATTTGAAAAAATGAGTAGCTTCCAAAGTCTTAAAGATACTAATATGTTACAGAAAGTGCAAAGCTAATCCCTGTTATTTTAATCTAAATTTTTATATGTATTTTTCAGTGTTTTTGTCAAGCATACTTTTTGACTGGCACCTGCTATCTTTCAAATGTAAGATTTCATTTGTGTGTGCATGTGTATGTGTGCACGTGTGTTTATGTTGTACTGTTGTGGTACCTGACCACCCGCCCTTTGCCATGATTCAGTGTGACCTATTTCCTGGCTCTATTTTGGAAGGTTCCATTGGATGTATTCCTAACCACTTATGTGGATGTTGCACAGATGTTTGTAGGAAAGGGAAAAACTGAACACAATAAATAATAAAATGATTTTGAAATTGGGAGCAAATAATGAGCTACTCATAAATTATATACTTCCTGCAAGCTACCACAAGGTCTGTGTCTTCACACCTGAGTAAACTAGGGGGTGTCCAATGGAAGAGACACCTGAATAATGGAGGGCAATGGAGGTGAGAAGATGTGCGCACAGATCTTTTTTGGGGGGGGGGAAATTACATCAACAAACCTTCATATTTGATTAGAATATTCAATATACACAGTGTTGGAACACTGGAATCACTTGCACTTTATGCATTCATTCATTGCAGTGAACAAAGCCCTTTTTAATAAAGTATCTTATATGAGATACATCATTTTTATCTCAGTGCCTTCCCCTCTTGAAAAATGTGACATTTGAGAAATTTCTTCCATAATTTTCTAAGTTTTGGCTACTAACATAGAGACAGACACCTATTCAAAAAAAGAAGAACTTTTATAGAGAAAACACCTTAGTGGACAAATTTTTTCCTACTCTTTTGTGTATTATTTTATTCAATATTATTTTAACTAGATTTTTTAAGCTAGGTCATTATTTTAGTTAGATTTTTAAGCTAGGATTAATTAATATTTTCTCTCTTTGACTAGCACTTGGCCACCCATAGAAGCTGCTTGGTATAAATTTGTTACAATTTTCTAATGCTAATGAATGGGATTAGTGGAAAAGAAAAAGAACTAATATTTGTTGAGCATCTTTATGTCAAAGGTGTGTCAGATATTTCAAATGTGCCCTTTATTTCAAGGCAGTGTTATTGATGTGGATAATGGAAGGTAGTGGTTATGTTGGCTTCTTTATTAGCACCACCTGCTCTGGAAGGTTCTCTTGTTTTTGTTGTTCTGCTCTTCTAGCAATCCTCCCTGTCTTATTCAGGCACTCATCCTTGTACTAGAACTTGAGACTTTGGCACTTACTTTTTTTTTCTCAGCCTGGGTCTCCAGGCCAGCTCCCCAGACAAGCTTCAGTACAACTCCTTCTGTGCCATCACTATGTGTGGCTCAGGACAGGGACCTATGTGCAGGATCTGGAGAAGGGCTCAGAGCAAGATAGCACATCTGGTTAATCTGTTCCTCTATAACTAACCTTTGGTGGTACCAGGGTGAAAATACCTGTCGAAACTAACCTAAAAAAAGTCTTCCCTTGGTATGTAAAAATAATTCTCACCTCACCTACATGTGGAACAATGGATGATCAAAGCACCTAAACTGTAAACCCTAGAATAGTTCTTAATCACAGGGAAATACTGTATAGCATATTATACTTCAAGTATCAGTTTTTGAAAAAAACACACAATGACAAAAAAACCTTCGAGAAATTGGAAACACATTTATATGAATTCATTAATTATAATGAATCTGCAGTATTTCAGGTTGATTGTGGATTGATAGGGAGAGACCCAACAAACACTCCCACTATAAATTTCCATTTAATTAGCCAAGAATACAGAAATGTAGAAGAAATGGTTTGACTAGAGAGGGAGGAAGTATATTCAACCTATCCTAACAAAGCTTCCCTGGGCTCTCTCTCCCTAATGCGCATATGCAGTTGCCTGTGTGTAAGATGCTGCCAGATCTGAAACAAAAGATATATCACTGTCCCACAGGTGTTTATACTTGGGACTCATTCAGGAAAACTGATTATCCATGTCTTTCATTTAGTAAAATGTTTATAGACATGAAGGGGTCCTATTTTTAAGCCAGCATCAAGGTCGAGAAGACCACATATTCTACTAGAAGAAGAGGGTCAACTCAGTTCCCAGATGGGTACCTAAGTAATATCTCCCTTCAGTGTTCTACAATTCTAGAAACCTGTTTTCCTGTAGTCTACCCCTGACTCTGGTTTATGATTTTTAATCCATTTAGTTCCAATAGGAATTTTGGGTTGAAGACCAGAATTACATTTCACCATATGTTGCATTTTACCATATGATACCCCTCAGGCCCTTGTTGGGTGGCCATAGGATTATATTTTTGTAATCAGGCACCATTTATTTAATTCACATCAGTAGGTAGGACTTTGCTTGACTGTGCTTTATATTATTTGACCCTTTTGAGCATCATTTAGGTTTATAGCTTTTGTAGATTCAATGGGTACCAATTGACTGTAATTTTCTTCTTGATGCTTCTGTCACACTTTGACCATTTGGAGCTTCTTCAAGGTGACTTTATTTTTCTAATTTAAAACCACTAGCAGACATCTTTGAAACTTTTGTTGTTTATTTCAGTAAGAAATGGCAAAATCATCTTGATTTCCTTGTTTCGAACATGGAATCAGCAACCCATCAAGGAGCCCAGGTTCTTTTTTAAAGTTGCTCTCTATTAGAAACCAAATTTGGAATGAAGGGTGTTTTTTTGTTTTTGTTTCATGTGAACACCAGCTGCTTTGGCCGCGGGGCCACATTAGTGACAGAGCAGGAAAATAATTATTTTTCAAATGATCAAGAGTTTATGTTGATATATCCAATTTTTTTCTGCCTTTAATAAGTTTATTTATATATTGTTCTAATTTATATATTAAGGGCTTATTAATACACTTCCTCCTGTTACCATTATCTGGTCTTTTTATGTCTCAGCATAGGTTGTCATACCTATATATATTATGTTGCTGATAAAAATTTTAGGGATCTTTGTTTTCTTTTTTTGTTTGAACCACCGGATCAAGTGTCATGGGATTGGTTTCAATGTTTATAGGTCTAGAATATCCCACTTTCAATCATCACCTAAACACCTCTCTTCTAAAAAGAAACAAAAACAATCTTTATCTTCCTTTAAGGAACAGTAAAGCAATGAAAATATAGGGAACTAAATATTATAATACCATTGATACCATCATTTTTAGGATATTAGAAAAATATAAAATTTTGATGTTTTGTCTAAAATTCTTTTAATTTCTCATGGGCCTGTTACTCTCTGGAGGGAGACCTTCTGACTCTCAGCTTCCTTTCATTATCATTTCAGGATAGTTCCCCAAACTTGAAAATGTTTTAAACTTTTCTGAAGAAAGGATGGGATTAGGGTAGAAACCTCATAAACTATGACCCCATTCCAAGATATTTAAATGAATGGAACCCAAGGAAAATAAGACCACTTTTTAAAGACTTTTGGTATTGGAGATAAACTATTTGATAATAGATTGGCTATGCATACTGCCTGCCTCTCTTTTCTTATCCTAGCATATATCTAGCCGCTCATAAAAAATAATCTAGGTACAAAGGTTAGTTATGGAGAACTTCAGTTAGATTGCTTTGAAACTGTTCAATTCAATATATAGGGATCCATGGAGTGTCCTGGAAATAAAAACACAATTTTTTTTTAACTTAGCCTAATATTAAACATTCCCCATGACATACCCTCATTCACACACCTTTTGTACACAAATGTACTTTTTTGAAAAAATAATGATACACATTTATTCAACATGAGTTGTGTTCTAAAGGCTTTACATGTATTACGTCATTTAATCTTCAAGGTACCATTTGTAGTAGGTACTATTGTTAACCCCTTTTTACAGTTGAGGAAACTGAGGCAAGGGGTACTTAAATTATAACTTTATATATTACATAGATAGTAAAGGGAAGAATGATCAAAACCAGACAACCTGATTCAGTGCCCAGGCTCTTAGCTACTATGCTCTATGACCATAATAAGATAGGCTAAATAAAGAGAAAGATGTTCTGAGAACTCAAAGAAGGAAGCTGCTAACTCTATTAAAGGCAGTCAGGTAGAATTCACAGAGGAAGTTACAGCTATGAGTTTTGTCTGCTCTAAGTGTGGCCTTCTAATGCCAGTGAGTTTGCCTTGGCTACAACAGGGTTGACATATCAAACTCAGCAATGGATTGAATCCATCCTTTCTTTTTCCTTTTTATTTTCCCTCCTTTAGTCTGGAGCTCAGTTCTGTAGCTCGACTCTATCCACTTTTAGTTTCTCTCCCAATCTTAAAGAAGAGAACCAGAATTTAGCTAACACTCATCTAACAATGATCTGAATGGTCTCTTCCCATCTCCCAGATCTAGGTGTCTTTGTGTTTTTTTGGCAGTAGAATTGTTTTGGTGGATGTTGTTTTTCTTATTAGAGTTTAGATATTGCTAACTCCCTCTCTGTTCAGTTACATTTGCTATGACCGACATACTCTTCTCAGACTTATGGACAATTATCTGGTGTTTGTATATGGTTTTTTATTCTACATAAGTTATTTTCCACATGCCCTGCCGACTTTGCACTGAGATTGAAAAACAGAATTCTAATCCAAGAAAAGATCTGGAGTAAAAAATTCTTAACAAGGATTAAAAAAAAAAACAACAACACTACAGTGATTCAGGCCTGAGTCTGATCAGTCTTCCTCAATCAAACATATGGTAAATAAAAGAAACCCCTTACCCTTTCATCAATAGAAATGTTTAGTTGAGATCTCAATCCATGTATCCCAGATGAGAAAGTTAACACCAGGTTTGCCTGGGAGTAGAAATATTTAGAACAGACATTTTAGAATATTTACTTTTGGAAGGAATTGTCCTCTTGTTCACTTTATCAGGTAAAACCAGTGAAGACATCATTTTTCTTAATTTTATAAAGAAAACAAAGTATGTCCTATTTCATACTTTTCTGTCCTCTATTCAATACGCCACATTTAGCTTCCTCCTCCTACTTCTGTAGCCATTTCCACAGGAAGGGTGGGGATCAGTGAGTGTAGAGCTTCTCTCTGCCATGCTTTTTGTCAGGAGAAAAAGGGGTTGAGTGGACCCACAGCAGAAGGTAGGACAGCCCTGCTATTTAGTCACTGGCCCTGGCTATGGGGCATAGAGGAAAGGTTCCACTGATACTATCCCCAGAAGCTTCCCACAGGACCTCACAGACTCTGGGCCAGAGGCTCTTGTGCCTCAGATTGAGCCGTCTTCAGCTTACTCATCTGTCCTTCCCCCTTTTCCAGATCTTTTTCCAAGTCTGGCCACTTGGGAAGGGTCTTTGCACCAGCCGCAGTTCAGGCATCATCTGCAGGCATTTTAGATACATTTCTGTTACTAATTGAAGTGCTTCAAGGGATTTTTAATCTGTGGGAAGAGAGAACAGATGCCTCCATTGCC
This sequence comes from Martes martes, assembly GCF_963455335.1. NCBI lineage: Eukaryota > Metazoa > Chordata > Mammalia > Carnivora > Mustelidae > Martes > Martes martes. The sequence goes on from NC_137900.1 coordinate 35,772,491, forward strand.
TATTCAAGTTTTAATCAGCAGGGATACAGAAACTGATCAGAATGGGGAGACCATGCAGGCAGAGCGGAGGCTGAATGCCAGCGGTGCTTCTCTTATACATTGTTCCCTATGAGGGGCTACAGAATTGTGGCAGTGTCTGCATGGAGTTGGCTGCTGTTGGGTCTGAATAATAGTCATATTTTGTGATCATGCAGTTGCTCTGTATTAAGGATTTACATGTCCATTCTAGAAAAAAAGTTACTTTTAAGAGTCTGGGCCCTTCCATTTAAGGAAATTCTTGCAAGCAATCAGCTCTTGAATCAGATATAGGGTCAGCAAACCACATCATCCAGGAGTAGAAAGCAGAGTCAGGTCCCAGGGGGTTCAGAAAAATATCTCCTCCCCTAGAGTAGCCTTTCTCCAGACTTCTATTTCTGATCCTTTAATCTGGTTGAATAAAGGAACATTATCTCAAATGTATTTCCTGGAAATATCCAAATACACTGAAAAAAATGTTAGAACATATATTTTGTGGGACACCTTATTTATTTTGCAAATAGGCAATACTTACTCCTGAGAGCCCGAGGAGCCCCTGAAATAATTTGAAAGCCATGTGGGGGGCTGAGGCCTTACGTGTTTTTAAGGTGAGTGTTAATAGTTACCCTCTATAGAGTCTTGATTAGTAGGAGATCTCTTATCTGACAGCCTTGGTTATATTCATCTCTCTCAAAATGTGTGATAATATGTGGCTTCACAGAAAAGAATGTATTGCTGAACTTTTTATTCTGGCCTTGTAAAACTACAAATGAATACTGATTTTATTTTAAAAAATCAAGAAAGAGATGCATCTTGGTGCAGGTGTTTGGTTTTTATCACAAAAGCAGACTCAGCAGAATCCCCAGGAGAAACTTGTCATTGTTGGCTTCCTCCTTGGCTCTGTTATTCCCATCACGCTTGTACTGCATGAGGAATCTTTACCTGGCACAGTTGATACTTGCCAACTTCAGGGACTACACATACTGAGGAAATCAAGTCTTTCCAAGAACCACTTACCTGGTTTCATTTTTTGGTATAGGTAAGGTGTGTTTCCATGTAAAATGCTTGCTCACATTTTCACAGAATTGATATATCTCAGTACCCAGAAAATGTTAAGCTTTTCAACAAATTATAGTTGTTTTTTAAAAAGAAAATAATTGAAGCATGCATTATTGTCTGATAGCTTGTTAAGAAAATTAAGTAGTGACACTAATCCCATATTTTAACATTGGCATTAGAGTGAAACACCACAGATGTGGTGGAGAAATACAAATGGTATGTGTCAACAGACAGACAACAGGAAAGGGTTATTTGACATTCCCTCATCTTGTAAAGCATAAGAGACAGCGTTTCTCAATTCCTTCATGTAGAAAACAGCAATTAGATGCCAAAGTTGTAATGAAATCCATAGATACTGACAAAATGTAATGAAAGTGTATCTTTTTAAGACTATTTACTATGAACAGTAGAAATGGCAATTAAAAGAGTTCCAACATTTCTATCTAAAAATCTACTCTCTAGGTCAACATTACATATCCACTTTGAACAAACATGATGTATAAAACTCTGGATTAACTAAAAAGCCCTTGTGAGGTCTCTTGGCAGGAAGCCAGTCAGCCTGGGGTTATCCAACTTCTTTGTCCTTTTCCACAGGATGTTGGTAGCCATCTTGGGGTCTGATGATTTCACAGCTGCAAATCAGCACTTCTTTTCTTTCTAGGCAAAATTAGGTGGTTTCTTGACCCTTTCTTTTATTTCCTTTTTTTTTTTTTTTTTTAAGATTTGCTTTATTAGTTGAGAGAGGGAGAGAGCATGTGCGAGCAAGCAAGTGGGGAGAGAAAGAGAGAGAGAGTCCCATGCAGACTCTGCACCGAGCACAGAGCCCAAAGTGGGGCTTGATCCCAACCCTGAGATCACAACCTGACCTGAAACTAAGCGTGAGATGCTCAACTCACTGTGCCACTGAGGCACGCCCCCTCCTTGACCACTCTTTATCTGAAATTGGCTTGTTTTCTTTGTGAGATATCATGGATTCTCTCTATTTATCCCCCACCATGTGTAGTGGGTCTGTGAAATTTTAGAGGGCAGTATCTGAAGAAATGTAAGAAATTAGTCTTTCTACATTTTTAAATGAAGCATTATTTTAATTTTTCTCTGAGCTGTTACTGAGTTGATCTGACGTTCAGAAGCCTTTGAATGGGGCAGGAGGCAAAGGAATGAAATGCTCTTTTTTTGTGGGCATTAGACATCGTAATCAGTTACAATCAGTTACTTTCCATTTTGTTTGTCCCTCCTTGAGTACTAGATAAGGCTTTTATCTTTTATCTTTTAAGTTTGTCCCTCCTTTCCTCATATATTTCTCAGGAATTAGAAGAAAATACAAAATTTCCAAACCCTTATATTCAATATTTTCTAATTGTACCTTCATATCTGTTATTATATATCTCTGTCATGTGTTTGGAATAGACTGGTGACCTTACCAGATACTGAGAAGTAGCTTTTGCCAAGGCTGTGGGGACCACAGAGATTAACTTTAGGTGATATTTAAGAGAACATGGGGGCTACAGTTATGAAACTGGAAAGGAAAGCTTCCTGCTATGGAACCTCTCAGTTTTTTTGCTGTCCCTTCCTGCCTCCACATGAACCCCACACATTTCTCTTTCAAGCATGGTGTTAGGCACATAGATGCATTTAATTAACATTAGATAGAGAGGTAGATGGATATTTTCTTGATTAATAATGGGAAGATTTTGTGGGTTTGTCCTCTTTGGTTAACATTGGTGAGGTAGCTAGGCAGATTCTGCACTTCTGCTGTTGTGATGGGCAACATCACAACAGCTTTTCTTCAACAGTCCCTATGGCTATTTCTCCTACAATTTCAAAAGAAGGCTAGGAAGCTTCACTTTAGATCAATCTCTCACTCTCTCACTTGCTGTGTCTTTCTCTCTCTTCCCTCCTCCACCCCCCTTCTTTCTTTCTCTTCTTTTCTCTCCTCCTTTCTTCCTACCCCTCACTCATGCTCATATAACTACTGTATCTTTATAGAACCACAACTGCCTATCCCACCATAATGTTCTCTTCTATTCATGGGGACAACCCTCCTTTGTTGGGAGCAGTGTATCAAAGTAGATAAGGTGAATAAAATTTAATGTAACACCTAATATTTGTACAGTGCCTTCTGTAGTTTACTGTGCCTTTTCATACATAACTACATTATCTCATTTGGTCCTCACAGTCACAACCTCCCTGGTATTATGATTGTACACATTATATAGATGATAAAATTGCACTTCAGAGAGGTTCATCAGGTCATCAGGGTCAGAGCATATGTGACATTTCATTTAGACTGCTGTTTTGGTAGTCACTTTTCCAACTGGAGACTATGGCTTGGGTTAGTTTATATGGTGTCATTATTAACCTGGGTTTCCTTCTTGGTGGCACAGAAAAACTTTAAAACCATTTAATTAGTCTGATTTACTTTGGATTTCCTTGATAAGAACATTTTTTTTGGGCATCTATTTTTAGCTATTTTTAACCCATTCTCCAACTGTAGTTGAGAATCAAAAGTCCTTTTGGGAAGAATACCATTTAGAGATGCTTGCTTGTTTCTCTCTATTGAAAATGCCCCCTCTGAGGTAATTTTTAAGTTGTATTACCTTATAGTTGAGCCATTACTTTTCCTTCTCCTTCGCTCCAAGTTATAATTCCTCCAACATTTGGTTTTTTCTCCCCAGGATGACTTTGAGTATTTTAGTTTCTTTCCATTTTCATGTAAATTTTAGAATCAGCTTGTTAATTTCTACAACTACAGAGCCTGCTGTGAATGATTGAGATTTTGTTGTACCTGTAGTTCTCTCCACATTCCATTATTGCTACCCAAGAAGCCTGAAGAGCCCCTGAAATGTAAAAGCCCAAGGTAGAGCTTCTTGGGGCAGACTTCCAGGGACTCCCATGTTCACTAGCAATTAATGAGTTTGGACGTGACTTAGGAGTTGCTCGTGTCAAGTTCCATCATGGCAGTGGGAGACTTCCATACTCTTCCAACTCCACCAGTCTAACTGATGTGAACTTTCCTCTCTGCTGTTTTTGAAGTAAGTTGTTTACTATTCAGAATAGAAAGGAGGTGATGCCGACCTGTTGAGAGTTTCCTACATTAACAGAGTGAGCATCTAGAGATGTTTCTTCTGTCCCAGTCCTCTTCACTTACCTACCAAACAAGACCTCTGATGTGAGCTAATGACTCAAATGTAAAAGAATTAGTTTTTTCTCAGTATCTTCTATAGACATTAGAGTGAATAAAAACTTAAATCTTCTGGAAAACTGCTTACTACCATTTCCCACTATATTATATGTTTGTACTTAAAAACCCACAAGAAATAAAAGTACACGTGAACAAACACACATGTAGAAAATTAAATACTTGTGACATTTTTATGAGTCTGCATGTGCATTTTTGCCATTAGAGCAATTATTTCTTCATGAAGCCTGAGGGATTTAGGTTTTTCTGGGTAGAAGATTTTTACCTAGTGCCTGTAATTTTACAAAGAAAGCTTTCATTATACATGGTAAATTTATATGAGTGACTTCTACTGCATGAGTTTGGTAAAAGAAGAATAGTGTGTATTAATTTATTTACTCAGATCCCTCTAGGGATTTTTATAAAATGGTTTCTTAAAAAATAAAATAATAATATCTCATGGGTTATTAAATCATAGGAATTAGGGAGAAATAATTAAGTTGAGAAGGTAAAGGAGTTCCTGGAGAGAAATGGGAATGTCCTTTTTGGCCTATTCATTGGAGAAGTTACTTCTCCAGCTTTGCTGGCTCTGCATACACGATTATATTCAGATTTACACTATTTTTAACATTATTATATAGATGGAGAACACAGTCATGGATTTTCCCAAGATGACATTTCTGACCATGACTCATCTCGTCAGATGGTGGGTGACCCTTCTTCAAGGTGTATGTGCAGCTGAGACTTTGCTGGGTCTGATCAGAGAAGATCCATATTGGCAAAGCATAGGAATCTTCCTTCCTTCTGCCACACAGGACTCCTCCCTGAGCCTTTGCTTTAGAGGTCTTATGTGAACTAACTGCTCTCCGCTCTCAAAAACCCAATGGGGAGAAATGATATTGGAGAATGCAGTACACGTTCCAACCTCAGTACTTAAGTTAGGTTCTTGTGTCACTTTAGGTCACGCCAGAATTAGCCATAATGCCTCCATAATTTCACATTTCACAGGGATGCCTCCTTTGAGTTTCATTTCACTGTGTCCTTTTATCTTCAATATATACAAGCACCATTCTATAAATAATATTGTTGTAATTTTTTATAAGGTTGTTAGTGCCTTTAAATATTCCAGGTGATAAAATCTTTTTTATACTTTAGTATCAAGGAAAATTTATCTGTTAGAGGATGAGAAAAGATATATAATTGTATTCCGCCAACTCTAGCTAGAATTTAACAAGTCTGTCACTTTTGAGGCAGTGGTGGCATTAGCAGTTTCTGAAATTCTGTCCACAGTAGAAATCACATTACCATTGTAACAGATTTCAAAATATTGCTATGTTCTTCACAACTTTGAAAGTAGGATGGTAATAGTTATTAGACCTGCCACTAGATATTAGTATTTAATACATTATTAAAGAAACAAAGATATTGCACCACAAATTTGTTTTTTCAGTATTATTTCAATTAGTTTCTTCTGTAATCTTTTTGTTTTGTTTTATGCATTTAAAACCACCATTCTGAGTAGGTGCCCACAGGCTCACAAGGTAGCCAATGGTAGGAGTTCATGGCATTAATCACTGGACTCTGAGACTGCCTTCCTGACGTGTGTATATGAATGCTTCCTGTCTACCTCCAACCTGGTTCAGAAGTTCCCTGTAGTGAAGTCTGTGAAGGGTCCCTTCCTGCCTTCAACTGGGCATTCTTAATACTTTGCATTTTGGTCAACTATGTCTTTCTTTCCTACCAGCTTTTGAGAGAAGGGACTTTCTCATTCTTTTATTTAATCAGCACCTAGCAAGGTGTCTTACTTGTAAGGAGCACTCAGTAATTGCTTGTTTAAGTGCCACTTTTTTCTATGTCCATCCTTACATTGTGTTTCCTCTTTGCATCACTTGCTAGCTGATTCTTGGCTCTTTGGCTTGGAATTTATGGCCATAGTATACTTGTCAGGTAGTGGTGATTTCTTTCATCCTGTTCTGTCCCTTTCTTTCCCTATTCTTTCTTTCATTTTTTTCTTTCTTTAAATTTTTTGTAGTTAGCCTATTGGATGTTGGTGTGCCTTTGGTGAGCCAATCCAGGTATTAGGAACATCTGTTTCTCCTTAGTCGGGTTGTGATCATTGATAGTTAGCAGTCTTTTTTTTTTTTTCTCCAAGTGTGGCCATTTATTTCAACATCAGTAGAGTCTTAGGAAAGTTAGAGAGCTATGTAAGAAGGGCCTGTTTCCTTTCTAAGCCCACACCTGAAAGCAACATAGTGGGGAGAAAACTCTTCTTCATGTAAACAGTTGGATCCTGTTATTTGTGCTGCCCCTTATAGGCAACTTAGTATGATAGGAAGGACAGGTTCCAGAAAGATTTGTTGAGGGGTTTTGTTTTTGTTTTTATTTTGTTGCTATTCTTGGTTGTTAAAAATAGAACCCCAAACCTGAGAACAAACTGTGTTCATTTTACTGAAACAATATGTCTTAGGAATCAGTAATGATTATTAAGAACAAAATAAAGATGCCTTTTTGTTATATCACATTTGGCCTAAATATAAGAAATAGAAGTTAACTCAGATGAAATTTTTAAACTAAATTTATGAGTCCTTCCACTTTACAAAGTGTACATTTTAGGTCCTTCTTTTATCTTAAGTGAAAGATAAATGAGAGCATTGTCTTTTCTTATTAAATAATTTGGCTTCAGCTTTTTTTGAGCACATCAGTTAAGTAGATCTGTTATTTAAAGAATTTAGAAACTTGCAAGGACTCTTATATTTTATTATATTTAGTGTTTTCAATAATAATTAAATAAACACATAATAGAAAGTACAGAGAAGTACAAGAAAGAGCAAATAAACTGTAGTGGCTTAGAACAATGAGAATACTGTAGCTGGTGCTTCTGTAGGTCATACATTTAGGTTGGGCTCAGCTGGGTGGTTCTTTCCTTCCAGGCAGACTGCCTCATTCATCTATGTTCAGCTGTAGAACTGCTTACCATTTTCTATCTGAGTTCATGTCTAGGGCCCCAGATGTGACTTCTGGTCCATGTGATCCCTCATCTGTCAGTAGGATAATTGAGTTTGTTCAAATGACAGCAGAAGGGTGCAAGGCTTCTTGAGCAAAGGCATTGGATTGGCATATTTCTGTTGTATTCTTTTGGCCTAGGTAGGCCAGGTTACAAGACGAACCCAGATTTGAGGGGTGAGGAAATAGAGTCCAGCTCTTGATAGAAGGAGCTTCAAGGTCTCATTGTAGCAGATGCAAAAACAAGAAGGAGTAAAGATTATGGGTATTTTTGCAATTTACCACAGTGTGTATATGTGTGTTACATGTACATATGGAAAAATGGACTATATGTGCAATTAAATATTCTACATTTTTCATATCCAGATAGACTCCAAATCCTAGTTGCTAGTTGAATTGAGTATACCGAGGAGATTAAATTATTTCTTACCTGAGAAATTTCTCAATGTGTATGTAGAACAAAGGAGGTACTCAGTAAATCAGAAAAGAAAGGAAAAGAAAATGTGACTTCTTTAGGCAAGTGTGTGAATTCCATTAGGTCCACTTCCTGGTAGGTTTTATTTCTCCTCTGATTTTTGTCAATGTTTATTCTGATGGTTGATGATACCAGGACACTCAAGATAGAAGAGTGCCTGCCTCTGAGCCCCATGTTAGCTTCTCAACATCTCTAAGATCTTAGAAAAGTCCTTGACTGTGTACCTCAGCTTCTTCATCTATTTAATGAAAATAACAACTATGTCACAGCGTTATTGGGAGAATTTAATTAACTCAGGTATATGGATGTGTGTTGGTAACTCTACATATGTAATTGTGCCCCCAAAACTCTGATGCTTTTGTGAAATGTCTGTAACATTTTCCTACTTAACATTTTTCCCCCATCCGCAGCATTTCAAAGTGCCTCTATCTTTCTTTAAAAGAAGTTGTGCTTTTTTTCTCCCTTAAACCACTCTTCATTTCTGCTTAGTGCATGTTAAAGGAAATTTAACTTCCACAGCCTTAGCCTGTGTACTAATCTTCAAAATACCATAGTCATTTTTATAATCTGATGGAACCTCTTGCATAACGTCTGTCGTCTTTGATCAGAAATGACAATGTTAACGTCAATAGATTCTTGGGCTTTTCTGACAGGAAATATTTTTGAGAATGTATAATCAGTTATGGGTATGCTTGTCAATAAATTTTCCCTGCAAAAATAAATCAGAAATCCTATCAAAATAGCATTATGGAAAAAAATCTGTTTTCCTTAGTACTCCCCATGAAATGTCATGCCTGAAACTCATGGAAATTTTTATTTAGATGAAGGCATTTAATTTGTGTGTTGACCATCTTCCTAGCCAGCTAGTTTGCATAAATTTCAGGTCCTATGTAAGAAAAAGGTGGTTATTATCTAGAGTCAGCCTTTTCTCTATCAATCAGTATCGGGTTTCTCTTTCCCTGACTGACCACTTCCACTTTCCAGACCCTGTGAATTTCACCATAAACCTTCTTTATTCCCCCACCCACCCACATACATGCCTATCCACCCCAAGAAAGAGTAACATCTTCCTACGACTCCCCTTGTTTTCCTTTCTCTTTTCTGGGCCATGAATTAGAATCAGTCCTCTCCCATTTTGAAAATATATCTGTGCCCATTCTTACAGTTTGTTCATTCATTTAAAAAAATTATTTATTCTTTCTTTCATTCGTTCATTTGTTGTTCATCCAGCAGCAGTAGTGTTATACATTCTGTCGTGGGTACTGTAGGAAAAAAAAAAAAGGCATGTAGGCCTGGTGCTGATGCATGGATTTTACCCTGCTGTAGGAGGAATAGTCAATGAAACTGTAATTTGGGCAGGGCTTTACGGGAGTTGCAAACACAGGCTTTGGGAGCCTTGGGGGTAGGGGAGGAGGCCTCCTTATGCCTTCTTTCCTAAGGACCATAGCTTTGTGGCCACGTTTGACAAGACTTAGAATCAGAAGTAGATGAAGTAAAGAGCAAGCAAGATGGTTTGGGGCTGGATTCAGCCTTGTTATGTGAAATCAGGGTGCTGCAGTCATACATGCCAATTACTGAGGGACAGCAGAAAAGAGTGGCTTATTAACCTGGGGCTAGAGTCCTAGGTTTGTTCTCCACTTACAAAAATGAAACCAGTTAACAGTTGCTAAGAACCAGTTGCCCATGAGTCTAGGTAGTTGATGTACTTTATCCTGTTTTTATAGCAAACCTTTAATGTAAGTATTATCCCTTCTACAGATGAACAAACTGAGGCTGATAAAGGTTCAAGATCACAAGATCACGCAGCTAGTAAGTAGCAGAGCTTAGAATTCAAATCCAAACCATTGTTTCCTTACAGGGTTAATTCCAATTTTAATAAAATATGCACAAAGAAACTAATACCATAGTGAAATACAGTACTTGCAGTCCTGAGCATGAGTGTTTTTAAGTCAGTTTCACAGAGAGGAACAACATCTGCAGAAAGTGCTGCCATTGCCACTTAGGGCCACTATGTATGGTCACACGGGTTGTAAATTTTGCCTCCTACGGTTAGCTGTAAATGGTACAGTCTTAAGGAACAGTCATGGGCTCAATTTTGGAGTTATATCACTATAGACTGTGCTTTTATTCATATTTCATTATTACATTTGAGTTATTTTCTTACTTTGAAAGGTTAGATATATTTGAAGGGGTTGGGTGAAGAAATGAAATAGGAAACTAGGTAATTATTTCAGCACATATAACATACTGTGGCCTAACTATTAATGATTTCTACTTCATGGGTACCTGGATGGCTTAGTTGGAAGAGTATACCACTCTTGATCTTGGGGTCATGAGTTCAAGCCCCATGTTGGGGGTAGAAATTACTAAAACAAACAAACAGAAAACTTAAAACAAAAAGAAAACTTACAAACAAAACAAATGATTTCTACTTCAGACATAGTGCACTTACTTACTGTTGTCTTTTATCGAGATGTTTATACACCTAACTGACTATAACTATTAGATGTTATACACCTAATTATTCCCCAACCAACCCAGCAGTCACTGGGGAATGATTTTGTTTTGTTAGGCATGTGAGAAACTAGATGTCAGAGCTCACTCTACAACTAGGAGACTGTAGGAACATGCTTGTTGGGAGGGAGTTGCCCCTCCATCCAAATCATGAGCATTTGTCCTTAGTTTCTTACTCCAAGGTTTCATCTCCCGCCTGACCCAGTATAATAATCTCCCCACTCACCTTCTTCACCTATAGCCATATAAACCTGGATCACTTTTCTTCTATATTTAAACCTCTCAGTGCCTTCCTTGGGCCCATAGGATAATGTCCTGACTCCTTAGGATGGCAAAGGAACTGCCCTTCTCCCTTCCCCACCCCACCCCCATAGTCTGACCCCAGTCCATTTCTACAGGCTTCTACCTTGTCTTCTCCTCTTCCACATAAGAGCAGGACGTGGGGAGAGTAGGAGACTCCTGCTTGATGCCAAGTGCCAGCTAGTATATGTGGAGGGAGTGCCAGAGCAGCAGAACGCAGCGTATCGCCACCATCACAGTAAAGATTGGATCAGGCACAGCTCATCAATGGATACTAAACCTAAGCAGATGTATATAGGAACGGGATATTTGCATGGTATTAAAGTTTCTCCCACATATTGCTTCTTAGTTGTAAGGGAAAAAACAGTGATTGTAATGTGGAGAGATTGGACTACAGTTTGTTTAGGATCAAAATTAAGATCACCATTGAGAGCAGAGAGACAGACATGTGCCTCCAGAAGTGATATCCTGAGAAGAATATGACATTATCTTTGTAGTGTTCTGGCCAGGAATGTAGAACTTGAATCTAATCATGAGGAAACATCAGGCAAATGCTCCATTAAAAAAGGAGGGAGAGGGAGTATTGTATTCTTCAGAAGTAGCACTCATGATCACAAAGACAAAGAATGGCTGTGGAAATGTTCCAGATTAGAAGGGGCTAAAGAGAAGCAGAAGCAAGGTGCAGTACCTGACTTGATCAGGACCTTGCACTTGAGAGCAGGGGTAGGGTGGGGCAGTTGGAGAAACCATGAAGATCATTATTGGCTCAGTTGACAAAATTAGAACATACATTGTTGATTAAAGTATTGTATCCATGTTAGATTTAATGAAGTTAGTAACTATACTGTGGTTATGTAAAGGGAAATCCTTATTTTTAGAAAATACACAACTGACGTATTTAGGAGTAAAAGCCCATGATATATGTAGCTTATTCTTAAATTGTCCTGGGTGGACTATATATATATATATATGTATATACACACAATTTTTAATATATAAATATACATGTATATAAAATAGAGACAGAATATGCAAAAAAGAAATGGCAAAATGTTAAAAATATTGATAGATAACAGATGAATCTGGGTAAAGGGTCAATAGTATGTAGGTATCTTTGTGTACTACTCATATACTTGTAACCTTTAGGTTTGAAATTATTCCCCAATAAAAAGTTTAAAAATTAAAAATATAGATCATGAGCACGTGAATTTTTTTTCCTAAATAAATATATATTCTATTTTCTGTCCCTACCTTTTATCTTTCTCCTGTTTCTTTTCTCTCCTTTTTCTGTGCCCCTTCTTTTAGAAGTCCAAGGCTGGCGAGAAGGGTATCTCTGTGGGGCAGACGGTCATCACAAAGCATCGGAACACCCGCTATTATAGTTGCAGGGTGATTGCTGTGACATCGCAGACCTTCTATGAGGTCGTGTTTGACGATGGCTCCTTCAGCAGAGACACATTCCCTGAGGATATAGTGGTGAGTAAATTCCTGAGGTCCCTGCTCCCCAGTTCATTTTTTTTTCTTTTCTTTTTTTTCTTATTAACATAAGTTAACTTATTAACTGTTTAACTTATTAACATTTGCCCCAGAGGTCTGTGAATCATCAGGCTTACACATTTCACAGCACTCACCATAGCACATACCCTCCCCAATGTCCATACCCAGTTCATTTTTGTATAACTAAACCAGCCCTACCTTTCAGCTGTCCTGCTTTTGGCTTTTGGAGTAACTCATTTCACTTAATATTTGATCCAGGTGTGCTTTTTGGCACTGCAAAGAAGTATTATTTTCTACGAGGTTCTCAGTGTTCTTCATAGGGGTCATATGAACTTAGACTCATCTTCCCAAATTCTTTTAATTAAATGAGAAGTGTATGTGTCCAGGAAACATAAAATGCAAATTCACCTATTCTTTTCTGTTACAGAGCATGAGCATATTTGTATTCTTTTATTACCTCCTTTTCCTTATGCTTAACTGGAAAATAAGGCTTTTATTAATCTGACCCAAGAGTGACATCTGTAATTCAACAGAAACCTCTGTGCATGTTTCATTTGGGAATAACAAAAGTCACACAGGAAAGAGACCGTGACTTTTACTGATCTTCTTAACTGGTCTGGTCTATATAGGAGGAGTAGGTGTGTGCGTATTCATGTCTGTCTGTCTACTTCTTCTGTCCCCTCCATTAACACCTTGGGACTTTGAGAAACTAGTGAACGTGTCTCACAGGCTTGCTTTTTAATAGGATGTTTCACAAGAAGAACACTTTTCACAGAAGGTTTTTTGAAACCAAGGTCAAATCGCATACCTGAGACCAGGGTTAGTCTAGTGGTCATCTTGTTTTCTCTTTTGTAGTTAAGAGAAAAGTCATTTGGAGAGAGCCAGGCCTCAAAAATGTTGTTGTAACCTCTGCTTTATCTTGGGTCTGTTGATGCTTTGCTTTTGTTTATACTTGGAAGGACATTTCTTAATGACTCTTTAATAATTATGTGTTATGTGCAATTGATAATTAAATGTAACTGTAGGAGGGGCACCTGGGTGGGTCAGTGCATTAAGCCTCTGCCTTCGGCTCAGGTCATGATCCCAGGGTCCTGGGATCGAGCCCCGCATCGGGCTCTCTGCTCAGCGGGGAGCCTGCTTTCTCCTCTCTCTCTGCCTGCCTCTCTGCCTACTTGTAGTCTCTGTCTGTCAAATAAAAAATTAAATAAATCTTTAAAAAAAAAAAAAAGTAACTGTAGGAGATTGCTCATAAATTGAATTTTGTTCTCCTGGAGCAAAAGTAACATTGATTCAGTCAGCTTTGTTATGCTTTCTTTTCTATGCCATTAAGAGGCACAAGAATGTAAACAAAGTGACCTTATTTGAAAGATTTTTAAAGCAAATGAATTTAGACAAATAAAGAAATCCGAGGATTTGATTATACAGCCAAAGGGTGAATTGTGTTTCATTGCAGAAGTCTACCTGGAGCTTCACTTTACTGCATTGCCATTGCCATTCATAATCAGCAGTCTAGGTGACACGCTCTCCTGGTTAGAATTAGTTCTTTACTTTTTTTTTTAAGATTTTATTTATTTATTTGACACAGATGGCGGAGAGAGAGAGAGAGAGCATAAGCAAGCCGAGTGGCAGGCAGAGGGAGAGGCAGAAGTAGGCTCCCCACAGAGGAGGGGGAGCCCAATGTGGGACTTGATCCCAGGACCCTGGGATCATGACCTGAGCTGAAGGCAGATGCTTAACCAACTGGGCCACCCAGGACCCAGGCGCCCTAGAATTAGTGTCTTGAAGCACAGTTACTGAGAGCCTGCTGTGTGCTACCACTAGGTGCTGGGAAAGATAATGAGAACGTTCGTGTGATTCCTGCTCAGTCTCAGGGGAGGCAGGCTGGTAAATGAGTACTTTCTATACCATGTGAGAAATGCAATAAATGAACCAAAATCAACTTACCACCTGCTGGGTCCAGAAGAATGGACTCCACAAGATTAGTCAGACTGACAAGGACATGTACCATGGACCAGTACTTCATCAAGAATCTGTTGTGCTTGAACTTGATTTCATCCTCACAACCCCACATGCTAGTCACTACTATTTTTTACATTTTGCTGCTGAGGAAACTGAGGCATTAGGAGGTAAATAACTTCTCCAAGGTCACACATAGCTAATCAGTGTCAGGAAGAGTATTCAGACCCAGAGTCTGGCTCCAGAGCCTCTGTTCTTAACCCCGGGAAGAAAGGAGGAGGAGGGATGTGCAAGGGTGAGAAAAGCAGAGAAGGATGCAAAAGACCAGGCCTTGGCTTTCAGCCCTCTGAAACCTCTAATGCAGGTCCATGCTCACTTAAGAACTGGCCTTCTTTTGTGCAGGCTGTGACCACTGAGCTGGCAGAGTTGAGGAGTCTTTGCTGGGCGTTGTGGGGTGGGATGGGAGACTTCTGAGCAAATAGTGAGGTCTTTATCCAAGGTAGTGTTTTAATGAATCCTAAATTCCCTTTCACTTCACAAGTCTCCACCATACCCAGCTGGTTTTAAGTTTCCTAAAATGTCTTTAGCTTGTATATTGGAAAAGAATGTTTGTGATCCTGGAATTTTTTTGAAATTCTAAAAATCTCTCCTTTGACACCTTCTGTTTCCTCTCTCTGTGAACCCCATACAAAGATGATTTTAAGTATGTGTGGGTGTTCTGAGAAGAACACAGGTCCTAAAATTCATAGAATTGTTCAGGAGCACCTTGGCTTTTAAGTCAGTAAGAATGAAGAAGCAAAATTCTTTATAGCTTGATTAGCTATTAAGTGGCATATTAGATAAGGATTTGAGGTTTAGCAGCAGGTTGTGTGTGTGTGTATTTGTGTGTGTGGTCACAACTCGAGCCTTGGAGGGAGGGGCGGCAGATGCATGTGCCTGAATTTGTGTGAAAGATAATTTCTGCAGGGAAAAATAAATTATAATAATCTGTGAGCAGGTCTTCTCTCTTTCATCTGATTTTGTCTCCCTTAATACTCTGCCATACCCCTTCTGATCACTTGCATTTTTGGTTCCTTATTCCAGGCCTCTTACAGAAGTAGGAATATTTCAATCATGTTTTATTTCCAAATATCACATACTTTTATTTTTTTAATTTTTTAAAAAGATTTTATTTATTTATTTGACAGAGAGAGAGATCACAAGTAGGTGGTGAGACCAGCAGAGGGAGAAGGAGAAGCAGACTCCCTGCTGAGCAGAGAGCCAGATGCTGGGCTCAATCCCAGGACCCCGAGATCATGACCTGAGCTGAAGGCAGACCCATAAGCATAACCAACTGAGCCACTCAGGCACCCCAAATATCACATACTTTCTACTAGTATCACCATTTGATGGCTGCTGTGGCCTATTCATCTTTGTTATCTTGGCAAGGAATGAGATATCCCCAGCTTTACTACTTTGGTGGCTCTATAGGGAAGAGTTTTTTCCATTACAGCGTTGTATCAATCAGGGTTCTTCAGAGAAACAGAACAAATAGGAGTTGTGTGTTTGTATTTAATACAATAAATATGTTAAAACTATATATATACATCTTAAGAAGCTATATATATAAAGACTGTGTGTGTGTATATATGTTATATATATGAAATTTTTAAAAAATTTTATTTAAATTCAATTCAGTTAACATAGTATATTATTAATTTCAGGGGTAGAATTTAGTGATTCATCAGTTGTATATAACACCCATTGCTCATTACATCAGGTGGCCTCCTTAATGCCCCATCCCCACCCAACCCCTCCTACAACCCTGTTTGTTCCCTACGGTTAAGAGCCTCTTATGGTTTGCCTCCCTGTCTGTTTTTATCTTATTTTATTTTTCCTTCCTTTCCCCTGTGTTCATCTGTTTCTTAAATTGAACATATTGATGATACGGGACATTTTTAATAAAGAAATGTCTTACGTGATTATGAAGGCTGGGAGATCCGAAGACCTGGAGTTGGCAAGCTTGAGACCAAGGAGGGCCAATGGTTTAGTTTCAAGTCCAAGTCCAAAAGCCTAAAACCCAGGAGAGCTGATGGTGTAGTCTTAGTCTGGGAGCCTGCAGGCGTGAGATCCATGAAGAGCGGATGTTTCATTTCAAGTGTGAGGCCAGGAAGAGCCAAGTTCCAGCTCCAAGCCAGTCAGAGAGGGGGGATTCCCCTTACTTGAGGGGAGGTCAGTCTTTTGTTCTGTTCAGCCTTTAATTGATTGGATGAGGCCCACCCAAACAGGGAGGGTAGGGAGGGTAGTCTGCTTTACTCAGTCTATCAATTCAAATATTAAACTGATCCCAAAATACCTTTAGAAACTCACCCAGAATAATGTTTGACCAAAGACTCTTTTCTTCACCTTGTCACATGAGAAGCTCTGATTCTATGGCAGAGTGTAGTTTCCTTTTCCATAAAGCAGCCACATTGTTTTGGTTAGCTTATAGCACACTATGGATCCATTCCATTAGCCATATACTTTGCGTCATCATCTAGCTTTCCCTAGATTTTATAAGGCAAACTTTTAAAATTTAAAAGATCATCAAGGATTGGTTGGGTTCTGTGTTTCTTACTGAAATTGATGAAAGCTGCACGATTAAATGCCTTTGTAGTGTAGTATGTCAACTAGACTGGTTTGAGATGGGGAATTTGATGTTGTGTTTTAAGATATAATGTAGTGTACAATTAAGTATATTATAAATCTATTCACATATAAATTATACTTATTCCTGTATATCATATAATGTAAATATACTCACAGCACCATTTTTCAGGCCCTTAGTTGCTGCAATCATCCCACTTCCACTTTTTTTTAAAGTATTTTATTTATTTATTTGACAGACAGAGATCACAAGTAGGCAGAGAGGCAGGCAGAGAGAGAGAGAGGGAGAAGCAGGCTCCCTGCTGAGCAGAGAGCCCAATGTGGGGCTCGATCCCAGGACCCTGGGATCATGACCTGAGCGGAAGACAGAGGCTTAACCCACTGAGCCACCCAGGCGCCCCCCACTTCCACTTTTGATATCCATCTACACCAGAACTGTCCTCTGGGAGATGGGGATCCTGCCTAGCACCCTAATGGGGAGTTTAATCATCGGATGAGAAAAAAATGTCATCAGGTTTGTTGCTATCTCTACATCTTGCTGATGGTGGCAGAACAATAATTTGGTGGAAATACTAAATACATTCCAAATTCCTTAGAGAAGTTTTGTTTTCATTCACTAATATACCTCTGGCATCTGACACTGAACTAGAAAATGATTTTTTCTTCTGTTTTTCTGTAACTCTAATCCACACAATATGCTTATCAGGTGTGAATGCTTCTGGGAAGGCTCTTTCAGCAAATGCAGTATGATATCAGTGTTACTGACTAGTGGAACGCTAGCTTCTCTAAGTTGTGGGTATTTGCTACCTAGAACAGCTGTAAGGATACAGCACAATTTCAGTTTTTTGACTTTGAAAATCAAATTGAGAAAAATCAAGTTCAATCATCCCAATCTATATATTTATGTATGACATAAATAGAGTCCCTTATGCAGCCTGGGGCTTTAGTGAATAAAGTTGCAGTCCCTTAGTTGTAGATTCTTGATTACAGATTGTTTTATAAACACA
Source organism: Martes martes (assembly GCF_963455335.1). Lineage (NCBI taxonomy): Eukaryota > Metazoa > Chordata > Mammalia > Carnivora > Mustelidae > Martes > Martes martes. The sequence continues at coordinate 35,790,120 of NC_137900.1, forward strand.
GCAGAAGCGAAACCTCTAATGCAGGCTGGCCTATCCATGTTTGAAAATAAACTTACCAGGCATCAAAATGCCAGTGTTAGGATTACATAACTAGAGAGTATTTGGAGAGAGAAACATTCTTTGGACTACCATGAAAAATTTCTTTCCATACCTAGGTACATTATTTCTTTGATAGCTAGAAAATGTTGAAAATTTTTTCTCTCAACAATACACCTGCAGAATGTGTGTATCAGCCCAGTTAAACTCAGTATGCAATCTGTAGCTGTCAAGGGAAGTAATAAAAGATGTATTGCTACATGCCTCCATCTGTCAGTCTGTGAAATTGCGACACACTTCCTGATGAATTTTTTTATCTCCTATTTTGCTGGGAATGAAAGTTGCCCATCTGAGAGAAGGCAATGAGCACAGTGATTCCAGGGCCTCCTTTTAGCTGCTGCTAAAACTTGGGATCTTCTAGCATGCCCATGTGGACACAAGAATGATGGCTGCTTCATTTCATCTGAACTTAGAGCTCACTTCAAGGGAGGAGAATGGTGTGGTGAGATCTGGATAGCTCTAGGACGGATGCATAACATTCACCTCTGGATGTGAGAAGAAAAACAGGACCATTTAGAAATTTGACAACAAGGGTCCATCACTGAAATTTCCATGAAGACTTGCTACATTTTTCAGCCTCTGTTGAAATGTAAAATAAGCACAGGAACTATATTCTTCAGGATTCTCAGGATGAATTCTCATGGCCTTTAGTTTCTGTGGGAGGTACCATATAAAAGTTCTTAGAGCTAATTATTTTTTTCTCAGTAATAGGCAAATTGCTTCAACTTTCAAACCTCAATGTTTTTCCCCCACTAAAAAGGGAATAATAATTTCTACCGCTAGGATTATTGAAAGGGCTGAATGAGCTAAATACCTGACACAGAGCTGGTACAAAATCAAATTTTTAGGATATTAACTTCAGTCTGTAGAACTTTTTTTTCCCCTTTATCCTCCCCATCTAGTTTATGCTGCCCTTTTCTGGTCTTGATGAAGTTTGGTTGGAAAGTATGTTAGTAGGAATAAAATTCTATTCCTACTTGTTAGTTAAATGGATTCCCATACATGTAATATTTCAGAATCAGCTTACCATTTCCACTGCTGTAAAGCAGTCCTAGCATCTTCAGACTTTATAATAAAGAACCTAATTCTCTACATTTATGCTTGTATTTTTCTGGGTGTTTCAAGTGTTATTTCAGTGGCTTTTTATAACAAAACCTGTTCCAAAGTAAGTTCATGCTCATTTCACAGATAGGATACTTGCCAGGTGACAAAAAACAAAGGCTTAAAAAGCTTTGTTCAAGCTTCTCAAGCTATGTGGTAACACAGCTAGGTCCAGAATGCAGGTTGGCCCTCTGTATTCCATTCTTATTGCCTCCATTCTTACTGCCTTCCATTCTTATTGCTTCCTAGAAAGGTACCCTCCAGGGTACCTTTCTAGGAAGTCTGCTCGCTGCCAATTGGCATAGCTCTGGTAGAGTACCTTGTACTTCCTTTGATGGACATAGTGTGGGAGCTGCTCAGTAGTCAGCATTCTACAAGGCCCCACTCAGCAAAAGTAAGTGTAGGGGTGACTCTGAATGTTCCAGAGGCAAAAGAAAATATTTGAGGGAGTTGAATAAACTTCTTAGTTGTTCCCAGAAACATTCTATGCCATGAGATCCTGGGAAGCTGCTTCAAATTCTTATTGGCCCCTAGATCTTGAGGTTCTCTGGATTTTCAAGTAAGGTGGAAATCTCACCCCATCCCAGACCATCTAGGTTATGTTTGCTCCAGATTGATGCACCTTACCTTCCTCTTCCTTTGACAGTCTTAGTTCTTCTAGAAATGATGGAAGTTTGCCAGAGATATCTCTGAGAACTTTGGTTGGTTTAGGATTCCTGCAGGTATGGCCTATATGGGATTTAACTGCTCAGGAGTGGTGCCCTTGGTTCTCTTTCTGGACTGTGGAGCTGAGAGTCTGTGAGGGGTAGGCTTTGCCAAATTCCCATTAACTTTTACTCTTTTGGGAAGCCTTTTATCATGTAAAAGAATATCTGTTATTACTTTTAATTTTATTTAATGTTTTTAAATTTTTGTATTATGTTATGTTAGTCACTATATAGTACATCATTAGTTTTTGATGTGGTGTTCCATGATTCATTGTTTGTGTATAATACCCAATGCTCCATGCAATATGTGCCCTCCTTAATACCTATCACCGGACTAACCCATTCCCCCACCCTCCCTCCCCTCTAAAATCCTCAGTTTGTTTCCCAGATTTTAAGCAATTCAATTTAAAGTTTACTTTTCAAAGGCTTCAAATTCAACTGACAGATTTATTCATAAATTTAATAATTTTTGCATAAAAATAAGTGCAAAAGATTATTCCCTTATAGTGTTTATATATTACATAAATTTGACAGGTCAAATCCTAACCTTTTTAAATTTAAGTAACCAAATTTCCTTGGAAATCTTAACATGATTATAGATTCAATATATATGCTTCTTACAGTTGTTGTAATTTTTTTTAAGTATTTAATGTCCATAACTAGTTAATCAGGCATTAGCTTAGTAGTTCATATTCTTCTGAATATTTCAAACACCTTCAAGAAACAACACATAAAGAGGTTCAATGTTTATGAAATACACTACTGCACCTTTATAAACATGATTTGTAATGGAGAAATTGTATTTCATTAATTGATAGGTAAATAAATAGAATCTACCCAACTGAGGGTGAATATTACTATATTGGCTAGGAGTTTATTTAGAAGAAATAATCAAAGAACTTCAAGACCATTCAGAGTAATAGAGTGTGGTTGTGCCTTTGAAGACTAAATGCACAGTTTTTGGGCAGGGGCTCGTAACTGAGGTCAGCTTTCATCTGTCGATCAGCTCTCTAAACGGTGTGCCCTTCACTGAGGCCCTAACTGCTCTTATAGGTTTCATGAACAGTCTCACGTTAGTGGGGGTACTTATTACCAGACCCTGCGATTTTATTCACTTGTGTGTAATTCTTATATGGCTTTTTGCATGAAAGCCTAGGCATGTGAATGGAATGTTGAAGCCCTTGTTTAAGTTGGACTCCCTTTCGCTTTTATAAATTGTATGTATCTCACTGACTACAATTCTGCAGCCATCATATTGACAGTTTCCATTTAGCACTGGTGATCCTCTGAAGAAAAAAGTTTGTCATCACCCTGATATCTCATGTAGGAGATTAACTAGTTGCCTGAAGGCACAATGTCAGTTACATTTTTCTTCAAATATATACTTTCCTCACTTGACAGTGTTTCTCTCATTTCTCTTTTGGTAATTATCTCAAGGTGATTGGTTTGGGAACTTACTCCCAGGAGACAGGTTCTTGGTATTTCGTTCCCATCCTTTTTTTTCCAAGGGGGCTCAAGGTATGTAACATCTCATCTTCAGTCTAACAAAATCAAAATAACTACCTTGAACTTGAGGGCAATGTTATTAATCCAGGACTTCACCATCTCTTCTTGGCATAGAGCTTAAGCCCAAGAGTGGCAGGTACCATGAACCAAATCTACCCTACGTTTGGGAATATCCAATTTATATCAGTCATTTTTTAAAAAACATTTATTTATTTATTTGTCAGAGAGAGAGAGAGAGAGCGAGCACAAGCAGGGGGTGTGGCAGACAGAGGGAGAAGCAGGCTCCCTACTGAACAAGGAGCCCCACATGAGACTCGATCCCAGGACCCCGGGATCATGACCTGAGCCACATGCTTAACTGACTGAGCCACCCAGGAGTCCCTATATCATTCATTCTTTTTTACCTACTTATTCAGTGCTGTGGTAGGCACCATGGGAGGATTCAAAGATGTATAAACATAGATGTAGAAGTGATCCTGAGTATTCTGGAGGTAAAATAAAATACCAAAGTGGGTCTGAAATACTGAAGAAAAAAGCTGTTCCCAGAAACATTCTCTTCTGTGGGATTCTGGGAAGCTCCTCAATTTTCAAGTCAGGTGGCTGTGCAGACATTACAGTGGTAGAGACCAGGTTGATGGAGACACCACTTATCAGTAAGACCACTTCAGCTTTGGGAGTTTGTTATATATTTTACACTTTTTCTCCGAGTCTAAATAATTTTTCATTGTATGAGTATAATTTATTTTGCTTATCCATTTGCTGGTTGATGGACATTGGATAATTTTGAGTTTGGAGCTATTATGAATAATGCTGCTATGAACATTTGCTTTCAAGTCTTTGTATAGATGTGTGTTTTCATTTCTCTGTGATAAATATTTAGGAGTGAGATTATTGAGTTAATGGTAAGTATATGTTCAGCTTTTAAGAACCTGCCAAACTATTTTCCAAAGTGGCTGTGCGGTTTTATATTCCCACCAGCAAATATGTGAAGTTACAGTTTGTCTTCATCCTTACCAAAGCCTGGTATTGTCAGTCTTTTGGATAATAACTCTTCTAGCGGGTATATAGTAGGATTTCAGTGTGATTTTAGTTTGTATTTCCTTGATGGCTAATGCTTTTGAGCATCTTTTTAAGTGCTTATTCGGCATTCAGACATCATCTTTGTTGAAAGACCTATTCAAATATTTTACTTATTTTTTTTACTGCATTGTAAGTCTTTTTAAAAATATTCTGTATATAAATCTTTTGTCAGAAAGGATTTACAAATATTTTCTCCCAGTTTGTGTCTTAGCTTTACTTTCTTACTAGTGTCTGCAGAGCCAAAGTTTTAAATTTTGATAAAACCCAATTTAACATCAATTTGTTCTTTACCGATTATACTTTTGGTGTCGTGTCTTAAGAACTCTTTGGCTAACTTAAGGTCACAAAGATTTTCTTTTAGGCTTTCTTCTAGAAATTTTATAGTTTCAGGTTTTACATTTAGAACTATGATCCATTTTGAGTTAATTTTTGTGTGTTAATTTATTATTCTAAGTCATACCATAGATAATTAGTATATTATTTTAAAATCGATAGTCAGTGTTAAGAATTGTTTTTAAATTTGAGTCAGTTTTGTATTGTAACTTTCATGTCCTTTCCAAGTAAAGAATATTCAGTCCTTAGAGCGGGGCTGTGCTCTAGTAGTAGTCCTTGCAAAAACTCAAGCCTTTAGTGTTCGGGCTTCCATATATGATTTCTTTGAAGAAGGAAGTCTATAGCCATGAAAAAAATTGAAACCACTGGTTCAGATGAAGTAAATTTTATGTACTGTGAAAAGAGGTCTGAGACCCATGGCGTTAATGCAGCAGCTGTTACCTGTGTCTACCAGAGAGCATGACTATTGGGAGGTATCTCTAGTGGCCTTAACAGGCTCCCCCATGAATATTCAGCTCCAAACTGTGAATATTAGTGACATCATTTCTAAATTTTAAAGTAGGGCTGAATCGACTTCCATTTAATGGAAAATATAAACATAATGAAAATTCTTCATTTCTTTTGATAAATTTGTGGACAGTTGACATTGTTGCTTCGCATCATAGTATCAGAATGTCACCATTCATTATTGACCCTCTATTTCCCTTTAAATAAAAATGGCACATTAGCTATTTATGATTAGAGGTTTCAAAGTTTAAAATCTTTCCTCGCTCAAACTTTATTTTGATCTCAAACCTTGATACTGACCCTGAGTGTGGTATGATCATCCATGTTTTATATGCCTTAAATTTTCTGGAATTGACCCTTCCTGTAGCACAGTTGTAAGCACAAGATTCTGCAATTTCTGAAATATATAGTGAACAGAGAGAGCTTCCTGAGACAAACAGTCAACAGGGAGATTCCTATTTACAAGCCCCTTTACATTATCTTTCACCTTTAGCCAACCCCAGGTGCTAACACACTGGGACCTAGCACATAAATTGGTGTCACATCCCAGAAGATATTGAGCTCATATATCACCAGAGCTTATGTTCCTATTTGACCATGGGGTTTAAATTATTTTGGTAATAAACTTAGATTATGTTTGATAATAAGTCAATATTTATCCAGAAGTCAATACTATCTATTTATTGGTGAACTGACATTGCCTCATTTTATTATTTCCTTTTCATACCTTAGTTGAAAGAGGTTAGCCAAGTTTCATGAGTGAGAGAGAACGAGTAATAAATTTTGCCTTCTATTTTACTAAGCAAATGATATTTTGAGGTTAGAGTCTGTGGGTAAAAGGAGAGCAAGAATGAGGTAAGGAGAGAGAATAGAGTGTGTTTTTCCTTCAGTTTCCCTCAGTCTCTAACCTCAGTTAGAGAATATTCTCCACTGAGAAGTGAGTGGAGAACTTGGAAGCTGTGACCTGCTGTAATATTTGTTGGTTGCATGTGTTTCTGCAGATGAGCTGCCTTGCACCATCTGATTTTTTCGCTTCTGTAAGATAGAGGATATTATGTTTGCAAGTCTTCTGTGGTTTAGATGTTTTATCCAATACCATTAAACATAAAGAATGTTTCGCTCCTTCTAAATGTTATAATAGCATAATGTGCTGAATAATATTTTGTACATAGTTTTTCAGATGCAAGCAGGGTTTTCCAACAGTACTTAATGCTGATGTGATTGGTGCCTAAAAAAGATGCCTTCTGCAGATTGATGGCTAACAACTCAGTTAAAGGGGAGGAGGGTTGTAATTATGCATATTTCCAGTAAGATAGTTATAATGATATATTTATAGGCTACTGTTTTTAAAACATGCTTATATTTACCCTTTTTAGCCTTTAATTTAAAATGATCTGACCAAAAAAAAAAAAAAAAAAGAATAATCTGACCTAATGATTCCTTTGTTTGTGATACCCTCTTTTTGGTGGGGAGTAAAAGATTTAATCTTCTAAAACAGTTTACTTGATTAATGCCATAGGTAGTGACTAGCACAAAACAAGTAAACAAGTCAGGCTGTGATGGTTGCATTCTCCTCAGCCAGTATCTGCAGCCCTGTTGAAAGAGGGACTGTAAGAGAGCAGTTGAAAGAAAGTAAACGTGAGCAACATTGACAGTGAGATTCTGTAATCAGATAAGACCTATCCTGTGGAGATTATCTCATCATGCAACAAGCCTTATACAAGGCTACTAATAGTGGGCTTTATAACTTGGCTTCTTCTCACTAGGCACTTTATTCCCTTCCTGGGCAAGGAATTCTTATTTGTATATGAAATTTAACATTCCATTTAATTTTAAAATTTATTTTAATATTAGTAATCCACCCCCTTTTTAAAGTTTGTACTGAAACTCTATCCCATGTCATTAGTTATGTTTCTATGGAATTTTGTTTCATGTTATGCTTTGTTTTTGTCTTTGTCTAAAGTTGAAAGAGCAAATATCTAACCAATGTCTACAGGTGGGTTCCCTCCAGGGGAAGTCTAATGAGGATGGGGAAACAGTTGTGTTGGTGCTCAAGTCCCTTTTCTTGTCTAGGCATGAGGGGCTTATTTGGATGTGGAAGGCTGATGCTTCCCCAGGAGGCCCTTCTTCTTGTAGAGGAGAAATTGCTGCAGGGCCAGGCCTTTGATTAGCCACATCTGGATAACTGCATATGTGCATTATGGATTCCCTAGTCAAGGGGTATCTTACTCTTCAGTAAGAGGTAGCCTTACCATAAAAATGTGTTTATAGTCAGCTCCTATTACATTCCAGCCGTTGTGCTGGGCCCAGAAAACATGATGATGGTAAGAAATAAAACTGAAGTGGTTTTTGCTCTTATCAAATTTACCATGTACAGGGAAAGAGTAACATACAACAGTCACACTAATAAAAATGTAGTTGAAATTGAAATGAGCCATGAGTTGATAGGAATATAATCCTATAAGAACATGTAACCAAAAATGCCTCATATAGATGAGCAATCAATAAGTAGCTAAAGGACAGAGGTAGAGTATCCCAAACAAAGCATGCACAAAAGCTGTTGCAGGAAGGAGGATGGTCTGCTCAAGTTGCTTAAAGAGGTAAATGATGAGCCCAGAGAAGGAGGAAAGGGTCAGACTAGGTTAGGTTTTAAAAGTATGTTATAGGGTTGGGTCTTTATTCTAAGAGTGGGGAGAAGCCATTGATGCTTTTAAGCAGAATTCAACATGAAGAAATTTGTTATGAAGTATTTTCTTTGGCTTGAGTAGAGAAGATGAATTGGAGAGTGGGACATGGTAGATGCTGGGAAGCCAGTTAGGAGAGCATTTCAGTGGATCAGGGGAGAGATGTTGCAGCTTGGACTAAGGAGCAGTGGGAGAACTGGAAAAGGACTCAAAGGTGACCTGATACTGGGACTGAGGAAGAAAAAAGAGTCAGAGGTGATCCCCAGGGTTCTGGCTTGCTTAGCCAAATGGAAGGTCACATCCATCAATGAAGGAATGTTAGAAGAAGCCCAGGTCTTAGGGCCAAGATTATGAATTCAAACCTGGCCATATTGGAGTTTCTTTCCTTCTTCCTTGCTTTTCCCATGTCGAACAGTTACTGCATTTAGTGTCATCCCAAGACCCCTGGTTTGCAAAGCCTAGGTTTGGTTTTTGTTGTTGTTGTTGGTGGTGGTGGTGGTTTTTGTTTGCTTCAGAATTGAAGGGATGCTGAGTGAAAAGTCCCCATGCCACAATGTGAGAACAGACGTATTTCAGAAATGCCATGGTCTGGCACTTCCATTTTCATCTCTGAAAGAACATTCTGTAACACACACATACACACAAACACACAATTACCTCTCTCTCACCCATTTGATAAGACAGTGACTGTTTGCCCAAGTAATCTTCAACATGACAACACCAAAATTGATGAGCCATATTTACCCTTTATGGGACTTCCATCTTGACACACAAAAATTTAAATTGAGCATAACTGTGCAGATATAGACTTTGGCCTCACCGTACAGTGCATCCTAACTTCTTTTAATCCATAGCTGTCTTCAGCACTCATTTACCTGATTTTGCTTCCCCAACCCCTGTTTTCTGTGCATGTAGCCTGGGTGATCCCTTCCCACTCTGGAACTTTTAGTTCCTTTTGCCTTCAGTGGCTGTGCCTCTTTTCCCCAGGGCTTCCATGTTATGAACAAGAGTAAGGGTGATGCATCTGCTGTGTGCCCTGGGAAGAGCTCTCATTTACAAAGGAGATGGACGGTGTGGCCTTCCAGAATCTTGAACATCCCTCGTTTTGGAAATTCATTTACCTTGCTTTAAAGGGAAAGGATCAGTGATTTACGTTAATAGAAAAAATGTATTTGGTTAGTAGTAAGAGTTAGCAGCTAATATTTAACAGTCATATATGCACAGTGTTTTGTATTATGTACCCATGACTGACTAACATTCAAGAAATACAGAAGGCTACGAAAAGAAAAGTACAAGTCCCTGCAGTACCCCACATCTAGGTACAGCCCCACTTGCTGCTTTGTATATCCTCCTAGGATTTAAAAAATGAAGATACAAGGTTTATAAGTGCGTATGTCCATGCAAATTTTTGTTTGAGTGCACTAGGCACAATTTGACTTGCTAAAGCCAGGAGATGGCATCCCATGTACTATGAATATTATTGCTAATTGGTTATTAGTGATGGGATGTTAAAACCATTTCCTGGAAAGCCATACCCTTTTCTCTTCCTCTACTTCCATATATACTTTTTCACAGTATCATTTCTGGGGTTTTACCCACACCTATTCCCCTCTTAGTTTAACCTATAAAAGCTGGGCTCAGCTGTTCTGGTGGCGGCATAATATCCACTGACCCCCTCTTTAAGATGACCATATACCCTGTAGTCCTCCTCCCTTTGGCATATTTTTGGTTCACAGTTGCCAGTACTTACAGATCTACATCAATTCAAAACTGTGGCTACATGTTTCAAGGAAAGTAATGAGGATGCTAACAAAACTTCATGTGTTTTCTGGGGGGAGATTGAAAAAAGACCTGTCATAATTGAAATATTAATTGACTGATGACTCAGTGTTCATTAAGCAAGTCAGATGTTTCAAGAATCAGACTTCAAATAAATTAATAACCAACATGAAAAGAACAAAGAGGTTCCCATTTCAAAGGTTTGTTAACTCTCAGAAAGAGGGCACAACAGAATCCTCGATGGAATGCTGAACCAAGCATTCCAGGCTTGAGTGTGATCAGTCAAGCTAAATTCACTGCCCTTCTCTAATGTATTTTTAAGTCTTTGGATTAAAAGCTCTTGTTTGGATAAATCTGACAATAGTGTGTTATCTACGTATCATTTTCATTCTTGTCTGGGAGCATAAAAACAGCAAAATTCTCCCTAATTTCACATTAAGATTATTTTGATTTGACAGTCTTTTTGACAACACAAGAATGATTTGGGGAGTTTCTGAAATTTCTGACTTCCCTTTAAGGGTAATAGTGTTGAGTAAATATATTGATTCATTATCCTCTCCTCAACCATCTTATTTATCTGTCTGCCATTTGTGGCAGACTAGTCTCTGCAGAAATAGGTTGGTAGTAATTACACACGTCCTGTTCTTCATACGACAGTCTGTTATGAACATGATTGTTTAAGTTTATGCATTTGCATTAAATTTGAAAGGAAGGACATGTGAAATTAACAGATAGAAGAAGTGGCTTACATGGGAAGTATTTATAGATCGGGGTTGCTCACATTTTATTGCTATGCTCAGGCACATTTGCAACCTTGAGGAAATTCTGAATTACTTCATTGGTACATGCATATGCTTCAGGACTTGTCTGCTTCTGAACTTAATATAATATGGACTGACATTTTTTTTTTGACAAATCCTGTTCTCACAAATCCTTTCATTTGCCTTCACCCCTTCCTATTTCTCCTGTTTAAACCTGTGTGTGGAATCCTCTCTCCAGATGTTGCTCATTTGCTCAAAATCTTGCTCTGCTAGGCTGTAAAATACAAAATTAAATTAAATGATAGCCATCTCTTGGTGAGTTGCAACTCTATGCAAGTCGTTTCACTGTTCTGTCTTTCTCTTTAAAATGGGGACATTGTCCTGGGGGATCTCTTACACCTCTTCTGACTCTGGCAGGGGAAAACGCAAATGGGTTATCCTGACTCATTTCTGACTGTAAGTATCAGAATGTGACCCTGGCATCGATGTCCACTCTTTTGCGCACACAGTCCCCATTCCGGATTCCAGGCCTTGATGACCACGTAAGGGGTCACTGTGAAGGAGCACATGCTGGGCCTGCTTGGCAGAAGCTGAGAGCTGGAAGGTGGCTGTTGATCTGGGTACACAGCCACACACTGCAACATGGCATGACATTTATAAACTGCAACATCATTTGGAGACTAGAGGAGCAAGCTATTCTTAGGTCTCAGCCCAGGAGTAATTAATCCTTGACATATTTTTACACACCATGATGTCTTTCTGCAGTTGTACATTTTACCACAGAAGCTTTGTAAAAGCCATTTCCACAGCAATAGGCTCTCCACACACCTGTTTGTCTCATCGTTTCTAGGCTTTTTGCTTCATCCTCCGGCAAGTTACACAGCTGGATAGGTTAAAACAAGCTCCTTGTGTGCCCCTCAGAGAATGAGGTTGTGCTTTATGAATAAGTTTCCTTGGGGTGTTGATCCAGAAAGATGCTCAGTCTCTGTGGCCATGGAAGAAGCCGATGTTGTAAAGAGCTGAAGGAGCACAGCCACCTAGTGACTGAAGTCAGGTCAAGAGAGGAAATAACTGTCCGTCTGTGCCTGATTCTTATTCCCATTCTTTGCATACTCTACTCCCAGTACTCTGGTAAAGGAGGACTGGCACATGAGAAGAGTTTGAGAAATTTAGGAACCTTAACCTTAATCCACTGGAACTTCAGTGAGGCTTGGACAGGATGCTCAATGAGAGAATCTTAGCCAGGGGTCTCTTGTCTAAAAGCTCTGGTAACCATTGGCACAGTTCAGGGCCTCTACATATGTAAGATAGGCTAAGCGGTAAGTCCCCTCCTGCCACAGCCTTTAAACCACCCATTCCCTCCCCTGACTTTCCTCTGTGACTCTCTGAAATTCCCACCCACTGCAGAAGTCTCCTGTATCATAGCTGTGGTGAGTGATCCTCAAGTCCATTGTTGAGGATTGAGTCATTCAGTCCTCAAGTCCATTGTTGAGTCACTTGTCACTACAAGTGACAGGGAGCTCACTACCAATCTGTTGCTGTAATTATTAGGAGGCATTGGCTTCTTTGCTTGGAGCCTAAATGTTGCCTCTGAACCACCCAAAGAACCAGTCTTGTTCTTGACCTCTAGAACAAAACTGAATAAGCCCCTATTCACAGCTCTTCATGTTTGTGAAGACATAGGCTCCTCCTGAATCTTCTCAAATCCAAACAAAATTTTCCTCCTGCCTCACCTATTTGCTGTGGGAAGGAATGAATGATCTAATGAGAAAATGGTTTTCAGAGTGCTCTTCCTTCAGGACACCCCTGAATATGAAATTTTTTTGGACAGTGTCCTACTCTTAGATGTGAGAACACTGTGCCTTAAAGCCAATCTGACCATGCAAGCATGACAACTCCTTGTTCTTTTCATCTAGCCATTGAACACTTACCAATGCAGCTAGGAGGAAGATTAAGTGAATTACTTATGCAGCTATTAAAAATCATGTTTTCATGGAACACTGCATCAAAAACTAATGATGTACTGTATGGTGACTAACATAATAAAAAAAGATCATGTTTTCAAAGGATATTTAATGGCACAATATAATAAATGGAAAAATTGGTGTATATAGTATGATCCCAATTATTTATAAAAGTATAAATGTGCAAAAGGAAAAATCCTCGAAGGAAATGCATTGAAAAGTTACTGATTATCTCTAGAGAATGTAATCATAGGTGATTACGATTTTCAGTTTTATCACCTTCTTATAGTTTCCATATGAGCATGTTTTATTTTTATAATAAAATTATTTTTTAAAAAGATCTGAACCATTCTAAGAACTCTTTATTTTGTGACTCATTTTCCCTGGTTTTCTCTATCTGGATCCTTTCAGATTCTTGTGTCAAATTTTCATTCTAGTTCTCTTATCTCTTGAGGCATCTTGAAGCTCTCTGGAATATGATAACCACGTAGTGTGCTAATAATCATTCTGTTAAAGTACTTTGCACTGTAATTCTATGACAGAGGAGTTCTCACACTTACCTTTTTTATTTTTATTTTTTATTTCAATGTCTGTATCTTCCACTGAGTTGCATGAAATAGAAAGCCACATCTGTTTTTCTTAGAATACAAGAAATGCTTGAAAATTAGGTGTTGAGTGAATGACTGCCCCACTTGTCCACTTACTGGCCTGGTTACCTGGGGCACATAATTATGCTTCTTACCTAGATGGGAGATGACATCTGCTTACTGACCCTTGGATCCTTAGCTAGGATAACCTTGTCTGATCATCTTTTGTAGTAGGTTCTTGGCTTCTTAGTGCATCCTCTCCTCAGAATTTTAAATCTTAAGGTTCATCTGCTCCCAAGGTTTTCTGTCCTCTTGCTATCATCCTCCAGATGTTCCTCGTTGATATGAATTAAATCCAGTCACAGTTCACTTGAAACTCACCAGCTGCCAGTCACTTGTGCTATGCTTTTCTCTTCCCCTCCCTCTCCTCTCCTTTTAAATATATTTTAGCTCTAATTCTCCCAACAGTCCTTTAAGGTCATGTTATTATATGCATTTGATTGATGGGGAAACTAGTGCATCAAGAGTAGCGTGGGTCCAGTCACTTCTTTGACCCCAGGCAATGTGATCCCAGGATCACATTGGAAGCTGTGCTCTGTGCCATGTCAGTTGCTTTGAGAAGTAGAATGTACACTGTGGAGCAGAATGCGAATTCACAGAGGCCAGCACTGGCCAGACGCTGCTCTTCTGACTGCAAAGCCCCTATTATGGCAATGTGAACACAGGAAAGTCTGCCTGTCCCATAATGCTTACCCCTATCTTTCCTTTCCTCCTCTTTTTCCAGCTTTTGGAACTGATATTTATTTTTTTTTAGAAGATTTTGTTTATTTATTTGACAGAGAGATCACAAGTAGGCAGAGCAGCAGGCAGAGAGAGAAGGGGAATCAGGCTCCCTGCTGAGCAGAAAGCTTCACGCAGGTCTTGATCCCAGGACCCAGAGATCATGACCTGAGCTGAAAGTAGAGGCTTAACCCCCTGAGCCACCCAGGTGCCCCAAGAACTGATACTTATTTTTAGAAATCATGACCAAGAAATTCACCTCAAGACTGTCTTTCTGTTTTGTGGCATGAGTTTTTATTGACATAATAAAATATTTTGTTCCCTTCATGCTTCTTAGCCTTTGCCACAGCTATAAAAAGGGAGAAAAGATCTGCCCTATAGATGGCAATGTTTTCTCCTTATTTGAGTGTGAAGAGTTCCAGTCCTGGTGTGCTTATGCCTTAGTGTCTGCAGGAAAAGCAGGATGAAGATGCAGCCAGTCCAGAATGGTGTTGGCCGTCCCTCTATGGTGGCAAGAAGTTGATGTGTAGAGACAGCTATGCAAGCCTGGGCAAGGGAGTTGACAACAGTTACCTTAACCCTAACATGGAGGTAATACTAAATACCAGGACTATTGTTGAAAAAAAAAAACTTTTTTAAAGATTTTATTTATTTATTTGACAGAGAGATCGCAAGTAGGCAGAAAGACAAGCGGGGGCAGGGGGTAGGGATGCAGGCTCCCCGCTGAGCAGAGAGCCCAATGCAGGACTGGATCCCAGGACCCTGAGATCATGACCTGAGCTGAAGGCAGAGGCTTAACCCGCTGAGCCACCCAGGCACCCTAAAATTGTTGAAATACAATGTATAAAGCAGTTAGTATAGTGTCCAGCACATAATAAACACTCAAGTAGTGATGTGACTGTGTTTCTGGTTGTTATTGGTGGTGGCGGTGGCTAGTAGTTTTTAGTCAACCCATTGGTTAGAAGTCCCTAAGCATAAGATTCCCAGTAACACGTTCAAATGATATATCCTCCAAAACTTTATTGAAAGATCTAAGAAGAAGTACTAAAAAGCTTGAAACATGCAGATTCCCTTTTCCAAGAACTTTGTGTTTCTGGGCTTATTTCACCCACTTATTTCACCCATCCCCCACCCACCTCCCCTCTGGTCACCACCTGTTTGTTCTCTATAGTTAAGAGTCTGTTTTTTGGTTTATCTTTTTTCCTTTGTTTATTTGTTTTATTTCTTCAATTCCATATACAAATGAAATCATATGGTAATGTCTTTCTCTGTTTTTGTTTAGTTTAGTTGAGTTTAGATTTTGCTTAGCATTATACACTGTGGTTCCATCCATACTCCTTAGAAGATGAACATGAAAGATTCCTGTTTGGGTTCCTGGTGTGACAGGGCATTGGCCCTGCAATCATTGGTGACATCATTCCAGAACAAATTCTAGAGGTAGAGAAAGGGGTCAGGGCTACAGCTCCGTCCTCCCGACTTGGCCACCCCCCTCAGCATTTCACTGGGATTGCTTCACCAACTGTGGGTGCCCCAATAAAATCAAGCTACTAGTGCCAAAGCCTTCAACAGTGATCCCCAAAAGCACTGCTGGAGCTACCAGCTTGCTGCTCTGTCTGACATATGTCTTTAAGGATTACATAGCTGCTCTCACCACAGCTTACAAAGTGTTCACATTTACCTAGCCAAGTGAGTGCAGGAGAGTCCTGAATCAGGGCTTTTTGATTAATTGAGTTTATGTGGAGGGTGACTTAACTTTGAGGGAAAGACATGGGGAATTTTGGTTAACCACTAGGAGAAAGTCCTTGATACAGTTGATGTCACAGAAGGGTGAGTCGTGGACAGAGTCCCCACATTCCAGCCACCTACCTATTATTATATACGGTGCCTCATATTGTAGATATCCATGGGAATATTTGAGTCCCCAACTGGACTTGAATTCCTTGAGAGAAAAGACTTCAGAAGGACTCTTTTTGTCTCTGTATTCCCAGGGTGGAGCTCAGAACCAGGCACAGAGAATGTAAGTCAGAGGGAGGGAGAAAAGGCTGGGAAGTGGGGGTGGGACTCTCTCAAAGGTGGGTAGTTGGTAAGTGAATGAGTCTTTCAATTCCATTAATCCTCTCCACTACCAAGAATCCTTGTTAGCATTTCAGAGCCCCGCCATTAACTGCCTCTGCGTCCCTCTCTCATATGCCATTTCTGTTAGGTCAGCCCCTCATTGTCACCTCATTGTCACCTCTTATGCTGTATCACTTAAAAGAACTAGAAAGATAATTTTCAAAACAAAATGCCTAACTTGGTATTTTCTGTGCCTTTTAAAGCCTTTGCTTGCCAGAATCTCATCTATTTCTAATAGTGTCACTTCTTTTAGAAATATATTATCTGAGGCTTAATGCTGTGGTAACCTTTAGAAACATAAAACAACCTCTGTCTCTGGCACCTCAGTATTACTGGGCATGGTATCCACTCTTGGCTTTTGGCAAAAGGGTAAGTGTGTGCTAAACTTGGCCCTCAGGAATTCACCAAATATGTGTCAGTGTTGTTGTTTTTTTCTCTCTCTGTGGAGAAGACACTATGGTTTAGAAGACAGGTGTGGTTAAGTGTCAGGGCATTGGCAAAGGGTGACTGCTGGAAAAGAATCTAGCTGTTTGAGGGAATAACGAGGCATTGCCCCAGCTGAACAGAGACAACCAGAGTATCTTGGGAGTGGAGAAGGGGTGTTTGTTTGTGCTTCCCTTACAAAAGAAAAAACTATTAAAAAGGAAAGCTGGACATCAGAATTTGAGTTTTCCCAGAATGAGGAGTGTCAGTGTGGAGGCAGGTTGGCTTGAACCCATTATCCCCCAGGCTACAGTGACAGTGTTTTATAACTGGGACAGAGCACAGATAAGATACCTCAGTGCAGGGGTATTTCAGATTTTCTTTCAGGTATGTTCATGCAAAGGAAGCAGCTTGGAATTAGTTTTTTTCTTTATACGTAGAGGTATAGTGTATTCTGGAGATAACCTCAAGCAGTGATTATAAACATGGCCAAGCATCATATTGTTCAGGAGTGCATTTAGCTAGGACCATGCCTTAGATTGACTGAATCAGAATTTTCTGTGGTGGTTAAGATTTATTGCACTAGAGAAATGAGTCTGATGTTGAATTTTTCAAAGCTTAATGAAATTAACTTTATAAATAGTTTATGTACCTTTTTACCAACTTATTCCTGTTCTAAAACTCTAAGAATATAGTCAGTAATTTGGACAAAGATTCATGGAGAAAAGTATATAATAGCATTATAGATGATAGGAGAAAATTGGAATGACCTATATATCTTACAATGGGAGAGTGGTTTAATTAATTGTGAAATAGCCATAATGTTGCATGTATTCAGGCAGTAAAATGGAGTTTTAAAAAGATAATTAATAACTAAGAAGATACTCTTAATTATAGGCGATAAATGGCAAGGTACAAAATCATAAATGTACACAAGTGGACAAATATAATATGATTTCATTTATAATGAGGTACTTAGAAATAGTCAAGTTCATAGAGACAGGAAGTAGAGTGGAGGTTGCCAGGGGCTGGGGGTAGAGGGGAATGGGGAGTTCGTGTTTAATGGATGTAGAGTTTTAGTTTGGGATGATGAAACATTTCTGGAGAGGAGGGTGGTAATGGGTTGTACTACATTGTGAATGTACATAAAGCCACCAAAATGTGTACTTAACAATGATTAAAATAGTAAAATTTATGTTATGTCTATTTTACCACAATGAAAAGGAAGACCTCTTCCCTCCAAATGCTGTAGAAGGAGTGAAGGAGCAGGGCATGAGCTGCAATACTGAGCTCTTCACAAAAGGCAGCCTTGTCTGCCTCTTTGGAGAGCTCAGTTGTGCTCCATGTGAAAGAAAATAAAGTTTGTAGCTGTGAAAAAAATTATGTATAGGAAGGTCTTTTTAAAAAACACATGGAAGCATAAAGATAAAACCAAATGGTAACAGTGTTTACTTTTTAATCATTTTTTTCATTCCAGTATAGTTAATATACAGTGTTAAATAAGTTTCAGGTGTACAATATAGTGTGATTGAATTCTATACATCACTAAGTGCTTATCATGATAACTATATTCTTAATCCCCTTCACTTATATCACCCATTCCCCCACCCACCTCCCCTCTAGTCACCATCAGTTTGTTCTCTATAGTTAAGAGTATGTTTTTTGGTTTATCTTTTTTCCTTTGTTTATTGTTTATTTCTTAAATTCCACATATGAATGAAATCATATGGTAATGTCGTTCTCTATTGTTTTGTTTTGGTTTTGCTTAGCATTATACTCTCTGGCTCCATCCATGTTGTTGCAAATGGCAAGATTTAGTTTTTTTATATAGCTGAATAATATTCCATTGTAAGGATATTCTACTTCTTTATCCATTCATCAGTCAATGGACACTTGGGCTGCTTCCATAATTTGGCTGGTATAAATAATGGGGCTGTAAACATCAGGGTACATACATCCTTTTGAATTAGTGTTTACATATTCTTTGGATACATCCCCAGTAATGGAATTACTAGATCATATGGGAATAGTTCTATTTTTAACTTTGGAGTAATCTCGAAAGCCACCATGGCTGCACCAGTTTGCACCAACAGTATGTGAGAGTTCTTTTTTCTCCACATCCTTGCCAACACTGGTTGTTTCTTGTGTTTTTGATTTTAGCCATTCTTACAGGGTGGTAACAGCATTTACTTCTAGGTGATGAACATGTGGGTTGTTTTTTTTTTCTATCTTTTAAAATTCTATAATTTCCCCTACTGAATTTATAGTAGATGCTCAGAACAAAGAATTATTAAGAAAAATAATATTTAAATGTTTTCTATCTTTGTTATCTTCACATGAAGGGTAATATTAAATATGACTTCTATTTAACAAATAGTCCAAGATTTAACCCTTCCAAATATGGTTCATTCCTTCAAAAGAGTCCCCTTGAGAGACTACCATTGATCAAGATACTTGGCGACTCACCTTTTTGGCTTGGAGTGTATTCTTGTGGATATCCCTAAAGAGAGTTCATCTTCAGATTGTGGTGTTTAATGAAAACTTGGGGACAGTCACAAATGACATAGAGCCAAGACTTGTGATTAGGAAGGTAGTCTATGAATATGTCCTTTCTCTTTTTGAAAGATGGCTTTCCTCGTAAACAAATTGAATGAGGACTGGGTGCTCTGGGAAGCCCTCCAGTTTTATATTCCACCATTAAATGAAAGATGTAATAATCTCTGCTTTGTGAGGAGAGGGATCTACCATCATAAACAGCAGTTACTTACCATTTAGGGTTGTCAGTTGTAAGCAACAAAAAGTGACTGTAACTGATTGAAGCACTAAAGAAACTTAGTGGAAAGTTATTAGGAAATCCACAGACTCTCCAGGTATGCCAAAGAACAAGGTCAGAGAACTGACAAAAACAAGGGAGGCTGCTCGGTTGGAACATGGGCAGGACAAGGCCACAGACCCAGTCCAGGAAGGACACAGCTGCTTCCCCTTGTGTGGTCAACCTGGCCCTGGGCTCTGCCTTTGGTGCATGGGTGCTGCTGTTATGGCTGCCACTGCTGCACTCTTTTTTTTTTTTTTTTAAAGATTTTATTTATTTATTTGTCAGAGAGAGAGAGAGAGAGGGAGAGAGAGTGAGCGAGCATAGGCAGAGGGAGAATCAGGCTCCCTGCCAAGCAAGGAGCCCGATGTGGGACTCGATCCCAGGATGATGGGATCATGACCTGAGCCGAAGGCAGCTGCTTAACCAACTGAGCCACCCAGGCGTCCCCATGGCTGCACTCTTGAGAGTGTTCTCCTCTCTGCTGCTTCTCTGCGTCTCTGATCACAGGGTTTACGTTGCGAGCAGGTGCAGCCGATTGGCCAGCCCCATCCGTGTCTGCTGCCAGGGAAGCTGGGTAAGGGAGTATCTGGCATTCTCCAGTGTCTGTAATGGCCGGCCAGTTCTGCCTCCCACTGAGAATCCGAAGGGGAGATGAGGGTTCAGATGCTGGGCAGCCAAACAAATGATAGATAGCTAGTACAATTAGTACATGGCTATCAGTCAGTCTTGTTAATCCCTGCCAGAGTCCATTAATGAGCAGGTGATTATCCCTCAGAATGCCAGCAGCTGCTGGTATCAGTTTGCTCCCCGTCACTTAAGCACTTTCCCCAAAGGGGACTGCCAGAAATTCCAAACTATATGCCTATTAACCACTGGGAGTTCAAGTACCACATCTTCCTGTGCTACAGCTGGACTGACAGACAGGGTTGCCTGCTCTGTGGTTTACACTTGTTAGGAGTAGAGGTGGGACTCGGTCAGGGGGAACATGGCAAAACAGGCAGCATTCAAGCACAGCCAGTTGTAGAGGTCCTTGCAGAGGCCCCAGTAAGAGTTCCAAGAATGCGGTGACTTCAGAATTCCAATAATCAGCCTGGTGGCCAGGCTTTTCTCTGTAGTTGGTGGAGCAAGCATGGGAGTCAGCCCTGACTTTGGCAGCAGTGTGATATGACACGGTGCTCTCGCCTGGGTTGATGACCCATCCCAGTCCTTTCATCAGAGCCTTTTAATCATAGCCAGAAGCCTGCCCTTGACTATGATTATGATTTCTGTCTTTAATTTTCACATCATCTATTTAGGACTCTAGCTACAGGCTTAGCAGCAGCTCCAGATAGCAGTGTCCCTGTGGACAGGGCTCTGGCAGGCCTTAAGGGAGTTCATACATCCCTGGAGGCAGTATGGCAAACAGTAAACAGCTATTTATGTCAGGTGAAGCCAAACTGCTTCTGAGGGTCTAGACAGCAACTGGGAAAAATGCATTAGTCAAGGTTTTAATGCATATAATTTTCCAGCAAAGGTGTTTACTTGCTCCAGCAACACACTAAGAACTGCATTAGGAAAGACTTCTTTAGCATTTTACATCCTTTACATCCTTTAATAGACCTCAAATACCAGAATGCTTTAAAAAAAAATCACATGGGTCACATAGAGCTATGGGGGGAGGGAGGCTGGAATCTTCTTTTTGAATGTGTGCCTCAGTGGTTTGGACCATACTTTAAGGAGCCATGCTCCTTGGCACCGCCCGGGGAGATGTGAGCCAGCTGAAGGCCTTTAAGAGAGGGGGCAGGCCATTCACTGGGGCTTTCACAAACTAAATCCCCTCGTGATTTTATTTTTCAGACTTTTTAAGAGAAACTTAAAAAAAAAAAATATGAAATCTTGGAGCACCTGGGTGGCTCAATGGGTTAAAGCCTCTGCCTTCGGCTCAGGTCGTGATCCCAGGGTCCTGGGATCGAGCCCCACATCAGGCTTTCTGCTCAGCGGGGAGCCTGCTTCCCTTCCTCTCTCTCTCTGTCTGCCTCTCTGCCTACTTGCGATCTGTGTCTGTCAAATAAATAAATAAAATCTTAAAAAAAATATGAAATCTTACTCAGATTATTCAGTCAGTAAATCTTATTCAGTCCATAAATCAAATAGAAGTTCTTTCTGGTTGAAGTGATCATGGCGACCAAATACTCCACATGCATCTCCCTTCAAGGACCCTGAGGCACTCACACCATACAGATATGGGGTTCAGTGTGACAGGCCTCCAGGTGTGGACAAGATGCCCTCTGTCTCTAGCTTGGGGAGCTAGACATTGTTCACTCCTCCAGTGTCTCACACAGATGGTCAGTAAATATATACTGGATTAATGATTGTGAGAATTTGGGAGACTCCTGCTTTGGAGGGACCAGGAAGACCTCAATAGCAAACCTTTCAGCTTCTTTTCATCAGCCCACATGCTTCTACTTGCATTCCTGTTTGAATGCTTTTTACTCCATGTAGTCATAGAAAGTTTCTGGCAAACTCAAAAATTTGAGACAGCTGGTGAGTTGATCATCTCTCTATGGAGGAAACTAGATATCACAGAAATACATTTTTTTATGTTTTACTATGAGCTGCCTTAAATCCATTTGGAAAGTAGCTGGGGTATAAAGAGCAAATAATACTAAATGAAGTTTTATGCAAATCAGAATAAAACTACTTCCAGCTAAATGACCTCCAGCTGAGAAGGTAGCCCTCAAGGCTAAGAGGAATGTCTCCTGATGGAGGATGAGAAAAGGAGATTCACAGAACAGTATTGTGTTGTTATGTAGTTGGTTATTTTTCTTTTTTCTTCTTTACTATAAACAAAGAAAAAAGGAGTTCTGAAGGTAAGACTGAGAAAGCAAACTGAAGTGTCCTTCCTAGATTTTGACATGAAAGAGTATGAAGTGATTTTTTTGTGACTGATACAGAGCAAAGTTGGGTAGAGACTGAGCTGTAAGCTGCTCTGAGGTCAGACACTGTCAATGCCAAATTAAGGCTTGTGAGTAAAGGGTAAATTGACAGTGAGACAGATATAAAACTGTATCTCAGACATTTCATTTTCAAACACCTTAAAAAAAAAGAATTGTTTCTCACTTGGTAAAGTTGCATGTGTTTAGTTTATTAATAAAGCTATATTTTTATGATAAATCGCTCAAGTATCTTCATACTTTGCTTAGGCCACATTTCCAAGGCCATTGCCACACCTTTGATGATACGGTACTTAAAATTTCAGGTCCAGGATTTGTTTTGGAGAATTATTTTAAAGGTTAGACAATCTCTATCAAAGGTTAGATCTCTTAAAGTAAGGACCTGGGCGCCTGGGTGGCTCAGTGGGTTAAGCCGCTGCCTTTGGCTCGGGTCATGATCTCGGGGTCCTGGGATCGAGTCCCGTGTCGGGCCTCTCTGCTCAGCAGGGAGCCTGCTTCCCTCTCTTTCTGCCTGCCTCTCTGCCTGCTTATGATCTCTGTCAATAAATAAGTAAATAATTAAAAAAAAAAAGTAAGGACCTAAGTCTCCTAGGGAGTGCATCCTCTGTGTTCCCCCAAGGCCTTGAATTCCCTCTCTTGGAATTGAAGGGCCCAAAAAATAGAATTATCTTGCCTAAGGAAAAGCAATAGAGAGAGACAATGGAGTCAGGATTTGGAGATTGAAAAGATCTTCTTCATTACTAACAAAGCAGATGTGTGTAGTTTATGTCTGTGGTCAAATATGGTTCCTAATACTGGACCTGAGGATTAGACAGGCCTCCTAGTGACAAGGGTCCAGGATACCGCCAGCTCCTCTCCAGGGAAGGAGCAGAGCAGAACTTGAGTTCTCTGTCCACAGGGTGGCTCCAAAGAGAAAGGGAACATGAGGAGTAAAGCCAGTTACCAAACTTTACTGGCTCCCAGCCCCTGGGTATCTCAGCACATCTTTTTTACACAGTTCCATCTATTAAGTAACTTAGGTCTAAACAGCTTAAGAGTAGGAGTAGCAAGCTTGGTGTCTGACAAGTGTCATTGTGTTTCCCCTGAAAATATCCCACAGAGCCCCTGCAAGTTTGCTGGGGTGCCCCAGGGCCCTGTGGTGCATAGTTTGGAAAATGCCATCTCCTTCAGAACTCAGCAACAAAATTCAGTCACTGCTTATTCTCTTGGAGGAGTGGATGAATGAGAGTGGTAAAGAAGCCAGGAACATTACCCCAGTGGAGTTCCTGCAAGTGGAAGACAACTTTAGAAGAGGGAAGACACACACTCTTGTGTTGCCTTCCTGCTCCCTACTCCTATCCCCGAAGCTTCCAGGTTTCAGCTTAGTTATCCGAGAGCTGACGTAGTTTCCCAGCCTAGGAGACTGGATAGTATGTACAGAGAATCTGTACGCTCCAGCATTCTTAGTACCAGGGACATCTTCGGAAGGGAAATGCCAAATAAGTTGATGACCCCAGGGGCATATGTGGAATACATTTCTACAGCCCACCCTTTTGATTCTGCATGTTCAGAGGCCAAATAGTACAGAAGGCCAAGGAGAACCTTATTTTTATTTAACTAAATTAGATGCAGACTGTCAATTCTATGGAGCCTCTGAGCAAATTTTTCTTTGCCCATAGCTTTAAATGGAAGGGAGTCTGCAGTAAGCAAAATGAATAGCTGAGCCTCTCATGTATAGTACAAACCCGACAATAAAATGGCCACTCCTTTATAATACGGAATTTCTACTAATAATGAAAAGTAATAGATGGTGGATTTCTAGTCATAAACAACTAAATATTTCCTGTGTGTGCCTCTCATTTAAACCGTAGACCCATACCCAGTCTGCATTTATAGCTTGATTGGTCAAGTGTGCATTTCCATCAGTCAGATTGGCCTCATCAGTAAAATACCAGTATTAGCAGAGCACAAATTGCTAAATGTGCAAAAAATTTACCAAAGAGATCAAGTACTTAATTCATTTGTATTAAAATTTTACTATGTCATACCCAGTACATACAAATTTAAGAGTTTGCAAACTGTGTCTGTGAAAACATTTTATGAGACCTGTTACTGCCCTTCCCCACCAAAAAACAAAGCACCTTTTAGGATGGACGACAGGGGTTTGGTCTAAACTACTCTCTTAGGAGGAGACACTGTTGAGTAGAAGACATGAGATGAAAAGACTGGCTATGGGTGCCACCTATGGATGCCCATGGAAGGAAGAGGGTTGGTCACTTAATGGGCGGCCGGCAGAAGCATGCCCCTCCAGGGAGGTACAGGGATCTTCTAAAGAGGCCTGCCAAACTGCACACACCCCTCCTAGCCTCACCTGCCAGGCTGCCGGTGCTTCTTGCTTTCCTTTTCCCTTGCTGTTTTGTCACAGCCTGCTGGCTTAGACCTCACTCTGTTCCTCCCTGGCCCCATTTCCACCTGTGTGTCCCAACTCTTACTCTCCTATTCAGCTTCACTCCTCCAGAGATGCTGACAACTTAACAGAATCCCCTTGGAGGCTCAGTTTCCTTGTCAGTAAAATGGGGATAATTAATAATCTCTGCCTACTTCTTGGAGTGATTATTGAGGATCAGATGAGTTGTATGTTAAAGCAGTTGGTTAACTGCAAAATGCTATATAAATGTCAGGTGTTGTAAATCATGAGCTGGTCTCTTCAGCTAAAGGAGTTTCCATGCATATTTTAGTTACCTTCTGAAAGAGTCTTTGTCAAGTAGCAAATGTAAATGCTCCTGTTTTTTTCCTGCTTGGCTTATGGTAGCTCCTTTGCAACTTTATGATGTAGGCTAAATCTTTAAGTACTCCTTTGGCTCATATCTCTTCCCCTGAACACCCATGCAAGATCATAATCCATAAAACACAGAGGCAATAACTCCTTTTAATTGCCAGGAGTTCATCATTTGCTAAGTTCTAAATGCAGTCACTTAGACACTTGCCTTGAAAAGCCCGTCTCTATTTCTTCCACAGAGCCGAGACTGTGTGAAGCTGGGCCCTCCTGCTGAGGGAGAAGTCGTCCAAGTCAAGTGGCCCGATGGCAAACTCTATGGGGCAAAATATCTGGGATCAAATGTTGCCCACATGTACCAGGTGAGTGCTGTCCCGTGTGAGATGTTTGCTGAGATGAATAGGAGAAGCCAGAGGGCAGATGCATATCCACTGTGCTGCTGATCAATAAGCCACACGAATTTGGAGCACCTCTTACTTTATAAAGGAGGCAAAGATTTGGTCTCTAATGACCCAGATACTGGAGTTTTATTATCAAGTTCAATACTGGAAAACTAACAGCATTTGATGGATGGTTTAATTGTAAAGAATATAGTTAGGCCACAAAGATAAGCAACTAGATGGTAGGCTGCTTTCTTGTGTGTACATCATTTGGAGAGAGACTAATTGGCTGCTTCATCTCACCGTAAGCCAAGACAATGATGGCTCTTCATCAGCCAGCAACCCCTGAATGGGTGGCTTTTGCCTGAAAGACATAGCCCCATTGGGGGTCTCCTCAAACCTAAATCAATTATGTATTGACACAGTTGTGGCCACCTAAGCTTAAACGAGCACTTAATTCATGATAAGTACAGCAATTAGTTGGATATTTGTTCACTAGGGAACTCTACATATTACTAAAGAGTATATATACCATCAAATAATGAAAATATTTTATCCCTATCAGAAATGAAAATGAGTTAAACTCTAACAAGGAAAATAACACAGATGGCAGATGTACTTTTATGTTCCTTTAGGATTTAAAAAGGAACACATTTATTAGAATCAATGTATCATAGTGCTTTAAGTAACACCATGGCAGAGATCACTGTTCTCAAGCTAAACAGTAGAGTAAAAACAGGGAGATTGAAGTAAAAGAAGAAAAAAGTAAGAAGGTTCAGGTCTGTTAAGTTAAAAACAGCTTGAGAATGATTAAGACTGCCAGTTTCAGCACAGAAGTTGTTCAAAGACTGGTAAGGGGCAGGGGCTTTAGTGGGAGAGCACATTATAAGACATTGCACCAAGAATTAGAGCATGGTGTAATTAAAGGGGTTCAAAGAGGTTTAGGAAACTTGAACATTTTTTAAGGTCTAGAAAAGCCCAAGGTGAGTAGGGAGGGGAGGACATTTATACACATGTTGCGTATATGTGTACTCATACCCACATGTGTGCATGTGTGTGTAAAGGCTATTTTCCCCTTTGTCATAATGTTAAGTTGCTGGAGCTTCTGTGTGTCAGAATGTCCAGAATTAGGCAAAAATCATAAGACAGACTGATCATACTGGAGACTCCTAGAAAAGAAGCATTACTACATCATTCAAAAGGAAATAATTGTATTTAATTAAACAATAAATGCAAAAGTGAAGCATCTTATACATGTAGCAAAGCTATTAGCTACATGAAAAGTATCATAATGAGGACATGCTGAAATTCAGGCTAATTAGTAATCGGTGTGTTAATGTCAGTTGAATTTATGATGGCCTATCAACATAGAACTATAAGCATATTTATAGACTCAATGAAAAAGTTAAGGCTAGTATTAAAGTTGTCTCTCAAGTGCAACTAGTTTAAAGTTCCTCATTAAACCAAGGGCCCTTTTTTTTTTTTTTTAAAGATTTTATTTATTTATTTTTTATTTGACAGACGGAGATCACAAGTAGGCAGAGAAGCAGGCAGAGAGAGAGGAGGAAGCAGGCTCCCTGCTGAGCAGAGAGCCCAATGTGGGGCTCGATCCCAGGACCCTGGGATCATGACCTGAGCCGAAGGCAGAGGCTTTAACCCACTGAGCCACCCAGGTGCCCCAAACCAAGGGCCCTTTTAAGATTATTTGTGTTTTATGTCTAATTATTCCATCTCATTATTGAATAAGGAAAGACGTTTACAAAAATAGATGTAACCAAAAAAAATCCTATTACACAGTGCTAAATATCCTAAGTGTATGCATTTTTTGACCCTCCCAGTAGCCCTGTAAGATAAATGTTTTTGACTCCACTTTACAAATGAGGATAAAAAGGTTACATGAATTTAATAATTTGTTGAAGAGCACACAGCTGGTAAAGGGAAGGGCCAGAGTTTACTCTCAGCTCTGCCCCAACTAGAGTGAACAACCATCCCAGCTTGCTAGGGACTGTCCTTGATTTTAGCCCTAAAAGTCCTGCATCCCAGGAGACCTGTTGGTCCTGGAATGATTGGTCATCTCACCGTATCCTTTTTAGTTTTATAATTGCCTTTCTCTCTCTCTAGAATTTTCAAATTATGTAAAACAGAAGAAAGTTAGGCACAAGTAGTTCTAGCTATGCTATCAAATTCTACAAATGAGATGACACCTTGGCCGAATTAAATATTAAAGAAACCATTCTCCTAGAACAAGGCCAGGAAGAAAAGCCTCCTCATCTCAGCCTTCTGGGAGGTAACAGGGGAGCTCTCCTGTGACTGAGACCTAATTCCACCCTATTGTTTCAGCTTAGTCAAATGTAAACAGTACATGGATAAGAAATTTAATTATATATATTATCCTTATTGTATTATTTTTTTTAAACTCCAGCAGATTTTTTTTTTTTTATTAACGTAGTATAGCTGCATGGTTTCACTTACCTTTTAACCAGAAGTACAAGCCTATTTTTATAGCTTACATGTAAAGAATTCAGACAGACAACTTGGGGACTTCAAAAATATCATAAATTGTTCAGGATTAGAACATAATAGATTTTCTGCCCTGATTGAATCCCTTTTGTTGTTTCCTCCTAGTAGAGGTCATGTGTTAAACCTAAACCAAGAACAATTACCTGAATCAGGCATTTGATGAATTTCCCCCCAAATACTCTAGGTTTCTGTTAGCCAGTATCATTTACTTTTCTCTGACAAAATCTCCTAAAATGTTGAAAAAACTGGTTATGAAATTATTTGCTGCCATTTGATTAGCTTGAAGAAAAAGTTTTGAATTTTCATTTCAGGTGAAAGTTTTCACACATTGCTGTGGTTCACATGTTATGAGGTTCAGAACCTGGGATTTACCTGGCTTAGTGGTTTAATTTGACAAAAGTGAGTTTTGAAAGTTAAAGTTATCTAAGAACATGAGAAATTACTTT
The DNA here is from genome assembly GCF_963455335.1 of Martes martes. Lineage (NCBI taxonomy): Eukaryota > Metazoa > Chordata > Mammalia > Carnivora > Mustelidae > Martes > Martes martes. The sequence goes on from NC_137900.1 coordinate 35,818,392, forward strand.
ATCTGGGAGGATTATTATATAAGAGTAAATATGTCATCCTTTCTTCCTCATGTGGTATCAGAGCCTCTTAAAGAAATAAACCATACATACAGGCCCAGCCAGTCTTAATCCTAAATTGGCCACAATCTCATGTTCTGAGAAATCATTTGAGCAGCAGCTATGTATTTCTTTGTTTTTGCTTTGGGGTGAGGATAAATTTTTTATACCACATACTCCAAGACACTTATTTTCAAGAATTTTGAAAACATATATTGTTCTTAGTTTGATAAGGCAAAGAGCTTTCCTTCCTTCCTTAGCTTTTAGCTGGTTCTCTGGTTTGTTCTGCTTGAGTCCTTTTTTCCCTTTTTTTATGGAGTTAATTGGAACCTTGGGAAAAAATGGTGAACACTTTTATGTATGAATGTGTGTGTGTGTGTGTGTGTGTGTGTGTACATATATATCAAGATATCTTATTTCCCACTAGGTTGAATTTGAAGATGGATCCCAGATAGCAATGAAGAGAGAGGATATCTATACTTTAGATGAAGAATTACCCAAGAGAGTGAAAGCTCGTTTTGTAAGTGCTGGCAAATACCCCTCAGGGATCTGCCATGTGAATCTCGAATCCTATCCCTCTGTTTCCCAAGCCCAGCAGGAAACGTACTTAGGCCTTTGGATTGATTTTCAACTTTTCCCTTACTTAGGCAAACCTCAGATTGGCCCCAAACAGGAAACCAGTGCAGGTTCCTTGTTTTCCTTTCTAATGAGGTCAAATGGTCTAACACTTATTGGCATACCAGAATAATTGTTGAATACGTACTCTGTGCAAGGCGCTAGGAACATACAAAGGTACCATCCAGGCATTTATAATCTTGTCAGCAAAAGCAACATTACAGGAGGTTTTCAGTAGTAGATTAAAGGGGACACAGTATAAATGAATATTTGGTTTTCTATAGCCTTATCATATATTGATTAACATCTCTCCAGAAACTCATTAATAATGTTTGTGTCAGTTCATAATTAAACCAAGCTCTCACTATTTAACTAAAGGGAAAAAAAAAGCCCAAAAACTAGGTGTGGGAATATTAAAGCTGTTTAAAAAAAAAAAAAAAAAAAGAATGTTTTTAGTTTCAGGCTTTATACATGCCATTAAAAGACAAATAAACATGGACAAATATTCAAAACTGAAGTTGTTAAAAAATATAATTCACAGTAACTTAGTTTTCATTATTGCATCATAAAATATTTAGTGGACCCTGAAATGAAGTCAATTTTACTCATTAGAATTGCATCTACTACATCTGCAAAATGATAAATCCTGAATAGGGAAATTTGAATGAATGGGATTTTTCTGACTAAAATGAAAAAAAAAAACAAAAACAATTTTTTTTTTTTTTCAGAATAAACGACACGCTTAGTTTTCAGTGAATGCTTATGATCATACTTTTTCTGCAGTGATAGAATTACCTTAATTTGGAAAATCCTTGGATTCCTTAATTCTTCAGTTGTACGGTTAGCTCCTTTTCCTATCAGGTAGAGTCCTGGGGACAGGGTAACTGCACCAAGTATCAACTAACTTTCTGAGCCGCATCCTTGAGAGGAAGGTCTTTCAAAGTGAAGTAGTGAAGAGCGGAGTGACAGTAACAGCATTGCTGCCCACCCAGTGAGAAACGTGACAGGTAGGGGAACCACACACCTGAAAATAGATTAGCCACCAGATAATCTGCAGGGAAAGACAAAAATCAAATACTCCTATTGTAAAGACATTGGTTAATTCCTAACAAAGATCTAAAAATGCTGTCCATGCCCTGTATCTTAAAAATCTCTTAAGAACAACTTTCTTCTTCAAGATGCTAAAGATGGTAACACTCATGCTGTGCCTCTGTCTTCCCTAAATTCTCCCTCCTCTTCCTGCCCTTCATTGCTCCCCCTCCTCCATTCATTCATTCATTCACCTAGAGACTGAATGATGGGGAATGGAGTAGGTAGGCCTAAGTCTCTCAGGTCTTCGATTTTCTAATGCGTGTATGATTAAGCATTGGCTGGGTCTTATGATTTCAAATACTATTTCTTAATCATATTAAAAGAACACTTTTTACTTTCTGCTCAGATCACAATCTCTTTGTTCCATAATAGATTTGTCTCCAATATCAGGTTGCCTTCCTGCACAGCTTTATTTGAACCTAGCTCCTGAGTGTCCTAAGATCCATTTCTCTTGAACAGTCACACCAACATCCAACTTTTTTTTTAATTCTCAGAAGAAAAAAATTTTTAAAAAATATTTTACTTTTATTCGACAGAGAAAGAGATCACAAGTAGGCAGAGAAGCAGGTAGAGAGAGAGGTGGAAGCAGGCTCCCTGCCAAGCAGAGAGCCCGATGCAGGACTTGATCCTAGGACCCTGAGATCATGACCTGAGCCGAAGGCAGAGGCTTAACCTGATGAGCCATCCAGGTGCCCCAGAAAATTTTTTAATTAAAAATAAGTCAGTAAAGGGGAGCCTGGGTGGCTCCGTGGGTTAAGGCCTCTGCCTTCAGCTCAGGTCATGATCCCAGGGTCCTGGGATCAAGCCCTACATCGGGCTCTCTACTCAGCGGGGAGCCTGCTTCCCCCTCTCTCTCTGCCTACCTCTCTGCCTACTTGTGATCTCTGTCTTTCAAATAAATAAATAAAATCTTTTTTTAAAAAGTCTGTAAAAAATATGTAAATCACATAAATTATCTGAGTGTAACCTGTATGTCAAACAATTGAACCTAGTAAAAAATATCTTCAGGAACAAAGGCTCACAGTCACTAAATCCAGCTCGCAACCTCTGTTTTTATTGAATTGAAGACTTATGTGCTCCTGTTACAGCAGTCCAGCCTTTCCTTCAGGTCGTATATAACCCTCTGGCCCTTGGTTGGTCTATCTGTGACTGCTGTTTTTTTTTTTTTTTTTTCCAGTTGGTGAAACAAATCTAATTGGAAATCTCATTGATGGAAGATATTTTATGATTAGAGAAATCTCTTTTGTTTTTTTTTAAAGGAGGGTGGGTTAGCAGCCTCACTGCTAAACAGGAGGCCGCATATTTTAATGACTGCTGCTCACCCAGACACATGCTGACTTGGGAAGAAATTTTTCAAAAGAGTCAGCAGTCCACCTCGGTGATTTTGCGGGGGTTCTTTCCCACTAACTTCAGAAACGGCCCCATTACCTTTTATTGTCTCACAGAATAACCATGGCAACGGTGCATAATTAAGTAGAGCTGCTGGTAAATCGTTTTTATTATTATATTTGAGAAGCTGCCTTTTGCTGTTCTCACACAGTGGCAACACTTTCATAGATGTTTTATTTTCTCCTCTGGTAACTTTTAGCACTTATAAAAGGGAAAGATTACTCAGAGGAAGTACTTTGCCAAGAATGAAACAAAAATGTTTTCTCCTAATGGCAGAGGGTGCCCAGCAAACCCATAATCTATTAGTTATTTTCTTCCCGAGTGAAGCAAGGTAGTGTCTAGGGGTCCATGCAGGTAGCCTGTTACCCTGGATAACCATCTCATGATCTAGGCAGGGAACATGCCTGCTCTGCACTTGGGTCCATTTTTTAGTTTTTGGGCTTCTTCGTAACTTCTCTATTGTTTATCTCTTCTTCATGATTGACCATGTGTTTCAAGTTCTCAAAGCTGAACTCTGCCTCTGTCATCAACCAGAGGAGGTGGCCTCAGTGACAGTGAGATGCACTGTGCCTTGGCACCATCTGGAGTGATCACTTCAGTGAAAACCAGTTGGAAATGCATTTTAGGAGACAAAATAGTAGAGAATTAGGAATCAAAAATTGTGTCTTAATGTAGGCTTTACCTGAGCATAACAGAAGAAGCCCACGTTCTTTCACCTGGCTAACACTTAATTGAGCAGTGACTGAGGGCCGGGCATGTTGCTTGGTGTGGAGGACATGTAAAGATCAGTACTCACTCTGTAACATCCTCGCCCACAAGGGATTCAGGAATCCCCAGTGGAGAAAAAGTTAACTGCCCCTCATCTTTGCCACTGATCTCATTCTGCATTGATACATAAAGTCTTATAGGAACCAAAAGAAGGGCCCTCAAGTTTTCCTGTGTCAGAGAAAACAGAATAGTGTCCATGCAAAGGAAAAAGTACATCTAATGACAGAAAGGCATAAGCCAGTAAGGTGTGGCCAGGAACTGCAAATAATTCTATCTGACCAGCATATGGGGTAGGATTTTGCCAAGTTACATAGGTCTAGAGAGCTTGGATACCATCTTAAAAAGCAGCAAAGCTATTGAAAGATGATAAGCAGGGATGCCATATAATCAGATAGTTTGTAGAGCACTTCCTTCTAGTGGTTCTGTAGCAAATAGCCTGGGGGGTGTAGCATTTGCTGCAGTGGTTTAGGGGAGGAGATGTGAGGCCTGTACCATGGGGCCAGCAGGAACAAAGAAGAAAGGATGGATGGCTATAAGGAACATGTAGGAGGGACCAGGACATGGTGGGGATGGGGGACATTTACAGTGACTGTTAGGTTTCTGATCAGTGTAGCTATGTCTCTGTGGACAGGATAGTTAAGCCATTTATGGGGTATTGGAAGGATAGTAACAGGGAGGGAAGACTTTGAGTTCAAGTTAGGGCAGGTTGATTTGAAGTGCCTCTGGGATCGGTACTCTGAGATGCTGGCTGGGCAGTTGGACATGCAGGCTTGTGCATAGAAGGAGGTCTGAAGTGGAGTGAGAGATATGAGCATCCTTGGAGAAGAAGCAGAAGTGTGGATGTGAGGGCTCAGGAGCATATGTGGAGAGGAAAAATGCAAAACTTCAGGAGCATCAGAGTTGAACAGATAGTTAAGAAAGGAGAACCCCTGAGACATCAACAGTGAGCAGCCAGAAGAAGAGAGGCAGGAGGAAGGGCTTATAAAGTGTCAGAGAAGAGAGCGATTCCAGCAATACTTAGGTGACAGAATAGAAAAGTATCATAGGAACTGGGCTGGAGCAAGGACGGTTTCCGGGAAGTGGTATGGGCAGAGGCCCAGAGGTAAATAGGAGTAGGGTGAGTTAAAGATGACTGTTGACAGAGTTGTCAAAATCCTGGTTGGGCAAGAGCTAGAGGGGAGATGGCAAGTGAGGGAGATTTATATGAGAAGACTTTAATTCTGCTTCTCCTGGGGGAAGGTCCCTGGGGGTGGGAGATCCTGAAGAAAGCTGGGGCTACATGGAAGCAGGAGCCTGGATGGAGCAAATCCTGGGCTAGTGTCCTGGCCTCTGCATGCCACTCCAAGCTGGTTAGATCAGATCTTTGTCCATTCTTGTCATGATCAAATGCCATGCTTTCCGCAGCGTGACACTGGCTCTTTCTAGTCCACAGCCTCTGATATGCGATTTGAAGACACATTTTATGGAGCAGACATAATCCAAGGGGAGAAAAAGAGACAAAGGGTGCTGAGTTCCAGGTTTAAGAATGAATATGTGGATGATCCTGTGTATCGCACTTTTTTGAAGAGCTCTTTTCAGAAAAAATGTCAGAAGAGACAATAACCTGCATACGCTGCTGCAGGCAACAGAGCAACGTGGACCAGAAAAGGAAAGATGAAGGGACAACCTTGGGGCTGTGCGATGTGTCTCACTGGGGTAGGTGACGGGGTATGTCTCTGACAGTGGAAAATTAGGCTTTCCAGAGTTTGGTCACCCAGACCACAGATTATAAGTGTTATTAATTGGACAATCTGAAGTCCTCCCCTAGTCTTGCTTTCACTTGTGAGCAGTTATCTTCGATGATCCCAAAGAATTTTTCTAAGTGAAAGGAAATAATAGTGAATCATCCACCAAAAAAAGCCACTGAGGAAGGAGGTGGGTCCTCACTTGTGGCCTAATTGTGCCCTTAGTCAGGAAACACATGGAGACTTCTCTCCCCTACCCCAGCAAGTGGGAGCCTTGATACCCAGGTCAGAGGGTAATAATTTATATATTTTCCACAGTCAGGGAAGGACTCTCACTTATTTGTTTTAAATGGTGGTTTTTATAAAACATTTTTAAAATACAAATGGCCTGTATGGTAATGAGATTTACCCGTGTGCTATCTGTAATTTCCCTTGTACAGAACTTTTACATTTTTTTATATCCCTATTACTTTTGATTGTGTCTGATGAGAACTGAGTTGTTGGCCTTTGTGAAATTTTTGGCTCTTGAGAAAGAATTCTTATGAATTGTATGGGAATTTTATATATTTAAAGAGGGAGATCTGGGGCTGTTATTTTTAAACACTTTTTCCCCCATAATATTCTGAGTAGATATTTATAAAATATATTTCTTTCATTATGTGTTTGTAAAATTAGAGTTTAAATAAATATGCTTTGATGCATAGTTTTCAACTAATATGATTTTTCCTTTTTAAAACAGCCTGAAAATGTACTAGTGTTTAAAAATAAAGATTTCCATTTTCTCCAATTCTGTCTTCTGACTTGCTTTTTGGTTTATGTTTAAATCAACAGAAAAACAAGTTTTCTTTAGGAGCTGGCTAAAAAGTTTGTCAGGCCCTTCTTCGTTCACAGACGTTTTACATAACCAGACACATTGCCAGACCTTTCAGACATGTCACTGGGCATAAAGGCTCCTCTGCCTGCCCACAGTGTCAGTTCAAGTGTTTCCCTCAGCTTATTCTAGGCCTTGAAGAACTCTGAGCACCTAGAGTCTAGAGCTTTTCTCATCCCAGGTTTCTTGTCCCCAGTGAACTTTAGAAAAGGCTGTATGGACCCTCTAGTCCCTCCCCTCACTTTATAGATGAGCGGTGGAGGACAGGCAGGAAAAGATTGCTCAGGGTCACAGAGTCCTTAGTGACTGCTTCAGTTAACTATGGTCACCATCACGCTGCATTCCAAACAACTGCAAAATCTCAGTGGCCAACCATCGGAAGACCAGGTTGGCTGGTCTAAGCTGGGCTTGGCTTGGCTTGGCAGCTGTGCTGACCTTGGCTTAGGCTAACTCACATGTCTGCTCCACATGTCTCCCAACATCCCACTGGGCCCAGTGAGCTAGCTCAGCTATGTTCTTCTCATGTCAGTGGCAGAGGCTGAAGAGCAAGTGAGCTCAGCCGAGTAGGCACATTTCAGTTTGCTCTGTGGTGCTGGTTAACATCCTATCAGCCAGAGCCCAGAGCCAAGGATTCAAGGGCATTTTAGAGTTTCATGGCAAAGAGTGAGGATGTATCATGTTACTGTGGAGAGAGTAAAGAACTGAAACTGTAATAACAGAACCATAGTTAATTATCAGTTCTCCAGGGGCGCCTGCGTGGCTCTGGGTTAAAGCCTCTGCCTTCAGCTCGGGTCATGATCCCAGGGTCCTGGGATCGAGCACCACGTCGGGCTCAGCGGGGAGCCTGCTTCCCTCCTTCTCTCTCTGCCTGCCTCTCTGCCTACTTGTGATCTCTGTTTGTCAAATGAATTAATAAAATCTTAAAAAAAAAAAATCAGTTCTCCAGACCACCTGCTGACTGAGTGCTCATTTTCCAGAGTGCCTCATGCCTGAACTCCGAGCTGGGGAAGAGCCCACCAGTCGTATTTTTACAGGATTGAGCACTCCACATTCCATATCAGTATCATCATATATATTATTCAATAATCAAGCTTGTGTTTTCTGCCTCTAGGTTTTGAATGGAACTGACCTGTCTTCTCCACAGTATGCCAGGGAAGTAAGCCTGTGTAAGGCATTAAGAAGAATTAATCTAAATAGGATCATTCGTTCTATACAAATTTGCCTGTCAGCAAGATTTCTGATTGGCTGCCACAGGGAGGAAATGTGCAGAGTCCTATGTGATCTCAAATACAGCTGTTTTTTTTTTTTTAATAGGCTCACTTAACTAATGTTCCTATAATCAAGTACAGCTGTATATGGCCACCTCAACAAAACAGTACTCGCCCCAGATGCACTCTGGCTCTTGAGAAAGACACCTTTGTTTCACTGCATTCTGCATAAAGTCATTATTAGCTCTATGACCAGACAGACTGTTAAAGGTTTTTCACTTACTGTGTGACACTTCAATTGTAATTTTAATTTCTTTGCGTTACACTAACTGCATTTTTAGTGTGTATGTGTAACATGAAATCAGTTGAAGGCTAGTTTCTGGTATTAAAAGAATTGCTAGCTGTGACAATTCTAATGTAAATCTAATTGCCAGCCCTTTCTCTGGAGGTTAGAGGATTAATAAAAACTGCCTGGCATATTTCACAACATTTTAGTTCCTTTATGTGTGTTTGAAATGAGAACAGTGTGATTCTTGTCAGTTTATTTTTATTATGGTACTTTTGTTTATTTCATCTAGAGAGAAATTGAGAAGAAGCATCCACTAGAATATCACATGGCTTCTTGGAATACATTATAAATTGCTACTGGCTAATAGTATATGAAAACATGTAGACTCAGAATACAAAAAGATGTAGGAGTGAATGGGTCTGCCATTTCTCCCTGTACCCATCCAATGTGAAACAAGACTGAAGTGCATAGGGTATTGTTAATGACTGGGAGGTCTTATGAATAATCATATTGGAGTAGTATATGCTGCAGAATAACACTGTGCACTTTTTTTTTTTTTTTTGCCTTTAAGTAAACGGGATCTGAAATGAAACTTTATTTCAGATATTGATCAGCCTCATAAACTTGAAGCTAAGTAGAGGTATTCTCATTACATAAAGTAATTGTAATTGGTTGGTTGCAAAACTCAATTGTACTATAAACTCTTTCTGAGAATTCAGATTTGCAGTCACTGCAAATATTACTCATTCTTTCACCCAGTAAGTATGTTGTAGAGACATAGAGCACTGACTGGTCGGGAGAAGGATTCCTGGCCTCTGAGGAAGCCTGAACTCTCCAGCAAGTGGGCTGACAACTCAGAAACTTCACACTCCGTCCTCAGTAGGTGCAGGACCCTTGAAGAAATTGAACTTCATCAAGAGCTGCTGATATTAATGATGTCTTGAGTATCTATTGTGAATCCTGAGCCTGGTAGGCTCCTCAGTGGCATTTGTTTATCTTGTTTAACCTCCCCAAGAAATCAACAAAGTACCATTACCCGCTTTCATGGAGGGAAACTAAGGCTTAGAGAGGTTAAGTAACTTGTGAATCACTTAACCTTCTTGATGCGTGAAGAAAAAAATATTCTAAACCTAACCCAAACAAAAGACACTGGATAGACAACTCAAAAGACAGATCAGCACTAGAGGTATAAATGAGGAAGGCATCATCTTTATTGGTAGATGTTTTAAAAATACATGGAATCTACCTTCTGGCAAAAGCAAAACTGTGGGGACAGAAAAAGATCAGTGCTTGCCAAGGATTTGGGGGGCGGGGTTGGATAGCAAAGGGGTACGAAGGAAGTTGGGGGGTGGAAATATTTTTCTTGATTGTGGTGGTGGTAACAGCCTATATGTTTGTCAGAATTCATAGAACTGAACACTAAAATAGGTGGATTTTACTAGATATAAATATCACCTCAGTAAACCTGACTTAAATAAAATCTAGGTGAAGGGTGGGCAAGGCAGAGAGAGAAAAGATGTCCTGTGAGAAGAGATCAGAAGTCTGGGATAGCTAAACAGACGGAAGAGCCTGGGCCTGAATACTGAAAGGGAAGAACAGGACGCTCTGATGTCTGGGACAGCAAGGGAAGACAGTGCTCCTAATAATGAGGAGTGGTTGACAGAGAAATTGCTGCAGAGTCCAAGCAAGATCAGGTCATTGTTTCCGAGCAGGCCAACAGTGACCTTGGGGAGAGCATTTGAAGTGATTTCAGATGAGAAGTCTATTTAAACATTCAAATCAGTGTTCCCTAGGGGCGTCTGGTGTCTCAGTCCTTATGCCGACAGTAGGCATCTTCCAGCTCAGGTCCTGGTCCTGGGGTGGGGAGCCTGCTTCTCCCTCTCCCCCTGCTTGTGTTCCCTCTCCTGTGCACGTGCTCGCTCTCTCTCTCTCTCTCTCTCTCTCTCCAAAGTAAATAAATAAATATTTTTTTAAAGTTGTTTTTTTTAATTTATTTATTTGACACACAGAGAGAGATCACAAGTAGGCAGAGAGGCAGGCAGAGAGAGAGGGGAAGCAGACTTCCCTGCTAAGCAGAGAGCCTGATGCAAGTCTCAATCCCAGGACCCTGAGATGATGACCTACGCCGAAGGCAGAGGCCCAACCCACTAAGCCACCCAGGTGCCCCCATAAATAAATCTTAAAAAAAAAAAAAAATCAGTGTTCCCTATTAGACAGGCATCACTCTCTTGCCCACTTCCTTTCCTCCCTCAATCACACCCCCTCCCCTTCTCTCTCCTTTCAAGATTTTCTTGTCTTTAGTTTTCAGGAGCTTGACCATATTGTGTCTTGACTTTGATTTCTTTGGGTTTATTTCATTTGGGATTTGTTTAACCTCTTGGCCATTCACCAAATTTGGGAAATTTCTAGCCATTATGTCTTGGAATATTTTTTTTTAATTCCATGCTCTTTGAGATCTCCATCTGGGATTTCAGTGACAGAAATGTTGGGTCTTTTGTTGTTGTTGTTACATGGGTTTCTGATAATTTTTTTTAAAGAAATGAAAACTTTTTTTTTAAAGTTTTCATTTCTTTGAGAGAGCAAGAGAGAGAGCATAAGTCGGGGGAGTGGCCATGGGAGAGGGAGAAGCAGACTCCACACTGAAGCCCACTGTAGGGCTTGATCCCAGGACCCCAGGATCATGGCCTCAGCCCCAGGCAGATGCTTAACTGACTCAGCCACCCAGGTAACCAATAATGCTTTTTTTAAGTTTATTTTCTCTCTGTTCAGATTGGGTAAGTTCTACTGATCTGTCCTCAAATTTACTTATTCCATCCTCTGTCATCTTCTCACTGAACTCACTGAACGAATTGAGCTCACTGAACGAATTTTAAAATTTTGGTTATTGTATTTTTCAGCTCTATAATTTCCATTTGGTTCTTCTTTGTATCTTCTATTCACTGAAATTTTCTATTTTTTCATTTTTTTAAGAGCATGACTGATTATTCATGGAAGTGTTTTTCTGATGCCTACTTTATTATTTTTTTTTTTTTTACTGATGGATACTTTAAATCTGTGTCAGATAATTCCAGCATCTGATTCATCTTGGTACTACAGTGTGTTGATTGTCTTTTCTCATTCAAGTAATTCTCCTGGTTCTCGTCATAGCAAATGATTCATTTATAACCTGGACATTTTGAATATTATGTTAGAAGACTTTGGATTATATCTATATTCTTTTTGCCATTAGTCATGGCAGTCACCCTGTTTTGGTTTAGTGCTTAGGTCCTGGCCTACTTTTGTGGGCTGTGGTTCCAGTGACAGTTTAGTTTTCAGAGTTCTTCTGATCTGCTTTGTGTGCTACTCAGAGTCCACTCTGCAAACCAGGCTACTATTCCCCACTTTAGTTCAGCTCTCAAACTTTTTGGTGAGTTAATGTATCAGTTTCATGTGTGAGTCAGTCACCAAATTCTTGTGCATATTTATAGAATTCCTTTCTGTAGATCTCTGTTCTCTAAGGTTACCCTTCCATTCTCTGGTTGAAAAAGTGAGGAACACTGCCTCATACTATTCATAAAATCCACTCAGTCTCCACTGATAGCATGCTGACAGGGAGGGAAATGCCACCCAGGACATCCAGGCTTCGGGATAGATGGAAGGTGGAAGTCCAGATTCCTCATTCGGTCTCCATCAGCACAACACTGAGGGTGAGGGGAGAGTACCACCCCGGCTCTCTTGCTGCCATCATGTGAGGGACAGAAATCCAAACTCTCCATTTGGTCTCTCCTGAGACTATACAGGCAGGGACCATTCATTATGTTTGACTGGGGTACAATATTGTGATAAAGGATTTTGTCCTGCTAAGCTGCTCCTTTCTAGGTCCTTTGACTATAGGGAGCAGGTTTTAAGTGTCTTTGTTTTGGTTTGGTTTTAACCCCTATGCCTCTTGGTAGATCCAGTTTTCAGACTTCTCCATCTCCAAATCCAGGATATATGGGAGATAAGAAGAAAACTCCAGAGAACACATTCTTGTTCAAACACATTGCTATTCAACTACATTCCTATGTAGTTCTTAAATCTTGAAGCCCCTAGAAGTTTTCTTGCTTCTTTCAGCATTTCATAGTCCTCTTATGGTTGTTCTATTATGTCCATGACTTTTAATTAAGCTTATCCAGGAAGAGTACGGAGAACTAAACTTCTCCCCATTATCCAGAATGAAGACTCCTTACTTTTTCTTTAAGATGAGAGAAAATAATTTATTGCTAATGGCAGGGTCTAGAAATTGAAGATCTAAAGAGAATAATTGATGGAAGAATCCTGAAAGAAGGAAAAGAGATTGAGAACAGAGGTGGAATGGTTGGTCTTACACACAGAAAGGGAGATTTCATCCACAGAGACTGAATTCTTTATCATAAGAGCAGAAAAGGAAATTATAGAATTGTTTCGGGAAGGGGATTTCTAGTGGGTTTGGTGTACGGAAAAGGGTATGAGAGAATTAAAGACGCTAGAGAATAGTTTCTTCCTCCCCATTAGTCTGGGTTGAAAAAGAAAGGTAGTTGATTTCAAAAGGGAATTGACTGGGAGAAAAGAGGGATGTAGGAAATGGATGGCTATAAGACACTGATTAGTACCCCATCCCCCACCAAAGATGTCCACAGTCTAATCCCCAAAACCTATGAATATGTTACCTTACATGGTAAAAGGGATTTCATAGTTGCTATTAAATTAAGTATTTTGAGATGGGGAGATTATCCTAAATTACCTGGATGTGCCCGATATAATTAGAAGGGTCCCTATAAGAGGGAGGCAGGAGGTTCAGAGACTGAAAAGCAGATGTGTTAAAGGAAGAAGTGGGTGAAGTGATCTGCTTTGAAAACAGAGACAGAAGCCAGAAGCCAAAGAATGTAGATGGCTAGTAGGAGGTGGAAAAGGCGAAATAGGTTCTCCCCTAAAGCTTCTGTAAGGAACCAGCCCTGTTGACACCTTAATTTTAGCCCAGTGAAACATGTCAGATTTCTGGCCACAGAAAGTTAAAAAAAATTCATGGTGGTGTTGTAAGCCTCTAAGTTTGTGTAATATGTTGCAGTATCAATGCGAAACAAAGACAACTGTTAAACTGCAGGGCAGAGGATGAAAGGACGAGAGGAGGTTTTCAAGATCAGAACCAATGGTCAGAGGAAGAGGGGTTCATTGAAAATTTCTACACTTGAGTGTTGATAAGGATCAGGGTATGGTCATGAGAATGGAGTGGAGCTGAAGGTCATTTCACTGAATAAGCTTTTTCTTTTAACTATTTAATTTTTTTTTAAATTGATAGTACATATAGCATAAAATTCCCCCTTTTAAAATGTACGATCTAGTGTGTTTTAGTGTATTTCGCAGCCATCACTACTCCCTAATTACAGAATTACTTAGTTTTAATTCAACGGTTTTCATTCTGTCTTCATATATTATGGTGTTTTAAAGAACATTTCTGAAACTGAGAAGCATAAAGAGAATATTTTCATGAGACTACATTTTGAGTATGAAGGGTTCTTCTGGACATATTATTTAATATACTCACCCATTTGAGAAGACTATACACACTTGACCAAATGAAGACTTGAGAGATTGGTTTGGTCAGGTTTGTGAGTGTGGTGGTGGCCATGGTGGGTCTTCTTCATGGAAGACATATTAGTAACAAAGGTGGGGATGGGAAGGCACACCCTGGCCAAAGAGCTGCCCTTGAAAGTAGAGCCCAGGAGACTGTGGGGGAGTGTGGCCTTTAGCTCCAACAACTACTGATAATACTTGAGCACAGCCCTTTTGTAACAGGTCTTTGGAGAAAGATCAGTCCCTGGCCCCACACTCACTGATGGGACTTTCACACCCTACCAGTAAGTCCTCAGGCCCTCCATAGAGGTCAGTTCTCTCAGTTCATGGCAACTTGGCCCCTTGCAGGAATATTATGGATGAGCTCATTACCCCTTTCCCTCCCAGGGCCCTTTCCTCTCCTGGTGGCTGTTCTTTTGCTCTCAGAAGATTCTTTTTTATAACTCCTAAATCATTTAGTAGGAAACTTGACCTGATCTGAACTGCTAGGAGGCTCTTTATTTTATTTCACTTAATATGAATATTCAAACATACCACTATAGGATAGTCATGTTGGGTATTAGGTAATATGGGATATTAGGTATAAAATTGCCTTTCTAAAATACTGAAAACTCTGAACTCACACAAAATAATTCTAGCTCTGTGGATTTTGGATAAAGATGTGGACCTCTTATTTTACACCCACTATTCACCCCTGCAAAATAGGCCCCTATTCATCTCCATATTCCCTGAGATCCCCTGCACATAACACCCTCACTAAGCTTGGTCGAATGCCAGCCACTTGCTTGGTTGAATGCCACTCACTTATGCTGTCACTGCACTGGGGACTGATGGCATTTGTCTTAGGTTTGGATAGTAAGTAAGGTTACCTTACTATCCAAACCTAAGACAAATGCCATCAGTCTCAGCACCACTGACCAGGGGCAGACATTCTGCCAACTGAGGTTAACTGTGAATACAACACGGCCCTGAAGAGGGAAATGGTGGCACTGAGTCATTCTGGTGGCTACCAATGGAAAGGGCCTGGTATCACCAGAGGGTGGGAAGGCTCATTCTCAGAGGCTGACTCATACTACTTAGACAGGCTGCTGATTGCTTCCCCGACTCTAGAGAGCAGGTTCTTCCTTAGGTCAGAAAAAGCCATGGGTTAGGCTACCTAGGTAGGGAGAAAGGGACAAATGCTTCTTGTTTGCCCAGAAACAGAGATTTGGACTTTGGGGGTGGGGGAGGGAGGGCGTGTGATTCTCTGAGGCCTTTAAAAGCTGAAAATTGAAATGTCTGCCTAGTCCACAGAACGCCCTGCCTCAAAGCTTTGAGACCACCTCCTGCAGGCTCTCACTGTGTGACTCCAGTGTGATATGATTATGAAGCTATTTATTTAATGCCTCCTCCCATCAAAACCAGAATGAGAAAAGAGGACACACAATAATTTCTGCATATTTTGGTAACAAAGGAAATGGTTGTTGATGATAATAAAAATTGCTACTCACAAATTTGCACCCTTTGTTGCCGTTTATAAAAGAGACCTTGTAGCACAAGCTCATTAGTAGCTGAACTTTATTTTGTCAAAGGAAATGGAGTCAAGAGAGATTATGTTTCATCTTTAATATGGCTGTTCAACAATGCCATTATCCTGAATTTCAGATTAATTTAATTGAACCTTAATGAACAAAATTAGTTGTTTTACGCAATTAGAATCCCATTTCAATGGGTTAGAAAATGAATAGGATAGGAAATGTGGTTGACTTGATTTTCCTCAAGACTGATTCTCTAGGCCTCTTTCTGCCTCTACGTTTTCTCCCTCCATTGAATAAGAGACGAATATTTTTGTAATTTAATAAGACTTTTGAGTTGCCAATTTTTCCCCCCAGACAACACAAAATGTCTGCGACCTTCAAGGAGGTGGAGTTGGGGGAAAGTGAGGACAAGGAGCCAAAGGGAATTGGCCAGTGGGAATCAGTTACAAAGAACTAAGGTAGAAACACTCTCCCAGCCCAGTGTGACCTACCTCCTTACACACCTGACCTCCCTCCCTCTTTGAGATGAAAAAGTGGATATTGAGCAGCATCTAACAAAAAGTAAGGAGGGATGGGCTTTACAGTCATGCAGATTTGAGTGCAAAGCTCCCCTTTACCACTAATAACTTTGTGACTTGGTGTTTGTCTCTTCACAGTTGGTCTCAGTTTCTCCATCAGTACAGTAGGCATAATAATACCTATTTCTTGACAGTGATGTTAAGCATTCAGTGAGAGAATATATATCAAGTAATCAACATATTGCCCAGTTTAACAAGTGGGCGCTGCCAACTGTTCCTAGTCTTTATCATCACCACCATCACCATTTTCATGGTCTGCATCTTCATCTTCATTCTTGCAACCTTGGAGTCCTTGCTTTATGTGCTGAAAACTACATAGTCCACCTAACTTAGGTTAGTGTTTCTGGTCAACAATAAGCTTTTCCAAGTTTTATCTTACTCAACTGGAAAGAGGAGGTAAGATGAGAAAACCAGTTTTCTTAGGTGTTTGGGAGGCTTGGCCCTCATCTTGGAAAGAGCAGGAGGAGTTGGTAACTTGATGTGGGGGAAGCGCATGGTCACATGAAATTCCTGCAGAGAGTCACCAAACACTGATATCAATTCCCCTATCTGTGATGTGAGGGAATTAGGCTACTCCTATGGACCTCCAGCTCTAAAGAGCTTACGATTCTGCAACTACTGCCATCTTTCCTGCTTAATGGACTGCATTCCAATGAGCCAGCCCTTGCCAAGAAAACTCTGCGGCTTGCATCAGGATTGCGGAAGCTTCCTGCTGAATGTTCCCTACCAGTGTGAGTATTCACTCAGTGCTCTGGAATGTGGTTTCCTGAGACACAGATGAGGTGAGAATGATAACCAGAGGGATTTGGCACAGTCTTAGTAAACATCACCTTCCCTGTACAACACAGCATTGACCAAGGTGAGGCAACAGAACATCAAAAGAATCATTCTGGTTCACCTAGGTCTCATCAGCCTGAATTGTTAAATGGGTTTTCAGTGAAAATCTAAAAAACAGCATACTTACATCTTAAGTATAAAATGCTATTGCAGTATTCCAGACTCCTATCAAGTGCTTCCCAATTATTTCTGAGAGTCCTCAAGGAGCATCTTGATGTGCTCATAAATAAATCCTCTTGGTTTCTACCTGGTAACTGCCATTTTCCTGTGTTCTCCAATATGACTTCAAGAATGTCAGCATGCTCAGCTGTCACTGCCCTCCAGGCTGAGGGAGAGGAACTTTTTTCTGTGTCCTGTTGATAATGCTGAAGCTACCCCCACATTATGCCCAGAAACCAGTGTGGGTGATACCACTGTTGTAACCTCTGAGATGCAGTGAGGTTATACTGGGGCCCCACTGCTGCCTGAGGTTGGGAGTTGTAGAGCCAGGACAGCCACCACCATTCTAAGCTGAGGTTGACACCCAGTGACATCACTCTGCTAGCCCTGACACTTCCCTGAAGCAGGAAGAGTTGTCATCCTGTCCTGGTGTCTCCTGTGTCCATGCTCATCTCATAGTGCAACTTCATATGCTTAACCAGTCAAGGAGACTGAGTTGTGTACATTGCCTTTTTTAGGTATTGTTTCTTACAGTCCTTGCTTTTGTGAGGGGTTAGGGCTCCATAGGGCTGAATGTTGGGAGCTCTTAAAAATGTGAAGAGCAAAAAATCCACTCAGATTACTTCAGTTGTGGTGGTTTTATTGCAGAGCTAAGAGGATGCAAAACACAGCCAAGAATCTGGGCCTCATGGTTACAAATGTGGCTGGGAACAGAGTTCTTGAGACCTCTTTATTCCATTGGGGCCTCACCCTGAGTTCACTGCTCTTTAATTTTTTCTATCATCTGCAACCACATCCCTCACACTTCCTTCTAAGGCCTCTGCTGCCACATAGCTTTTGCTGCTGGCCTTCACCATTTGATTTTTCTAGCTTCTCTTCTCAGTACCACTGATTCTCCAAATGCCCAGGCCAAAATCATCAGTAGAAATAAATTTGAAGAGGACATGAATTTTGGTCTCTTTTGTTTATTGATATAGTCACAGAACTTAAAAGACTGGCTCTACCACAAAAAATGTGTAGTCTAGGGGCAAGTTAGTTAGGCTTTCTCTGCACTGAGGGTATTTTTTTTTTAAACCTTCAAAAATGGGCATGTTAATAGCAGCTAACTTGCAGGGTTGTTAGGAGAATTAAATAAATTAATATTTATAAAATTTAAGTGTCTGGCACAGAATACATTCAGTGGAAGCATTTGTTCAATACAATTTAAAGATAAAACATCAGGATGCTTGGCTGCCTCGGTCAGTGGAGCATGAGACACTTGATCTCAGGGTTGTAAGTTTGAACCCCACACTGGGTGTAAGGATTACATAAAATCTTTTTTAAAAAATCCAATAAAATGTCTACACATAGTTGGTACTCAAAAAATATTTGTTGCCTTGATTAAATAAATTTCTTGAAGAATCAGACTGGCTTAATTGCTCCTTCCCTATTTGAGAGCTCCTGTACCAGTCTTCCTCACATTCTCCTTTCAACCTAACTCTTAGGTTAGGTTTCCACTCCAGGCCATTTGCTTGACTAGGAGTTTGAGGTTTTGTATTACAAGCAAAAGTGACTTATGTAGAAGAAACTCCTTAAAAGAGGTCTCTGCAGTTGTAGGTGCTCTGGGTCAGGCCTGTCTGATCTGGTGAGGACCTCACACAACACTCGGTCATCTGTGTCCTCCACTGGTTGAGTTATTGTTTACAAATTCATGTATCAGCTCCTTCCTTAGGGCAGTTCTTTCCCAGAAGGGCTCTTGTCTCTCATGCTAAAATGTGTGTGCTGGTCTCTCCCACTGGCCTGACAAATGGCTCAGTCTTCTTTTATTCTCAGTGGTAAATAAAATGCTGGGGCTCTTGCTATACAGCTCTCTTCTCTTTCTCCCTGTCTATTCTTTGAACTTCTTCAGCTGAGGGACCTTCAGGTTCTAGAAAAGAGGCCTCCTGCACTGTGCACTACTGTGCATTCATATACATATAGACCTGCATTATAATGCCAAGATGCTCCCTTTTTTACCTAAAGGTATTTGTAGTTTATATTTTTCTGCTAGAAGGCCACCTGAGAGCCAGGAATAACATTTCTGGGGCCGCCAATCAGATAACGAATACAACTGCTTATTATTCTTTCCCTCTGGCTCCTAGGAGAGCTAAATTCCACACGAGGTCCTATGTTATCTGGGAGGAAGTTTTTCAATTTAATTTTTTCAGGAAGTTGAGTCCCTGAAGTCCCACAAGCTGAAATGGAGCAGCCGAGGGAAATGGCAAGGGAGTCTCCATGATGTGAGTGGGCAGCCAGGTAATGAGGACAGAAGTGAGCTCTGTCAAGGGCCATAGGGAGGAGCAGAAAGGAAGAAACTATTAGTTTAGACTGTGGCATGCTGGGATGGCTGCTGTCTAGACAGTGAAATTGTTACATTCCAGGAACTGGCATTTGATTATCCCCAACTTGAAGACGGGGGACACCTCTAGACCACTTCCAGGCCCTTCAGGGCAGTGGTTTTCAATCAAGCTACATGCCAGTGTCATCTAGGGAGCTATTTAAAACATCTAGATTCTTGGTCCACACTCCAGACTTTATAAATCAGGATCTCTTGGAGTTAGGGCCCAAAAATCTTACGACGATTTACTCTTCCACAGATGGTACCAATGCAGACCATTCTAGGCCAGTCTGGGCACTATGTGGGAGACAGATGCAATCCTATTGGGTTGTACACCATCCTAGGTCAGTTATAAAAGCAGAAATATTACCACTTGGAGAAAATATAGACCTAAAGAAAAACATTAGCTTTGGCATTTAAAGGCCTGTGTTGGGTCTCATCTCTGCCACTAACCTGGACTCTTCTGGATAAGTCATTTGATCTCTATGAGTTTCATTTTCCTCTTTTGTAAAATGGGAATAGTAACACCTGCCTTGTCTACTTCTTAGAGTTGTTTCAGGGATCAAAGAGCATAAATACAGGGAAATTCTTTGAGAACTGAAAAATAATATTCAAATATATGATGTAGAACTCTAGAGTAATGCTATTTGCGCTCTCTTAATGAACTTATGATAAATCTTATGAAACAAATACCACTGTATATTACCTCCTCTCATTCTGCCCCATGTACAAAAAGTGCACAAGTAAGACACATTTATTTAAACTCTTTACACTATGTTTATTTGGCCCTATCAACAAAAAGCAATTACCAGCCAAGATATGGAAACAACCTAAGTTTCCATCAATAGTTGAATATGTGCAATGTATATACACTGGAATATTATTTATCCATGAGAAAGAAGAAATGTTTGCCATTTACAACAACATAGATGAAACTGAAAGGCACTACTCTAAGTGAAATAAACCAGGTAGAGAAATAAACTAGGTAGTGAAATAAACCAGGTAGATACTGCATGATATCACTTATATGTGAAATAAATTTTAAAAAAGAGTAAAACTCCTAGAAACAGAGTGATAGCTTGGGTGTGGGAGAAATAGGGAAAGGTTGGTTAAAAGGTTAAAAACTTGAGCTACAAGATGAATACGTTTTGAGGATCTAATATAAAATGTGGTGATCATAATTCTAAAAATGTGTTAAATCATGGAAATTTGTTAAGAGAACAGAACTTAAGTGTCCTCAACCAAAAAATAAAAAATAGGAAGATAAATATGTGAAGTGATGGATGAGTTAATTAAGTAAATGGTAAGGATCCACTCACAATACATATCTATATCAAATCACAGGATGGACATTTTAATTATCTTACAATTTTCGTTGTCAGTTATACCACAATAAAGTTGAGGGCTGGGGTTTGGGGTAGAGGGTTGGATTGGGGAAATAGTTGCTTGATTCCCAGATGAAGATGGGAGAAATGAATACATGCATTTATTCTCTTCCCTATTCTTAAGCTTACTTAGTAAAGTTATAATAAAATGATTTTTAATAATATAAAAATACAAAGACCTAGAAATGAGAGAGAAGACAGGTTTTAAAAAATGAAAGCTAGATAGCCATAGGATGGAAAAAGATTTGGTAGACTTGAGGAAGTTGAGTCCTAAGCTGGCAGTGGCAGAAAGCCACAGAATAATGCCACTTAAACACACAGAACCTTCCTGTCCCTGCAAGGCTCAGGAATTAGTGATTCCATATACATCTAAAAATGGGCATGAGGGTAAGGGTTGAAAATTTAAAAGTTGTTGAAAGGTTATTTAAATACAAATGAAGAAACAATGCAGTGGACACCCTAGCATTTTCCCCCAAAATTAGTGATTCAGAATTAGTGATTCCATTTGTCTGGAAGTGGGGGCAAAGACAGAACTGGAAATGGGAAAATTGTTCAAAGATTATTTAAGAACACCCTTTCCAGTCCCTTGTATCAGGAGGACTGCATTTTTTTTGCCCCAAGAGAAGACTGAAAGTATGATTTCTGCAAAATATAAGACAGAGAACTGGGCTAGAGAATGACAGGCACAACTGAGAGTAAAACCATGTTGGAAACAAGAATATTAAATGAAGGATCACAAATTAACTGAGACTCTTTCTTCCCTTACTTAGTTTTCAATGTACTGGCAACTAAGCTTATAGTCTATAGGCAGGAGAATGGAATCTAGCCCAAAAGAAAACATCTGAAGATTCTGACAATGGAAAAGTCCCTGACAAAATGGCCAAGACATTTACTCAACAGAAAAGTCCAGAGTTGCCAATCCCTTCTGAGGTGCACTGAGCTTCTCTCTCACCTGTATGTGTGTGAGGGATCACTAGAGCATCTAATATGAAAATCATAGATGAAACAAAACAAACAAGAAAACTAGTTTGAGAAAATTAATTGTACTTAGAGAAACTTAGAAACAAACAAACAAACCCTTTAAACCTACCTACTATGAAGAGCTTCAAGAAAACAAGAACAAGACACTACAAAAAGAAACATTCAGAGAATCTATGAGTACTTCAAAATTGGTATAAAGTTAAGTGAATCTCTAAAAACCAAAACGATGTAAAAGCTAAAAGAAAAGGCAAACGAAAAGATAAAGAACTAGTCCTGGGGGTTAAAGATATGAATTATTGGGGTTCCAGAAAGAGAAAACAGTGAAGAAATCGTGAAGGGAATAATTCAAGGAATTCCCCCAAACTTAGAGAGAGGAGTTCTAAAAGGTAAAGATCAACTAAGTTCAGTATTCAGTAATGAAAAAAGAGCCATACAAAAGTCATCATTTTGGAATTTCAGAATGTAGGTAGAAAAACTAAGAGTTCATGTAAACTTACAGACTTTTTTAAAAAAAAGATTTTATTTATTTATTTGAGAGAGAGAGCATGGGCACACAAGTGTCAGGGAGGGCAGAAGGAAAGAGAGAAGCAGACTCCCCGATGAGCAGGAAGCCCAACATAGGGTCAATCCCAGGACCCTGGGATCATGAACTGAGTTGGAGGCAGACACTTAATGGACTGAGCCACCCAGGCACCCTAAAGCTTCCAGATTTTATATAAAGAATAAACTCTTAGACTGTCAGGAAACTTCTTTGACAACAATGATGAAATCTAGAGGACAAGAGAATAGAGAGGCAAAATTATTTTCAAACTTGAATTCTATATCCAGCCAAACTATCAATTTAGCTTAAGACAAAAAGGTATTTTCAAGATTTATAAACACCTAAGTAATTTATCTCTCATGTGCCCTTTCTCATCAAGTTACTGGAGAATGGGGGGTCTACCAAAATAACAGAGTAAACCAAAATAGAAAGATATGGCTTGCTAGATATTCTTAGTTTACTTCTTCAGTTCTATTCTCCATCTGTTCTTGGTGCCCCAGAAAACCGATCTACATTACCATACTACATTACCTGGGCTCACTTGCTGGGGGATTTATAAGTGGGTTTGACCACTAGAGATGCTGGCAAGAGATCAGCAGGAAGAAACTGAGGTGATAATATTTATTCCCCATGCTTCCTCTCTGCTGGACCTCAGTTGGTCAGAAGCTGTCTTCCATCTAATACCATGATTCTCTTTGGCTGACCCTTTCACCATGGCTCTTACCAGGTTCAAATATCAGTTTCTTCTTCCCTTTGCTATTATGGCTTCCTACTGCTGCTACATAGATCTTGAGATAAGACCATCTAGATTTGAGCAGTTCAAAAGACTCTGGGAGAGGTTTCATTCAGAAGATAAAACAATAGGGCGCCTGGGTGGCTCAGTGGTTTAAGCCGCTGCCTTCAGCTCGGGTCATGATCTCAGGGTCCTGGGATCGAGTCCCGCATCGGGATCTCTGCTCGGCAGGGAGCCTGCTTCCCTCTCTCCCTCTCTCTGCCTGCCTCTCTGCCTACTTGTGATCTCTCTCTCTGTCAAATAAATAAATAAAATCTTTAAAAAAAAAAAAAAAAGAAGATAAAACAATAGGATCCTTAAGGTGCTTGAAAGTATTGAGGAGAGATACACAACTGGAGGGCAGATTTGGGTTGAATTAGTATCAAATACATAAAAAGCAAGCAAATGTAAAACAATACATATATTAAATTCAGGAAAAATAAAAAGTTGTGCTGGAAAGGAAAAGTAATTTTTGTGTATTACATGGCTCAGCTACACGCTTTTATAATCATTATAATGTAACTGAAATTGATCTAATTAAAATCACAATAGGACTTGGAATAGCGGGGCCTGTGGTGGTGGGGGAGGGGCACAAAATTTCCTGTTGGTTTCTGAGAGCTGGTAGTGGTGGTGGCCAGTGAGATTTATATACTCATCTTCCTCAGTGGCAAGCCAATACCTAGAAATAAAAACCAAAGAAATACCATAATATAAATGGTATAATAAATAATCTATAAGCACATTATCTAAAGAAATACCAAAAGAATCCATTAAAAGAGGTAAAAATAATTGCCTTTGGGGAAAGAATAATGAAGTAGATAATTGTTGGCTTTATTTTTATTTATTTATTTTTAAACAACAGGCAGACCTATTGCCTCTAAACTGTGGTCAGGTATACATTTGGTAAAAATAAAACTGATTTTTCTTTTAAAAGGAGGAAAGGCAACTAACTTTACAATTCACTCTTTTTATTTTTATCTGAAATACTAGAACTCCCTGAACTCCAACACTGCCTTCCAGAAGAACAGAACTTAAGAACAAAAAAGGTCCAGGAGCAAGGAGGTAGAGAAGATGGGAAAACTTTGTGTGGGGTGCCATTCTATTGGGATGGCTAAAAACCTGCCAGTGATAGAGCGAACAGATGGAACCTGCACCCAAGGAAGCTCAAAGTAAAATAATCAAAGAACTCAAGCAGAACAGGCTGAACCATTCTAGACATCAAGAGGTAACCCTAGAGGAAGGAGCCCTGGAATTGTACAGAAAGCCAAGTTCCTTCAGCAGGGCCTCAAATCTGCTGCCAAGCTCCTGGTAGCTAAAAACCAAAACTGGGGCATGAACTGTTACATAATCTTTATGATCAGAGAGAATTATGGAAAGTTCCTCAGGGAAGACGGAAGAGTTTTTCTTAGCAGTAAATTCTAAAGAAATATCTCATGTGGACTCTTATAGGAGATATGCACTGATGTAGGGACAAGGCTCTCAATAATGCCGCCACTGGAGCCATCGAGATAAGTTGCCTGTGTTTCCTTTGACAAAAGCCCAAGGCAGAGAGCTTTGCAGGGGTGAACGTAGCCTGGATGCAGGGCTTGATCTGAGCAGTGCCCAAGGATGTCTGGTTCTGGGGTCGACTAAGTATCAAAGACAGAGGAATATGTTTAAAAAATCTGAGAAGCATGGAGACTGGTATGGACAGCAAATGAAGCAGGTATTGGGAGCAGCTTTACAGCCAGAAGAGTAAAGCAGGAAAGTGAGAGGAGCATCTGGTGGGTGTGACGACAGCCGGGATATATCCGGGCTGCCAGCAAAGAAAGTGATCTAAGGTTTAGATAGAAGGATCTCTGCTTCCCTCAAGGACTGGGAAGGAACAAGAAAAGCCATACGTGGCTTGGAAGTAGTCACTGACGGCTTGCGCCTGCTGTTGGAAACAAAGCACGTGGCCCAGAGTCTGATGACTAAGTAGGGGAGGCTTAATTGTGTCCTGTGTCCCTTGTCAGTGTATCATTATATTCAGAGTATTCTAATCTTGATAGAAAATTTGTTAGGCCTTCCATGTGCTTATTCTTCAAAAGAAATCTTGACAAAATAGGGAGCCTTCTGGATTCACTAACCTTAAATGTGCTGTAGAAGCTAAAAGGAAGACAAGTTGTATTCCACTTAGGAAGTTGGAGAGACATCCTGGAGGAGGTGGCTTTAGGATTTAGGCTTGATTGATGTGGAGGACATTGAAGCTAGTGGCAACATTGACAGCCAAGAACTCAGGGACAGGATAGATAACAGTGCGGGAGTGGTTAGGTGTGGCCAGGTGTCCGTTGTTGGAAGAGAGTTGAGAGACGAAGACTGAAGGCAAGATCGGAACTTGCTTTGGAGGGTCTTAAATTCCAGGACAGAAGAACAGCAGCCATCAGTGGCTGGTGTCTGTTCTCACGGACAATGGTAGGGGTACAAATCCAAAAGTGGGATGGTAGTGGTTGTATATGAGTGTTAAGAATGTTACTTCTCTCCCCTGTGTCTGTTGCCTAAGTATCATTTTCAATGTCCCCAGAGCCAGACTGTAATTTCATTAACAACTGCTGACATTACTTGAACTCCTATTATGAATCCAGGCACTGTACTGGGTGCCTTACGTTTCTTATCTTAAGTCAGTGAAGGAAGTACTGTTTTAGGATAATTTTATAACAAGTGAAGGCTAGTGAAAGTTGGACATTTTGTTCAAGGTCACATAGCTAGTAATGATGGAATCAGATTTAGAATCCAGCCCCATGCATTCTGTTCATTAGCACTTACTGCCCTTCTTGAAGTGAAGAAGCCCCTGAACCCAAAGATCAGTGCAGAGCAGGTGCTCTGGGTGGACCCTGACTGCCAGAGTGTGATGCTAGGGAAGACCAGGCTGGCTCAGGCAAGGGGTACTTCTTCCTGAGAGATAGGCTGGGGCTCAGTTGCTAAGGATAGCAGCAACTCATGTCTCCTAGCTTATTTTTCCTGCCCACTCTCAAGCTCAGGAAACTCAACTAGGACCCTTTGAGGTCCTACTTCTGGGGACAGGGTCCAGAGGGCAGATGGGTGTCTGCCTGCCCTATCTACTAGGACTCTGGAAACGGTCGCTAACCCTGCTCTTGGCTTCTAGATATCCAGTTAGAGCAGGGACTGAGCCAAACTAGTGTTCTTTAACTCTTGAGGGTACTGCTTTTGGGGGCTGTGACCTCTGCAGCTCTAAGGTGATGCCACCTGAGGTCTGTGGCATGGCCAAAGGTATCTATCTGCAGAGACATTAGCTCTGAGATGTTCTGCCCTCATTTCCTGGGTCAAGGTAGGGGTGGGAGGCAGTGATGTGGACTCCTCATGTTAATACCTACTCCCTCACAGGGAGTCTGGCCACAGGGCCCCTCTTACCAGCCAGGAAGCAGGCAATTAGACAGGCTTTCTCCCAATCTCCATCATGGTGTCTAAAATTTCATTACTAGAAACCTATATACTTTCTGCCTTTGGAGTGTCCTATTAAAATTCAGATCCCCCTGGCAAAGACTATATTTTAAGTACCTATTACCTGACTTCTCAGCTAGGAATGTTTGAGTGAGATAATTATGGGAAACCTAGAGTCAGAACGTTAAGAGGATAGGATGGGGGTGGGCTGGAGGACAAGGGCTGCTAACAGCAACAGAAATGGAAGAGGGACATTGTATGAAGAATTTCCAGGCACTTAGGGATAGCTCTGTATAACCACACCAGTAAGGACAGGTTCTAGAATTTAAGTAAAACAAAATATATTAATCAAAAAAGTTATCAAGCCAGAAATAGGTAGAGAATTCATTCACCCATTCATCCATCCTTAAAACCTATGACAGGGAATTATTTTGTGCCTGATATTGGGCAGGTGTATAAGAGTTACTTAGGTGATTGAGATATGATCCCTTCCTTCTGTGAGTTTCTAGTCTGGTGGAAAAAGAGATAAGGTATATGAAAAACAAGCACCAAACAAGATGGTAAGTGTTAAGGCTCATAAGACAAGAACACATATAGTGCTCTAGGAGTTCTGAGGTGGCGAAGGCTAATGACACTGAAAAAACCTTCTTGGAGGAAGTAACAAATGAATCAGGCCTTAAAGAATGTGTAGGATCCCAGCAGATGGAACCAAGAAGGACATGAAGAAAGGAAAGGAGATAGGAAATTGGAGAGTATATTAGGGGACTAGAAGTGGCCTGTGTAGCTTCACAGAGCTTATGAAGGAAAGATTGGAGATAAAGCTGGAAGGGCTCTGGCCTTGACTTGAAAGAGCCCCCGAGGCTTTGGCTCAGAGTGGACTTGGGACCCAGGAGGGAGGTTGCTTTGCTGTTATGTCTGGGGAAGCCCGGGAAGGACTAGTGATGGGGGCAGGGAGAGAGAGGTTGTGAGACACATGCAGTGAAAAGGGAGGAGAGGGGTATGCTTGGAGTCAGACAGGCCAGAGAGGAATTCTTAGCTTGTCTTTTTGCTTTGCTGAGAAATTCAGAGCAAGCTATTAGGTTTTCCCTGCCTTCACATATTCCATCTCTAAAACTCAGTTTCTTAAAGGAAAATATTTATACAACTAGGCCTAAAAATGTTTTCAAAACTTCTGGGGCTAGAGGCTCTGGCCTCATGGCACTTTCCAAATTTTTTAGCACTTGTGAATTCCAGAGGGGAGAGAAGCAGTGTCTGTTTCAACTCTCCTGTGTCCTACCTGCCACAGAACGGGCACATCCCTCTGGCTGGTGGAAGCTGAGGGTGATGGAAATGACAAGATTAGTAGGGGACCAAGTGATTCTTGCCATCCATGCACTGGATCTTGAATGTAGAGCAAAGTTCCAGTCTCAGAGGTGGGATTGTGCCCGGGCAGGGATGCTACACATTGAGAACTCACTTGGGGTCACCTGCAGTCAGCACACAGTCAGAGTACTGGAGATTAGGAGGTATGTCATCGTTTCTAACAGTGAAAAATTGTACATGTCCAAGTACATGTCCAAGAAGAGGGGATTGATAAAATAAATTATGGAAGAGGCATTCTCTGAAATATGGTTAAGTCCATGGTACTGATCTAAGTTTATTTGTGAAGTAGTATCATTATAATACAGCCAATTACAAATTTCAGCCAATTATAAATTTCTGTATGTTCCTTTCTATTACAATTAATAAATGTCCATTATCCTAGCAAAGACCTATCACTCTGCTTGTGCACAAAATTCTATTCATTCATCATCCAGGGCATAGGTCCAATTGTTATCTCCTCTTTCCTTCATTATTATCCCTTCCCTCTACTGGATTATAACCATCGCCTCAAAAACCTACCATACTATTACTCATCCAAAAGATAAAATAAAATATACAACCTTTCTTGACTTCCCCATATCGTACCCATTACCTTGTCATCTCTCTGCTTCCTCTCATTGCAAAACTTTTTGAAACAGTTGTTTATATTTGCCTCTACTTCCTTCCACTCACTCTTTCTTAAGTTCACTCAGATCATGTTGTTCTCCTACTGTTCCACCAAAACTACTCTCATGGGGTCATCAATGCCAAATTTGGTGCTACTTTGTCAATCAAATGTTCAGTCTTATTTAACCTCATCCTATTTAACCTTTCAGCAGCCTGTTACAGCTGATCATACCGGCTTATAACACTTTTCTTACTTGCCTTCTGGGACAGGAGACCCTGTTGGCTTTCCTCTTATTTCTGTGGCCTCTTAGATGATTTTGCAGATTCTCCTAATTTTCCTTACTTTTTAATGTTTCTTTGCTCTAGGGTCCAGCTCCCAGGCCTCTTTGTTTTTTTCTGTACGCTCTGTAGGGAATCTCATTCAGGTGTATGGTTTTAAACATCATGTACACACTGTAAATTTCTGAATGATATCTCCAGTTTCAACATATATCTGCTTGCATGCTTAATAGGCATCTGAAACTTGGTTCTTCCAAGTGGAACTTGTGGCTTTCCCCACTTCATATGCTCCATAGTGCCCACAACTCCTAAATCTCCCCCTCTACCCATCTTGACTCCTGTGTTTCTCTCACATTCCACAGCAAAGTATCAGCAAATCTTGATGGTACTACCCAAAAATCTGCTCTGCCAACAACATCTTAAAACTTCCTGAATCTGACTCCTTCTCATCACTACTCAGCTTTCACTGGGTCTCTGATACCCATATCATTGTCTTTCTAGTTCTATCTGGTCTCACTGCCTGTTTTCTCTACAAAGCAGCCAGAATTGTCCTTTTAAGACCTCCATCCCTGCTTACAACTCTCTGTGGCTTCCATCATACAAAATAAAACCCCAAGCCCTAACCATGCCCACAAGGCCCTGGGATCTGACCTTTTTTCCCACCCTTTCCCTCTGGATCACTACTCTCCACCTGTGGCAGCCTCTTTGCTCTTCCTTGATGATGCCCAGAACATTCCTGTCTCCTATTATTATCTATTGTGTATAGTATAGGAGTTGTGTCCAGCTTCTATGAAGGTCATTCACATTAGCTGCAGTGTAATTCGTCCCCCTGGAAGTGTCAGTGCACAACCTGCATAGCTGTATATGGCATACGTCTAGCATATATTATAGCATAAATTTATTCATATATTTATTTATTTTCTGATTCCCCCACTAGAACATAAGCTCCTCCAGGAGGGAGACTTTGCATTCCCCAGCATGTAGAACAAGACCTACAACAGGACCTCGGAGATGCTCAAAAATTATTTGATATATGAACTAATATCTGTCTATGTGGATGCATAGGAAGGGAAAAGAGTAGATAGTGATTATATCTGACCAATGAAATTACATGTGATTTTTCACTGTCTTCTTCATCCTTTCCTTAGGACAAGGATATTTTAATAAGAATATATTATTTTTATAAAGATGCAATTATTTTGGAGTTAGATAAACCTGAGGTTGAATTCTGCCTCCACTCTTTACTTGTTGAGTAACCTTGGGCAAACTTATTACCATCTCTGTGTCTCTTTAAAATGGAGATACTATCTAGTTTATTGGGCCATTATGAGGATTAAATAAAATATGCACATCAAAGTTGGGCACAGTACCTGCCTCAGTAAATAGTATTCTCTCCTCCTTTTAATTATTATTGTTTTTATTATTCTTCTTGGGGAGAGATCATTGAGATGTAAATAAAGTCTCTAAGCCTTGAAGAACAAACTGGTCTATGTTCAACTGCAGTTGTCTTTCCCTGATGGCCAGTGAGAGGGAATCACTGGGCTGGACTGATGCCCAAGACAGTACAATGTGGTGAATTAATAAAGAGCAACCAGGTCAGTGGCTTCTTAATGAAGACCCATCTTAATGAAGATCCATCATTAATAGGACTTTAACTCTTTTAAGGCTTCTGTACCCCTATATGTGTTCTTGTGGATTATAGCAGGAAAATGGGCTGGAAAGTGGGCAGGAAGAGAAGGGAGGGACCCTCTCCTTTATTCTTCACTGGCCTTGTAATAGAGGAAATCTATGTAAAAGAACAATGAGGCCCTGGGAGCAATCAGTGGGAGCACTGGGATCTGCTGGAGGGAAGAAAAGCTGCAGTGAGCTTACCAGAAGCCAGACATGCCCACCTTGGGCCAAGTGTCAGCACCAGGAGCACTCTTTTGCCTTGGCCCAGAGACTTGGGGGACACAAATTCCAATCTCATTATGCCATCCTTGAGCTCAAACAGCAAAGGGTGATTTGCTAGTCATAGATTTATGGTGATATTTATCTTGGTCAAAACTCATGTTCACTTCTATCACAATGATGTACTTCATGGTTCACCTACTGGCTTTCCAGAGAGCCCACCAGAAAATATTTTAATTGTTAATTCTGACAACACTTCTGGCCTGAATCCTGCTACATCCCACCATGGGAAGCTCAGTGAAATTAATTTAGAGAGAAACCTGGAGGCATTGCTCCTTCTTTCTCCTTTAAAATTGGAACAAGCCTTAAGCAGGAAGCTCCCTCTTCCTGACCTCTGGTCCATCCTTGTACCTATAGGAATTGCAGGGCCATCCTGACTAGAAAATATCCCAAGCCCTTAAACATGAGAGCAGCAACAAGGAGGAA
Organism: Martes martes; assembly: GCF_963455335.1. Lineage (NCBI taxonomy): Eukaryota > Metazoa > Chordata > Mammalia > Carnivora > Mustelidae > Martes > Martes martes. The sequence continues at coordinate 35,849,124 of NC_137900.1, forward strand.
AAAGGTCACTGGGCAAAACCTCTGATTTGCCAAATGTCTTCATATCCAAAAGATATCTCTTTCCAAGCCTTGAACCCTAAATGTTTCTCCCTAGGCATAAGTAAAAGCAGATACAGAAAACCTTTGTTTCTGGTTCACCTACAGACACTCCTACAGATCTTATCTTTCAGTCTTATGAATGCTTTTCTTGATGAAAAAGAGAGAGGGCAGGCTTTTTTCCTTCCTTGGCCTCCAAGCCATGTGATCAGAAATAGCCATCATGGTGTCTATCATATCCTTCCATTCTTCTAAAAGAAACAGCCCTACATTAGTACCATGCTTTAACTCAGTTCCATGTTCTCATGCCAGTGACAGTTTACTGGGTCAGGAATGGAGGCATATAAAACCTTGGCTAAAAACACTGGCCCATGATTTTATGTGGTGCTAGAGACTCTGCTCTGACAGGAAAGAGCAAGGGCAGTGAGGTTTTTGCCCTTAGGAAGTTGAAATGGAGAAGATCTGAGACTGAAAGTGTGCATCTCACAAGACATGAGGGGTCATTAACCAGCTGAAATTGGGATAAACCAAAATTATGAGAAAAAAAAAAAGCTCTACATAGAGAAGACATACATTAAAGGTGCTGAGGCAGTCGTTGGGTCATTAGAAGAGGAGTGGACATAAGTAGACAAACTGTTAACTCAGAATCGGTTTCCCTCCATGGAATTGTTTGTGGGTTTGTTTCATAGTCATAACTTTGACCAACTCCATAAATCACCTTGTCGTAGAGAGACTAAAGCTAGTTTTCCCAGATCTTTTTTTTTTCTGCAGTACATATAAAAGTTGGTATCAGTGTCCCACTGGGGCCTCAATCTTCTAGCAAACATTACTAGCACATTCTCACTGTTCAAAATCAGCCTTGACAGCCAACCTTGCTCATCGCTGACCACCTTTGACCCTTCATAAAGCTATTTTCCATCGAGCTTCTGTGGAGCTTCCATGAAGATGACATCAGGGTTAGTGCCCATTTTCCCTCTTTTTGGTTCCATTAGTGCATTTGGTCTATACTGAGTCGCAGCCTGACAATTAGACAGGCATTTATCTCCCTTCCTGTGTTCCCTCAATCTGCCAGTGGGAAGCCTGGTGGATTCACACCCCTCTAAGCACATTTTACATGTGGTAATAAAGCCCCCTGGGGTTACATGTGAAAGGATGAGACAGAGATCACATGTTCTCGGACACTGTTTTATAAAGAATCTTCGTTTTTGCCTTAGCTCCTCTAGTTTTTGCCTTTAATTATGTTCACAGAATAACAAGCTGCAACCAATGAGGGGATCAAAAGGGTAATTGGAGGTCATTTTACTCCTTAGAAGAGGCTTAGCCCTAATTGTGAGAAGACAAAAAGACCATAGGATTTCCTCCAGTTCAAAGGTGTTTGGGGATACACATAAAAACAATTTAAATCGTTTAAAAGCCAAAGAAATGCAAAAAAAAAAAAAAAAAAAAAAAAGATAGATACCGCAAATTTTGATCAAGGAGATGAAAGAATTGAGAAATGATCCCTGCCAGAGACACATGGGAATCTATGTGTCCCATTAATGCTGTGGCAAAAATTCAGTCATCATCTCACAAGGAATCTTTTCTGTAGTTACTGAATCACAGGAAAAAAAAAAAAAAGCCAACTCTGAAAGTACTTGAGAAGATAATCCCAAAATTGTTTGGAATTATAAAATGAGCATCTTTTAACTTCAGGTATATAATTAACAGCAGAATTTTTAAAGAAAACTAAATATACATTATTATTCTTTTTGCATTAAGGGATCTGTGAAAATTTTATCATTTACAAAATTTTAAAATAATCTAGCCTATTAGAATAAAGACCTGTATGGTAATTCTAATTTAATATATATATTTCAGTTAACTTATTTAAATTTATGATTTAAGTTGAAGTTATTTTATAAATAATATTGCAACATGTAAAAATTAAGACTTAATTTGATAGCTTTACAAGAGTTAAGCACTTAGTTTTATAAGCTAAATCAGACAATTGGTATACTTAAAAAGGCTACAGGATGGTAATGATGGTGGATCTAACACCCCATATAACTTTTTCTCTTCTGAAGTCCTAATAAAACTATAGCAAAGGTTTTTTTGTATGTTTGTTTGTTTGTTTTGTTTGTTTTTTTTTCAATAGAAGCCCACAAAGATGGGGAGAAAAAGCAAGGAACAATGGCAATAAATTTTGGAAGCTGAAAAGCAGACAGATGACTGTTAATTTACTTAGCATAAGCTAGAAATCTGAATCTTAAACCTGAAATGAAAAAAAAAGCCAAGAATATACTGATCTAAACCACAGAACCCTCAAGACTTGGAGCTGAAACTGGGGAGGAAGGTGGGGGGTAGTGGCCAAAAAAGAAGCCTTGGTTGAAAGTAGTCAGGGATCACAAGCCTCCAGGTGAATGCCTCTCCCTGGCACAATACACACAGAGTTTCTACTCTTAGAAGAATCAGAGGGACTCTGGATTGGAGAACACCAAGCCAGAGGTGACAGCATGAGTGTACTGAAGAAAGAGTAAATGAATATATGCACATGACCCTCACAGCACCCCATACCTCCCCACCCCCACCCCAGTCTCTCTCCCACTCAACTCCAAGAACCACTGAGAGCTAAGCCTCTCCCCATTGGAAGCGTATACTTTGGGAAATCTGACCAATCCAAGAATAAAGACCGTGGGATGGTAGCATCAGGGATTTCTGATGTGTGGCCCACACAAACCCACCTAAGGGAAACTCAGAGTCAACAGGTCCTCACCCATATGCTCAGGACTTCAATCTGCTCTTTACTTACTCACTTTTAGACAGGAACAGACAAACAGGGTTTGCCAGACATCTGAGAAATGGCTCTAATATGAAAAACAGAGACCAACACAAAGAAACCAGCCAGTGGGATGGTGCAGAGACTACACAGGGATAAAAAACTTACAAAAACATAATTGTTACAATAATCAGAAAAAAGCACAGATACTGCATCCAAAAAAGAACAAGGTGGGATAAAAGGAACATTCAGGGAATAAAAAAGAGAGCTCTTGGAAATGAAAAACTTGATAGCACCAATGAAAGAAATCAAAAGGATTAGGAAATGAAGGTGATAAACAAAATAATGGGGAAAGGGAAAACAAGGATAAAAGAAAAACAATAGGGGAACAATTTAGGACAACCAACACCCAAATAACAAAAGTTCTAGAAGGAAAGAAACGAAAAAAACAGCTGAATTAATCATCAAAAAAATGATTAAGAAAATTTCCCAGATCTGTAGATAGGAGTTTCTGGATTAAAAGGGCTCATCAGGTTCCCAGCAGGATCAATGAAAATAATCTACATGGGGGCGCCTGGGTGGCTCAGTGGGTTAAAGCCTCTGCCTTCAGCTCAGGTCATGATCCCAGGGTCCTGGAATAGAGCCCCGCATCGGGCTCTCTGCTCCGTGGAGAGCCTGCTTTCTCCTCTCTCTCTCTGCCTGCCTCTCTGCCTACTTGTGATCTCTGTCAAATAAATAAATAAAATCTTTAAAAAAAATAATAATCGGGGCACCTGGGTGGCTCAGTGGGTTAAGCCACTGCCTTCAGCCCAGGTCATGATCCCAGGGTCCTGGGATTGAGCCCCACATCGGGCTTTCTGCTCCGTAGGGAGCCTGCTTCCTTCTCTCTCTCTCTCTCTCTCTGCCTGCCTCTCTGCCTGACAAATAAATAAATAAAATCTTAAAAAAAAAAATAATAATAATCTACATGGAGTCACAACACTATAGATTATCAGGATTGTACAGATACATAGCTGCTAGAAATAAAATAGGGTTTCAAGAAATAATAGTAAGAATTAATAACTGAAGTGGAATGAAACTTTGCAACATTTATAATAGAAGCTAGAAGACAACTAAACAATGACTTCAAAATAATTTCCAACTTAGAATTTTCTATCAAGATTAACCATAATTAAATGCGAAGGAAGAAAGGAGATATTTTCAGACACAGAAATATCAACACATTTAGTTCCTAAGCACACATTCTTAGGAAGCTAGTGGAGGATGTGTGTGATCATTGAAGTAAGGGAATTAGTCCACCCCATCAGAAAACAAGTGGAAATGTTGAGTTCCTATATTCTGATTTTCATTTAGGGTAAGAAAGTGGGTCGCTCAGCTCTGTGTTAGAATGTTGGACATTTGAGGATGATTAGGATTTAAATAGGAAGAAATAATTCTGAAGTGTTCTATATAATAGATAACTTATATAATAACTTGTACAGGGACAGAAAACTGTGGTCCAGCACAAGACACAGTGGAGGGAATCATCAGGATGGCAGTGAAGGGAGATGCTGGGAACACCATGCAGGAAGGATACCCCCAAGACCCAAGCAGTAGACAAATTGACATCAGCACATTACTGGCCAGCATACCCTCTTTCTAAATCTGCTAAACTAGTAAAGGATGTACTCCAGCGGAATAGGGGATAGAGGGAGACATGAGATTCAGGACATGAGATCCTATTTCTTTCAAGAAGAAGGAAGACTTGAGTTCCAGGAAACAGGCTTCCTACCCTTGAGAAGACAAAGGGAATTCCTGGGATGACAGTAAGGGAAGTCATGGGTGGTAGTATGTGGCAGACCTAAACCAGCCCAGGTTGAAGGAGAATGAAATTCTCTGGGAGGGATGTTTCAAGGGGAAAAAAAAGGCAGTAAGTCAGTGTTAGACCTGACATGATAAAATTTATGAAATACAGTATTGAGATATTTGTAGAAATTATGGTAGAATTAGCAAAATGTACAAACAAAAAACTAAGCAATTTTTTTAAAAGGCAAGAAATTGTGAAGTTCAGGGAAAGCAAAAAATAAGAAATAAAACAATCATAGTGCCCTACAAAGCTCAGCTTAGAATGATGTTTACATAGACAAAAAATGTGACCACTGAGAATTGCTTCAAACAAAGATCTTGATATCACTGTAGTGAAACAGTGGTCTGGAGAAGCAAAGGGGAAGATGGCATGAGAAAGCAAAGTCCTCATCTGTTACTGTAGATCAGGAGAAATGGGTCAAATTGCGCTACCAAAAGTTAGCAGTATATAGATATATACATTTAGATATATGGAGAGGTGAATATTCCAAAAGAAATGGCTGAAGGGGTCAAGAGCAGTTGATCTTAAAAAGAAAAGAAAATAGGGGCGCCTGGGTATCTCAGTAGGTTAAAGCATCTGCCTTCAGCTCAGGTCATGGTTTCAGGGTCCTGGGATCTAGTCCTGCGTCGGGTTCCCTGCTCAGCGGGGAACTCCCACTCCCACTCACCCTGCCTATAGTCTCTTTCTCTCTCTCTTTCTGTGTCAAATAAATAAAATTTCTTAAAAAAAAAAAAAAAAAGAAGAAGAGTAGCTGATCTTTGGAAAAGCAGAGGGGGTTTGAGAGTGGGGGGGTCAAGGGAACCTTTTTTTTGTTACGAGCATATTTGTACTATTTGACTGTGAATTATGTGCACGAGTTACTTTAACAAAAATAAAGAATAATTTAACAAAATAGAATAGAATAGAATATATAGAATATATAAATATATAAATATTTAAAATGATGCTTAATTAAGTTTGTAAATGGGATCGGGTTTAACCAAGGGCCCCTAAAGGTGATTGTCAGATTTCCTGGAATTATATATAAAATAATAAAGTTTATAAGTTGAACATAAAAGCCTAAGGAAGGATTAGGTTTAATTTACTTGAATAAATTTAATATTATTTCACAAAAACTTAAGTAACTTCTGAATATCCTTGTCTCTGCATAAAAGTCCATCTTGAGAACATGAAATTCCCTGGTACTGTCAGATTTAAAAGCCTGTGCTGGATGGTGGAGGAGGGAGCAATGGCTGGGGTGCATAGCTGCCTCTGCCCTGGAAAAAGGAAGGCATCTTTAGCCGTGGGCTTTTCCTCAGCACCCATCATTTATACAATAGGCAGATGTGGGTACCTCAGGATCTCACTGACCCAGGAAGCTGGCCTCCTCGAAGCGGTTCTGCCTCAAAGGATGAGAACGAGCTATTTGATCTTGAAGCTCTGTCTGGTCATCCCTGAGTCACACAATGTACAGAGCTGCCTCCTCCACCGCTCTGGGCAATTCTCAGTGGGATAGACGGTAAGGCTGATAAATTGCTTTCTCAGCCCTGTTAGTGACCTTCACTGCCCCACAGTCATTAGACTCTGGGGAAATGAGCAGCAGCTCCCAATTAGGAAAAGTGTGTGTATGGTGGGTGGAGGGGTGCAGGGGGGCAGGGGGCGGCGAGCAGGCAGTGGAGGATGAGTGGGGATCCAGGGACACAGGTCAAAGACTTTTGTCTAAAGAAGACCAGCCTGAGAGGAAGGACAACTGTCGAATTAGTCCACATGAACAGACACTCATTTGAAAAGATTACGAGAGATGTTTCCACAGTCACCCTCAGGAAACCTTTCTTCCCCCATATTTTAAAGTCCTCTCTAGCTCTTCAGAATGTGGGACTGGGAAGAGAAAATTTAAATAGGCGGGGTGATTCTGATGTAACGTATTGAGCAGGGCTTCAGAACGACCAGGTAGTAAAGATCAGAGACCTTATGGGCCGTGTGAACTGTCACAAGTGCTCGACTCTGCCATTTTAGCACGCAAGCACCGTGCAGTGTGTGAATGAATGAGGATGACTGTGTTCCAACGCAGCTGTATCTACAGAAATAGACCATGGGCCAGATGTGGCCCACGGACAGTTGTTTGAAGACGGCTGCCTTAGCAACGCTAAGGAATGATAGAATTTCAGGTTGTTTGACAAGTAGACAAGTGGGTGAGACTATCAGTCAGAATATTACCAGTTGGAACTGCTAGAAGACAATCCAAGCTTCCAAAGCCAAAAGGGAATTTTTCATTTATATAACTGAAAATCTAGAGGTAGGACTGCTTTAAGAGCAGTTTTAAATGACTGCTTTTTTCCCTCATTTTTGGGCCCACATTTTCCTCTGTTGAGGGCATTCTCAGTCAGGTTCTTAGAGTCATAAAATGGCTGCCACCAGCCACCAAGCCTAGGTCCTTCCAGATTCACATCCTGTAGACAGAGCATGGAATTCCCGGCTGAATCCTTGAGATGCTCTCGGATCATACTGGCTTTAAGCCAGGTACATATTCAGTCTTGATAGATGCTGGGAGAAGGCTCTTTCTTTGCTTTGCTTCTTCAAAAAGGTTCTGATGACTCTTGGGCCTTATTCTTCCATATAAACATTCCAGTCAGCTTATCAAGTTCCGTGATAAACATTGCTGGGTTTAACTGGAACTGTATTAAATCTATGGACAAATTCGAGAAGAATCAACATCTTGACAGTATTGTCTTCATATTTATGAATGTGATGCACTTCTCTCTGCTCACTTAGATATTTTAATATCTCTTAATAATGATTTTAATTTTCCTTGCAGTGTTCTTAGACATGTTTTGTTAGATTTATTTCTAGATTCTTGATATTTTTTGATATGAGTACAAGGGTTATCTTTATTAGTTTATCTATTGTTGCATGTTACTCTAAAACTTAGGGACTTAAAGTGGCAGTAAACATTTATTATCCTTACAGTTGCATGGGTCAGGATTTTGGGGGTGTCTTGGTGCTGACTTGAATCTTTCATGAGGTTGTAGTCAAGCTGTCAGCCAGGGCAGCTATCATCTGAAGGTTTGACTGGAACTAGAGGATCACTTCCAAGGTGGCCACTCATGTCGTTAGCCAAGTTGGAGATGGCTGCGTGTGGGAGGCCTCAGTTTCTCCCCGATGGGGCCTCTCTACAGGCTGCGTGGGGTCCTTACACACGGCAGTTGGCTTCCTTTGTAGTGAGTGATTCAAGAGAAATAGAAACCTAGGAAGAAGCTATCCTTTTTGTGATCCAATCTCAAAAATGGTGTAACATTACTTTCTGTTTGTTAGAGGGGAAACGGTAGTCTGTCTCATTTTAAAAGGGAGAGCAATTTGGTGCCACATTTTGAATCTCAGGAAGGAAACAGGCACAATGCCAGAAGTCGGAGAGTTTTCGTTTTATTTTTATTATTTATTTATTTATCTATTTATTTGCAACGAAACCTCTGTGCTTACACAGAAATGGACGTTTACTTTTCCTAGTTTTACAGTGTGCTTCCACTAGGTATGGGGGTAAATCCAAAGAAGATACTGCTTCCTTAACATGGTTCTCATCGTGGCCCCGGATGGCCTCTGCATGACAGCCACAGTGAATGGATTTTAGCTTCCCTTCAAGGCTCCAGTTACTCTTGTGCATGTGCTTTCCTCTCTGCCTGGAGCACATTTCACCTGGCTTATGCCCACTGATGCTTTCCTGGACTGAGCCTGGATAGGATGCTTCTTTACATGCTCCCATCACACCCTGTACTTTTACCTGCATGACACTAGTCACGCTATAATACGATGGTTCTCAAAGTCTGGTCCTCAGGCAGCATTCACAAAACCTGGGCATTTGTTAGAAATGCAGATTCACAGGCCCCCCTCACACCTCCTGAATAAGACACTCTGGGGTTGGCCCTGAAACCTGGACTATAACAAGTCCCCCAGATGTTCACTCGGTTTGGGAACCACAGTTCTGTCTGATGCACTGCTTGTTTACTGTTTAGATCCCACACTGAAGATAGGCTCCACAGGGGAGGGCCGCACCTGTCCTATTCACCTCTGTGTCTGCCAAGCCCACAGTAGGTGCTCTTTCAATTCTCCTGGGTGGAATCCAAAAGACAAAGGCAAGAGTGAGTGAGAGGATGTGATCAGAGGGAACTGCCAAGTGTCTAACCACCTGGATGCTTTCACCTACCCCAGCACCACCCCAAATTCAGCCACACTAGATGCTCTAACCTTTTTGTTTGCTTCTTTGCTTGCTTGTTTGCTTCTTTGCATTGCTTAGGGATTCATTATCTTCCAAATAAAATTGACTCTCAAGAAGCAGAGGTCCTGGGGCCCTGGGCCAGCACCATTAGCTTAAGGATGTGCTCTGTGCTCTGGGACAGGATAGACAGCTGGACTGGGGCAGGTGGAGGCTCTGTGTTAGCCAAGGGGTTTGGCTGAGCTCCAACTCTATGCCCCTCTCTGGGGACTTCTGACAGCTTGTGGAGGGGCAGGTGCATTGTTTTCTCCATGGGAACCCATAACACAGTGCAGGAAGTGTAATGAGACAGGGCAGAAGCCAGATGACTGTGAGCATCAAGGTACCAGCAGGGGCACGGGAGGGCAACAATCCAGTGACGACTTTGCTGCAGCAAAAGGCATTTTAACTTCAGCTGGGTTTCTTCTCTCCCTACCCTTCTTCCCATCCTTACCCATCTCCACTGTTTCTCTTACTCTCCATTTCTTGATGCGGTACTTTCTTATATGGTTATTTTCAAATAGGACAATGGACCCAAGTAGAAACTTACTTTTTTTTTTTTTTTTTTTAATAAAGCAAAACATTCATGGTGCAGTTTTGGATTGTGATTTCTGAAGAGCGGGCTCTCCTGTGTGTGCATGGAGGGGCAACTTCCCCCCTTTCCTTTCCTGACTGGCATTTGTCATGATATCCCTTTCTGTCTCCCACATGAATGTAGAGATTGTCATTTGCGTTTTCTAGGCTGACTTGCAGAAGCCTGTGAGCTAGAGGACTTCCCACTGTGATTTCTCCTGAAGGGAGTGGAGATTACTGATGTTGATCACTGTGGATGGACAGTGCTGAGGGAGTTCCAGAGTGGCAGGGGTTACAGGTGAAGTCTGCCACAGGTGCTCGTCAGGGACACTTCCCTCCAGGGGACCCCAACTGAATGGGAGAAAGCCAGATCCCATACACCCAATTATCTGGTTCAGGGGTCAGCATACTGTGGCCCTTGGGCTAAATCTATTTAATCAATATTTATCAAAGCTCTGGGCATTAGAATAGCTCATGTACATGTACAGTAATCCTAAGAATTAGGATTTTCTCTTTTCATAACAAATTTCAACTTTAGTTCATATCAGGACATCAGTGGATTTCCTTTGTAGCGTTTTTTCCCCCTCCAGTATAGCATTCAGGGTCAGGAATTGCGTTTACCTGTTATGAACCTCAGGCTTTTGAGGTTTGATTCTGTTAAGGAAGAAAGCACTTGTTTCATAGTTCATCTCCTGGAAAACTGTAAGGAAAAGTCAACATTTTCTCTGGTCCATTAGTGCTTATACCTGGCAACCACCTACAAGAGCCTGGAGGAATTTTCCAGGAACAGGAGAGATGTCCGTGGAACGATGTTTCTAGAAAGGCGGTTTCCTCTGGGTGCCTGCTCATCCTCTGAATGTGACAGCAATGGCACACATTTGGAGACCATGAGAGTTTCCAAATGACCCCCAGGGAGTCGGATTTCCAGTCAAACCTCTTTATTCTGGCTGCAGTGATCCTGAGATATCTTTTTCCACAATGGACCCCAGCCCTAAAAAGGAAATGTCTTAGACCCTTCCATCAGCCTGAGAATTTGGAAATGGGATGAACAGAACCCTAGAACCAAATCCACAGATTTGGAAGCTACAGATCTGGGGAGGGTCCGAGCTGGTAAGTTGTTAAGGATTAGTCCATGACAAATTAATTATATTAATTAAAGCTACCATTTAAAGTATAATTAGTGATCCTTTTAAAATAAAGAGAAAGTTTATTTTTGTTAGCATAAATACACTAGATAAAGATTAACTTGTACTAGATGCAATAAAGTTTGATTTGGTATGTGTGTAACATATATCTATGTTATCTTGTAGAAGTGCGTTTATATAAAACATACCATCCAGGGGCCCCTGGATGGCTCAGCTGTTAAGCATCTGCCTTTGGCTCAGGTCGTGATCCTGGGGTCCTTGATGGAGCCCAGGCTTCCTGCTCAGTGGGGAGCTTGCTTCTCCTTCTCCCTCTCCCACTCCCCCTGCTTGTGCTCCCTCTCTCTCTGTGTCTCTCTGTCAAATAAATGAATAAAATCTTAAAAAACAAAACAAAACAAAACAAAACATACCATTCATTTAGTTGTTAATTATTTTTATTAAATCAGTGACTTATTAAGGGTCTATTGCGTGCTAAGTGCTGGATGGAAAAATGAATCACACATTCCTGAGTACACTGCAAGGGGCTGTTTTGCTTGTATTAAAGAATTTGGATTTAACTTTCAGAGAGTATTATTCGTACTGGCCCTGGCCTGGGCCAAGAGAATGCAGGTTTGAAATTTTGAGCTCTTTGTGGGTGGTTAGCGCTCTTTTGGAAAACATGATGCCTGGCAACCGTCTGCGGCAGAACTGAAAATACTGGTAAAGGGTTTAAGACTCTAACGATTCTTCCAGAACAACCAACCTGACAATGAGTAATATGCAGTTTGATGTGAAAATTAGAAAACTGGCAGACGAAGCTGCAAGAGGGAAATTGGATTTCCAGAGAGACGAATGGGAGGCCATGCAGCTGAATAGAGTTCATAAGATGCAAACGCATGCAGGGGAGTTGCAATCCTCCCTCATTCCCAGCACACAGAGCAAGTCCCTATTATTTATTTATTTGCGGGTGAAAAGCGAGAGTTCCGTGGCCCTGGTGTTTATTATCAAAATGGATGGATTCAATATCGAGCAATGATGTGTTCAAAATGAAAGCCACATCATTAAATGTCACAGGCATTTATTAACACAGTTTCCTCCATATTCAAATAAAACAGGCATTATCTCACCAGGTGCCACGTGACTCCAGCCTTCTCTGGACTGGCTTTGATGGAAGCTCAGATTCTGGGAGGCATTGTGGTTGAAAGCAAGTCAGGGAAGAGCAGAGATATCCAGGGGAATGTGATGAGGAATGGAAGATGCCTACATGGTGGCTTTAACAGGGAGGGTTCTGTCTTCCAAAAGCATAGCATGGCCTGTCAACTTATGGCTTGTGCTCTTCAGTGCCCACATCATCTGTCCCAGCAGGTCTCCTGTTTGTCTCTCCTTTCTCCCTCTCATTGTTTTCTCTTGCTGCATATCCCTGAACAAGGAATGGCTTCCTTTCTTGTGAACTGTGACTTCTAACCTGGACACAAAAATTATCAGGGTAGGTGGCGACCTTCATCTCGGGATCTTTTGAACAGCTTCATGCCCAGAGCAAGTCCATGCTAAAAAGACTGCACAGATTTGAATAGCTGTGCTCCAACTGAAAGAAACCAACTTGGGAGAAATGACATAAATTCATTATTACTGAACTGAAACCTCTTTCTGCTCCAGGCAGAGAAGATAAATTACCGCTCAAGTGATATAAAGTTATTTGAATGTTTCATTGGATCAAATGCATCACGATGTCTGGAAATCTCTTCTCTTTTAAGTTGGAATTAAAGAATGGTTATCAGACCAATAATAGACACTATCATTTGCATACATTTCATCTCAAGAGACTTCTGAAGTTATGTAATACTCAAGTGGATAATTGTTCTTCACACTCCTGACATATCAAGTTACAGCTCAGATTAAGGAAGACACATTGGTGACTGAGATGATTGGCAGGGCCCACAAGGAGGGCATCTGTAGGAATTGAAAGAGGGTATGGCTGCCAGGGGCACCACGGGGGACCTTTTAAGTGCTCCCATGAGGGAAGTGAACTTGGCAAGCTTGTTCAAAGCAGGTTTTCTCCATGTTTTATGATTCCAGATAACTGGGTATTTGACAATGACCAAAATGCCAGTATTTTTTCTCTTTGATTGTCCCTTTTTGTCAAAGACCTCAATTCCTTGAAATAGCCTCTAAAGTTGCCATTAAAGTGGCCATTAATTCCATCCCCTGCCCCTTTCCCACAAATTCTTATTGAGCAGGTCTCTGGTCTGGGGTTGTGCTGTGAATGGAATGAATTTTCGGTGTTTGCTTAGAATGCATAACATCAGCAGGCTGATTTTTGTAAGTCCTTCCTGGTTTCTTCATAATCCCATACCTGCAAGGAAGAATAGACCCCGTTTTATTTACTCTGAGCCTCCAGCGCCTAGCACAGAGTCAGGCATGGAAATGATGTACCTTTCTTGTTGAGTAAAGAAATAACTAGCCCATTTCCCACAGTACCATTTTGTTATGATTCCCAGTATTACCAGCACAACTGTAGGGTACTCTGTAGATGTATAGGTGCTGGGCTGACAGAAACCTAGCTTGGTTAGGCTCTTTTAGCTTCAAATGAGAGACATTCCAGATCACCATCTGTAAGGTGGGCTTCCTACAAGAATGGCATATGAGGGTTTGTGAAGTAGCAGGAGACATCATCTTTGTCATGAGGTCACCTTTGTGGCAGTGTCATTCACCATTCTATGTGTAATCCTGCACTTTCAAGCCTGTTAGATTAGTGTCCCATGACCATGACATGACTCTGTGACTGTGAAAGTGACATGTGTCATTACTGAGCATAGGAAGTTGAGACCCAGTATTCTATTTATTTATTTATTTATTTGACAGACAGACATCACAAGTAGGCAGAGAGGCAGGCAGAGGGAGAGGCGGAAGCAGGTTCCCCACCGAGCAGAGAGCCCAATGCGGGGCTCCATCCCAGGACCCTGGGATCATGACCTGAGCCAAAGACAGAGGCCTTAACCCACTGAGCCACCCAGGCACCCCAAGAGACTCAATATTCTTAAATCCAACCTTTTCTGTCTCTTTCATGGGGACTTTAGAGACCTCAGATTTAGACTGTTCCATTCTAACATGCCAAAGTCTTCATCAGCCTGGGCTCCCCGGTGAGTGTGGAGTAGTGTCCCCACTGATTGCATTGCAATTATAATGTGAAAGAAAAATAAAGTGTTGTTGTGTTAAGTCACTGAGATGGGGTAATTTGTTACTGCAGCATAGCAAATTCTGACAAACACAACCCCAGTATTTCCCCTTACATCTCACTGGTCAAAACTAAGTGACACGGACTCTCACAGAGGCAAGGAAGGCTGAGAAAAATGGGAAGAGGATTGCTAATTTGGCTTAAATGAATCATAGTCTACCCCCTGGGGCTGTGTCCCCCCAGAAAAACGTGGGGTTTGTTTACAAGGAGGAAGTGAGGATGACATTGGGTAGGCACTCTCAGTGTCTGCCAAATTACCAGACATTGTTTAGGCTACACAGAGAAGATGCAAAAGCCGAAGAGGAAGAGGTGGATATCCAGGTAATTCTGTAATTCCGTGCCTCAGATGGTGTCCCAGAAATGTCTGATCCCACGTGGCTCCTTCTCCTGTGAGCTGTCAAGATGCCTGGTTAAGTGACTGTTAAACTGCCTTTGCCTCCTACCTCCTGTCTCCCACCACCCAAAAGGCTGCCCTTGAGGTAGGGAGGGAAGTGATCCCCACTATCCCTTTGCCAAATCTCTGAGAGAGGTTATGAAGCTGAACAGATTTGTGTTTGAAAAGGGCTTTGAAGCTCTGGCGTGAAAGGTACCACAGAAGTGCAAATGCCTGCAATTCATTGCCTGCTGAATGGAACAGGAACTGAATTGCTTTAAACTGGAATTTCAGGGCCTGTGGCTGGTGTCTGGGATTCGCACAATGGTTTTCTAAAAACGTTTTCTTTTGTATAGACTGTTATTTGTTCTCTCAGTTCTTTCCCCAAGTTAACTCTCAATCTCTACTCACCCATCTCCTTAAGCAAGGCCTCAGACTGGAGGAGGCAAATTGCAAATCGCTCACTTTGGCTTGGAGAAGGTTTATCACTTCTTTCCCTGACCTTCTTTAGTGTTCACTCCTTTAGCCACTCAGATCCTCCTCAGGCTATTCCTGTGGGGAGAGAGGGGGCATATAACCTCTAGGAGCCAGACCCTAGGATTGGCCCTGTGGTGGGGGTGGGGTGGATTCTGAGGAGGATGGTCTGACTACAAACTAGCCGGAGGGTTGTTAACGGCCTGCAATCACAGGCCCAGCCCACACCCCCTGCTGTGGGATCTTCTGGGCGAGTTCCATGGGTCTGCATTTTTCAAAGCGCAAGCGTGTTTGTGAGAGAGGAAGCTCAAGAAATTCCTTATATGATGAATGAATTGTGCAACACTCACATTGCACTAGGTCCTGTGCTAAGTATCTTCCCTATAACTTCTCATTTAATCTTCCCCAAAGACTTAGATATGGCTATAATTCTCAGCATTCCTCATTTTCCAGAGAAGAAACTTGGCCAAGGAACTTAGCTAGGATGGGGACCCAGGTTCTACACAGCCACCTTAGCATGATTGACTTGTCTGTTTCCTCTCTCTGAGGATTAACATTTTTAAAAGGATTTCAGGGCAAGAACACAGTGGAATGGATCTCCAGTGGCAATGTTTCTGGCAGCAGAACTGGAGGGAGGCTATTACCCAACGCTGTGGTGTCAGGAAGAGTTAAATCTTTTTGACAGTTCAATGGCCCCCTTTGGGTTTGCCCAAATGGCACCTGTTGTTGAAGTCAATAGAGCTTACAATTTAATTTCATCTGCCTGCAAACAATCTCTCTCATTAGGGGGTGGAGTGATGATGGGATTCTCCCAGCCATGCAGTTTCACTTTCTGTGGGGGTAATGCATAAGTACAGTCACCGTTTTCTGCAGAGAGTGAGGGTGAGTCCCCTCCACTTCCAGACGGCTCATAATGAGAAAGCAAGTCTCTGGGTAAGGAGAGGCTGGGGGAGGCAATGAGTGTGAGTGAGGAGGGGTGAGAAGGGGTCAAGCCTGCACACAGGGCTCCTAAGAGTGCTTGTCTTTTCCCTCTGTGAGTTGTCACCTGTCCACTTGCAGGCTAGTCATTAAGTTCAGTAGAATTTGAATGCTTCCATTACCCAAATGATAAGGAAGTGGCTTTTCTATCCGAGATGAACCCACAGGATGGGCATAAGGATCTCTCTGTTTTCAACTCTGAGCTAACAGGATCCTTTGGTTCAGTAATAAAGGGGATGGTGGTAAAACATCAGCAACAGCAAGGATAGTACGAGGTACTATTTGCTTAGATCTCTTTATTTATGTCTCAGAACAACTCTGTGAGCTAGGGATCTCATGCCCATTTTATAGAGGAGGAAACTGAGACTGAGCAGGAAGAGACCTTATGTCATACAGTCAGTAAAGACAAAAGCAGGACTTCAAATATGTACCTTTTCTACCACCCTCATCACCTATCCTTCAACTGAGTTTCAGTAAAGACGCAAAGATTGTGTGTCCCAGTTACTCTCCAGGGATCAGAATTATACCCATGACATTGCGCATTGTGTTGGGAGGGTTGAGGGCGTTTAAGAACCCTCTCCTTCCCCTCTCCCCCGGGAATTCCTTGGGTGAAACTGGTGGGAAGGGATACTGTTGGAAATTTCATTTTCTTTTATGAGTTATCAATGACAGAGAGTACGTGTGTGTTTGCATGTTCTGGCAATACTGGTGTCTGATGTGTGACCTGTTTTTTATTAAAGTTACAGCTTTTGCAGGGAGTCGGGGTTATTACTGGTGCTTTGGGAGAGAAGTTGTCAAAGCTGGACTCACTCTGGCATGTGGAAGGTGATTTCAAGTTCTTTGCCCTAGAGATATATATGCTAATAGGAAAAATGCTTTTTCTTCTCTTCAGGCCAAGTTCAGAAAGATTATACTAGCTCTGTGGATTGCAAATAAAAGAACAGACATGGCCTGGGAGTTAGACTAGGAAGGGAAGAAAAAAGGAAGAAAAGCTAAGGTCCCTAAAGAAGGCTGACAAAGGGAGATGGTAGTGTCCCTCCTTAGAGCTCTGGGGAGTTTATGTGGTGTGGGGCAAACCAAATGAGTGAATGTTCATTATTGGATGAATGAATTGTGGCATTGAATTCAACAGGTTAGTAGAGCAAGGAAAAAATTCAAGTCATACATAGGAGTTCTGTGGAGGCCAAGAAAAACAAGGCTGTACCCACCTCGAGTCTAGCCCTGACATAAGTACAGCCATCTTGGCAAAGCAAAAGCTGGCATCTTGCACCCCCTCTCCACCCGCTCCCCTCCCCTCGGTAGTGTGTGTGACATTCCTCAGGCACGCCTGGCTGCCCTAAAAGAAAAACAAATAGTTAACTTGCAGAGATCACAATCCTGCAAGACAGGAGTCTCCCTCAGTTTACAAATGTCCTAGTGATTTACAACAAAGAAGCTATCTTCTCAATAGCCCAATTTCAAGAGACAAATAACTCAGTTCCTTAAGCCCTAATGTCGCCCTCCCCACCATAAAACCGAAGGAGGCTGAGGCAGAAGGAAATGTAAATAAAGTTAAATTTCTTCTAAACCTAAATCTCACTAACAAGGACACTTGATAGCAGAAATGTGAAACTTTATCTCTAAACCTCCAAGATAGTGTCAGCGATCATTCCCAAGCATATGACCCACTGATATACATCTAAAGGGTCTCACAAGAAGATTTTTATTATTGGTAATGAATAACCTTTTCCCCAGACAACAGCTAGCCCCTCAAGGTCCTGGAGACCTCGCTTCCAAAATTCCTTAGAGACTTGCATCATCCAAAACCCCCTTTGTCCTCACCCACCGCCGAGTCCACCCCGACTCTGCCTTTAAAAACTCTGACTGTAATCTGGCTCAGGGTCCAAGTCCCTACTCCGCTGTGTCGGGTATACTTGGGCCCAAGCTTAAGCTTGTCAAATAAACCCTCATGTGATTGCATCGGTGCTAGGCTCCTTGGTGGTCTCTCAGACGTGAAAACTCAGGGATAACAGTTCCTTTTCTCTAACTTCATGTTGAACAAGAACTTTCTTTCTTTTTTTAAAAGATTTTATTTATTTGACACAGAGAGAGCACAAGCAAAAGGAGTGGCAGGCAGAGGGAGGGGAGAAGCAGGCTCCCCACAGAGCAGGGGAAGCCGGATGCGGGACTCCATCACAGGACTCTGGGATCATGACCCGAGCCAAAGGCAGACACTTAAAGACTGAGCCACCCAGGGGCCCAGAACAAGAAGTTTCCGATGGTATGACAAGATAAATCTATTTCCAGATCAT
The DNA here is from genome assembly GCF_963455335.1 of Martes martes. Lineage (NCBI taxonomy): Eukaryota > Metazoa > Chordata > Mammalia > Carnivora > Mustelidae > Martes > Martes martes. Next base: position 35,867,034 of record NC_137900.1, read on the forward strand.
GCTGTGCAAAGGATAATTGTCATAATCAATGCCATCGCACATCTTTTGGACTCCCCTTCTTACATTTTGGTGATTTTTCTCATTAAGATTTGCTCCTTCCAACAGTAGAGGTGATGAGAGAACAGAAGGCTGAATGAAGACAAAGCAAAAGCTGACACCCCGCAACCTTCCCCCATCCCAACTCCTGGGTGGGACATATGTGACATTCTTTAGGAAGCTCCCGAGTATCTAAATGTTAATACCTTGCTGAAGGGAAAAACCTTGACAATGACAAGGCCTCAAGGCATCTGGTATCTTATAAGGCCTCTTTAGCATATGAAAGTTCTATTGAAACCTCCCTTTTTCCTTACCTCCAACCCCATCATACATAACCTGCCATCCCTCACAACCCAGGGGCAACAGCTCTTTCTGCCCACGGGTCCTGTCCCTGTGCTTTCATAAGCCACTATTTTGCACAAAAGATGTCTCAAGAATTCTTTCTTGTTCATTGGCTCCAGACTCCACCCCACCGAACCTCACTGATATTCTAAAACTTCATCAGAGGGAAGAAAAGTTGCATTCCAAGCCATACTTGTGTTCCAAGCCACATTCAATCAAGTTCCACCGGGAAAGGGGCCTCATAAAAGGAAGATCACATTCAGAATCTACTTTTCTAGTTAGAATGGCAGGAGGTGATTGGGCTTTTTAGGAGTAGTAGCAGCAGCAAAGCTCCTAGCAGTAAAATTCTGTGGCTGGCGTGCTATGCTCAGTGGCCCCTGCTCTGTGTGTACTGAGTGAGCTTGGCTGCTGCATCCACACCACCAATGGGAGTGTGACGTTTAGGTTCTGTTCTTGGCTCTAGAGTCTGAACTTGATTCACTGGTTCTGGGTTTCTCAAAATTTTGTGAATTTCACAATACCTGTAACCATTTGACTTTTTGTTTTAACTAGCTAGAGTTAGTTCTGTGGTTTGCACCTGAAAATCTTGATTTACTTGGGTAGACATTTCTTTTTTTTTTACTATAAGTTAATAAAGGGCATTCTGGTTTTCCTAATTCTAGCTCACTCTGGTACATTGATGAGTTCCAGGTTTCTGAGTATGTGAGGTAGAAAGTTTCATGCCCTGGATCCTAGATAGTGGCTTTTACCTTGCTCTGATAGTTCCTTCACACTATTCAGGAACCCTTAATGACTTACTATTGTCTATGGGAAAAATTCCAGACCTCAGACTCTGGTATTGAAGGTTTTTCACTTTCTGGTTCTACTTTCCTACTGTATTCCCAATATTCTAACACCACTACCAATTTGCAATGTTTGTTCTTCTCTTTGATTTTTTTTTTTTTTTTTTTTAAACTCTGGCCACTACTTATGCTATTCTCTCTGCTTGCAGGGATCTTACATTTCTGTCTACCAGAATCTTGCACATCATTCAGGACTCTATTCAGATTACATTTCTTCAATGAAGACTTTACTAATGACTCCCTGCAGAAATATTGCTTCATCATCTGAAATCTTCTCTGCATTGAGAGCATCCTTTCTATTATGACTTGGCCTAAGAATGGATGTCTACTCAGACCTCTTCCCAAGTATATTGTAGACTCAAAGACCAGACCATATCTCAGCATTCATTTTGTTTCTTCCATATAACTGACATTGAATCTTGGATACGGTAGATGCCAACAGTCAATGAAAAAATTAATTAGTGAACTGCTCACAATAGACACACTATCTTTCAAAACAGAAAAAAAAAATTGTTCCTTTTAGAGATACACGGGAACTCTGCTAGAGCTTCAAGATTGGGGTGTGCTTGTGGACCATGGGAACACAACTTTTCAGCAGTTTAACTTATAACCTAGAGACACATGCACTTATGGTGTTGGAAGAATATGTTCAAGGCATGTTCAATGCTAAACTGTGGGTAAGTGAAAACGTTTGTCCTTCCCTTAACATGCACCCTCACATACAGACTCATTAGTGGGTAAGGGTCCTTTCAGAAGAGTTAGAAGAAGAGTCTGAAGAATCTAAAGTCCTGGTTTTTCTCTACTCTTGCTTCTGCTGCAAGTTAAATGAGTCACCTTAGGTAAGTCATCTATCTTTTTGGGGCTTTAGTTTCTTTGTCTAAAAATTGGATCATGATAATGTTTTCGCCTCATTTGATTGCTCAGAGACCAAATAAGATAGGAACACCTTGAAGACAGGGGCGGATGGGGCTTCAAGTCAGTGGGAAGAGAGAAGGAGAGTAGTAGGAAGGGGAAGTAAATATGGGGGGGGGGCAGGAGGGACAGAGAATGGAATCAAACTGGCCTAGAGGCACTACAGCTGGAGGGGGACCTCTTCCATCTGAAAGACAAGAGGGAGTTTTTCTGAAAGTGTTTCTCAGGGCTACAGCAGACTGCTATTCCCATACCGAAATTTTGTTCTCTCCTCCTTTGCACTAGCAGAACCCTTGGATTGTTAGGGGGAGCCACCTCGGAAAGAGCAAGTGTTTTTTCATGTGTTGCTTTTCTCTCAAGCGTAGGTCTGGGAGTCTAGGAAAACGCTTGCATATTGTAAACATTCTACATGCCTTGGAGAATCATTGCTGTCCAAAGAAAAATTGTGAAGTTTCTCATAAAAAAATAATCAATCCAACAAACAACAACAACAGCAAAAAACATAGTTTGCAACAGAGTTTAAATAAGTCACGTGAGACTGGGGCCTCTTTATGGCTTAGGGTATGAAAAGATCTCTTTTCACCTATTGTGTCCTGGGGAAAGCCTTTTCCTTCTGTTTTCTTTCTTTCCTTTCTCCTTCCTTCCCTCCTTCCCTTCCTTTCTTCTCTTGCTCCCTTCCTTCCTTCCTCCATTCATTCCTTTACTCCCTCCCTTCCTCTGTCCCCTCCCTCCTTTCTTTCCTTCTTTCCTTCCTTCCTTCCAATACAGTCATGTACTCAGTGTCGTTGAGCAGCAGAGAGAATGCTAGGATTTTCTAAAGGACCTATCCTAGCAAGAATCTGAGTTTATCCAGTGAGCCCAGGCTAGCACACTGTTATCTACACTCTTACCTACCTTCACTGCTGCTGCAGCCTCCTCTTCATTATGATAATGAATTTTCATCATGCTGCTTCCCAAATGAAGAAAGCTCTTAAAACAGCCAGGTACAGTCTTGTCCCTGTGGTCCTGCTTTGAACTAGCCAGGCCCAGAACAGGGTGGGACATTTTCTCCTCATTATCACCTGAACACTCTGTTCCCCTTGTCTGAGTAGGGTCAGAGAGGTGGGGCTCAGAGCTGAATGCAGGAACAGAAGTGCTAATGAAGAGAAAGTGTTCAAGCGTGGATCCTGCCCTCTCATTCAGGCCCCATTGAAAACGGTAACACCGTGAGGTCATCCTTCTTACTGCTAAGTTTCAATGAATTTTAATGCTGCTGTTTTGGGGAGTAAGTAGTATGCAGATGGCTTTAGTTTTAAACAATAAACTGTCCCACGAAGAAGGAAGTTAATAAAATATTAGGTTGGTGCAGAAGATTTTTATCTCTTCACTAAAAGAAAGACTTGATTTGTAGTGGGGGGGGGAAGGAGTAGCTATCAATTTGGCATTTAAATCAAGTTTCTGTTGAACAAACATCACTGGAGCACCTGCTATGTGTTGAACTTTGGGCTAGGTAGTAAGAATACAAACAAATATTTAACATTTATCAAGTGTTTTCTTTAAGACAGGACCCACATGCTAAGAGCCTCTGTGGTGCTTTTGTACTTTGTTGACTTAGCTGAGCTGTATCTGTGGTTCTCGGTTTCCTTCCTGGCATGGTTATGGTTGTGAGTTGGGGGTTAGGGCTGAGGACAAGAGAAATTTGCATGAAGTTTGGAAGGCAGGACTGAACAGCAGCAGGTGTGCTCTGGGGTGGTGTGTGCCGTCATGATCTGTTGCTTGCCTTGCTGGCGTGGGATAGCAGCTGAGCCTGCAGATCTGGCACCTGCAGAATCTTGTCTTTTAGTCTCCTGAACCAGATATATGCACATCTTTGTGGTAAGGGAAACATGTCTTTGAGGTAGAGGTGATGAAAGACATAGGTGGGTTTAGTTTGTCTTATGGGCTCAGGTTTGTCCTTATGGGTTGCAAGTTTTCCTGTCTCTCCCCATTTCATGTCCAGCTTTTCAGCCTGCTGGCCCTGCTGACCTACAGCAACTCCAGAACCCCAGATATACAGCCTTCCATTGGCTTCTCCACCAACTTCTTGCAGTCCCTGTGAGTGATTTTCTCTGATCCTCCTATCCCCTTCTGGACATGTGTTCACTGGTTTCTCCCACAGTTGCTTAAGGTCTAATCTGTAATATCAAGCTCTTATTCCACATCATTTGTGCGACATTGATTTTGGCACTGTCAGAGGCTCAAAGGGTCTCAAGGAGAAAGTTTGAAGGACAGTCAGGAAGTGGATATTGGGGAATAGAGAAAAAGCAACTCATGGTGTGTAGTGGTGAGAAGTTGGCAATGTTGTTTGCAGTAATTGGAAAACACAAAATATATCTAATGAAATAGTAGATTTGGTTAAGGAGATCCAGGAAGAATACTGAATTTGCCAACTGGCTTCTTTTAGCAGTGTATGATAAGGTAAAGGGGAAATTGTTACATTTTTTTCAGCAGAATTTAGAAGAAATATAGAGGATCTAACCAAGTCTGCAGAAGGACCTCAAAGTAAGAAATGGTCTTAGGGAAAGGAACAAACTTAGGGCAGTAAAACATTGCCTTAGGTTAATAATACAGTCAAGGGTATGATTTTAAAACCTGATGTTAAGAACTTAGAAGTACTTAAAGGTGGGGGCACCTGGGTGGTTGAGTTGGTTAAGCCTTTGCCTTCAGCTCAGGTCATGGTCCCAGGGTCCTGCGTTGGGCTCCCTGCTCAAAGGGGAGCCTGCTTCTTTCTCCCTCTCCCACTTCCTGCTGTTCTGCCTGCTTGTGAGTTGGCCCTCTCTCTCAACTGTGAAAGAAATAAAATCTTTTTTTCTTTTTTAAAAGAAGCTCTTAAAGTGTGTCTTATAGTCTCATAGATGTTAATGGTATGCCTTTTATGTGTTCTTGGCTGGAGACAGCTTCTAAGATTTTTATGAGCTTTATCCTATAGCAGCTTGTTACAGGGTAGAAAAGGGTTTATTATAGAAAGAGATTTGAATATGGCATTTGTTCAATAGAGTGGAATATCATTTGACACATAAGAAACATATTTAAAAAAATATTTCATTTATTTATTTCTAAAGTAGGCTCTATGACCAATGTGGGACTTGAACTCACAACTGCAAGATCAAGAGTTGCTTGCTCTACTGACTGAGCCAGCCAGGTGCCCCAAGAAACATATATTTTTAAAAGAAATGTATTAACTTGAAATGAATAGAGATAATTCAAACTGAGAAGAGGGCTCTTTAAACGGGACGCAAGAAGGAAGGAGGCTGGAAGTACTCCAAGAAAGCTACTCAAGCCATTTTTGGTGGAAAAGAATGCCTCAGAGTGTGGGGCTGAGAACCCTGAAGACCAAGCCAAGAGCCACCTTGGATGCCTGACTCTCTGCCTGATGCCCTTTTCCAGTAACATGGAGCTTGCTCAGTGCATTCAGGAGATCCAAGATATGCAAGAGACTTAATGCTCTCAAAGACACACCTTAGGCCATGAGGAACAGGAGTCAGTGGGTAAATACTCCGGCTTCCATGTTATTTGGTAATCATATTCTTCATGGCTCCTCAGAGGTTTCTCTATGGGAATAAGCCACAGTTGTCCATGGTAATAACTTACTCATTAACCTCTCTCACTCTCACCATTCTTTATTTATGCTTCTTGGGATCCACATAAACCACCAGGGCTGAATCATTGTCTTGGGACTTATTTTTGGAGGAATCCAAATTAAAACCAAGGAAATGATTATCTCTGACTGGGAATATCTGAAGTCATGTCAGAAGGGTCCTCACGGATAAAGATCACACGGGGCTAGCAGTATGGAGTGTAGTGGGCTGGGGTGGTCATTCCTGGCAGAGTGCTAGTTTGTGTCAATGCTTGGAGGTGATAAATGGGGTGCTGAATTTGGAAAACTGTTAGTAGTTTATGTTGTTAGTCAATTCCTTTGTGTAAGACAGAACAATGTGCTGCTCTCTGGGCAAATGCAGCTTGTCAGCATACATTACATCTGTCTGAATTAGAAATAGATGCACAGGGAAAAAAGGACACCTTTTCTGCCAAGGAGATACAGCCCATCACCAGAGGTCAAGGCTTAGCACATGGGTTGGGCTGGATTTCAGCCTGATCTTGACCTTGAGTGGTGTGAGGAGATAAGCCTGAATAGGTAGGCAGAGCAACTGTAGGATGGGCCCATGGATTGTGCTGACTGGGTATCCTGTAGGTAAAGGGCTCTATTAAAATGTTGTAAGTGAAGGTTGACATCATTAGACTTGTGTGTGTGTGTGTGTTTAATTTTAATTCCAGTGTAGTCAACATACAGTGTTATATTAGTTTCAGGTGTACAATATAGTGATTCAACAATTCTATACATTACTTAGTGCTCATCAAGATAAGTGTACTGTTAATCCCCTCCACCTATTTTACCCATCTCCCACATACCTCCCCTCTGGCAACCACCACTTTGTTCTCTATAGTTAAGAGTCTGTCTCTTTTTAGATTTGTGTTTTAAGAATCTTATGTCTGCTCTGAGCAGAGGAGCTTAGAGTTGGGGTCAACACCGAAGGCAATGAAGATATCTTGAAATAAGCATTGTCTTTGGGGATGGGAAGGAATGGACATAATTTTCTAGAAATGGGGAAGGTAGAGTGGATATGCATTGACATGAAAGATAGATCAGAGGTGGGGAGCTGGGGGCAGAGGGAAATATTGCAGGCAATATTGTCACTCAACTTCTGTTTTGTTCCTACATTCTCCAGTCTCCTTGAAATTAGGTGGGGTCTGTGACTAATTCTGTCCCATGGGCTATAATTAGGAGTGATATATGAAATATAGATCAACCCTCTGCTGATCCATGATGGACACATAGTATAAATGAAAACTAAATCATTCCAATTAGGCCATTTTGGTTCGTCACCATAGCACAACCCAGACTATTCTGAATCATTAGGAGACCTCAAGGATGAGGCCTAATTTCTAAGTGGGATGACTGCGTAGGTGGGTAGGTCACAGAAATATATTGGAATGGAGTACTATGTCAAGATAGACAGATGTGTTTTCAGGTCCCTAATGGAGAGAATTCTTAGTGACTTTTCTGGAAATAAAAGCATTAGGACAAGAGAAACAGAAACTGGTCAATGCACTAAATTCACTGAACACCTTCTCAGTGTCCTGGTCTGTGCTGATGCTGGGAGGGAAATAAGAGTGAGGACACAGCCCTTCCCTCCTGGGGACTCAGTCTGACAGGCGAGATGAGGCATGCACAGAAGAGAGTCAAACAAGCAAAGCAAGCAAGTAACCCCACAAGGAGGGAGAAATGGTCATGGCCATGGGTTCAGAGGGGAGGTAATGAGTAGAAGAGCTAGGTTTAAAGTTCCTCTAGTCAGAACAAAGATGAGGGGACCTATGGGCACACTATTCCACATGGGAAAACCAAGCCTAATGTGCCTATGACTAAAGGACTCTAGAAAAGTCACAGAGAAATATAAAATAGAGCCCAAGTCTAATGCATATTTGCACAGTGGAGACAATTGGAGTAAAACTGAATCCATGTCACTGACAGGACAGATTTTTCATGACCAGAGCAGCCAATTTAAAGTTCCTCCACATCATTGTCCTATATCTCCAAATTCAGGGAGACAGAGTCCTGGGTAAATATCTTCATGGGCTGCTGAAAGGGGTACTGCTGAGTGCTTAGAGAGGAGAGTTACTATTTTTTAATGCATCTTTTATTAGAACTCCCTGGTACCAATCCTCCCACAACAGGAACATGTGCATGCATATACACACCCACACTCATCCCTCACACCCTCCAGTTCCCAGTCAAAAGCACAGAACTCTGACCACCAGGGCACAGAGAGCAACGGCTTGAATTCCCTCACTAATGTTATGGATCACTTCATAGGAAGACATGGAAAGGCAGATATTCCCTATAGGGACACGTTTGCTAATTGGATGTTAGTGGAAGAACCTCTAGGGTTTGCAATCTATGTGCTTATTTTATTTAACGCCTGGATGTATGGCTGTACCAGTGCTAACTTTCCTCACTTGGGTTGTCTCAGAGCATCCTCACCACTCCTGTGAACATCTGAACATCCGGCTCCCCAGTGCTATGGAGGCTATTAAATTAGCTTAGACAGCAGGTGGGCAACTGAAGAAATTGGAAAACAACAGCTGATCTAAGTCACAGTGCACTGTGGACCCCTGTGAGGGGGATGTGAGATACAGACCCTATCATGAGAGCCCATTCAGCAAGGGCCCAGTTCCTCCTCCACCGCCCCAGAAATGCCAGCTTCAAACAGTCACTTATGAGCAGAAAAAGGAGTGCTGGGTTTCCTTAGCACCCCATTCATGATCATCTCTGCTTGGAGTCATCTAGCCTCTAAAGGGTGTCCGAGGCAACGTGTGTGTATGTGTGTGTGTGTGTGTATGTTGGGGGAATGGGTATGGAGTGATGCTTCTGCCTCATATTGGCATCAAAATCAAGGTGCTCCCATGCTGTAAGAATGTAGCTGGGACTGAGTGAGGATGGGAGAATTGAGGAAGTAATAAAGCCAACATTTGTGGAGTATCCCCCATGTGCCAGGCACTGTGCTTTACTTGCAATGTTTATATGGACTGTTTCATTTAGTTTTCCTAACCACCCTATGATGGAGGCAATACTGTGTGCACGCATTTTTCAGAGGCAGAGACTGAGGCACAGAGAAGAGGCTACACAATCAGTGTTTGAACCTCTGCAGTCTTGCTTCTGAGACTGCACTCTCCTCTGCCACGTTGGCAGGCTGCAAAATGGAGAGGGGTAGCCCCAGATATAGAAGTGCTTTAAGTGGGCAACTGCTAATGGACAGGGATCAACCATGCCTATACCCTTAGGAGAACACCAAAGCAGGACCTAGAAGAGAAATGTCACGGCCTTTGGGTCTTTGAATCATTCCACAGTCTGCAAAAGTGATGCCACCCCTAAGTTCTCTGCACACTGAAGATAGATTGCATCCGGTGGGTGGGGGAGAGCAGCTCATTTTCCCAGAGGCTTCGGAGTGCCTGGCCTGGAATACGATGAATCGGAATCAGCAGCTGCAGCAGCACAGGAAGCAGTGGTTGGGGCCACAGAGAGCCTAGTCCTGTTGTTCTTGTCATCATCAGCCCTTCCTGTGGGTGTCAAGTTCCTGGTAATAAATACTATAATAAAGCTACTATGAGTATAGTGTTTTATTAGACACTAGGCAGTATTCTAAGTGCTTGGCCATATTAACCACTTAATCCTGACAATAACCCTATGAGGTAGGTATCATTTCTGCTTTACAGATGAGGAGACTGAGGTATAGGGAGGTTAAGTGACTTGCCCAGAGTCACCTAATTAGAGAGATGCAGAGCTGGGTTTTGATTCAAGTAGTCTAGCACTGGAGTCCAAGGCTTTAATATCTCAAGCCTCCTCAGGGACTTGTCATTTGGGAGATGTCAAGGATGCTGCTGAATGTGAAGTCCTTGCACCCAGTAAAGAGTTATGCATGTGAGCCGTGGAGAGGGAATATTTATTCTGCGTTTAAGTCAAGGAGAATAATATTGCTGGAGCAGGGCATGACATGTGAACAGAGGAGTGGTGGGGAGCTGTGGCTGGAGCTTTCTTTGGTGCCTGGGGGATCCTCATGTGTGAGTAATCTCTGCTTTCTGAAATAGTCTGGTTTCCTTCTTTCAGGATTCTACTTTGGTGGCTGTCAGGGGAAATGGCTCCCTTTGGGCCAAAGGGACAGCAGATGTTGTCAATTTGGAGGAGTGGCATGATTAAGTTGTGAATGCACCAGCTTGCCCCCTGACTTACAGCCTACAAGCTCTGTTCTCTGTCCTTTTTCCAAAAGTCCCACCCGATCTGTGCATGGGAGGTACACAGTTCAACACTAAGGGTGAAGAGAGTCCAGCCTTGTATTGCAGGGTGTCCCAGAGAAGTAAAAAGAAGTATGTCGAGCAAGAGGTCTCCTTGGGAGAGAAGCAGAGGGGCAGGTGAACCCACCCAGAGTTTAGGGCAACCTTACTTCAGGCGAAAATATATCATTAAGTCAATGTCTATGGAGAAGAAAGGGAGCTAATAGTTACCCAGTGTCCTGTTTATGCCAGGAACTGTGTATATACTATCTCATTCAATCTTCTCAACTTTCTGTGTGAGGATGGTGACTTTCTGTGTGAGGATGGTGACTGTGGATCCTAATCTAATGCACCCCACAGCTGTGTGCTGTAAACCAGTACACCTCACTGATATCTATCTGAGGTGAGTCAGCAGATTTCTGTAGGTAGCCTGAGAGTTATTCAGTATGGTGTAATAACTGGTGGGTGGGATTTTACAGAACAGGATACAGCAGAGAGAAACCAAATGCTCACTTTGGAAAATGAACATGATGGGGAAAGTTAGAAGCCTCTTACAGGGATTTGGTTCAGGAGAGTGAAGCCTAGAGAGCTGTCTCCAAACCAGACTTCAGGACTTGAAACTGTCCTTGGTGGCACTTTAAAGATGCATTTGTCCTGAGAATAGGAAATGAGGGACATCCTGAACATATTTAGGTCAGAGTCTAAAGGGAAAATTCCTTTTTCACTGAAAGGGAATTACACTCTGGAGATTGTATAATCTCCTTCCCTGAGTACTTTAAGTAAAAGGAAAATGTCTGTTATTAGGGAAGGATGGTGGATACTGAAGTTTGCCAAATCCCACTGAGTTTCCCAGCCCTAGCCTGCAAGCTGGAAGAAATACAGACTTCCGGGCTCCATGTCAGACTTTCTGAGTCAGATAGATATGGAGGCAGGCCTGAGCATCTCAGTAATGAGCAACAACATAATTTCGACTCACAGGAAACTGATGTCCACTGCTGGAAGTTTTAAACCTGCACTGAAGCTCTAATTTCTAAGTGAGTGTGGAGTTCTTCAGAGCCACTTCTAGTCAACCACTTAGGCATAATGCTTAATTAGATTTTCTTAACCTGGATTTCATTGCTGGCTTCAATGGCCCCAGAAATCCCATAAAATTAAAGGTAAAATTTCACACATTTTTGTGTTTTTGTGGTGAGAGGGTCTTTATATTGATCAGATTCACAGAGAGATCCATGATTATAACAGGTTGAGAACCTCAGCAGTATGTTTTGGCAACTTCTCTGAGCCCTTTTGAGATCTTTACAAGAAAAGGAGGCTCATTGATTTATAGATACATTTTCAGTTGTTTGTGTGAGTTTATATATAGTGTGTATGTAGGTACTGATGTGTTTGGTGCAGCAAAAAATGATACTACTCAAGGCATTCGTAACACTTAGCTCAAATTACTTAATAAAAAATTATATGCAATAAAAAATCCCAAACAATCCATTTAGAAAATGAGCAAAAGACATGAATAGACATTTCACTGAAGAAGATATACAGATGGCAATAAACATATGAAGAGATGCTCAAGATCATTAGCCATTAGGGAAATGCAAATTAAAACCACAGTGAGATATCACTACACACCTATCGTAAAGGCTAAAATAAAATGTAGTGACTGGGGGGATGCATGGAAACTGGATCACTAATACATTGCTGATGGGAATGTAAAATGATACCGTCATTCTGGAAAACCACTTGGCAGTTTTTAATGCAACTAAATATATAACTACCATACAACCTAGCATTTGCACTTTTGTGGATTTATCCCAGAGAAATCATAACTTATGTTCCCACAAAAATCTGTACATGAATGCTAGTTGCAGTTTTATTCATAATAGCCAATAACTAGAAATTACCCAGATGTCCTTCAATAGCTGAATGGTTAAAGACACTGTGGTACAACCCTTTAATAGAATATTACTCAGCAGAAAAAGAGTAAACTATTGATACATGCAATAAGTTGGGTAAATCTCCAGGGAATTTTGCAGAGTGAAAAAGCCAATCTTAAAGGTTACATATTATATGCATCTGTATATATAATATTCTTGAAATGACAAAATTATATAAATGGATAACCAATTAATGGTTGTCAGGGGTTAAGGAGAGGGTGGGTATAGGAGGGAGGTAGGTTTGACCATAAAAGGGCCCCATGAGGCATCCTTATGCTGATGGAAATGTTTTGTACTTTGAATGTATCAAAGTCAATATCCTGGTTGTGATATTGTGCTATGATTTTTTAAGATGTTACCATTGATGAGAAACTGGGTAAAGTGTAGACAGAATATCTCTGCATTATTTCTTATAACTGCATGTGAATCAACAGTCATCTCAAAATAAACAATTGTAAAAGTCGTACTCACCCAAGGAGGATAAAACTTTATCACCCCTGGGAGTATTCCAAAGGATGAGCTCAATGGTATCAAAGCCATCCTGAAAGAAAAGAAGTACTTGGCATGGGGGTGGCAAGACGAGGACAATGTATAGCCTCCCAGGTACTCTTGAGAATTGCCATTCATTGCCTGGGTCAGCTCTATGCTGACTGAACAGTCAGCCTCATCACCTTAGCATGGCTCTGTGTAAGAGGGAAGAATGTGGTTCTGGAGGCTCTCATTCATGGTTTCACCTGTCTTTCAGCATCTTGGGAATCTGGGACACTATTCCAGGATGGGCTTGATCAGCTCTGAATGAACCAGTGTGAGTCACATGATCAGATGAAACTGATAGGACACAGTGTGAGTGTTGTGTACGTGCATGTTGTATGTGCATAAAAATTTCTAATGGGCCAGCAAGGTGTTGGCTAGTTGCTTTCATGTGCATGATTCTATTGAATCCTCATGACAATCCTGCGGTTCAGGCTTTATTTTCCTCTTTTTGCAGATAAGGAAATGGAGGCGTAGTAAGGCAAAGTGACTTGCCTTAGGTTTCATAACAAGAGAGTAGCAGTTAATATTGAAACCAGGTCTTCCTGAACTTGAAAGCTATGGTGGTGCCTTGAGCTTATCTTCATGAGGTCTTCCTGAGGAAGCGACAGGGAAGAAAACTGAAGGACTTTTTCCTTTCCGAACCCCAATTTTTTTTTAAATTTTTTTATTGTGTTATGTTAGTCACGATAAAATATATTGTTAGTTTTGGATGTAGTGTTCCAAGATTCATTGTTGGTGTACAACACCCAGTGCTCCATGCAATCCATGCCCTCCTTAATACCCACCACCAGGCTCACCCATCTGCCACCACCCTCCTCTCTAAAACCCTCAGTTTGTTTCTCAGAGTCCACAGTCTCTCATCCTTCATCTCCCCCTCTGAGTTCCCCCAATTCGCTTTTCCTTTCCTTCTGCTAATGTTCTCCATGTTATTCCTTAGGAACCCAAGTTTTAAGCTGGTAATTTGAATGACAGTGGAATTAAAGAAAAGCTGTGTCAGTGAATCTACCTGAACAAAAATAAAGAGGAATGATTTTTTCAGAATCTTTCTGAAGCCTAAGTCATACTGATTCCTCTGGCTTTATGAGGACCTTCCTCTGGTTCCCCCCAGTGCTGACATCTGTCTGGCATTTGGTTCCAAGTCCTAAGGACAGAGTGTACGGGATATGCTGTGAGGACATGCTGCTGGCCTGTCACCTTTGTGCTCAGCCTGCTCCCTCTACTGCGCTGGCCTCTGGGGCCCACAGCAGGAGACCATAGGCATCTCAGTGCTGCTCACCAGTGTGGAGCAGATGGGACAGGGGTGGTACCCTTGCATCAGTGGCCTTCAGAGCCCCTCTATCCCACCTCTTCTCTCTTCCTGGTGGAAAGTGAACTTGGTAAAACAAATGAGCCAGACTAAGATGTCACAACATAGCAAGTATTTAAAAGCAAAATGGCAATAATACTGTGACTATACAACACAAGCATGAAAAAAAGTCACACCTTATAGTAATGTCCTTAAAATAATGAATGGCATAAGAACATTGGCAACTGAAAAAGTCATATATTTACAATTTCATTGATCAAGTATTATCACTAGTCACTGTGCTGAGCATTTTGTATGTTTTATGTCTTACTTCACCCAAAACCCATGAGGTGGGTATTATTATTATTATCATCCCCACTTTACACACAGGAAATGAAGACACAGAGAGAAGATAAATCCTTTGATAAGGTCACACAGTTAGTATAGGAGAGATAAGATTTCAAACCCAGGTTCATTGACTCCTTCTCTTAATCACACTCTGCTACAACTAAAAACATTATTGATGATGCCTGATACTGTTGAAGGCAGTTAGGGTCTAACAGTATCCCTGTGGGTCAGCAAAGAGGAAGTCATGTCCAGCTATCTGGAAAGTCAGAGACCTGTCTTTGGCAGCATTCCACAAGAAGTCAGATCAAATCCGACAGGCCCAAGATGGCAGGTGCCATGACAGGAAACCCCTGAGAAAAAGGAAGAAAAGGAACAAAATCCTGCTCCTAAGACTCCCTATTCCAAGTGATGAAATTCCATCTCCTAGTTAAAAACTGTCAATGAAACATAGAAATGCAAACCCCAGGGTGAGAAAGCTCTCTCTTAAGTTTACCAGCTCTCACATCTAGAGAGTGTAGTTCTACTTTCATAATCTTTCCTGCTTGTGTTGCTTGTAAGCTCTGTGTGTGTGTTGTGACTCTCCTTGAATTCTTTCTCATGGTGAGACCAAAAGCCTTCAACGATATCTTTGCATTGGGCTGGGTTGAGGCCTCAGGGCCTGGGGTCTCCCTAGTTCCCTTGGCAACAATACCACAGCATGCTCATCACTGATTGAACAGTAGTCTTTGTGACATTTCCAAGTGTTGCATGGCAGCCACACTTCTCAGAATGCTGACTTAGTGTGTTTTATAAACTGTGGTGATCTGCTAATTTAAATTTGTGAATACCAAACTTTAGGCACCCTCAGTAAGTCATTCAGTGAATTATTTTTTTTATTTATTATTTTTTTAAGGCTTATTTTTTGACAGAGAGGGCACAAACTGGAGGAGTGGCAGAGATAGACGTAGAGGGAGAAACAAACTCCCTGCCAAGGAGGAAGCCCACCATGCGGCTCAATCCCAGGACCCTGAGATCATGACCTGAACTGAAAGCAGATGCTTAACGACTGAGCCCCCCAGGTGCCCCTCAGTGGATTATTGTTAGGAAGCCCTCTGATGCAGGTAAATATTGGAAGTTTCTTGAATTGAGCAGCATTCTGATATCTAAACAAATGACTTGTATTTTTATGTGTTTGCAGCCACTAGCAAAGCCCTAGGAGCCCCAGATTGTACTTTGAGAAAGTTGATGTATAAGACTGAGTTAGATTTCTAGAAAGACCATTTCTCTAGTGCACTTCCTGAGAAAATCCTAGGGACTGGGTAGAAGTAATGCTCTAGAAATTTTACCTCCAGTCAGAAGACTGGGAATTTTTTCAGCTTATTAAAAAAAGGCAGAGCAATTGTGTTGCTGACTGCAGTGGTCAGAGGATCCAGCCACTCCTTCCAGAGATCCCAGTTGAGGACTAATTCTCATAGAATAGTTTGAGTAACATTTTGAAGCCCAGAAGATCCCAAATTCGCATGCCTGGTCAGGGAATAGGGGCAATGCCTCACCAATAACTTAATTGTATTTTCCCTGATGCCTGGAGAGACCTTATGGCATATAATACTTAAATATAGATTATTTCAGGATCTTGTTAGGAGGGGGTTTCAGTAATTAAAGAAAATGGAAATTTCTTTCAGTTTCAATATTTCCCATTTGTAATTATCCTCTTGAAGTCCCTTTGTAATTATTCTTTTTTAAAAAAAGATCTGTATCAACATATTCAATCTAAATTGTTTAATTAGATGATGGTTTGCTCAAATTAAAGATGAATAAGTTTCCTATGTAACCCTCAAAAAACATTATTTTGTGCTTTGATACATTGATGGAAAGAATGCAAAAAAGCAAGGGAAAAAGGCAGGATTGTGCAGACATTGCCAGATAATGATGCAAATTTCCTATACATGCTTTAAGCCCCGTTAGCTTTATGTCACAGACGAACATCAAACTGAGCACTCTGCATTTTGCCAACTGCCCCTAGATAGGCTATTCATTGATTTGTTGAGTTCCTACAGTGTGCTAGACACTTACTAGGAGCGGAGCTTCGTGGAACAAAAGTAGCAAGTGTCAACAACTTTTGCAAACTTACAATTTTGTGGAGAGGCAGATTTTCATAAAAAAATCACTATGCTTTTACTTTCAAGCTGAAATTAGCATTAAAAGAAGCAAAGAAATATGGTTTCATGAGAGAGTGAAGAGTGTTGGGAGATCATTCTTCATGGTTCTTCATGTTTCTGCATGTCTTCTGATAGCTTTTGTGCTGGATGATCTTTTCAAGAATATTTGTATAGCAAACAGCCTCAGAAGATACAGTATCTCCTTCTGGGGCAGAAGGTAGCATTGCTTCCTGATCAGTATAAGAAAAATGTCTCCCTCTGGGCAAAGGTTAGACAGGTTTGCTATTAGCCCCATTATAAGATTGGGGGTTTTCTAAGATTAGGGTTCCTTAGCTATGATGCAAACCCACTGCAGGCACAGGAGCCATCTGGGCTATTCTGAATCTCATGAGACTTTCTGTGCCTTGGAGGTTAAGGGGAGTCAATGCAAACATGGAGCTCATGCTGCTTACATTGAGTAATAAAATCCTTTGTCTCTGACCTACAAATCTTGTGTCTTTTGTCAGCATCCATGAAAAGGTGGCAGCCTAACTGGTTAGTTTGCAAGGAGGGTCAATTCCCAGATCTTCTACAACCGCTGGCACAAATAGGAGGACTTTTCCTTTCCCTCTTCCTGCTCCTCTTCCTTATTCTCTCCCTCCTTCTCTTCTTCCTCCTTCCCCTTCTCTTTTCTCTCCTTCTCCCTTTTAACATATATGTCTCCAACAGATTTTTTTTTTAAATGAATGAATTTAAGGGAGAGGAAAACATGGGGTCAGGGGAGAAGACAGAAGAGAAAAAAAAAAACACAAGTATAAGTTGTTTTGATAATTGTTTTATAATCACAACAAACAAGTAGAGAAAATTGTACAAAATAATACAATAAAGGTTTAAAGATGGAGATATTCCCTTAGTGAGGCTGAATATTTTAGTGTCTGGTATTTTGACCATAGGCTGCAGTCCTTGTTTTTGGATAAATCAGTGGGTGTGTAGCTCTCAATTTGTTGTTGCTGTGGCTTTTTCTTAGAACAAGTGAAAGGCCATCAGAGCCCTGTCAATGGGACAGTTACAAACTCTAGTGATGACGTCTCTTCTTTTTCCTTCTGAGAAGACTGCTCAGACTTCCCATTTTTTCTGGTGTGGATGGAGAAGGTCTGCCATGCTTTCTGAAGCTTACCCACAGAACCTTATGGCCAGAACACTGGTTCATGGCTTCTCACCTTTTGGTGGCACAGTTTATAAGTTCCTTTCTCACAGGGCAGAACAGATATTTGATGTTTCCTGGGAAGCACCTGTGTGTGGTGGTAAGAATTCTCCAGAGGAAACTCAGGGCATGGTGAGAGGGAAAAACTAAACCAAAGCTGATCCATGGTGTTCTGCAGCAGAAAGCTACCTGTAGGACTTTTCTGTAAGTCCTTCTGATATAGAAGCATTGAACAATCAGGGACTGGTTTCAGGTCACTGATAGGACATAAGACTTTGGGTAGATCTCTTAAAACTCTCTGAGACTCAGTTTCCAAATCTATGAAGTGGTCATCTCAACAGGATCAGATGCAGTTAGCCTAAATGTTTGATAATAGACACCCAGTGATAGGTAGTCCCAAGTTGTCATGGCAATGGGTCTGTCTTCAGGGACTTGGGCCCCTTACTTTTCTGCCCTATCTTGTTAGCATGTGGTTGCCATTCCCAATGTCATCTCATAGTCTAAGAAAGTTTTTGGAACTCTGGTCCTCTTCTCTGACTTTCAGAAGGTAGAACAGAGGGAAGAGCAAAAAGACCATACCCACCATGGAGCCAGCTCCAAGGGAGGTTGAGAAATGTAATATTTTAGTTAGACCACACATATTCTATTACTGAGTAAGGGAAGCATGGCAGGAGGAGAGGGATATTGGGTCAACTCCCAGCAGTTTTTGCCACAGGCAACAATCCAGACCTCAATGGGTATAGGGGGTATTGGTCGGGTGTTGGCGGGGCAGGGGTGGGGCTTGTCCAAAATAAGGTAGGTATTTTTCCTATAGCAACTTGGAATTTTTTTTTTTTTAATTCTGTTGGTTAGTGAGCATAAACATATTTTGCCCCACAGAAGGGAAGTTTTTGAGGCTCTGTTTGGTCCAGTGTGGGGGAGGTTTATACCAAAGACAAACAACCCAGCTGGCAGCTGTGCACACATGATAAATTACTGCCAGGCTGTGGGTAACAGCAAAGGAGCTCCAAGCAGTAATTCTCATCTCTTCTCCTCTTTTATGAACACAAGGCCAGACAAAGCCCTTCACAATGACAGTTGTTTTAGCACCAAGGTTCAGGGTGGCTGACTTTTGGAGAATTTCAGAAGAGAATGTTATTTACCATTTCTCTTATTTGGAAGATGCAACTGGAACAAGATACTGACATTCTGATGGGAAACATCATATATAATGGCTCAAGATTTTTCCAATTCTCTTCTCTTTTATCCTTCATACCCAATCAATAATATTGATTTGTTTTTTTTTTTTTTTCTTTTTCTTTCAAATATGTCCTGCCTTCATCCTTTCCTCTCTGGTTGCATTGCTAATGGGTTTGGATCACCCCCTCCAACCCCAACTAACATTCTACAGGTATCCACTCATCTTAACTAACCTACCCACTGGGCAGAGCAGATAGATTTTCATTGACTATAGTTTTTGTTCTGTTCCACACCTGGTTAGAACCCTTCAACTACTTCTTTTTTTTTCATGAAGTTATCCATTTATTCTTGGGTGTAACAATGAAAATGGTTGGAGGGTGAAGGTACAGATTACTCAGACAGAGGAGTGTTTGATTTCTCTGTAAGATGGCAACTTCAGCTTTATTTTTTATATTCCTGAAAAAAATTGTTAATTTTAACATTTGTGCCCCTCCAGTAGAATAAAGACCTATTGTGTCTTTTATACGGATTATTTCATATAATTGTATAGCCCTATCAGCTTTCTTATTTTATTTTATTTTTATTTTTTAGAAATATTTTATTTATTTGAGACAGAGAGAAAGAACATGAGCAAGGGAAGAAGGGCATATAGCGAGGAAGAGTGAGAAGCAGACTCCCCACTGAGCAGGGAGCCTGACATGGGGCTCAATTCCAGAGCCCTGGGATCGTGACCTGAGCCGAAGGCAGATGCTTAACTGACTGAGCCACCCAGGCATCCCTGCCCGCCTGAATTTTCTATTCACTAGGCATTGTGGTAGCTGCTGAATTATTTTTATTACTGTCAAGGTTGCATTGCTCCAGTTGATGTAGATTGCTCCTGCCCCAATTTGCTTACCTAAATTCTATTATCTTTCAAGGCCTGATTCTACTCTAAATGCTACCAGAAATTAATCCTCCCACCCCTGCGGCATTCACAGATGGATTCTGAATGCCTAGAGGAGTGTGATGCAATTAGTCAGAATTCTTTTGAGTGTAAGTGATAGAAGCCCAACTCAACTTACTTAAGCCAAAAGAGGTTGTATAGACTCTCGTGGCCAAATTGTGGGAAGGTCAGGAGCTGACTCTTGGAGTTACTCCAAGTAAGGAAGTTGAAGGCTCTAGGGCTCTCTCTGTTTTCCTGTCTTTATTTCTGGCTTTGTCTCTCTCTCTGCCAAGCTTGTTTTTCTTCACTTCTAGAGCACACTAATGGGCCATTGGGTAGAGTTGGAATATGACCTGTATAAGCTTTGGACTTACACCCTGTGGCTTTGTAATCACAGAAGGAAAAGATCTCAAGGAAGGATTTTGATTGGTCTATTCTGATGATCCCAAGACCATCTTTGTGACCAGTTACTCTAAGAAAGGTGCATGGTATGTGGGTTAAAAAGAAATAGTAAAACTACAAAGATTATCCTAAAAATAATTGACTTAGTCTTGTTTTGAGAAGGATAAGAAAGACTCTTCTATTGGTTATTCTTGTTCCTTCTGTGTTAATTATCACCTGCAGCTCAGTGCACAATTCCTGAGGGAAGCAATCACACCTGTATTCTCCTGTTAGACAGATCTGGCTTTAATTAATGTGAGGAAAAGCTAGAATAAGACACATTAGGCCCACCCACTCCCAGGAAAGAGACAGATTGCAAAAGGCTACTGGGGTCTTTTTTATTTGAGGACCCCAGAGCTCTTGGGAGGCAAAGTCACATGAGTTAGCCCAGTGATGGGTATTAAATAGGGCACATATTGCAATGAGCACTGGGTGTTATATGCAAACAATGAATTGTGGAACACTACAACAAAAACTAATGAAGTACTGTATAGTGACTAATGTAATTAAAAAAAATAAACACTGTCAACAGCAACATGTACCCTAGGCATCTGGAAGTTGCTGCAGATCCATTGCAGGTTAAATTGGAATCAGCAGGCCTGTATTCCAGCCTTCCTTGGTCAGAGAGAGAGCCTCAGCTGTGCATGTGGCCTCAGTGCACCCAGACTCATGTACCAGCATTTTGCCCAAAGGCCTCCTGAGAGCAGACTGTTCACTTAGCACCTCTTGTTGGCATTTCTTCTAGTTAGAGTCACCCGAAAGCGAATCTGTTGGCTTTTAGGATAGTCCATGGAACTGGCCACCAGGGGTGATGAAGGTAAGTAAGGAAGGCAATGTGGGGGGAGCCTCTCAGTGAAAGTTTTGTGATTGAGGTCATGAAATATGGTAGCCAAGTCTGCGGTCTGACTACTGAGTTCAAATCTCTTTTCTACAGCTTGTTACCTTTGAAAGCTCTCATAATTTATCTTTGTGGGTCCCAGTTTCCTGAGCCATAAGCATAAGCTGGGAATAATCAAGCATACTGTTAAACTTTAATAATCTTTACAGGTACTGAACAATTAGAGCAATCACAGTAGACATTGGCCATGGTTCTGGAGCAAGGATCTGGGGCCCTCTGTTCTGCTAATCCTTTAGTTGCTGAACATGGGGAATCAAGAGGGTCCTAAGTAATGAGCCCACAGGTCAGAGCAGGCGCAGACACACGGGTGGTCTCAAGTTTAAAGTTTTTACCACCAGTAGATATTTCAATATTTTAAGCAAACTGTACTGCTCAGTTTGTGGCATTGGCTAAATATTAACCCTGGGGATAGGAATTGTACTTCACGGGGTTCTTCTCAGGGCCACCAGTTACTATTGTGAAAGCTGCCATGCATGGCTCAGCATCAGGGACATCATTCGGCTTGGAGCCATTGTAGATGTGTGGAGTTCTAATGACAATTCTCTGGCAGACAGCAGTAAAATATCGCAAGGAAGGAATGCTGTTTTCTAATTTGCAGTATGTTGCCATACGGGTTAGTGGTGGGACTGGTTGCTGTGAAGATTAAATGAGGTAACTCATCCCATGTACTTAGAATAATGCAGGTGTGCAGAGAAAACTCAGTAAGTTAGTTATTACTGTCTGTAAATGAAGTGATACTGACACAGAATGCAAAGAAATGGTTATGCAAAGAAATACTTATTATATAATGAAGTTATCATTAACTTCAAACGTGTTACACTATCTGAACTGCAAAATGATTTCATATTAAAAAAATAAATTTGTGATGTGATGAGCACTGGGTGTTATATGCAACTGATAAATTATTGAATGCTACATCTGAAACTAATGATGTACTATATGTTGGCTAGTTGAATTTAAATAAAAAATGAAAAAAATGCTCAAGATAAAAAAAAAAATTCTGCCTTAATCTTTTTTCTCCCAGCAGCGAAAATTTCAAACATTCAGAAAAATTGAAAGAATTATACAATGGACCACAATCTCGATTTAAAAATATACTTTTTGTATTTGTTTTTTCACATATCTATTTACCTACCCCCCCATCTATCAATTCATTTCAAAATGCATTTCAAAGTGGGATAAATGTATCAGTATACTTCATTCTCAAACTTTAGCAGGACTATCATTAACTAGAGTTCACTGTTTATAGTTCTTTTTAAAAAATTTTATTAACATATAATGTATTATTTGCTGTAGGGGTACAGGTCTGTGAATCATCAGTCTTATGCAATTCACAGGACTCACCATAGCACATACCCACCCCAATGTCCATAACCGAGCCACCCCATCCCTCCCCCACCACCCTCCAGCAACCCTCAGTTTGTTTCCTGAGATTAAGAGTCTCTTATGGTTTGTGTCCCTCCCTGGTCCTATCTTGTTTCATTTTTTTCCCTCCCTTCCCCCCATAACCCTCCCACCCTGCCTCTCAAATTCCTGATATCAGAGAGATCATATGATAATTGTCTTTCTCTGACTGACTTATTTTGTTTAGCATAATAACCTCTAGTTCCATCTATGTCATTGCAAATGACAAGATTTCAGGGTCTTTTGATGGCTGCATAGTATTCCATAGTATATATACCACATCTTCTTTATACATTCATCTGTTGATGGACATCTAGGTTGTTTCCATAGCTTGACTATTGTGGATATTGCTGCTATAAACATTCAGGTACATGTGCTCCTTCAGATCACCACATTTGTATCTTTAAGGTAAATAGCCAGTAGTGCAATTGCTAGGTTGTAGGGTAACTCTATTTTCAACTTTTTGAGGAACCTCCATACTGTTTTCCAGAATGGCTACACCAGCTTACATTCCCACTAACAGTGTAGGAGGGTTCCCCTTTCTCTGCATCCTTGCCAACATCTGTGGTTTCCTGTCTTGTTAATTTTAGCCCTTCTGACTGGTGTGGGTTTTTTTTGTTTTGTTTTGTTTTGTTTTTGTTTTTTTCTTTTTAAGTGAAATTTACATGCAATGAAGTATACAAAGTTTAAGTGTATCTTTTGGTAAGTTTTGACAAACTGGGGGAGAAGGTCATTGAGAGAACAGGACCTCTGACTGACCTGCCAGTTGGACCTGGGAAATTAGAAGGTCCTTACCCTCTCCCCTTGTCTTTGGAATGTATGTTCCACCCACTCTTTTCCACAGTGGGAGCCATGAGAGAGTAAGGTATTGCTGAGGCCACCCTTACAGTAACTATGACTGAACCCAGTTAAGGCCTAGACATAAATTTTTAAGATTCTAGCAAGTAGGTGAAGAGAGCTACTTCTCTTGTGGCAGCCCAAGACAAGACTCTTACTCTTAAGTACACTTCCTTGCTTGTTATGCCTGCCACCTACCAATCTGGACTGGCTTACCTCTTTCATTGGTCTCTCGCTGCCCTCCATGTCTGGGGACCAGTTTGTGAACCAACACAAATGGATACAGTGTGATAACCCAAAACCCCCATCAAGAAATAGAACATTATCATTACCCAGAAAATTTCTCATGCCCCTCCTTCATTGATGACTATTGCCACAACCCTCAGAGGCAACCACTGTTCTGATTTTGTTTTCTCTATAGGTTAATTTTTCCTGCTTTAAAACTTAATGTAAATATGTTGATGTAGTTTTTATTCTCTTGTACAAGACTTTTTTCACTCAGCATAATGTTTTTGAGATTCATCCACACTGTTGGGTGTATTCGTGGGTCTGTTCCTTTTCATGTATGAGTAGTCTTACAGTATATGACTATAACACTTTGTCTAGCTCTTCTCCTGTTGATGGACACCTGAAATGTGTCCAGTCTGGAATTACTGCAAATAAAACTCTTGTGAACATTCCAGTGCAGATCTTTTTGTAGCTATATGCTTTCATTTGGGTGGATGAATATGTAGGAGCAAAATCACTGGGTGATAGGGTAGGTGTATGTTTTGTTTTATAAAAACTGTAGACCTTTCCCCAAGTGATTTGACATTTTTATGCTTTCACCAACATGTGTGAGTGTTGTGTATGCAAATCCTCTGCATCTTTGCCACCTCTGAGTGTTATCGATCTTTTTCATTTTAGTTATTCTCTTGGTTGTGAATTGGAATTGTGGTTTTAATTTACCTTTTTCTAACTGATAGTTACTTGAGCACTTTTTCATGTGCTATTGGCCATTCATATATCTTCTATTGGGAAGTGTCTGTTCAAATCATTTATCCATTTAAAAAAACTTTTTATTTTGAACTAATTTTAGACCTACAGGAATGTTGCAAAAATAGCACAGAGTTCCTCTCTATGTTTCATCTAGCTTCTTCTCCTACTGGTTAACATCACATGAAATCACTGTGTAATTATCACAACCAGAAAATGAATGGCACAGTACAGCTAATTAAACTATAGACTTGATTCAAATAGATCAGTTTCTCTATTATTGTCCTTTTTCTGTTCCAGATTCTATCTAGGATCCCATACTAAATTTAATCTTTATTTCTTATGCTTCCTCCACTTTGAAAAATTGTGTTGTCTTTTTATTATTAAGGTCAAGGTGTACTTCATATATTCTAGATGTAAGTCCTTTGTTAGAAATATGCTCTGAAATGATTTTTTCCCAGTCTGTGGCTTACCTATTCATTTTTGTAACATTGACTTTGATGAGCAGACATTTTTAATTTGGATGAAGTCTAACATCATTTTTCCTTAATGGCTATTGCTTTCTTTCCTGTTTAAGAAATCTTTGCCTAGCCATGATTTGTGAAGATATTCTCCCTTTTTCTTATAGAAAATTTATAGTTTTAGCATTTGTGTTTGGATTTATCATCCCTTTCAAATTAACTTTTATGGATTGGGGTGTAGAAGGGGTTGAGTCTAATATATTTTTCTCCCATATGGATATCCTATTGTTCCAGGGCCATTTGTTAAAAAAACCTTCTTTCCCCATTGATTGTCTGCTTCTTTGGTTGAAAATCAAATGATTTTATAAGTGTCTGGCATTGATCTATTTTTTATTTGTATGCCAGTACTATACTGTCTTGATTATGATAGCTTTGGAATAAATCTTGAAGTTGGTCAGTGTAAATACTATTAAAGTTGTTCCTCTTTGCAAGATTGTCTTGGCTAGTTTAGGTACTTTGTCTTTCCATATACAATTTAGAACCAGTGTGGTAATTTCTACAGAAAAGATTGGAATTTTTACCGGGATTTTGGAAGAAATGGCACCATAACAATGTAGACTTCTAGTCGATGAACATGATATATTTTTAACATGTTTTTCTAAATATTATAAAACTTTCCACATTATTAATGTCTTTCTCCTTAGTTTCTTTCAGCAGTAGTTTGCAGTTTTTATGTCTTAACACATCTCTTGATACATTTATTCCTCAGTATTGTATGACTCTTGAAGCTAACTTAAATAGACTTTTAAAAATCTTTATTTTCCATTAATTTGCTATCAATATATGAAAATATAATTGGTTTTTGTATGTTGACCCTGAAAAATTCTCTTAGTAGTTCTGATGTTGATGTGTAGAACATCAAAAAACATAGAGTTTTCTAAGTGAAGAATGATGTCATCTGTGATTAGAGATAGTTTTACTTCTTTTCTGATCCTTTCTATCATTATGCCTTTCTGTTTTCTTGCCTACTGTGCTAGCTAGGACCTCCAGGACAATACTTGAAAGAATTAATAAAAATGACTTTTTCCCGATTGTATGGGTATTCAATATTTTATCATTGAGTATAATGATAAAGTTTTTTTTTTCTTAGATGCCCTTTATTAGGTAGAGGTAGTTCCCTTCTGTTCTTAATTTGCTGAGAGATTCTAGCATAATGGGCACTGAATTTTATCAAATGCTTTTTGTGTGTCTGTTGAAAGGATCAAAGAGTTTTTCCTCCCTTAATCTGTTTATATGATGAATTACATTGATTTTCCAATGTTAGACCATTCTTGCATATCTGAGATAAACTCTAATTAATCATGATATATATTCCCATTTTTAAATATTGCTGTATCTGATTTATTAATATTTCATTGGAGCTTTTTTTGTCTATGTTTGTGAGATATTATTTTGTAATTTTTTTTGGAATTTCTTTATCAAAATTTATATCAAGGTTATGTAAACCTCATATATGCATTGGGAAGCAATCTGTTACTTTCTATTTTCTTAAAGAGTTTGTGTTAACATTTATGTTAATTCTTCTATGAATCTTTATTAAAACTCATCAGTAAAATCATTTGGGCCTGGAGGTTTCTTTGTGGTAAAGTTTTTGATAATAGATTCAATTTCATTAATAGATATGTAGGAGACTGTTCATATTTCCTATTTTGCATCATTTTAGTAAGCTGTATTTCTCAAGGAATTTGTACTTTCAACTAAGTTGTAGAAAATATTTTAACTTGTTCATAATTTCCCTTTTTGTCCTTTTAATGTCTGTAGAATCAGTAATGATATCCCTTCTTTCACCTTCATTCTTGAAACTAGTAATTTTTGTTTTCTCTCTTTTTCTCTTAGTTGGTCACATTGGAAATTTATGAGTTTTTAATGGTTTTCCAAACAGTCAAGTTTTGGCTTTTTGGTTTTTCTGTTTATTTTATTTTATTTACAATTGCTATTATCTTTATTATTTTCTCCTTTCCACGTCCTTTGGGTTTATTTTGCTTTTCCCTTTTGACTTCTTATGGTGGAATCTTAAGTCACTGATTTTTGTGACAGACTGTATTTTCCCAAAATGGTCTTAAGGTATCTTTTTTCTAGAACTATACCACACTCCATCAAGCATGAAGTCTAATTTCCCTCCCCTTGA
Source organism: Martes martes (assembly GCF_963455335.1). NCBI lineage: Eukaryota > Metazoa > Chordata > Mammalia > Carnivora > Mustelidae > Martes > Martes martes. The sequence continues at coordinate 35,893,735 of NC_137900.1, forward strand.
ATTCTGGGGGTTTGTGATTCACTTGTAACCAATATAATGGAGCAGATGAGATGGTATGTGCGTTTGAGTTAGGTTATGAAAAACAATGCAGCTTCTGATTTTTAGCTGTAAGTTTTTGCTTGGAATCCAAATCTTCATGTAAGAAGGCCGATAACCTTGAGTCCTCAATGCTTTGAGAAAGCCAAGCCATGCAGAGAGGTCATGTGGAGGTGTTCGAGTGAGCAATCTTAGCTTTTGAGTCCTCCCAGCCCAGGAGCCAGAGCAGTGAATGAAGAAGCATTAAGATGATCCAGCCACTGGGTCCTCCCTAGACTTCTTGTCTTCCTGTCTGCCTCTTCACTTTTCAGTTGTAGTAGCCCCAAATTCAGCACCCCAAGTGGTGGTTATGAGTAAGGGACAGTTGAGGCTAGGTAGGGAGAGACAGGTAGGGGGCTACATGACTAGGCTCACACATGGGTCTGTGAAATCAGGCTCACGGAAGTCTCAGCTGTGAAGAAATAACTAGAGAGAAGGGAATACCTTGTTTATTCTCATGATATTTACAAGAACACTGTGTTCATCCTAAATAGAGACAGGATATTCTCATAATACTTACAAATGTGTCATGTTACTGACATGAAATTTACCAAGTTCCCTGGTCAGATTTCCATATAACACCAACCATAAAATCCCACAGTGGCAACCCATTCAGGACCCCTCTCACTCTGGAGAGCTTTTTTTCTTTCCTTTCTGTTCTCACCTTCCCTTAATAAACTTCCACTTCACTTCACCTTTTTGTCCAGGAGATTCATTCTTTGACTCTGTGAGACAAGAACCCTGCCACTCTGCAACATTCACCGGGGACTGCGTTCCAGCAAGACTGTATTACAAAAACCTTACCCAGGGCCAGTCCATTCTTCCCAGTGTTAACACCTCTCCAATTTCTGTCAGATTTTGGTGACTCTGACACTTTTGTGTGTTTGGTCTGATGGATGATCCTCAGACATACGTTACCAGAAGTGGACACTTAGCATCTATCTTTTTTTTTTCTTTTTTTTAAAGATTTTATTTATTTATCCAACAGAGAGAGATCACAGGTAGGCAGAAAGGCAGGCAGAGAGAGAGAGAGGGAAGCGGGCTCCCCGCTGAGCAGAAAGCCCGACGTGGGACTTGATCCCAGGACCCTGAGATCATGACCTGAGCTGAAGACAGCGGCTTAACCCACTGAGCTACCCAGGCACCCAGCATCTATCTTTTTAACTTGTGAAAATATATTACCCATCTTAAAAGAGAATTAATCTATTTAATACAAATATTAATACAAATGTATCTTCTATAATTTTAGTAAACTTGTTTAAGAATTATTTTCCAGAGGGACGCCTGGGTGGCTCAGTTGGTTAAGCGGCTGTCTTCAGCTCAGGTCATGATCCCAGCATCCTGGGATCGAGTCCCACATCGGGCTCCTTGCTCGGCGGGGAGCCTGCTTCTCCCTCTGCCTCTGCTTGCCACTCTGTCTGCCTGTGCTCACTCTCTCTGAAAAATAAACAAATAAAATCTTAAAAAAAAAAAAAAAAAGAATTTTTCCAGAAATTTTTTTCACAGTCCAGGGGTCTTTTTACCTTTTTTAAAAAATTTCTTTTCAGCGTAACAGAATTCATTGTTTTTGCACCACACCCAGTGCTCCATGCAATACGTGCCCTCCTTAATACCCACCACCTGGCTCCCCCAATCTCCCACTCCCTGCCCCTTCAAAACCCTCAGGTTGTTTTTTAGAGTCCATATTCTCTCATGGTTCACCTCCCCTTCCAGTTTCCCTCAACCGCCTTCTCCTCTCCATCTCCCTATGTCCTCAATGTTATTTGTTATGCTCTACAAATAATTGAAACCATATGATAATTGACTCTCTCTGCTTGATTTATTTCACTCAGCATAATCTCTTCCAGTCCCATCCAGCAACTTTTGTTGCTACAAAAGTTGGGTATTCATCCTTTCTGATGGAGGCATAATACTCCATAGTGTATATGGACCACATCTTCCTTATCCATTCGTCTGTTGAAGGGCATCTTGGTTCTTTCCACAGTTTGGTGACCGTGGCCATTGCTGCTATAAACATTGGGGTACAGATGGCCCTTCTTTTCACTACATCTGTATCTTTGGGGTAAATACCCAGTAGTGCAATTGCAGGGTCATAGGGAAGCTCTATTTTTAATTTCTTGAGGATCTCCACACTGTTCTCCAAAGTGGCTGCACCAACTTGCATTCCCACCAACAGTGTAAGAGGGTTCCCCTTTCTCCATATCCTCTCCAACACACGATGTTTCCTGTCTTGCTAATTTTGGCCATTCTAACTGGTGTAAGGTGGTATCTTAATGTGGTTTTAATTTGAATCTCCCTGATGGCTAGTGATGATGAACATTTTTTCATGTGTCTGGTAGCCATTTGTATGACTTCATTGGAGAAGTGTCTGTTCATGTCTTCTGCCCACTTTTTAATATGATTGTCTGTTTTGTGTGTGTTGAGTTTGAGGAGTTCTTTATAGATCCTGGATATCAACCTTTTGTCTGTACTGTCATTTGCAAATATCTTCTCCTATTCCGTGGGTTGCCTCTTTGTTTTGTTGACTGTTTCCTTTGCTGTGCAGAAGCTTTTGATCTTGATGAAGTCCCAAAAGTTCATTTTCACTTTTGTTTCTTTTGCCTTTGGAGACATATCTTGAAAGAAGTTGCTGTGGCTGATATCGAAGAGGTTACTGCCTATGTTCTCCTCTAGGATTCTGATGGATTCCTGTCTCACATTGAGGTCTTTTACCCATTTTGAGTTTATCTTTGTGTACAGTGTAAGAGAATGGTCGAGTTTCATTCTTCTACATATAGCTGTCCAATTTTCCCTGCACCTTTTATTGAAGAGACTGTCTTTTTTCCACTGTATATTTTTTCCTGCTCTGTCAAAGATTATTTGACCACAGAGTTGAGGGTCCATATCTGGGCTCTCTACTCTGTTCCACTGATCTATGTGTCTGTTTTTATGCCAGTACCATGCTGTCTTGGTGATCACAGCTTTGTAGTAAAGCTTGAAATCAGGTAACGTGATGCCACCAGTTTTATTTTTGTTTTTCAACATTTCCTTGGCAATTCGGAGTCTCTTCTGATTCCATACAAACTTTAGGATTATTTGCTCCAGCTCTTTGAAAAATACTGGTGGAATTTTGATCGGAATGGCATTAAAAGTATAGATTGCTCTAGTCAGTATAGACATTTTCACAATGTTTATTCTTCCGATCCAAGAGCATGGAATGGTCTTCCATCTTTTTGTGTCTTCTTCAATTTCTTTCATGAGTGTTCTGTAGTTCCTTGAGTACAGATCCTTTACCTCTTTGGTTAGGTTTATTCCCAGATATCTTATGGTTTTTGGTACTATAGTAAGTGGAATTGATTCTCTAATTTCCCTTTCTGTATTTCCATTGTTAGTGTATAAGAAAGCCACTGATTTCTGTACATTGACTTTGTATCCTGCCACATTACTGAATTGCTGTATGAGTTCTAGTAGTTTGGGTTGGAGTCTTTTGGGTTTTCCATATAAAGAATCATGTCATCTGTGAAGAGAGAGAGTTTGACTTCTTCATTGCCAATTTGGATACCTTTTATTTCTCTTTGTTGTCTGATTGCTGTTGCTAGGACTTCTAATACTATGTTGAACAAGAGTGGTGAGAGTGGGCATCCTTGCCGTGTTCCTGATCTCAACGGGAAGGCTGTAAGCTTTTTTCCATTGAGGATGATATTTGCTGTGGGTCTTTCATAGATAGGTTTTATGAAGTTCAGGAATGTTCCCTCTATCTCTATACTTTGAAGCGTTTTAATCAGGAACGGATGCTGGATTTTGTCAAATGCTTTTTCTGCATCAATTGAGAGGACCATGTGGTTCTTCTCTCTTCTCTTTTTGATTTGTTCTATCACATTGATTGATTTGTGAATGTTGAACCATCCTTGTAACCCAGGGATGAATCCTACCTGGTCACGGTGGATAATCTTTTTAACGTGCTGTTGGATCCTGTTTGCTAGGATCTTGTTGAGAATCTTAGCAACCATATTCATCAGTGATATTGGTCTGCAATTCTCCTTTTTGGTGTGGTCTTTGCCTGGTTTGGGGATCAGGGTAATGCTGGCTTCATAAAAAGAGTCTGGAAGTTTTCCTTCTGCATCAATTTTTTGAAACAGCTTCAGGAGAATAGGTGTTATTTCTTCTTTGAAAGTTTGGTAGAATTCCCCAGGGAATCTGTCAGGTCCTGGGCTCTTATGTTTTGGGAGGTTTTTGATCACTGTTCCAATCTCATTAGTAGATATCAGTCTATTCAGGTTGTCAATTTCTTCCTGGTTCAATTTTGGGAGTTTATAATTTTCCAAGAATGCATCCATTTCATCTAGGTTGCTTACGTTATTGGCATATAACTGTTGATTATAACTTCTGATGATTGTTTCTACTTCCTTGGTGTTAGTTGTGATCTCTCCCTTTTCATTCATAATTTTATTAATTTGAGCTTTCTCTCTCTTCTTTTGGATTAGTGTGGCCAATGGTTTATTGATCTTATTGATTCTTTAAAAAAAACAGCTTCTAGTTTCATTGACACGTTCTACTGTAACTCTAGTTTCTACCTCATTGATCTCTGCTCTAATCTTAATTATTTCCCTTCTTATGTGTGGAGTTGGTTTAATTTGTTGTTGATTCTCCAGTTCTTTTGTTAAAGGACTCAACTTTCCTAAGATAAAGGGAGATTAAAAATTGGTTTACTTTAGGGGCAGCATTGATTGGGGAAAGGGGATTACCTTGAAGTTTAACTCTATATGAATATTAAAAAATAAAAATAAAAAAAGAATAAACTAAAATAAGAATTTAAAAAAATTAAAAAATAGAAAAGCAAAAGAAAAACACGGGTATATGTATCAAAAAGTTCAGGTTAAAAGGTTATTATGGAATTTGATGTACTGGACACCTCACTGTGATGGTAAATAGGTTAATAAATTATCTACATATAAAAAAATAATGAACCAGAATAGTAGGAACAAATTAAAAATAAAAGTTGTATCTATAAAGTAGTGGTGGTTGTTCTCTTGTCATCTTTTTTTTTTTTTTTTTTTTTTCCGGATGGCTTTCTTGGGGAGGGGTCTGCCACGTGGGTTTTCAGGCAGTATTCTCTGAGTTAAGTCCTCCCGCCCTCCTCAAGGGGGTGGGATCTGAGGAAACCGGTTTTTCAGGCTTTTGTTCTCTGGAGGTTTTTATGTTTATTTGTTTGTTCATTTGTTTTCTCTTGCCTTGACAGCTTTTGATGGTTTTTGGAGGTTTAGAGGAAAGCAAACTGCACCCAGACCTCCCTCTCAGAGAGAAGCCTCAGTCTGTTCCCCTCTGGATGCTGCAGAGCACATAAGTTCCCTCTCGGCCGCTGGCAGAGCAAGTTCCAAATCGCGGTCCCTGGGGACACAGGAACTCCTGCTTGTACCCAAAACCACAACAGCGGTGGCTGTCTGGGCAGCTACAGACCGCCAGAGAGGTTCCAAGCAGTGATAGCACACTGAGATTTTCCTGCTGGCCCAGGCTGGGAGTGCCTGGTCTTTCCGGGTCTGAGAGCCGCAGGCTGGCACCTGCGCGCACCTCTCTCAGGGGAGGGTGTGGGGCACCACCCAGGCTCTGATAGCACGGCATGGCGTGTGTGTGGGGACTGCAAAAAGTCTGTGGTTCTGCTGGCTGGCGAGGCTCCCAGCCCCTCATGGGAGCTGCCACCCACGTGCTCTTAGATGCGCTCACAGCTCAGGGACCAAGACCTGTTTTCTCTGCTGCACTCTCTCTGGCTCAGCACCAGGGGTGGCTTTCCTAAGCCCAGGGACTTAAGCTCCTGTCCCTAACTGCCCCAATTCCCACAATTTCCCCCCTGCAATCCTTTGCTCTTTTTGAGTGCTTTCAACCAGACTCCAAGTTAATGTTGGTCCCCAGTCGCAGGGCACTCTCATATTGGGGTATTACTTTCCAATGGGTCACTTCTGGTGGCTCCCTCCCCCTTTTGTTTATCTTCTGATATCAGTCCGACATTCCCACTCCACTTTACCTGCCCACTGGCGTCTTCTGCCCCCATAGAGATCCAGACGTGTATAATTCTAATCTCAGGCTGATTTCATGGGTGACTGGAGTTCTTTGGTAGGTAATCAGCTCACTTTAGGGTACAGTTTGAAATGGTGCCTCCTCCTACTTCCCTGCCATCTTCTCTCAGTCTTTTATTTTTTTAAATGCTCATCATGAATTCATAGGAAGGGGTTGCAGCAGCTCAGGCCTCTATCAGTTCTCACAAAGTGTAGAGCAGGCCCATGCTTCACTTGAACCCAAGCACCCTTCTCTTTGGCTTCCTTTTGGCTTTCTTCTTTTTCTGGTCATTTTCCTTCACATGCTGCAGGAAGGTATCTGGGCTCATAGAGGGCTGAATTTGCTCAATACATCGACTAATTCTCTTGGCAAGAAATTTGCCCAACATGTCAGCAGCATGCTGGGCAACATTATAGACTCTTCCTGTTTTGCTGTGCTAACACTTGTGGGAACACTCCTTTCTGACAGAGTCTCTCCCCTTGATGTGTACAGGATCGTGTTTCCTCCAGGTTCAGCTGTATGTGGCAGAATAAACAAAGCCATGGTTTCTAAAAGGCCTAGAGAACACACTGTGGGTGCCTCTCCTATTTCCCTTGGTGTTGGTCATTTTGGTGAATTACTAGAAAATGGTGGTTCTGGCTGAAAGGGTGAACTTCCTCCTGTGGAGAACCAGACCTCAACATCCACTGCTTTCATTTCTGAGTTTGTGTTGGAGGTTCACATGTCCTATCCTTGATATGATCTGGAACTCTTAACAAAGTTACCTTGCCCTATGGGTAGAGTAGATATAGCTCAACAAACCCAATAAACAAAGAAGGAAGAAAAAAGTGAAGACTTTTAGGGCTCAAGGGAAAGGAGCTCACAGACTCACCTCTAGGAAGAGATCCTTCACAGTCTGGTGGGGCTGGAAACAGTAGAGGAAGACCTTGAATCTGGCCCCAGCTCCTACATCAAGCAAGGTAGCATTAACCTCCTTATTCTCATCCCCCTCCAGGCTCCCTGGGCCTGTTTCAGCAACACTGAGTGCTGTCTGCTTTTCTGTGGTGTCTTGTTTTTGCTTGAATTATTTTTGGCAGGGGTAGAACACTGTGTCCATCTCTCTTCCAGGAGGTGGGAACAAAGATGGCTTTGTGGGAACAAAAAGCGAGGCCTATCCTCAAACTCAATTGAGCTGATTGTTATAATTTATTAAAAGTGCAATTCTGTTCAGAACATGAAATGGGGATAATGACTTAACAGGCACACAAGTGAGTGTTAAATAATGCAAAGCTTGAAAAGAGACCCAAGAAAAAGGTGGAGAAGGGGTAACAATGAAGAGAGAAGACCAAAGTTTCTGGTTAGAGTTGCACCAAGTCAGCTATGGAGGTGAGCACCAGGAATTCAGGAACTGACCTTCTCAGAGGGAGATATGCAGTGTTAAGTGTGTGTTTATGTATGTGTGTGTGTTTGGGAAGAAGTGGGTGTGGAGCTGTGTAATATGAGAGAACAGGCAAAGTATAGAGATTGGAAAAACAAAAACAAAAACAGAAGTCTTCCCACTCTGTCACTTTCTTTTCAGTCTCTATACCACTTCTCCTTCTCTTAAACTAAAAGCTCAGATCTAACTTAAAGTATATTGCAAATGATCAAGTTTTGGATTCAAGCAGCCTCACCTGTTACTATCTGTTTGGCCTCAATTTTCTAATCTACATAATGGTATAAGTGATGAGCTAAGCTGAAGGATTTTTGTGATAATGGGTTGAGATAAGCTATCCCAAAACAATGCAGTACCTTGAAACAGCTGCTAAAGCTGATTGTTTGCTCCCCACTCACCTTTATCTCCTTACCAGGCCAATTTCCTTGATCCGTCATTCAAGTGTTGGCTTGTTCTAGGTATTGTATTTCTGTGTTGCACAGAATTATAGAATCATATAATCTTTGATATGGAAGGGATCATTGAGTTTAAGGGAATTAATCAACATCTTTCAACTTGTTATTGAGTCAACAAGTACCTATTTAACACTTTCTGTGTGCTAGTCCCTGTGCTAAGAATTGGCCATAGCAGTGAACAATAATGACCCAGTCTTTGCTATTTGTGCAACTTACAACCTAGAAGGAAAAGGAGGCTTCCTTTAAGCAAGATCCTTCATAGATAACTAATCAGTCAGGATTGTGCTAAGTGGCAAGAAGGAGACAGGAGAGCTCTGCAGGTGAGTGTGAGTATAGGGAACCTGAAGTAGATGGGGAATGTTGGGGAAGGCAGCCCAGAGAAGTGGCTTTGGGTTGAAATCTGAGCCTGAGCTAGAATTAGCTTGGTGAAGGACCTGAAAGGCATCAGGGTAGCTGGATAGGGGTGGGATGTATGGGGAGGGGTTGAGGGAATTGGGTTAGGTGGGTGGTTGAGAGCTATGGAGAAGTGAGGCTCAAAGGGAAGCTGAAAAGGTGAGGTAGGCAGGGGCAAAATTATGCTGTGCAGGCATGGCTAGGGAACTGACAGCTCAACACAAAAACAAAACAATGTAGAACATTGATCTTCCTCTCTGTAGGTCTTCTGGATGGTTCTCTTCTGCTCTTCATGGCAGTCCAGCACAGATTGAGCATTTGAAGTGAACACTTCAAAGGAGTCAAGATCATAGAGTCATTTCTTTCCAAATGAATTAATGAAATGCCAAACATGAATCTAAGTGGTCTTGAGATGTCTTTCTACTTGGGAACTGTCCAGAGTGGAATGTTGACAGCAAATTGTACTGCTTTTTATTTTCTTTAGAAATAACGTATTTAACCTGCTTTAGAGAATGGTCTCGAAGAATGCTTCTTTAGAATCTCTACCCAGTTCACTCTTAACTGCAGGGAATCCCTCACAGAAAACTGTAAATAAGCAACTCTGGAATTAAATTAGCTCCCAGCTATCTTAAGCAAATATCCTACAAGGAAAATTGTGTTATCTAACTGGCCAGTTGATTCTTTGGCTTTTTTCAGCTTCAAGAAAGAATTTAAATGGGATTCCTGTGTGTTACTCTCATTTCAAATCCTCTGGAGCAGATAAACATTATCATGAAACTGGCCAAGGATGAAATTTAAATAAGTAGTGATTGGAAAGGATGACAGTAAGAGTTTCCAACTCACAAAAACAGACAAATTTGTTTAATTAACTGAAAAATTTGGAGGACAAAGATATGGGGGGAATTATTTATGTTGATGTGTAATGCATGCTCAATATTTTTGTAAATGAACTTATTAGGGGAAAGGAAACACACCAATATAATTATTCCTCAAAATGCACCACCAAAGACTAATCTGGAGCCAAGAACATGTTTTTCTCCTTGTAAGTTACTGTCCCTTTATATGGAAGATGACAGACCTCTCCTCACCAAAATAGGTCTTCCTTTCTTGTGCATTATATACTGCCAGTCTGACTGTGGTTCATCCACTGTGTTTATAGGTGTTGTGGTGGACATCTGGAGAATAAGAAGCCCAGCAGAAGAAACAGCCAGAACAAAATCCCTGATGAGAAAAAGTTTAGGGTGTTAAAGGCAGAAAAAAAAATGATGGTAGAAACAAGGGAAGTGGGAAGCAGAAAGTGGAGTAAAATGAGATTGGAGACTGTGTAAGGCTTACAGTCCTTGACCTGGGGATGATATTTTATCTAGGTGCTCAGGAAAGACTTTGGAGAGTTTCAAGCATCTGTATGGCATTATTAAACTTGAATTTAGGGACATCTGGCAGGCTCAATCGGTTAAGCATATGCTTTTAGCTCAGGTCATGTTCTTAGGGTCCTGGGATCCAGCCTGGTGTCAGGCTTCCTGCTCAGTGAGAAGTCTACTTCTCCCTTTTCTCTGCCCCTCCCCTCCCCGACTTGTGTTCTCTCTCTCTCTCTCTCTCAAATAAATAAATAAGTAAATAAATAAAAATTTTAAAAAATTTGATTTTAAAAAGCACTAGTTTGGCTACTTTACAGAGAATAATTATAGGCAGGAGAGAGTAAAAGTCAGGGAGCCAGTTCAGTGTTTTGCTCTTCTATTAACTGAGGGGATAGTAATGATAACAAAGCCAATAAGAATATGGTTGTATTATCACTATTATTAAAACAGAAGGGCACCTGGGTGGCTTATCAGCTAAGTGTCCAACTCTTGGTTTTGGCTCAGGTCATGATCTCAGGGTTGTGTAATCAAGCCCCATGTTGGGCTCTGTGCTGGGCATGGAGCCTGCTTAAGATTCTCTCTCTCCCTCTTCCTCTGGCCCTACCCCCACACCTCTCTCCCTCTCATAAACAAACAAAAAAACAAAACAGAACAGTTCTGGAATGATTCTCCACCTCAAAAATATCAGTCAGGATCTGGGTGGAGAGGTAGAATTTTTACATGTTATGTTTGGCATATAAACTAGGTATTTAGGCCAATATTCTTTTGTTTACCAAATGGCTGCCTCAGTTCCAGGCATCTCATATAGCTACCAATGTCTAGACAATGAAGGGATTGTTCCTTGAAGATCTTCTTTTGATTAGCAGAGAGAACCTTTTCCAAATCCCTTCCCACCCCAGAGACCAGGATTGGATCAAATATTGAGGGAGAATAGAATTACCATAACTGTATTAAACCTATAAATCCATTGTGAATCACTCCTTTCCATGAGCACATGGAAGGGTAAATGTCTGAACAAAATCCAGACTAACCACTGGCTGTTATATACAACTAATGAATTGTTGAACACTACATCAAAAACTAATGACATACTGTATGTTGGCTAACTGGACATAATAAATAAATAAATAAATAAATAAATAAATAAATAAAACCTTCCTTTAAAAGACTAGAGCCAAGAAAAATTCTGCACTCACCAACAAGGAGAAAGGGAGGCAACTTACAGTGTCATGCATGATTGACTTGATTACTCTGAATAATTCTGATGACTTAAATTCCCCACCCCAACCCCAACCTTTGTCCATGTTGCTCTATTTTTTGATAGATGAGACCTCTTGCAGTGATACTGTTCTGAAGACTTTTGACACAGTTTGAATCGAACTTTGAAAATCACCAGGAACTATAACTCGTATTAGGTTTTTCTGAATTTGTCATTTATCAACTCTTTTTGACTAATGAGCTCTCTTTTAGTGTTATTTGGTCTAATGGGGCCAAAGATGGTGACTGGCAAGTCTGGGTAACATTGTTGGTGTTTGTGGGTTGGTCCTTCTGAGACTGCTATGAGATCAATTCATATCATCACTCTCCTGGCCCATATCTTTATCCTCTTTGTCATTTCCATCTTGCTCATCAATGTGCCCATCTCTGTTTTTATATAATGGTGACCTGACAGTTCCTCTTCTCCTGACATCAGCTGGCATTGCTTTTCTTCTGAATGCCCTAGCTCTGGATTACTTTCATATAAGTTCTGGCCCTGCAACTTCCTCAGGAAGCACTGTGCATCCTCTGTTGTCCACATTGCTGCTGCTGACCTTCCTCCACTACAGTTTTCATCCTCCCTTTAGCTGGAAGAGGGAGATTTCTTCAGAAGTCCCCAGACAGCAGCTCTAGATTCCTTGCCAAAGCCAGATTGCTACTTCTATCCTGTGGGCTATCTCACTGTCCTCATAACAGAGCCAATATAGTCATTTCTTACTGAGGTTAGTCTGCGTTTGATTTCTGTCATTTGTTACCAATGTTCCGGACTAAATATACTTGCCTCATATAAATTGCATTCTAGATGGGAAGAGGGAGATAAGTATAGATAAGTAAGGCTTAAAAAGGGAGACTGCCTTGTCCTATTTAATCAGCTGAGTCAGGGACAGTGCTGGGCAGAATTTTCTTGGCTGTCAGTTTAGTGTTCTTTTCACTTTCTTGAAGCCTGTGAAATTTCTTTCCCTATCCAGCCTCAGTTATTATTTAAAATCATTCAAGTCAATGTCATCAGACTCTCCCAGGAGAAGTAAGCAGTGGTGAAGTCCACTCTTGTATGTAACTCCTGCAAGTCTAGTGTCATGCTTTGGAGTCTCCCACCAGAAATGCCTTTCAGCTGGACACTGACTTCATGTACAATCAGGTAAGTAGTTATCCAAATGGGGTGATTTGAGAACAAATAATAAGGCCTCTTGCTTTTCATTTCTTTGTAAGCAGCTGAAGTTACAACATCCCTAAAGGTAGCAAAATCCAATTGTCATCAGGAGAAGGAATGAAGGACTCTCTCTCCCCGCCTCCCTACCTCTCCCTTCTCTTTATCCTTTCCCTCTAGGAAAGCAGCCAGTTTAGTACCAGCTTCTCAAAGGAATAAGCTGACCTCTGAGGTATGTGAAGGGGGATGGGAGGCTCTAAGATAAACACAGACCATCTTCCCAGAGTGATGCTTTCACTAGCAAATTTGGACAGAAACTTATTTAAATATTTAAGTAAAACCCTCATATCAAATAATAGAGTAGGCATGTGAAATTTATACGAATTTGTAAGCTAAAACATGAGGCTTACACTCAGCAGCTCCTTTGGGATCTGCCCATTCACCCTGATGCATGATTTCACTTGTCCTAAGGAACATTAGGGGTACTTTGGTAAAAAGATTAGTTGCAGAGCACCAATGTATTAAAAAAGGTATGGCTTGCAGAGTAGGAAAGCCTAGGTTCAAACTTACTTCCACCTCTTATTAGATCTGTGTCCTTAGGAAAATAGTTAATGCTCCTGGAGCCATCATTTCCTTAGCTTTAGAATTGGGACATCCCCCCCCGCCCCCCACACACACAGAGTTGTGGGCTTCAAAGAAATGAGGTCTCAGGGGTGCCTGGCTCACAGTAGGCCTATTCTAAAGGGTACTTTTCTTCTCTACTTACACTATGAGCCGAAATCTGCTTCTAGAAAACTGTCTTATTGGTCTCGGTTTGTCTTCTGGGGCCTCAGGAGTAAGGAAATCCATCTTTTTCCTTCCTCCAATATAACTTTCAATCATATTTTAAAAAATTGTAGTAAAATATGCATAACATAAAACTTATATTCTAACCATTGTAAAGTGCAAAATTTGGTGGCATTTAATACCTTCACAATCATGTGCAACTATCACTTCTATTCTAGTTCCAGAACTTTCTCCTGACCTCAGATGGAAACACTGCACCGATTAAGCAGTCCATCCCCATTCTCCTTTTCCCCCAGGTCCTGGCAACCTATAATCAGCTTTTGGTCGCTGTGGGTTTGCCTGTTGTGGATAATTCATGTAAATGGAATCACACAATAGCTGGCCTTTTGTGTCTGGCTTCTGTTTTCCTAGAGCTCAGGGCAATGAAGAGGCCAAAGGAAGCTCAGGTGAAGGGAAGTCAGGCAGGGCACTTAGGGATTGGGAAGGGCAGGAGAAGCATATTTTTGCCTCAACCTGCAGCCCCAGGCCCCACTCTGACACCTGGTAGTCGGAGGCCTGCCATGTTGCTGCAGACCATAGGGCTGGCATGGGCATCTGCCCTGGTCATCTGAATGATGAGTCTGAGGCCAGGCGCACTGTCAGATCCAAGGTCGGCTTGGGCAGCAGGTGCTTGGGAAGCAATCTTTCGAGCTCACCGAGTCCAGCTGGATGCCATGCGCTGTTTATCCTTACATGGCACGACGGAGGCTCGTTATAGGAGCAGCACTTGGCCAAACATTCACAGGAAAGGCAAACCAGACTGGCCTGGGCATGGCCTTTGGAAAGGCAGAAAGGCCACTCATGTGTGCAGCCAGCGAGCTGCATGGGCAATTAAATCACTCCCAAGGAAAATCTTGTTTGAGCACTAAAGGTCATGGCCATGATTTGTCTGTGATTCTTTGTCAATACGTTTTTCTAACCAAGTACCACATAAAGAGTCCATTATATGGGCTTTGGCGTTGCCTGCACACCCAGGGATGGGAACGGAAAAATCTGTGGGCAGGCTCTGTTAAACGCACCATTTAACACCACACAATTGCTCTCCGTTCTCAAGTCTGCCTTTTGTTTACTCAAGTCCTAATTCACGGTGGAAGGGGGGTAGGGCGGGGAAATTAGTGTAACTAGAAGTTTAGGGTCTCATAAAAGGCTTTAACTAGTTTCACAAAGATATTCACAGATGGCTGCACAGTAAACATTGAAAAGGCCCAGTGCTGGGTGAGATGCTGGGGGAATGGAGCCCTGAAATGTGTTTGTGTTTTGCTTTAATGGTTCCAGGTTGGTTACAGTAAATCACTGAGTTAGGCACAGAGATTTCTGCTTCTCCCCTGGGCCCTTCCCTGTCCTTTCTCACAAAGGGGACCCAGAGAAACCACTGCACCACGCTTGGGCTTAGAACTTGAGAGCTGTGAGCATTTTCAGTCTCTTTTAGGAAGCTGGTGTTGGAAAATAGCTCAAGCAATCTGGGCGTCTGTAGGAGTGGGAATGCCTCTGAATTATACAGGCTTGACCATGGCAACCTCAACCCCGCAGAAAGAAAGGGGGAAATGCCAGTTGTTCAGGAAGCAGATCAAGTAGAGAAGCATCTCCCCCTATGGAAACTTTAGCTCAAATCCCACCTCCTCCATGAAACCCTAAATAATTTAGAAGCTTTATTTTTCTTCAAGTAAAGTAAGACCAGGGCAGGTATGTGGCAGCTTAATGTTAGCATTAGAGACCTAAGCCCCTTTGTTCTTTCTGTTCTTCCATTCCTTAGTATGTGGTTACTCTTTAAGCTGGGGCTACAGTTGTTGCTTTTATTTTATTTTAAAATATTTATTTATATTTGAGAGAGACAGAGCATGCACAAGCAGGGGGAGGGACAGAAGGAGAGGGAGAGAGAATCCTCAAGCAGCCTCCCCACTGAGTGTGGAGCCTAACACGGGGCTCGATCGCAAGACCATGAGATCATGACCTGAGCCAAAATCAAGAGTTAGTTGCTTAACTGACTGAGCCACCCAGGTGCCCCTACATTTGTTGCATTTGGTGTAAGAAATGAAAATACATACTTTAAATTTCTCTTTTACATGAATGAAGTTTGGAGGCAGTGAAGTCCATTGGTGATTCCTTGGTGTCTTTAAAGATAAGGCTTCTTCTGGGTTATCACTCTGCTGTGTCTAGGGTATGGCCCTCATCTACAGGGTCTAAGATGTCTGTCCCAGACATCAGATTTGAGCTCCAGGCAACACAATGGGAGAAAGAAGAGAGGGTACATCCTTAATGAGGGTTAGGGAAAAAAAAGCATCCAGAGTTTGAAGGCTGGGGAGATAAGGACGAATGAAGGCTAGTAGTGGAGATCAAGCTAAGATGAAGTGGCAGTCTTATCGACTTATTCTGAAATGTATTTAGAAGAATGAGCTCACAATTTGGAGCCAGGGTTTGTATCTTCCTTGGTCATGCATGTGACCGGTGGTCTCAATTTTCTCATTTATGCAACAAAGGGGTTAGACTTGAGAAACCAGACCCATAGGCTCCCTTGGTTCAAGGATGGGGAGGTTTTAAAATAAACCAAAGTGGCTAACTGGCAGGTTCGGAGTCCACCAAAAGGATTTGTCCAGAAGGAAAATGTTGAGTGGAAACTGGGAAATGGAACAGAGAAGCTGAGGGCCAACAGGGCAAGACAAATAAGACTGGAGATGGTAGGCTGCAGAGGAGATGGGAGGAGATAGGAGAAATATATCTGGAGTTGAGGTAGCTTGCTGTCAAAGTAACCAAGGGTTGAATGAGCTGTGTAAGAACTAATTCAATGCAGTTGGCCTATTCACCCAACATCCCTCTTTTGTCTAAACTTCGTGGGTCTGGGAGAAGTTCTTGAAAGGGTGGAGCCTCTCAGGATAGGGCTAACTGGTGCTCAGACCTCTTATAGTTCTTAAATCCTGGGATTCTAAGTTCAATGAAGAGATGATAGAAATCCTGAGGAATATAAGTTGGCCTGGGAACTGCTGCTTCCTCTCTGTCTAGTCCTACCTGATCTTGGGTTGGGCCACAGACTCACTGACTCTGGAGCAGGAGCGAACAGTGCTGGTTTCAAGATATATAATGAAAAAAGTTCTCTGTCAGGGGACTTTTTTGGAGTAACTGTGCTCATCTGTGTTTTAAGAGCATGAGCCTTGTGTGGTGTTTCTCTCTGGGTTTAAGGAAAGGATATTGGGAGGGAATGAGCAATGGCCAAGACACCTTGCAGAAAAGTTTAAGTATTGGATTTAGACTTCCATGCAGGCAAATATCTTTGCGGGGAAAGACACGATATTTTATACTTCCTAAGGGTATCAGGAATTTTTCAGATACTCTTAAGTAAGTGGCAGAGGTCAAGTGCTTCCTTCCAGAGAGTTTCTTCAGTCGTCCCTAAGTTAGGATTTCAAAACTCTCCAGAAATCACTATTCTCTTTACCCAAATTCTCAGTAACTACTCTGCGTGGAATGTATGCTAGTTCTTATCTTTGATTTGATTAATGGCATGTGTAAAAGAGAGGCAGAAGCAGGAGGATAAGACTGAGGGCTGTATTTCCTGCAAGAAACAAGCCCAGCCTCTTGGGAAATGGGGGGAAGATGGGAAGAGAAGGCTTCTGAAGGGAACACAGTTCAGTGCACCCTGCTGAGGTGAACTGCAGTCAGCTTGGCCGAAGGGAATTTTCTGGTATGATGAGAAAAACGGAGGGTAGTGTTGTGTTTCAGACAAAATGAAAGGGCATTTTTATTTGCTTCTCTCTTGTATGTCATTTGACTATAAAAAATGGAATCAGGATGTGCTTTGGCAGTTAGACATTTCTGTATTTCCAGGTTAACTCAAATAATTTATTAGAATCTATTTACAGGTAGAGCCCCATTTGTGTGTGTGTGTGTGTGTGTGTGTGTGTGTGTGTGTGTGTTAGGAGAAGCTCCCTTGTTGATAAGGTAAATAGCAAATGAGTCACGGGACCCTGAAAAATAATATTTTTGAAGTGTTGCAATAATATCTTGAAGGTTAAATCATTAAATGTTCATGATTTAAGGAATACTAATCTCACCCAAATTATAGTTTAAAATGTAGGGCAGCAATAACATAGATTTTCCCCTAATCTACAAAGCTTAAAACAGAGTTTGAGAAAAACATAGTAAGCTACCATTTTGGCAACCTTCTCTTTAATGAAGAAAAACCAAAGAACAGTTTGAGGGATATCTTCCATGGCACATTCCCAGGTATTACAGTGTATACTGGTTATTTCCTTTAAGGTTGTAAGGAAGACACATGAATAAATGAGTGAATCAAAGGTGATCTTTGTTTTCAAGAAGGCAAGATATATAAAGAAAAATAGAACACATGGCTGCTTAAGATAAATGCTAAATGACAAGCCTTGGTTCTGTTCAGAGCTTCACCATCTGCCTGATAACCCTGGAATGGAAACTTAGGGTCATTTTTAAACTTCCCTTTCCCCTTGTCCCTCCATATGTGTTCCCAATTCATGACCTTTTTTTCATGCTGATTCCTCTCTCTGGAATTCCATTTGCCATGTCCTTCCCATCCCCTAAGGCCAAGGTAAATGCCAACTCCAGCATGGAGGCCTGCTGATGTTCTCACTAAAAAGTAACTTCTGGAGCTTAACCTTACTTGCAAAATTCTGGTGCTCTAGGGTAGACTACATGGTGGCTCTCTTTTGTCTGGGCTAGAGGAAGGAAGAAGCCAGAGAAGTTTTGCTTTTTGTATGTAAGATTAAGAGCTGAACTAACTCAGCTGACCTTCCTGCAGAGGCATTTTCAGGCCAGTTGTTGATACCTTCATACATCAGCTGCTTGGTGGGAAGAATAGGTGGTGAATGTGCATCTCCTCAGAAGAGTCCTGGGCCCCTGGGAGCCTGCGGGGAGAGACAGAGAGAAAGACAGAGAGACAGAAAGACTGGGATGAGCTCTCTTCTGGGAGGAGGATGCCCAAACATCCCACTTCTCCATCTTCATGAAGTAACAAATGTGGCTGGAAAATGTAATATTTGAATGTATCAGCTGCTGTTTCTCATTCAGTTAACTCTTATGACCTTCGGGTCTCTCCCACTCAGTCATTGGCTAACCTTGCCTTAGAACTGCAGCAGATAAGAACCTCAAAAAGAGCAAAAAAGCAGTACTTGCCTTTTTAAAACTCATGACAAATAAGAGCCATGAAGGAGGAAGTGAGAGAAAGCTTTAGAGTTCAGTGTGCCAGAAATGAGAGGGAAGGGACACAGGCCAGCTTCATTCACCCATCTAGACTGAAGAAGCATCCTGGGCATAAGGTACAGAGTTGTAGGGAGTTGGGATGTTGGGTTTTGGGCAATGACCAAGGCAACTACACTTCAGTGGAGGTCCTAGGACAGAGAGGATCTATGTCTCTCTTCTTAGGAAAGCCCAGGAAGATGTTAAGCCTTGCAGTTCTCTTGCACCATGCAGCATCGTATATGGTGTTTTTTTTTCTGCAAAGAGAAACTGAAATGGTCCACTGCCTTTCCTACAGCAGCAGGGTGGCATGGGAGAACATCTGGAAGCCCCTCCCTGCAGTGTTACCTTAGAGAAGACCTCTCACCTCTCTGAGCAGGGACCAGTGGGCCAGAAGAGGACTCAGATGTGGTGACCACACAGGGAGCTTTGACATCTCCAGAAATGCTAGGGAAGATACACACAAGCAACCAGGACTGGGGCTGATGTACCATCATCCTAGGGGATGTGAGGTGCAAAGGTGATGGTGACTACAGATGAGATAAGTCCTCCTTATCAAAGGAGCTCTATAAGACTCTGTGATGGATAAAGCTCTCTGCACAAAGCCACAGAAAGAAGCTCTGGTTTGCCCGAGCTTACCCTGTTTAAGATGAAGCTTCTGTTACCAACAGGAAGAAGGGTTTGAGATAGAAACATAAGGATCCATTTGCTCATCTCTGTTTGTGGCCAAAGTAATTCTTATGTGTTATACAAAGTCTAGTAAGAGATACCATATCCTTGAGAGTTAAGTGTCTCATTTATTGCCAGAATTAGTGTCCTACATATTAGTTCAACTGCTTAATAAAGTACCTTTAAATTTGATTTGCTGTTAGTTCTCTTTGGAGGTGGGCTGGACAGTGGGACGGGAAGGAGACTTGAGCTTCCACTAGGGGCCACCAGACACCACAAAGCAGTAGACCCAGCTATCCAGTGCAATGTTAACCACTCCGGTAGAGCTCCTATAGGTCACCAAGCAGAAAAAAAGTGTCATACTGAGTTCTAGTCTAAACTTTCCCCCAGCTTATACTTGCATTGCAATTTTGGTGTGAGATTAAGAGGGCCTTCATTTTTAGAGAGTTTTGGTGAAAGATTCTCCTTGCAAGGAGCAAAATTTCATTTTTAAGAACTGTTTTTCTTTGTTTCTTTTTCTTTCTTTCTTTCTTTTTTTTTTTTTTTTACAAATTGTTCTTTTCTTATGGAGAAACTAACAATTTAAATATCACTTGGCACAGTTTCCAGTTTCTTCAGAGAGAGGAGATGGCTGGGTTCTCCATCGGTGCTCAGCAGCAGTACCTTTTCAGTGGACTTCTTTCTGATTGATTGCCCTAAACTCTGATCAGCTATCACAACTCTAGGATTAGGGAACTTCCAGGAAGATGCTTTGCCTTTGCCTGTTTCTGAGACATGGAAACATTTTAAAAGCCATCTCTTCAGCACTTGGGGATCTAATCAAGTGGCTATCCCAGTTTTGCTTTTTAGACATGGGCTCCGAGTTGTAAGTGTTAGATGGAAGTAATGAACAGCTTGGAAATATTCTCCTGTCTTGTTGAAGTAGCAGTCAGCATCCTTTTTGTGGCAGACCCAGGCCTGAAACCCTCCTTAACACTTACCTAATCTTAAAACTAGGTTAAAATCCTTCAGATTTAGTAGATCCCCACTGAGTCCGACATCCTCAGCATGGCACTTGAGGACTGTCTTAGTCTGACTTTTCCTTGATGTCAGCTCTTACCACAAATCCCCTCCTTGTGGTTCACGGAACACACCAGCATTTTTTTCACACTTTTATGTGTCCATGTATACTGGTACCCAGAATATCCTCTCCCTTTGACCATCTGGTGAGTAACCACTTGTATTTCAACACTTACCCTTCTCTGAATCCTTTCCTGAACTTCTAAGATATCTTAACTCTATAACCCTCATGCCTCTGCTGTACTTTCCTTGATATGTAAGGACTTTGAAGGCAAGGACTGTGTCCCAGTTAGCTTTGTTCTAAATGTCTGGTGTCTAGGAGGCCCTCAGGAAGTCTTTATTGAGTAAATTAAACATGCTTTGATTTCCAGCTGGCTGGATGTAGTTACATTGAGAAGAAAGAGTGAAGCTCGGGACTGAGCATAAGGTGCTATCCAATCCTGAGTTTAGGTCGGAGGGACCACTGAATCACTGAAGTATTTCATAAAACAAAGAATTCACCAACCAAAACTGGGTGAAGGATTACATTGCAATTTATTATGTAGGTTCTCTTTGATGAGAGTTTATTGCATTAGGGATTTAGTTGACCAAGACCATACCCTCATCTGAGAAGCTCCAAAGAAGCTCTTGAAATGAACTCTTAGAGAAGCCTTGCTTAAAGTGCAGGTTCTAAGAAAACTGTGACATAGAGGAAATCTGTCTTTACTCAGTAATTTTCCCTCCTGTCTGGTGTTCCCTCTGGTCTCAGATTGTAACTAAGAGACTCAGAGGGCCCCCTTTCACCTATTTTTAAAAGTATATGCCAGAAGTATAGTTCTCAGTATTTAAAAAAAAATTATTCAAGTATAATTAACACAATATTATATTAGTTTGAGGTATCTAGAACAATGATTCAATAATTCTGTAGATTTCTCAGTGCTCATCAAATAAGCATAGTCTTAATCCCTTTATTTATTTCCCCCATCGCCTCACCCACCTCTCCTCTGGCAACCACCAGTTTGTTGTCTATTTTTCATCTGTTTCTTTTTTTCCTTTATTCATTTGTTTTGTTTCTTAAATTATACATGTGAGTGAAATCATATGGTATTTGTCTTTCTCTAACGGATTTATTTCACTTAGTATTATACCCTCTAGGTCCATTTACGTTGTTGCAAGTGGCAAGATTTCTTTCCTTTTTTATGGCTGAGTAATATTCCATTGTGTGTGTGTGTGTGTGTGTGTGTGTGTGTGTGTGTGTGCATACATCACATCTTCTTTATTCATTCTTCTATTGGTGAGCACTAGGGATGCTTCCACATCTTGGTTACTGTGAATAGTGCTGCTACAAACATAGGGATGCATGTATCTTTTCAAATTCCCTTTCCCCAACTGTCTGAACAACTTTGGTTATTAATATGCTTCACAGTGTATTATAATCACATGTTTGTGGGGCTTTAGCCCCTATGAGACCCTGGGCTTCTGAAGGTCAGCAAAGTGTATTCTATTTACCTTTATACCCTGGGCTCTAATTAGTGCTACAATGGTCAGCACTTGAAAAATGTTAGTTGAATGAAAGTATAAATAAAAAGTGTACAGAATTCCTACCTTTTACTATGTTTTTGAGATTTCCTTTAACAGAGGAGCACACATTTTCCTGGAAAAGATAATGCTTCTATAATTTTTAGACAAAATAAGTGCACACAAGGTTATCCAGGTTCAATAGTGGAACCAGGAGAGTACATATCCTTAGTTGCCAGAGTACCTGATAGTTTAAAGCAGTTTTTTTCTTATTTGACCTTTCTAATGATAACCTGTGAGGTGAATGTTACTCTCAACACTTTACCAATAGAAAACTGGTGTTCAGAGAGTTTAGTGATACACCAGAATTGCACAGCCAAAAATTTCCCGAGCCGGAGCTGCAACTCCAGTCAAGTTCTTTTGAAGATAACTTTTGAGGATTTCAATCAGTCTTTTGAAGATAACTCAATGTTCTTTTCATTATTATACATAGCCTTTCCAGCTCGGTCACCTCGGGACCTAG
Organism: Martes martes; assembly: GCF_963455335.1. NCBI lineage: Eukaryota > Metazoa > Chordata > Mammalia > Carnivora > Mustelidae > Martes > Martes martes. Next base: position 35,915,636 of record NC_137900.1, read on the forward strand.
TGAAGTCTCTGATGGTAATAATGATGCTAATTTTGGATGCAAACTTAATTGAAATGTCTTAAAACATGAGACTAGTGTTAGTGTTTTCCATTGTTCTAAAAATTATGCAGTAAACCATTGAAAAAGGTATGCCTATGTATTAGACATTATGTTAATAGCACACATACTGCAAAACAGAATCACTGTTGGTACAGTATTTGCCCAATATGCTATGTACTCTAAACATTTCACTTAAGCCAACACATGAGCAATAGAAAAATTTAGTAACTGAAGGTATCTGCAGGCTCTTCAATTTGTGTATTTGCTCTATCCACAGTATTAGGTAAATATGAAACTTAGTCATATCTATGCAGTGTTTCACAATGAAATGCTTGGGAAAATTGCAAACCAAATGCATGTTATGCAGTAAATTTGAAAATTTGATTTTTTATAACCTTGGACATTGTTAGATTCTCTACACAATGCTTCTAAGTCTCTTTGCTTTATGGTTTTCATATATCTGAAAAGATAAGTATATGCAAAATTGGATATTTTCCAAGCAATGTGCCTTTCATTTGTAATTCCTGAAGAGCTCAGCTACATGCAGTAATGTATTTATGTTTTAGAATGCTGACTATGGAATAAAGTACTATACTTAAATATACAATGCCTCTACCAACATGCCCTAAAATATTTGGATAAATGTGGTTATGATTTTTATATAATTTATTGTGTTCTGTCAAATCTTACTCATAACTCCCACTTTGTATTTTAGAAATTTGAAAACATATCTTATTTCTACCACTAGAATATGGGTTCCTTGAGGGCAACATCTATAATACTCAGTATTGTGTTTAGCTACCAGTAGAAGAAAGCTTTAGTAAGGGACTGAAATGAATAGGAGTTGAATGACTTCATAGAATAAGAAGTCCAGAGGCAGGCAGCTGCTGGGGTTGGTTTGTTGGCTTAATGATATCAGAACAAATTTTGTTGCAGTTCTCTGATTTTTTCCCTTATGCTTGAGGTCTCATGGTGCCTCGTAGTTGCAAAAGGGTTGCTGTCCCTCTAGTCACTGAGTCAACAGTAGGGGCAGGAAAGAAGAAGAAGGCAGTGGCAGTTATTTCTATGACTTTTGTTTCCCAAACCTGCTGGTAGACTTTTGATTTACTGTCTTCTTGGCCAGAGCCTTGACTCAGCCATACAACTCTAATAAAGCCTGGGAAAATGGGTATTTAACTCTACTACCTCTTAGGAGGCAAATAGACAAGGCAGAATTGGTTGGGAGCAGTCCTTGGCTCAGCCAGACAGCAGTATTTATCAGAGTCCTTTTTCATTTCCCTGAATCTCCTGTAGTCTTAACACAGTGCATAGATATTTCAGTGGATAAAATCCCTACAGTATAATCCAATTTATAAATTATTGCATTAGCCTTGCTGATGTAGGTTTTCAAGTGAGTACTGGTGATGTACAAGTAACACTCCACAGGCTCTGAATTATTTAGTCCTCAGAACAATCCCCATCTTATAGATGAGAAAACTGGAGCTCATGTGGATTAAGATGTTTGAGGTTGCAGCTAGTGAATTGAGGACACAGTTTTCAAATACAGATCTGTTTCCACCCTGGCTATTAAATAATTCAAATCACTTTGATGTGAAGATTATTTAGTGGACTGGCACAATCTTGATATTCCTTATAACCATGAAATGGAAGGTCTGACTCAATACTCTCAATGTTATTTTGTGATAATAATTTGTTTTTCATTATGGGCTGTGACATCATTAGTAGATGTCCTAAACTGCAGTTGTTTTTGAAGAAGTAGGTTTGTTTAAGCAAAGATTAAGTGGGAGATCCCTGGGGTGGTTGAGTGAGAGGTAAGGTTTGTGTTAACCTCTGCTATGTCTAGGGATAGAGACAGCATATCACACTTTGGATCTGACTTTTTTTTGGTTCAGATAAGAGTCATTTGCAGGGGGCTTCATAGCTAGGCAAACTGAAGATAAGGAGACACTCTTTGCTCAAGGAGGGTACGAGGACATTTTGTACCTCCTTTTGGACTGCCAGGAATGCAGAGCTGATTAATAGGGAGTTTGCATGAGTCCTGAATCTTCAGGAAGGAGGGGTTAAGGACTTAACTCCTGCTTCCTGAGATTCACATTAAGGAAACTAATTGGTTCCATTGATAGAAGACACCAAGAGATCAAAAAGAACCCCACCAAGGGAAGTCTGAGGTAATGAGCAGAGCTGATGCAGGATGTGGCAGATTCAGGAGGCCTCAAGTAGGGCGTCCTAATCTGGGGAACAGGAGGGAATAAATGAACATAGACTAGGGCAGTACACATCAGCATAGCATGCAAAGCCTTGATAGAACTGGCTGGACTCATTCTCCTCTGTAACATCCTGAGGCTGTTGGAGACAACAGCAGAAGTGGACTATCAAACTTTTTAGTTCTCTGCTGGCCTGGGGTTTGGTCAAGACAACTCCTCTGGGGACTGAGTGAGCCCAGGAACTCTCGGATGGGCTGTGAGAATCCAAAAAGGAAATCTCAATTTGCAGCTCCAAAGGGCATAAATCCAGACTCGGTCTGGAGTCATGCTTAGGAGAAGTGAATGACTATATTTTGTGGGAAGTACCTATCTATATCAGGAAAGTGTCTATCTATATCAGGAACCATTCATTAAAGAGATGTCTTCACTACGAAGATTATAGAACCACCTGGGGGTTCTCTGTATGTACACACAGAGAACCTCAAGTGACTAAATTGATAGGAAACAAAGGATGGGAGAGCTAGTAGCAGAGATTAACAGGGCTAACTATACAATTCACTTATGAATAGGTAATATTCTCACATATTCAAATCTAAAAGGTTTGAAAGTATATAATAAAAATGCCTCCAGTGCTGTTACCATCCACTCCGTTTTCTGCCTTAGAGGCAACCAAGGTTATTAGGCCCTACCCTTACATACTTCTTGAGAGATATTCTATGTGTATATAAGCAAGTATGTGTGTATGTATGGGTGTGGAGCTGCACCTTTTTATACAACTGGTTTTATAGCATATGTACCCTTTTGTATCTTGCTTTTTTTTTTTTTTAAAGAAACTTGACTATATGATTTAGAGATTATTTCATGTTAACACAGAGAAAGAGTTGCCATTTGTTTTTCTTATTTTTGTCATTCTAACATCTCATTGCTGGATGCACCATACTTTAACCAGTCCTCTCTTTATGGACTTTTTTTTTTTTAATATTTTATTTATCCACTTGACACAGAGAGATCACAAGTAGGCAGAGAGAGAGAGAGAGAGGGAGGGAGGAGGGAGGAAGGGAAGCAGACTCCCTGCCAAGCAGAGAGATGGATGCGGGGCTTGATCCCAGGACCCTGGGATCATGACCTGAGCCGAAGGCAGAGGCTTTAACCCACTGAGCCACCCAGGCGCCCCTATGAACATTTTTGATTGTTTTGATTGTTTCCTATGTGTTGCAGTGATTAATCTTGTATGCATATCATTTGTGTGTATGTGTGTGAGAATGTGTATGTGTGTTAGAGAGAGAGAGAGTCTATTGCTAGAATCAATTTGCAGACAACATGTATTCTAGTATGTGAAGATCTATTTACAAGGGCCTGATAATTTGTGCTCTCTAGCTACCAAAGAGAAAAAGAGGGCTCCAGATTTGGTTAGTAGGTTCAACTGAATGTCATGTCCCCACTGTAATGAACAAGAAGTTCTGGAAAGCCATGTATGCTTCCCACCTTGCCTCCATGAGACTACTGGTTTTTCTTCACAGACTTGGGGATGGATGACATTATTATTTTCAGGCTGTAGCAAGACATGAACTAAGTAGATCCCTTTCGATCCTCTAAGATTTGTGCCTCTCACTCTCCTGTAGTCTTTGTGGGTAAAAAACACATTGAAATGTTTGGTTTTAAATGTTCCTGATCCAACGCACCATTTTGTCCTCCTCCACATGGTCTAAGAAAGTTGAGATAAAATCAAAGAGATTTTTGCCACAAAGGGGTTTAGGCTGACAGAGCAGATAATCAGGCCACTGAGGAGCTGAAATTAAGATTTGTTGTGGCAGATCTACTTGTAGATATTTGAGACTTGGCTGTAATTGAATTTTTATTGTTCAATTGGAATGCAATACATCCACTGGCCTTTTAAATTTTTAATTGAGGAGACATATTTAAAGTTTTAAATTACTAGATCTATTTTGCTTTGATTGGCCACCATATAAAACCAGACCGAGTCCATCTATAGTAGTACCATCAATCAAAGTGTGTTTCTCCATTTTATTTCCTGCCTCTACTATTAACTTGTCACTACCAACCTGCTTTTATTCTTTCACATGGTGTGTGATGGATTAAACTAGTTAGCTAGCCAGATAGATTATATAGGGTACATTAACACTTAGTGTTTTTGATGGAGCACTGAGCAAAACAAAAGCCATTCCTTACAGAAGACAATTAAGCCTGCTGTTTGCTGCGTTTTGGACTTTGTGGTTCTCACTTTCCCTGAGTGGGCAGATAATAGCCATGCAATCATTTTAGTGCAGAAGCATTTAATTAGTTTCTTTTGTAAGAGGCTTCTAATCTAGCATAATGGTCAGTCCTCTGAGTAGCCAGCATCCTTGCATCAGGCTTCCCTCTCCCCTGTCTCTGTGCCGATATTTTTGACAGAATGACCGAGAAACTCCTTAAGTGAACTAACTCCATAGGGTCTTTGTTTCTAAGAAATGGGGACTTAGAGTTTCTGAGTAGACAGCTCAAGACGTTTACTCCAATTTTTAGTACTTAGTTGACCCAACTTCCTGATGTTTTATTTTCTGGTATTTGGACGCAAGATTAGACCAGCCTGTTGCTGCTCAGAAACCCTAGCATCTGCATGGTGGGCCTGGAGCCTGGGTTGTCTTTGCTTCACCAAGTGAGACAAGTGGCCCCATGGTTGGCCCCTAGTGGACCCACCTTGCTGCTCAGGGCCCACACTGGCACACACATGATGCTGTTACCCACTTTCCTTTAGCAGGTTTGAACTTGTAAGTCTCCATGTAAATGCCATAAACATTCTCTCAGCACTCCTATGGGAAAGACAGAAAATATCTTTCTCTGATCCTGGGCCCCTGTGGCTCAGTCATTACTTCTGAGGGATTTAACACTGTTGGGTATCTTGACATACATCTTTTTTTTTTTTTAATTTTTAATTTTTTAAATTTCTTTTCAGTGTACCAGAGTTCATTGTTTATGAATGAACTCCATGTAATGCTCCATTACATGGAGCACACCCAGTGCTCCATGTAATACATGCCCTCCATAATACCTACCACCAGGCTCACCCAACTTCCCAACCCCTGCCCCTTCAAAACCCTCAGATTGTTTTTCAGAGTCCATAGTCTCTTATGGTTCATCTCCCCCTCCAATTTCCCTCAACTCCCTTCTCCTCTCCATCTCCCCATGTCCTCCATGTTATTCCTTATGCTCCACAAATAAGTGAAACCATATGATAATTGACTCTCTCTGCTTGACTTATTTCACTCAGCATAATCTCTTCCAGTCCTGTCCATGTTGATAAAAAAGTTGGGTATTCATCCTTTCTGATGGAGGCATAATACTCCATAGGGTATGTGGACCACATCCTCCTTATCCATTCGTCCATTGAAGGGCATCTTGATTCTTTCCACAGTTTGGTGACTGTGGTCATTGCTGCTATGAACATTGGGGTACAGATGGCCCTTCTTTTCACTACATCTGTATCTTTGGGGTAAATACCCAGTAGTGCAATTGCAGGGTCATAGGGAAGCTCTGTTTTTAATTTCTTAAGGAATCTCCACACTGTTTTCCAAAGTGGCTGCACCAACTTGCTTTCCCACCAACAGTGTAAGAGGGTTCCCCTTTCTGCACATCCTCTCCAACACTTGTTGTTTACCGTCTTGTTAATTTTGGCCATTCTAACTGGTATAAGGTGGTATCTCATGTGGTTTTGATTTGAATATCCCTGATGGCTAGTGATGATGAACATTTTTTCATGTGTCTGATAGCCATTTGTATGTCTTCATTGGAGAAGTGTCTGTTCATGTCTTCTGCCCATTTTTTGACATGATTATCTGTTTAGTGTGTGTTCTGTTTAGTGAGGAGTTCTTTATAGATCCTGGATATCAGCCATTTGTCTGTACTGTCATTTGCAAATATCTTCTCCCATTCCGTGGGTTGCCTCTTTGTTTTGTTGACTGTTTCCTTTGCTGTGCAGAAGCTTTTGATCTTGCTGAAGTCCCCAAAATTCATTTTTGCTTTTGTTTCCTTTGCCTTTGGAGACATATCTTGAAAGAAGTTGCTGTGGCTGATATCAAAGAGATTACTGCCTATGTTCTCCTCTGTGATTCTGATGGATTCCTGTCTCACGTTGAGGTCTTTTATCCATTTCGAGTTTATCTTTGTGTATGGTGTAAGAGAATGGTCGAGTTTCATTCTTCTACATATAGCTGTCCAGTTTTCCCCGCACCATTTATTGAAGAGACTGTCTTTTTTTCCACTGTATATTTTTTCCTGCTTTGTCAAAGATTATTTGACCATAGAGCTGAGGGTCCATATCTTTGATAATGTTTAGTGACTGGGGTCAGGGCTCAGTAGTATTTTCTAGTTGTCTCACTTCCACGTCCATTCTAAACTCTTGGGACAGCTGCGGAGCTTGCTGGGTCATGTGGCCTAGAAAAAACTGGGGAGGGAGCTGAGGGAAGGGTTGGTCTCTGCTTCTTTATTATCCCTGTATCCCTGAGAAGCAGTATTGCCCAGGGATCTTATGCTGTGAACTTCCTGCTGACTCTCTCACTGTGGCAGGTGGCAATTGTTTGTGGAAAGCTGATCCCCAGCAAACTCTCCCAGAGGGTGGCTTAGTCCCCACTGGTGTGCAAGATGGAAGTCAGGGGGTGGGATTGAGCAGTGAGATCTGAGGCTCTTCCTTCTGGCTTACACCTGTGGGCAGAGGCTGAATGATATCTCTACCTCCCCTCAGAATAGGAACACAGAACCTGGCTTAGGCAGCTGCTCAGCCATTGCTCCACATTACTGCTACTTCTGTTAATAGTGGTAACAAGAGTAATGACAATAACAAATGATATCTTCTGTTGGGGTGAACATGGGGCCTCTTGCCAGCATTTTAAAAAACACCAGCTGCCTCTGTCCCCCATCTACAAAATCATTCATAACCTCCCTGAGAGTGAAATGATAGGATCTCACGTTATTGATCTCCTGCCTCGTGCAGGTACTTTACATACACTATTACTGATCTTCTCAGCATCAAGAGCCTGGTTTTACTAGTCACTACATCCCAGGTGCTGTTTCAGGTTATACACATCATTCAGGCCTAACAATAACCCTGTATTACAGGGGCTGTTCTTTATCCCATGGAATCATGTCCAATTATCTTTTTAGATCAAAGATGTCTGCTCAAATACCAACACAAGCAGCAGCAGCTCGTAACATGTCTTGAGTACTTACTATGTACCAGGAACTGTTCAAAGCCCTTTGTGTGTATTTGTGTGAATGTGTGTGTGTGTGAGAGAGAGAGAGAGAGAGAGAAAGAGAGAGAGTTTATTGCTAGAATAAATTTGCAGACAACATGTATTGCAGTCTGTGAAGATCTTTTCATAAGGGTCTGATAATTTGTGTTCTCTAGCTACTAAAGAGGACACCTCAACATTTAATCACCTCAACAATCCTGTGACTATAAGGTAGTTGTTATTATTTATTCTCATTTTACAGATGAGAAAAATGAGGCACAGGGAGATTAAATGATTGTTCTAAACTCACTCACTGACAAAGCTCTCTAGCAGTGCTATAAGGTGGGTATCACTATTGCCATTCTAAGTTTTAATAAGAAAATCAATGGTTGTTTCTAGCTGGCTGAATTTGAGTGGATTGACCCAAGAAGAAGATAAAATTAATTCTTCTTTCAGAGCCAGAATTATTCTTTTATTTAGGAAAATGCATTTATGAGCCTGTTTGTTGTTGAAAGCAAGGTGGAATTGAGGAATTTTAAACAAACACAAGGTAAGTGCTCTGCACAGTAAAAACAGGAAGTTTAGAGCTGCCTGCTGGTGCATTCAGATGGTTGAAGAACCTGGAAGAGAAGAAGGTAGGTATGGTACAGAGAGAAGGCAAGGGGGGGCGGTGCTAGGTAACAGGTTAAGAGCCTTCAAGGAGTGTAGTCAGTGAGATATTCCCTGGGGAGGGAATGACCAGTGAATTTCTTGGAACAGGGATGTCTGACAGCTCGTGTAAAGTTTTTTCTGCATTTGTCATAACTGCTCTCTGTTCAGCCTAAACCTTCAATAAAAGGTTGCTACTCACAACCTAGTGCTGATACATTGTAGGAGTGAAGGGTGAGGATATGGGCCAGACTTCCTAGGTCATGACTAACAGTGAGTTTAGGTGTTTGGGCCAGAGCTGGGAGTGAGTCTGAGCAGAGAACCAAGCTGAAGTCAGACTCCCGTGGAAGTAGGTGGAATGGGCCTCCCAAACCTGCCTTCCCCAATATGCTCAAGGGAAGTGAACCATAGGAGGACATGGGGAAAGTGGGAACAAAGGGTGACTAATGTAATAACCAATTATTTTCTAAAGAGGAGAATGTGTATCCTTTAGGGACTACCTCAAGTAACAGAAACCATGGTTCCAAATGGAGGTAAGCAGTAAGGAGATTTTTTTATTGCACCCAGCAGGAGTTCCAGAGGTATGGTGACTTCCAGATTGGTCAATTCATTAGCTTAACCATGTCTTCAAGGATGTAATTCTTCTTACTCTCCTCTGCTATCTTCAGGATCTGGTGGTAGCAGGTTAGTTGCTGAAGCTGCTTCCCAGCTTCAGGGACATGGATTCCTACGGAATTGACTTATGCTGGACACAAGTTCTTTCAGTGTCAGACGTACCTACCTATCATCACCACATGGCTGCCGATTTGTCCTTGTAGCACTTCCTTGTTTCTTCATCAGGTTCTTTGATGGAATAAGGAGAAACGAGAGTTGGAGAGAGGTAAAAGCGTAGCCTTTTCTAAAAGAAACAACAGGGTTTGTGTAGAAATGGTGAATTCCACTCCAGGTTTGGTAGAATAAATATATAAAGTGAGCCTGAAACATCTTTTCACACCAGAGAGCAAGAAAACCATTAAAGACTTTGGGGACTGTATTAAAAGATTTAGGAGCTGACTTGAAGGACTTTCACTGGTCAAAGATGGGACAATTTGAAAATCACAAAAAATATATAACTGCAAATAGACTGAATGAAGTTCATAGGATATGTTAATATACCTGACTCACAATGATAAGCAACACAATTGGTCGCCTTTGTGAGATGCTTGGGAATGAATCCATTATTCTAAAAATAGGTAAATAAGAGCAAAGAATTCAATCTATCACTTTTTTCCCTCAGAGCAACCAACTATTTGTTGAGAGAAAGTGTTTCCTTATAGAAAATTCCAGTTTTGACTAACTGGATTGAAATGGAGAATATAAGATTTAAAATATCAATATTTCCATCTTTAATGAGATAATTGATCTAAGCAATTAACATCAATGCCTGCTAAGAGCAGTAGTTGAAAAGCTGATAGGGAACTTTATAATCAATGAATTAGGCTGGCAACACCTGGACTCATTGATCAATAGTAACTTCAGGCACTGTGTACCTCCTGATGGGATGCAATAGGAAGTACAAGGCACCACCTATAAACACTGTTCTTGCCAAAAAAATTGAATCTAAACATAATCATGCCTTCTAGTTTACAGGAAATATTGGGGCATAGGGATAGATATAATATATGGACCTTTTTTGGATTCTGATTTAAACAAACCAAATACTAAAAAATATATGAAGCAATAGGAAAAATTTGAATGCTAACTGAATATTTGATGATATTGAGGAATTATTAACTTTTTCAAATGTGATTATGGTATTATGGTTTTATTTTTAAAAACTATATTTTTATAGATATGTAATGAAATATTCACCTTTGAAATAATAAAGTCTAGGATTTGTTTCACAATAATATAGTGTATGTGTGGGACAATTGAGTAGGAATATAGGTAGATAAGTATGGCCATGTATTTAAAATTAATGAAGCTGGGTGATGGGTATGTGCAGTTGACTCTAGTGTTCTATTTGGCATACGTTTAATCTTTTCCATAATAAAATTTGGAAAAGAAAAGAGTTAGCATTTGTCAACCACTTTTGAATCATTGTAATTATGGCTTCTGCTACCTTGATGCAAAGGTTCTGGGAGACATAAGCAATGGTTGTGTGAAGGCTGAGTGGAGGCTGCTTTGGGAGTGAGAACAGCATACACAGGATCATGGCTTTTCAGGTCTCAGCCACAGGTCCCTTTTTTCTGCTGACCCTCCTCCCATTTCTGTCCTATTCTGGACTCAACAGGATTCAGTGGAACAAACTGGGTAAGAAAAACTGTGGGGGATTTGTTCTTAGGAATTGTGGCATTGGCTCTTAATTGGCATACCTCTTGTTGCTGATGCTGTGATTCTGGGAGTTACCACCGACCACAAGTCAATGAAACCATTCTCTTCTACTAGTGGCTAAAACTTGATGTCATGTCACAGCCAAACATAAAGTCTTGGATCCTGTTAAAAGATAAAGCCTGTAAAAAATGGCTGACCCTGTAACCTATAAATTTTCGTGTTAAAGTTCCAAGAGAAAACTCATTCTGTGAGCGTTCTGCTATTCATCTGGATATGGCCGTTTTCATCAACTCTTAATAAAACTGTTAACTCAAAGGATGGGATTTTATCAATTGTAATTTTTTCTCCTTTTAATTCTTTTTATAGTCAGAGTATGCTATGGTTTGTATGAACTAGAATCTAAGATGTTATCTGATTTAATATAGAATTGTATGATAGATGTTAATTTTTTTTTTGAGACTTTAATTATTTGACAGAGATCACAAGTAGGCAGAGAGGCAAGCAGAGAGGGTGGGGGAAGCAGGCTCCCCGCCGAGCAGAGAGCCCAATGCAGGTCTCGATCCCAGGACCCTGAAATATGACCTGAGCTGAAGGCAGAGGCTTAATGCACTGAGCCACCCAGGTGACCCTTGATGTTAGTTTTTATAGGGTAATTTTTCATGATATTCTGGGAAGGACACCATGATTTTCAGGGAGTTTGCTACTTGATCAAATTTGAGAACAGGACACTGAGGTATAATTCTGTATGTTTTGGCATGAATGAAGGGTCTGGTGAGTTTGATGGGATGCAGAATAGCTTTATTCTGGGTGAGAACTGAGAACAGAAAACCCTAACTCAACCCTTGTCTAGTTTAAGAATGTATTTCCCTGACAGCACTCTTTAGGTGACATGACTTAAGTGAAGATTAATTTTCTTAGGAGTATCCCTAAGGCTCGAGAGATACTTAAGTGTATTCCAAGCTCCAAATTTCCTGGACAATAGTGACTGAACCTGCCAGGTCATGGATGTGAGATTTATTTCTTGCTTTTAGAGGATACAGCTAGTTGTAATGACACAAGAGTGGAACTTAACCAACAAGTTTTCCTTTCATTCCTTCTCATCTTCACTTAAGTAGTTCAAGATCATAGCCAAGGAATGGAGGCAATTGTTGGCAAGAAAGGAGGCTTTAAGCCTGGGCGTGGATCTTGAGTAAGTCTGAGTGGAAAGGGACACATTTAATTTAATTCACATGTTTAATCTGGCAAATTGGAAGGAGGGCAGGAAACATTTAGACCATCAGCTAATTAACTGTGATTGTCTCAGGCCCTTCCCCTAGCTCAAGGAGGCCAGACGTTGCTAGGGGATGTCATGTGGAAATGGAGTAACTAGAACACTGCAAGTTATGAATCTTAGTAGTTAGTAGAATTTGTCATTTATCACCATTTATCACCACAAGGATGAAAAAGAACAAGTATAAAAAAGTACTTTAGATCTGTGTGATTCTTCCCATTCTAGTTGGATCTAATCTTTGTAATCTCTTGAAAATCAGTTTTCTTGCTATCTTACCTCTCATGCACCAGAATTGAGCTGTTAACCAGTCAGATGTGGTTATTGAGCACTGGGCATGTGACCAGTCCAAACTGAGATGTGAGGATTAAATAAATATCAGATTTGGAATACTAAGTATGGAGAAAAGGACATAAAGTATCTCATCAATAGTTTTTCTTTAATGCTAATTACACGGAGAAAAGAAAATAATTTAGATATATTAGGTTAAATAAAGTATTATAAAAATTAAATCCGTGTGTATACATATGTATATATTATTTAAATAATTTTTTTTTTTTTTTTTTTTTTTTTTTTTTTTTTTACTTTTTAGTAGCCATGAGAACTTACTATGAGAACTTACATGAGAAATTACTATGTGACTCACATTATCTTTCTACTGGACTGTGTCATGCTAGGAAATATTTGTGACATACCTGTTTTGTGGTATCTTGAGATCAGTGGTGAGATCCAGAGCTGGACTCCTAGGCTGGAATTCTGGTTCTCCACTTTATATGTGTAGAGACAGGTTCTATTCCTATCCAAGCTGTAATGATGTAGATGGTAAAATGGAGAGAGTGTGTTGCAGCTGCATTGGGTGTTTATGAGATTGCCTGAGATATGCCTGGTTCAAGGGAATCTTCTTTACTTTCTGCTGGTGCTTCTGCTCTGTTGCTCTACCCCAGAGGAGCTAATCCCTTCTCTTGCTGAGATCACAGATTCTGTGAAAAGGGGGCATGGCATAAGCCTTCCCAAATCCTTCCCTTCTGCAGTTCAGGCAATCTTTCCCACCATTTACTTTTTTACACTGCATTTGCTGGCACACCTGTTTGCAACTTGAACATTTGAGGATGAGAATTACAAAATTTCCTTGTTTTACCCACAGTGTTCTATGTAAAAGAAAACACATGCTAAGTAGTTGTTTAAATCACCAAAAAAGGGAGAAAATGACTTAAAATTCTGGGAAGCACAGGTGATTGTATTGAGTTTAAGGGATATCTTTGGAAGTATACAGAGGCCTATAACATATATAATGTCTTTTGTTTCTCATGGCAACCTATAAGGTTATCAGACTGATTATGGAGTACTACTTTAAACTGATATACAACAAGAATTCTCTCCCAGAGAGAAAGCCATACTTTTTTTTTTTTTTAATGAAGAGAATGTGTATTGTCTGAAAATCTTTGTTAAACATCACCTGTTGTTTCCAAATTATGCTTGCCTGCATGTTTTTCTGTTTCTATTAAAGATAAAAACATGCTCTTTCATGTCTCAAATGAGCTAAGATAGTGGTGATAGAATGTCACCCTTCAACCTTCTTTGGGGAGGAAAGGTGTTGTGATTAGGTAGCCTGACAGCTCATAATCCTCACTCTGAGGAAACAGGGGGAATGCACACCATCCTCTGCAGGTGCTTATAGAGGCTTAGCTATAGGTACTGGGTGCTGCCTCTTTGAGCTGCTCCCAAAGGTCAAATAAACTGCTTGCAGTCTGGAGTCCAGGCCCATCTGGATAACATGAAGACCACAACTTCAGATGACAGAGACAGAGACTGTCCTGTGGCTTGGGACTGTATTCTCTAGGGAATGAAAGAACAGTAAAACCCCCTTGGTCTCTCTCTGTTATAAAACCCCTCTCTTTAAGGTTAAATTAATCTGGATGAGTGCTGATCTAAACTGGGGTGGCTTCCCTGATTTGGTAGCTTTTAAAACTGGCCAACATAACATTTAAAAATGTTCATCCCAAAGAGGTAAAGGGTCTATATTTGAGGAACTACAGAACACTCCTGAAAGAAATCGAAGAAGATACAACAAGATGGGAAAACATTCCATGCTCATGGATTGGAGGAATAAACATTTTTAAAATATCTATGCTGCCTAGAGCAATCTATACGTTCAGTGCCATCCCAATCAAAATTCCACTGGCATTTTTTAAAGTGCTGGATCAAACAATCCAAAAATTTTTATGGAACCAGAAAAGACCCTAATCACCAAGGAAATGTTGAAAAAGAAAAACAAAGTTGGGGGCATCACATTACCTGATTTCAAGCTTTATTACAAAGCTGTGATCACCAAGACAGCATGGTACTGGCACAAAAACAGACACATAGACCAGTGGAACAGAGTAGAGAGCCCAGATATGGACCTGCAACTAATCTTTGACAAAACAGGAAAAAATATCCAGTGGAAAAAAGACAGTCTCTTCAATAAATGGCGATGGGAAAATTGGATAGCTATTGTACAGAAGAATGAATCTCGACCATTCTCTTACATCATACACTAAAATAAGCTCAAAATGGATGAAAGACCTCAATGTGAGACAGGAATCTATCAAAATCCTAGAGGAGACCATAGGCAGTAACCTGTTTGACAATGGCCACAGCAACTTCTTTCAAAGGCAAGGGAAACAAAAGTGAAAATGAACTTTTGGGACTTCATCAAGATCAAAAGCTTCTGCACAACAAAGGAAATAGTCAACAAAACAGAGACAACCCACAGAATGGGAGAGGATATTCGCAAACAACCCTATAGACAAAGGGCTGATATCCAAGATCTATAAAGAACTTCTCAAACTCAACACCCAAAAAGCAGATAATCAAGTCAAAAAAATGGGCAGAAGATATGAACAGAGACTTTCCAAAGAAGACATGCAAATGGCTAACAGACACATGAAAAAATGTTCATCATTATTAGCATCAGGGGAATTCAAATCAAAACCACATTGAGATACTACCCTACACAAGTTAGGATGGCAAAAATTAACAAGGAAGGAAACAACAAATGTTGGAGAGGATGTGGAGAAAAGGGAACCCTCTTACACTACTGGTGGGAATGCAAGTTGGTGCAGCCACTTTGGAAAACAGTGTGGAGCTTCCTAAAAAAATTATAAATAGAGCTACCCTATGACCTGGCAATTGCACTACTGGGTATTTACCCTAAATATACAGATGTAATGAAAAGAAGGTCCATATGTACCTCAATGTTCATAGCAGTAATGTTTACAATCGCCAAACTGTAGAAAGAGCTGAGATGCCTTCAGCAGATGAATGGATTAAGAAGTTGTGGTCCATATATATCATGGAATATTACTCAGCCATCAGAAAGGATGAATACCCAACTTTTGCATCAACATGGATGGAAGTGGAGGAGATTAGGCTGAGTGAAATAAGTCAAGCAGAGAAAGTCAATTATCATATGGTTTCACATACTTGTGGAAAATAAGGAACAACATGGAGGACATTAGGAAAAGGAAAGGAAAAGTGAAGGGGGGATGTCGGAGGAGGAGACGAACCATGAGAGACTGTGGGCTCCGAGAAACAAACTGAGGGTTTTAGAGGGGAGAGGTGTGGAAAAATGGGTGAGCCTGGTGGTGGGGATTAAGGAGGGCATGTATTGCATGGAGCACTGGGTGCTACACGTAAACAATGAATCTTGGAACACTACATCAAAAACAAATGATTATTGTATGGTGACTAACATAACACAATAAAAATTTAAAAAAAGTTATTCATTCAGTATTATGGGGTACAAGAGAACTATGTTTCAATAATTTTACCTAGATATAACTTAAATGTATCCTACTGGAGTAAGGTATTTGGTGGAGCATCAGAATGGTCCCAGTCCTAACTCAGAGAGACCTCACCATAAGGCATATTCAGAAAATGTATACATAAACCATAAATATTAACTAAGAGATTTCATTTATTTTTCGTGTCTGTACTATTAGGAATTCTGCTTTCTGGATAATGGAGCTCATAAAAATATTACAATCCTCCTGGCAAAATGCAGAGAACAAATGATTTTACACATACCTCAGGAAGCCTTACTGCACAAAGAAACAGGTGACCAGAGAAGACCACTTGCTTCTGGCAATTTCCTTAGACAAATTTGTAAAGCAAGTAATAGTTGACTCAACAACCATAGGCTTTGGTCTTGTTTCAATTCCTTCTCCAGAACCGGCCTTTTGCCTATGGTTCTCTTTGGACCTATATTATTTTGTGTCCCTATTTTCTTCTTGGGGGTGAAGAACACCCATTTGTTCTTCAGATAAAAACTGATCTTGTGAGAATGAAACTAATAAAGCTTTAGTGACCTTAAGAGGCTTTCTGGCACCCACCATATCAATTTTAAACTCCTTTGTCAAGCTTCCAGTACCCTCCACTATTGTCAAACACATCCTTTTTCCCACGAGTGCACTCCATTCCTTTTTTCATCTCATCTAAAATTGCTTTCTCACTCCTCCTGTTCTGGCTGACATTTAAGGCTTCATTTAAGTTCTACCTCCTCTGTGAAGACTTCATTGTTTCTTTCAGCTTTTATTAGTATATTTAATCAGTACCCACACCATGAATACACTAGCCCATACTGTTCACTATTGCTTCAGGTGTGCAAATCATATCTTCTTGCTAGTGGCCAAGCACCATTTGACACTATTTTTCACCCCTGAAGTCTAGATATTGATGAGGATACTTAGCTCTTATTACAGGGGGGATGTTTCTGACAAATAAAAACTGTACCAAATGGAATGAGGTCCCTCAAGACATAGTGAATTCCTTGTCACTGGAGGTTATCAGCTAGAGACTACTTCCAAGGGCTTTCCCTAGGGTACAGATCAGTATTGGTGTTTTATACATTTTTGATGAATAAATGGGCTTCAGAAAAGATCAAATATCCAAGTGGGAGGGTTTGACAAAATTCTTTTTTTTTTCTTTTAAAGCTTTTATTTATTTGACAGAGAGAAAGAGATCACAAGTAGACAGACCAGCAGGCAGAGAGAGAGAGGGAGAAGCAGCCTCCCTGCTGAGCAGAGAGCCCAATGCGGGGCTCGATCCCAGGACCCTGAGATCATGACCTGGGCTGAAGGCAGAGGCTTAACCTGCTGAGCCACCAAGGTGCCCCGACAAAATTCTTTAACACTGAACTTCTATTACACTATAAAATGGTTGTTCACAGGGCACCTGGGTGGCTCAGCCATTAAGCATCTGCCTTTGACTCAGGTCATGATCCCAGGGTCCTGGGATCAAGCTCCACATTGGGCTCCCTGCTCAGTGGGGAGTCTGCTTCTCCCTCTCACGATCCCCTTGCTGTGTTCCCTCTCTCACTGTCTCTCTTCTGTCAAATAAATAAAGAAAGAAAGAAAAATTTTACAAAAAAATTAAAAAATGGTTGCTCACTAAAAAAGAAGGTTTTGTCGCATTCATGGAAATCTTTTCTCATTTGAAAATAATTTCCTGTTCATTGCTGCATTTGATGTTAGCAAACTTATGAGGGGCATGAACCTCAGTGTGACACATGATCCAAATGATGTAATATAACAAAGATGTGTAGAAAGTGAATGAGAGAAGGGGAACACAGAAATAATCAGAACACATTCCTTGCCATGCTCTGGTTTCAGGGCAGTTAGTGGTGGAGGTATTGGGAGAGAGGTCAGGGATAGTAATGGGCAAAGTAATCCATGGTTGAATTTATGACTCTGGTATGGTTCTGACCTCCCTATTAGTGCTTGGTCTATTGGACTACCTATTAAATCAGGACTCAGTGAAAAAGCTGCTGATTTTACTCTTGAATAGAGAAGTTAAAATTGTAATTTGCGTCAACATTTTAACTGAGGCATAGTTGCTATTTTGTTACCTAGTGGTAGAGTCCAAAAAACTCAGGAAATTAAAAAATATCAAACCATGTGTCTTCAGAGGATATATATGGAATTTATTTCCCACATTGAAAATAATATTTTAATGGAATGGTATTTAATAAGTCATTATACAACAAAGAATTCTTATTTTAAGAGTAGAATATGTTAAAAGGCTGAGGTAAACCATGGTACTATTTTGCTAATACTGTCTTGTAAAACATGACAGTATAATATCAATTCAAGCAACAAAGTTATCAATCATATATTATGTGCAAATCGTGGTGTTGAGCACCTGTCGAAAGCTTTTGTTATGCTTCATCTTGAAGAGGGCATCATAAAAAGACTGGGCGGCACTGTAAGTGGGAAGCAGGAGAATGACAAATTGATCAGTGTGCCTGATATGTGGTTGCATTTGTTTCCTATTGCTGCATTACAAATTATTACAAACTTAGCAGGTTGAAAGAACCAATGTTTATGACCCCACAGTTTCCATGGGTCAGAAGTCTGGGCACATCTTACCTAGGTCCTCTCTTTAGGATCTGGCAAGACTGTGGTAAAAGGATTAGTTGGGTTGTGTTAAGTCCTGGAGCCCAGAGCCTTCTCTTGAGCTCCCTCAGGTTGTTAACAGTATATAGTTCCTTGTGGTTATAGGTTGAAGTTCTGTTCCACTGTTACCACCTGGGGTCTACTCTCAGCCCCTGAGGCCCCTCAGTTCCTTGCCATGTGGTCCATTCATAGAGCTTCTCCCAACATGGCAGCTTATGTCTTCAGGGCCAGCAGGAGAATCTCAGAATTCCTCTGTCAATGATTTATAGACCTTCTCTTAAAGGGCTTACTTTATTAGGTCAGACCTGCCCAGCATAATCTCCATTTTGATTAAATCAAAATGAACTGATTGGGGACCTTAATTATATTTACAAAAACCCCTTCACGGGCACCTGGGTGGGTCAGTGGGTTGAGCCTCTGCCTTTGGCTCAGGTCATGATCTCGGGGTCCTGGGATTGAGTCCCGCATCCGGCTCTCTGCTTGGCAGGGAGACTGCTTCCTCCTCTCTCTCTGTCTGCCTCTCTGCCTACTTGTGATCTCTCTCTGTCAAGTAAATAAATAAAATCTCTAAAAGGTGTTTAAAGAAAAAACCGACAAAAAAAAAAAAAAACAAAAAACAAAACCCCTTCGCTATTGTCACATAATAAAACTTAATCACAGAAGGAAAGCACTAACAAATTCATGGGTCCTGCCCCCACTAAGGAGAGGGGGATTATACAAGGAATGCCACCAGGGGTGAAAATTTTGAGACCATCTTAGAATTATACCTAATATACTGGGCTGTCAGAAGGTAAAAACATCATTCTGTTAGCTATTAGGATGGGTAATGGGAGGGTATGTTTTTTCTAACATCAATCTCCCACTGGTATCCTATAATTCAGTTCAATTCTGACACCAAATCTTGGGTTACTGTTTAGATCTCATGGCTAAGGGGGTTCCCATGACCACCCCTCAGGTTCAGTAATTTGCCAGAATAACTAATAGGACTCACAAAAGCACTATATGAGGGCACCTGGGTGGCTCAGTGGGTTAAGCCTCTGCTTTTGGCTCAGGTCATGATCTCAGGGTCCTGGGATTGAGCCCCACATTGGGCTCTCTACTCAGCAGGGAGCCTGCTTCCCTCTCTCTCTCTCTCTGCCTGCCTCTCTGCCTACTTACGATTTGTCTGTCAAATAAATAAATAAAATATTAAAAAAAAAAGAAAAGCACTACATGTACAATTACTGGTTTATTACAAAGGATACAAATGAACGGCCAAGTGAAGAAAGAAATAGGGTGGCAAGGTCTGGGGAAGTGCAGGCACAGCACTCCTAGTCCTCTCCTTGTGCAGAACCCTCCCAGCACATCTTGTGGTCACCAATTTCAAAATTTCTTGAACCTTCCTGTTCCAGACCTTTCATATAGGGTTTCATCATGTAGGTGTAATGGACCGGATGTTTGCATCCCTTCCGAATTCAGACCACAGTGTAATGGTACCTGAAGATGGGGCCTTTGGGAGGTCATTAGGGTTAGATTAGGTCATGAGGGTGGGCCCCTAATGATGGGATTAGTTGCCTTCTAAGAAGAAGAAGAGAAAGGAGATTTTTCTTTTGCTTTTTTTCTCTGTGTGTATGCACCAAGGAAAGGCCATGTGAGGATATAGAGAGAAGGTGGATATCTGCAAGCCAGGAAGGGGGCCCTTAGCAGGGATCGAATCATCTGGCACCTTCCTCTTGGGTTTTTAGCCTCCAGAACTGTGGGATTCTGTTTTTTAGGCCACCTGTTCTGTGGTATTGTGTTATGGCAGCCTGAATAGGCTAAGACAGTGGGTACGATTGATTAAATTTTTGGCCCCCTGATTGAACTCAGTCTTCAGCCCCTGTCTCCTCTGGGAGATTTGTTGGTGGTCTTGGGCTGAAAATTCCAACAATGTATTCAGACAGTGGTTTCCTGTGGTGACAAGCCCCCATACCGAGACAATCTAGGCCCTTCCTTCAAGAGTCATCTCATTAGTGTAAACTCAGGTACAGTCAAGGAGGCTCCTTAGGAGTAACAAAAGACACTCTTAAACTGCTATGTAATATATACAGTATACATAACATCTCAATATCTGTGGATTTTATTTTAGTTCTCATTTTTTCCTATAGGAAATGCTTAACCAATGTTACTAGGGAGATATCCCTTTCCTTGTTTTGTTCTAGATTTTTTTCCCCTCATTACATTTATGGTTACTCCTGATATCTTGCCAATCTACCCCTGACCTGGATCCATGGTAGTTTGGAAGTCTTATTTGGACACCAGGATGGATAAAGGATTTCTGGAGAATTGTCAGTCTTCCTGGATAGATGTGCATTATGTTCAAGCTTTGTGGAGGCTTTATTACCAGCTGGGTGTCTACAGGTGTGGTTTGTTCTGTTCATATTTGTAATTGCGTTCCTTGCCAGTGATGGAACTCAGGCACATTGCCCTCTGCTGTTGCCTGATACTTAATAAGAGCTGCTTTCCCCCCTATTATTTTAGTGGGGTTTTGCAATCCGTTTTCACTTTGAGACAAGAAGAGGAATATTCATGCAGAGAAATGCTTCCAAAAGTTTTCACCATTTTTCTTCAGATATGTCAAATATTGCACTCTTAAATTCATCCCTTCGCTCTAGCTGTGTGTGTCACCACTTCATTTCCACGTATGCTCATGCTATAGATATAAACTGCTTTAAATGGTTCCTCATCTGTTCCTTGGTGATTTTACACAACTTTGAACTGTCACTGTGTGTAAAATGATAAGTGTCCTCTTTATCCTTGATTGTTACCAGGCAAATAAGCCATGCTTGTCAAAGAGTGTCAAACATGTCCAGGTAATTGTCAGGAATCAGAAAGTAAAGAAGAAGGCAGAAGAAAAAGACATGGGAAGAAAAAGATGGAAGAAGAAGAGCAAGAGGACAGAAAAAGAAATTATTCCACCTTATAGCAGAGGACCAGAAAAAAACTCACCCCCAAATTGCCCAAATAAACCCAAAGCTACTTCAGATGACAATAATGAAGAAACATACTTAAAACATAGCTTTAAAAGTAACTTAGATTTTTAAAAAAATATTTTATTTAGATTTAATTAATTAACATGTACTGTAATATTAGTTTCAAAGGTAGAGTTCAGTGATTCATCAGTTGAATATAACGCCCAATGCTCATCACATCATGTGCCCTCCTTCATGCCCATCACCCAGTTATCCCACTCCCCCACCTCACCGTTTCTGAGGTGTTTTCTTGCAGAAGTAGCTTAGGACCAGGCTCCGAATGTGCTAAATGAAGAACAGGAACCTAGACGTGGGATCAAATGGGGCAGAAAAGTGAGGAGGTGGAGTGTGGGTGAGCCTGGAAGACATTCCAAGGTGGCATGCAAGACCATTGGTGTTGTTTATGGGGCAACTCGCTTCAGGTCTCTGAGTTAGTGCAAGGCAGAGCAGGACCTAGGAGAGGGTCTCCTGACCCTACTGTGAAGCACACTGACCTCTGAGGCCCAGACCATGAAGAAGGGCAGCACATCTGATTATGTGACTTTGATAAAATGTCAGAAAAATGAAAACAAATGGTTGAGCAGTCCCTGGAGGGATAAAGAGTTCAGTTATTAAGCTCTTCGACCAGAAACACCGTGATTCAGTCATCTAGGATGATTTTATTCCATCTTCTATTATGGGCTGCACCACATAAATCTGTGTTTTATTGCTGGAGTGAGATGTTGGAGAATTTCAAGATTACTTTTGGCACTCTCTGAGTTGGCTCACTGCTGTGCCGACAAGTGCTTGCGGAAAATTAGCAGCAATGATATTAATCACCTTTTCCAGGGTTTTCCTTCCCACCCTTTGTTTTGTCCTTCTTTTGAAAACAAAAAAATAATGCTCCCTCCAAACCTCCTAAAATACAAGTGTCTCAAGTGGAGTTAGAGTAGGGTGGTCAGGAAGAAGGGGTGGTAGTCTTAACTTAGGGCCCGTGGGGGAGGGGGGTCGTCATGAGGAGTCAGTCAGTTGTGATGTTGTTGCCATTTATGTACTCATGCTTGGAATTCTCTATGCTGTGGCTGCTGGGAAAGGGAAAGGAGGCAAGGAAAAGTGATGTTGAGGAACCTGAAAGTATGTCCTATTTTCTTTTTTGATTGACACATTCAACTGGTGCAATACAGGAACGGCAGGGCAGGTGAGAAGTAGGAAGTGGATATGTGGACAGGTGAGGGATCTGAACACACACAGATACATACAACCATACACATACTGCACTCATGGGCTATGACAAAGGCAGTTTTTTGGGGTCCACTGACCTTAACAATGGATGCCCTCATTCTCTGACCCACAATGTCAAATGTTCTTCCATCAAAAGGGGTTCTCATTTTTTCCCTCTCTACTGCTAATTCCTAGTCTTCTTTGCATCGTACCAATTTTACTCCTCTTTTCTAAATTATCTGTACCAGGTTTGCCTCTTCCTGCCTCTGCGTTTGGGCAACTACATCTCTTCACTTGATTTCCAATGTCATCTCTCTGTTGGTAACTTCCACATTCATATCTCAATATTCATATCTCCACATTCATATCTTTGCTCTTTCAAAAGGGGTTCTCATTTTTTCCCTCTCTACTGCTAATTCCTAGTCTTCTTTGCATAGTACCAATTTTACTCCTCTTTTCTAAATTATCTGTACCAGGTTTGCCTCTTTCTGCCTCTCTTCACTTGATTTCCAATGTCATCTCTCTGTTGGTAACTTCCACATTCATATCTCAAGCTTTGCTCTTTCTCAAGCAGGAATAGGGTTGCACGCAATTTGGCCCCTGATGAGATAAAGGGAGAAAGACAAAGCATAGCTTGTCTTTGCAATTGCACACTGGAGTCCGTGGGGGCAGGATGCCGTTACATGTAAGGCTGGGAAGGACTTAGACTGAGGACCATCTTCGAATTCCATGCTTAGGAAACCAGTTCAGGGTAGTGATTAATGAGAGGCTGGAAACCAGAACGTTGGGATTCAAATCCTGACTCCACCACATACTCTCTGTGTGCTCTTCCGTCTCTGGTTCCTTGTGTGTGAAAGAGGATGATAATCGGATCTCTCCCCTAGGGTCGCCATGAGGATTAAGTGAGATAATGCATATAAAATGCTGAGCCCTGCACAGAGTAAGGACTCAGTAAATCTCAACTTTCCAAGCCATTTGTCTTGTTTCTCTCCCCAAAGAGAGCAGGATATCTTTTTCAAGAAGCTTATGACAGAAAAGCAAAAGGCATTAATGTGGAAAGCTCTTGCTTTAGTGAAGTAAAATCCTCCACCAAGGTCTGGGGCTTTGTGACAGGGCTTCATTTATTGCTCGTTATGAATAGGTTGATGAGAAGTAGGTATGTTAAAGATGAGTGAAAAGCTTTGTGACTGAGATTATCCTGTTTTCTGGGCCCAGCTCTCAGCAAGCTGATTAAACAAGGCTGGGGCTGTGCAGGGCTGCCCTACTTAAGGCTTTTGTCAGCACTTCCTTTGTAGATTCTAAGTTCCATGGCCTGGAAATGGCCATGTTGAAAATATTCTCTGAGGGCTTGAGCTTGGTGGAAGATCTTTATCAGGTAGCAGACAATCTTGTCACGTTTTGAAAGAGGAAAGAAAAAGAAAGAAAAAAAATATTGAAAGGGGACAATGAAGAGCAAAAGAGAGAACAGTAGAGCAGAGAGGTGGAAAGGTGAGGGAGAAGGAGAGAGAAGAATTCTTTTTGGAGTTTCTCAGACATGCACTTTAAAATAGTTCTTCTATGTCAGGCATTTTCCCAATATCCTTGTCCAGGCCCTGAACTGTTGTAATAATTGGAGAGAGCTATTCCAAAAATCTTCCTTCTATCTGTCCATGAGATATGTTCCCACAAGCTGAGTACACTGTTGGTGGCCTGACTTTGTTCTGCCAATATGGAGTCTACCATTCTCCTTTTGTCTGAAACAGTGACACCAGCGATTTTTGGCATCTCGAAAAGTTTGGGCCAGTGTCGTTGTTTCCCTTGGCAGATCTTTGATTCTCACCTTAGAGGGTGCCAAGTGGGCTCAGAACTAAAGACAAGACATGGGTGAGGAACTACAAAGGAAAATAAGGCCGTGGGTAGGTCTGTGTGAATACTCACCAGAGAAATTCTGGAATGTTGGGTGCTCTTGGCAGGAGGAGTCCCAATCCCTGTGGCAGAGTCTGTGTTGAAAACCTGAGAGAATGTCGGGTGGGTTCACCATGGTGGGGCAGGCATACACAAAAGAGATGGGACTGACAGTGCTTTGGATCCCATAGAGAAGCAGGAGGTTCCTACCATGTGCTAAAGAACAGTCACTGGGGATGCCCTCTCCTGTTCTGCCCTGAGAACTCTGGATATGGAAACTGGTAATAAGAGCCACATTCTGGAGCTCCCTGTTTCCTTCTTCATTTGGTCTAGTTCTCTCAGCACTGGAGGGGTAACTGATGAGGGACAGAAGAATGTTCACCTAACTGAGGCCAGGAGACTGACCTATAGATGTCATAGTTTCAATAAGGCTCAATTATGTGCTGGTTGCTACAACCTTAGAGGATCCCATGACTATCTGCATATCTCACCGATAGTTAATATTGAGCTGAATGATAAGTACCAAAGAAGTCTTGTGAAAGTAGTTTTACAAGTAGAAATTTAAAGAAAACATTTATGACTTAATACTTCCTGCATTTCCCCTCCCCCTTGAACACTAAGCATTTAACCACCAGCTTTCACAGAGCAAAAGTGCAGCTCTTTCTGCTCACAGGTCCTGTCTCTGTGCTGTAATAAAAGCATCTATTTGCACTGAAAACGTCTCGAGAATTCTTTCTTGACCTTTCGCTTGTGGCCCCACATTAGTAAGCATGAAGGAGAAGCCTGGAAGATAGACAGCCATGCAACAACTTTCCTCTTCCTTTCCAAACCCCAGTAAGACAATCGTAGAGGTGTAAGATAGATACAAAACCACAAGTACAGAGAGGAGAGTCAAGAAGGCAACTGAAGAAGGAAACTTTCCACAGGTTTAGGAAGCTGGACAGTGGACTGGTAGCTGATTTAATAGTTTGGAGGCAGTGGCAACTTAGTGTCCTCAGAAGGAGGAGGAAATACTCTGTTGTGTAGAACTTCAGCAAGTCTGGGAAACTGGAGGGAGGGGTGAAGTATAAAGCTGAAACCAAGGGCATTGGCTGAAAGCCTAAGTACAGAGTTGCTGATTGCCAGGTACCCTCCTCCCCTCACACAGCCAGGCCACCACTCTGAGTACAGGCTACAGAGAGGCAGGGTGGTAATGATAAAGCTCAAAGCTGAAAATGGGAGACGTAATAAAGGCGAACACTTTGAATGGTAAAATGTTTTCTATAGAGCTTCCAGAAATCATATATATATATATATATGTATATACACACACACACACATATACATACGTGCGCTCGCGCACACACACACACACAAACACACACATACATACATGTATGAGGAACTCTTCCAATCTGTAATAAAGAAACCCAAAGAACATAGACTCTCCCCTCTCTCCAAATAAAAAGAGACATTTCAGGAAGCAAAATAAATCTAAAATATATGTAATTATATTCTAAGAGAGATGGGGTAAATGTTGTTGACTGGTGCTCAGACTTTAAAGCTGGTATTAAAGACGTCACATGCAGTGTCAGCTGGCTAGAACCTTAGAGGGGGCAGAGAGATGAGCACCTGCATCTCACCTAACCTTTAGCTTCAGGGCTTAGGTAGGCCTTAGAGAACTGATAGAGAAGCTGGATTAGACCAGTAGCTTTCTTAAAGGGGGTCCCTTAGTTGCCAAAGACCAAGGTAAAGCCAAGTCAGAGAATGCAGAGGGGACCTATGGCCACTTCTGGAGTGTGCACAGTGGCTCCCACCTGTGGGTGAGCTGGCATTGCTGAGCAGACTCTAACAGCTCCGGACAATGGCTGTAGGCAGGAGCAGAGCCTGTCTCAGAAAGCCTGGGACTGGCCCAGGGGAGGGCAGAGTGGGGATGGGAAGGCAGTGAAGGTCCTCTGGGTACTTACTACTTCTGGAAAAACAGAAAGTCTTACCGTTGCATGCAGGAGGCCATATGAAAGAGGTGGTGGAAGTGGTTTTCCAGTTTTATTTCCTCTTCACACCAGCATGTGATTTGATGGGTTGGGGTCTGCAACGGACAAACACCTTCTCCTATAGAGACGTGTGGGTGAAGGGAGGAGAGAGGAACCATGTTTGAATATTACTGTCTGTTTGAATAAAAATTACTGTCTGCTATGGAGAGGGGTATATAAATTGGCTCCTGTGGAGACCTAGAGATGATGGAACAAAAATCTCTCCAAAAAGGAAAGTGGGATATTTTTCCTCACCTATGGACAGGTAATTATATATAAAGGGAATATTACGACCAATCCTTGGTAGGAGAGCTGGGAGGAGAAGCCTCTGGGGATTTTCACCCCAATAATCTGAGGGAGGAGGCCAACTCTTGGTCTCTTTAATAAGGTAGGTAACATCAACCATGCCACCTCAGTGTTAACCAGAAGAACTACCAGAGCCAGGAACTAGCAAGGGTTCCTAAGGAGTCATGGTTCTAAAGAGTCAGAAAAAACTATTTCAACTCCCCTCAACCTTAAATAGTTTCATGACTATGACGAAGTCTATGGTGCTGTGGGCCTTAGTTTCCTCAGGCGTAAATTGTTAACTTGGAATTGCTGCAAGAATTAAATGGGAATTCATTCACCCCATTCATTCGACAAGTCTTATTTAAGCTTCAGATTTTTGGCATCTACTTTGTGTCAGGTGCTATGCTATGGATGTAATTAAAAAACTTGGCAACATGTAGAAGTTAACAAATGTTAGCTTCTCCTTTCAAATTGTTTCAGCTCTTTTGGTATTCAGTAGTCCCAGTCAGGGCTTCATGAATTCAGAGCTTTGGTATGGGGGGGTAGGGCTGGTTGTTTGGAAAGCAGGAGAAAGTCATTGTAGATCATCATTTATGCTCTGGCTGGGCTTGCACTAAGAATGTTTTGGCATTATTTCCATCCAACAGAGCTCTCCAAATTGGTTTAACTGTTCTGAATTCTGAAGACTTCTACCATGCAACAGCCATTTTCTCTGGGCCTGCCCCACTCAGGCACCACTATCAGGGCTCAGCTCCATCTTGGGGACACTATTTATGGTGGCAAGAGGCCCTTTCATGTCTGTGGCTTTTGAACTGTGGACAGCTGGAGCTGAGGTCACCTCCTTTCCCCAGAGAAGGAAATGGTCTGATGAGGTACTCTGGGTCATGGGGTATGCTGCTGTCTGCTTAGAACTTGACAGAAAGCCGCTGAGTAAGGATGACTAGCCACTTAATGGACATTAATTACTGCTCGCAGCATCCCTGTGGGTCAGAGGACAGGAGGATTCTGATGTCAGGGCTGACATGCTGTGGCTGGCGGCAGGTCGGCACTTATATTTGATTAGGGCTGTGGCTAGTTTAGCACAGCCAGAGGGACCCTGATGGAAAGTCTGAGACTTGTCTAACTTCCAGAGGGACAGTTCACAGTGACTTTTTTCTTTGTTGACATTTCCACAATGAGCTTCGGTCTTTGTTTCCTCTGTCCCACACCTGCATATCTCCTATTGATTTAACCTGGGGTCCCCAAGGTGCAGAGTCTGTTTTCTGTGCTCTACCTTCCTTGACTGAACAGGAACCAGTATTTCCAGAGGGTGTGAGTTTATCCCAAGTCCTCATTTAGGGAATCCTTGCATTATAGGTTTGCAATGTTTCTGTTTTAGAGGCAGATTAAAAAAACATATGAGTAATTAATGGTGTTACAAATTGGAGAAGCAAATGGCAGTGCTCTTAATGCTAACCTCTGTTCCTGCAATAAAGCAGAGATTTGTATTGGTTTCTATGCAGTGCATGATTTTAAAACATCATCTCCTAAGCGCTCATTAGTTCCATTTTAGCCTAGGTGGCATATGGAAGGTGTCAGTTGTGAATATTTATTGGGATTGAAATGGACTCTTAAGAGGTGAATGCTGAAGGGAAGCATCTTGTGATATTAATAGAGCCCATATAAGTCACCCAGAGGATGACTGATGGGCTGGGCCTTCCTTTCTCTGTGGCTGGGAGACAGTTCCTTCTGGGGGTGGTGCAGAACAATGCGGGTTATAACAGTTCTGCATCGTCTCCAGCTGTTTGGACTACAGATACTTGAATTCAAGTGCAGGTTGGGGAAAATTTACCCAGCAGAAAAAATAAGAGGCAGGTTTTCCCTCTCATTTACGTGAAGAGTTTAACACTGCAAAGAGAGATTTCAGCTTTGGGAGTGCCCATGGGACATGCTTCGCCTCTCTCCATTTCTGTGGTAAATCCATCAAGACAAAAAGGGCTCTTGTCTCAGAAAGAGTGCTCTGGAGGTGAACACAGTTAAGCTAAAGGAAAAGCTTTTGCTTTGATTTCACAAATGCACAGAAGCAGCCAAAGACACTGATGGTGCGCTGGACTTGCTATGAGGTTTAAAAATATTGTTCAGTGAGAATCTCTAAAGTGGACACGAGTGCAGTTAAAGAGTAATTAATATATACTACACTACATCTGTTGATAAATGTGTATTTTTTCTTTTTAATTAAGGTATAATTTGAATATAGTAAAATCCACTGTTTTTAAGTGTGGGTGGGGTTCTGTAAGTTTTGACAAATGCATCTAGTCATGTAACTCACACTCAAACCAAATATACAATAGTCCTATCACTCCCCAAATTGTGTGCCCCTTTGTAGTTAATCCCTCAGACTGATTTGCTTACTATGTTTTGCCTTCTCCTACATGTCTCTATTTTTAAAAAATTTTTAAAAATATTTTATTTATTTATTTGACAGATAGAGATCACAAGTAGGCTGAGAGGCAGGCAGAGAGAGAGGAGGAAGCAGGCTGCCTGCTGAGCAGAGAGCCTGATGTGGGGCTCGATCCCAGGACCCTGGGATCATGATCTGAGCCGAAGGCAGAGGCTTTAACCCACTGAGCCACCCAGGCACCCCTCCTACATGTCTTTAAAATGGAATTATATAATATGTAGCCTTGTAAGTCTGACTTCTTTCACTTAACATCAGAACCTTCTTTCACTTAATATTGCATACAAGATCCATCCATAATGTATATAACAATAATTTATTTCTTTTTCATTGCTAGGCATTCTATTCTATTTAGATATACCATAGTTTGTTTATCCAACTCCTGGTAGGGGGTTATTTGGATTATTTCCAGGTTTTGGTAGTTATGCAAAAAACCACCTGTGCACATATTTTCAAGCGAACTATAAGTTTTTATTTCACTTCTGTCAATACTTAGCAGTGGGATAACTGAGCTGTAGGTAAGTTAATGTTTTACTTGATAGGAAAGTACCACATGGTTTTCCAAAGTGGGTGCACATTTTGTATTTCCAGAGCTTCACATCCTTGACATCACTTAATATTACCATTTTTTAAAAATTTAACCATTCTAATAGGCATTTAGTGGTGTCTCATCATGGTTTTAATTTGCATTTTTGTTATGACTAATAACATTGAGAACTTTTTACATTTTTATTTGTAATCTGTATATATTCTTTGGTAAAGTATTTATCTTTTACCCGTTTGAAAGCAAATTGTACTTTGTTAGAAAAAAATGGCATTTAGTTTTGTTTAAATTTTTTTTTCTTTGCTTAGGTTGAAATTTTCAAATAGTAGTCTGGCTAGATAAACTCACTCCCTTTCTCCCAGCCTTTAGCCACCAAAAAGACACTGAGATCAATGGTTAGTGTGGATAGAACCACACTTTCTCTAAGTGAGACAGTGGAAAATTATATATGAAGTATTTTCCTGGATGGCTTTGAAACAAAAAATAACTGCTTCCATTTTCTCTAGAGGAGCCCACCCCATCCAGTGACATGGGGTCATTAAGCCAAATTCCCGTCATAGAAGAAGAAACAACCAGAGACAGTTCTTTTAAGAGGGTAACTTGTTTTTCCTAGAGCTATAAGACACCAGAGGATTATAGGATTCTGGTTTTTAAAATAGCCCTAAGATTTCCTCAGGGCAAATATTGATTATTTGCCACGTGAAGTCTTAAATCGAGAAAGACAACATGCTTCAGATATCACTTTAAAAAAATGAGAAGTTGATGCATCTGTAAGATTGACATAGTCCTTTTAGAGGTAAGATACAAACAGAAGCAACAGCAACCTGTACTACTTACCCAATTGAAGAAAACATAAGCATGAAATATTTTATTGTTTTGGTGGAATCTATTTTTAGTGGACTTCTTTTAGGATTTTTTTTCCAGCTTCCTTCTTGAGAACTACTTTCTTTTTCACATCGTTTCTCATCTTCCACAGGCATGGACCCTCAGCAGCCATGTTTGTAATCCCTCACCCCACACACCTCCATGGCCAGAATTGATGTGACTCAATCTGGGCTGACCGGGTCTTCTCTACTGTCACTGAGTCTGACATGATATCAGTTTAGGCAGCATGGCATTTCTTGCCATGTGGACTGAGAATTAGGGAAACCTGTTCTATAAAAACGAATAAAAATGAGACTGATTTTTGGAAAGGTCAAAATTAAAGACAGAGAAAGGATACTGCCAAGATTCCTGATGGTTCAGACTTTAGTTTCTGCCCCTTCCCTAAGCCTCTCTACACTTGAAAACTGTGAGATACTTTAATACGCTTCTACTGAATTCCCTCTTAGACTGACAGTAGTTTGAGTTGGCTTCTGGTATTAGGATCAAGAGAGTTCGAAATAGCATTGATGATCTTGGCTAGGAAACCTTTCTATCCAAGTTAGCCTCTTGCAAAGAATTCTGAGTCACAAGTGCCATAAACAGGAGACTTAATAATGCTAGCTAAATAACCAGAATTGAGAGTGGGCAGTCAAATTGAAGGCAGGTCTCAGTGAAGAATTCAAAGTTCTTCTTTATTGTAAATTCCAGTTAGATTCCTAGGATCTTAGTTTTGGAATGGATGTTAGAGGTTTCCAGTCCATTTGTCCAACCTTTCACATAGAACAGAAGACCTCTCTCTTGAATTCCACAGATGGCCATGTGACCTCTAATTATATCCATTGGCTAAATTCAGGGTCTTTACAGACCTATAAATATTATAAATATTATTTGTTTATAAATATTATTTTGTTTTAAAATTCACATTTCTTTCCCTGACCCTCTTCCAAATATTTTAAGACAGTTGTTGCTCTTAATAATCTCACGGGATTCCTCTTCTCATTCACTCCTAAGGGCATCCGTAGATAATGAAAAATTTGGGGCAGCAGGCATTCCAGTTTGGATTCAGAAATGCTGATCAAACTTACTGTTTGCTTCTTGGCTGTTTGTTGATGGCTCATGCTTCCAATGCCTTAGCTCATACCTTGTGCACCATTGACCACTCAGAAAACTCTGTGTGCTTAGGGTGAAGACATTTTTCACAGTATGAAAAGACACACCTTTGCTTATATCAAGAGAGTTAGCCCCACTACTTGGGGGGTCATATAGACCAGTGGTGGGAAGGAGAAAAAGAAGACACATGTAATGGTGCCTCTATATAGTAGATGCTCAGCCTCTTTAGTGAACCAAGTGAATTACTGGAGACCTAGTCAAAGCTGTTTCATGCACAGAGGATTTGTTTACACCCTTTTACCCCAAATTGGAGGGAAAGTAACCTTGAAGATTGTGATTAGATTTCTCTCCCCTCACTTCAGAACAATAGCTAATGTAGTGCCTACAAGAATAACACCCTTCTGTGTTTTGTAGCTAGTTTTAAAGTGTCACAGACCAGCTGGGATTGGAAGTTCTCAGAACTCCAGAGGTGTTGGGCTGTGTCAAACTGATGAATTATGTAAAACCTGTTTCCCTGAGTATTATTAATCATCCTCAAGCAAATGAAGACATGCTAATTAATTTGTGGTGGTTTCTACCTGAAAATGCCAACGGAACTAAACCAAATTAAATCTATTCTCTTCAAGACCAACACCCTGTTAAATACTCTATGACTTATCCAATTGAATTTGAAATATGTGGTTCTTTGGAAACTTAGTTTGCTTGTGGTTTCAGAATCCTAAAGGCTTCTTCTTGAAAGTATAGCCCACAGATTTACACATATGGCTTGAAAAATGAGTGAATGGAATTCATTGCTGTGATTTACAGAGGACCTAGCATACACCAGACTGTATGAGATAGTTTGCTTGTGTTATGTCATGGATAGGGATTACCAAAGCCCAGAGGTAGGTATTATCATTCTAATTGTACAAATAAAGAAACAGACTTGGAGACTTTATATAAATTTTCAAAGTCATACAAGTAATATTGAGCTAAAATGCAAACTCAGGTCTGACTCCAGAGTCCATGATTTTTGGATCATCCTTTGTATCACCCTTCTCTCAAGGAGACAGTCCACTGTGCACATGAACTTTTCATCAGCCAGATGCCTGTGTACTGTACGTTGTACGCTTTGTATTGTGTTTGAAGAGTTAGGCCTTCCCATTTTATTTCCCCTGTTGGAGAAAAGTCTTAAGGAAAAGTGTTTTAGGGTCTTTAAATGATTTTTGTTAGAACAGCATCACATGTAACACCACTCCATTCTTGCTCTCAACTCCATGTGTTCTCTGACGCTCCCAAATAGCTCATTTCCTTTTGGTAACAATGTAAATATTATTGCTCAAATAAGAGATACTTTTCCATACATGGCCATGAGTTAGCCACGTGAGCCATGTTTAATGTGCTTTGAACATTCCAGTAGGACTCTAGGATAACTAAGAGAAAGTGACTAAAGTCAAAGACCCTGCACCAACCACAGGTGGTTTGCAAGGGCTGGCACTGGGAGCCATAGGCTCTTGTCTAGTTCAGTGTTCCTGGTTCCGGGAAATAGAATCCTGGCTCATGTGTCTTGGGTCTTTGGAAGGACTTGGGGCTTCCTTTCCTTCATGCATGCTTGGGTGGTTCCTAACCCTCTTTCAAGGACTCAAGCACACTAGAAGTGCAGTTAAGAGGAAAAGCCCTTGGAGTGCTTTTCTGGAGATGAAGAGATTGTGTAAACTCATGTGCACTCTGCTGCTTCTCAGGATGATATGAAAACCACCTCACTCTTAGTTATTTCACTTGTTTTGTCCTCCCCAAACTATAGAAATGCTAGTGCTTTCAATAGAGATTTCAGACTTGGGCACTTCTCCCTTTTACCGTTTCAAGCAACAGATATCCCTATTTTGTCAAAGAGCTAGTGAGACCTATAAGAGCATGTACTCCTGAATCTGTCACTGTGTTATGTAAGGTACGTTCTTTCTGAGCCACTTTTTCTTTTCTCCTGTGAAATGGGATGATTTTGCCTACCTTAGGGGCTGTTCTGAATGAAGATTAAATGTGAATGAAATTAGCTCAGACTCTGGCATACAGAATATGCTAAAAAATGTTTATTTTATTTTGCTAAAATGAAGACCATTGCTTTTTTATTTCTAAAAGTCTCTAGAGCCCTTTATTATCATTCCTACATATCATACATACATGCACACCACTTTCATGTGTTTTCCAGGCAAACATTTCAACGTTATATGGTAATGTTTGCAAATTGCAATTGGCATTAATAACTAAAAATGTTCCTTCGCAGTGAAGAACAAGAGAACATGAATTAAAACTGCATTATATATTGATTATTTTTTTCCTGACTCCTCTTTAGAACCTGTCTGCATGCTCATATACACATGCATATACTGCCCCCTTACATTCTATGCTCCTCCTTCCTTTTCAGATGTCCTCACTGCACATAGTTTCACTGTTGGATGTACTTCTGCTGGAACCAGAAATAAGTGAGTGTCCACTCTGCAGTGGCACAGGAATGTATGTGTTTGGTGGCCTTGTCAAACAATCATGAAAAAAATGAGAAAAAAAGCTTCCACTATCTCATAGGCTAGCCAAATGGGAACATGACATGGTTGGTGGGAGAGGAGTATTAAAGGAAAAAAAATATTGTCGTTTTCTTCAGAAGAAAGGAGATGGGTAGCAATGGGTGACTCTCTATTTTCCTAAAGACTGGATTGAGTGTGTCATCTGTCTTGGAAATAAAATGAAAACAAACCCCTCTGAGTTTTACTACTCTTCGTGGAGAAAGGGTACTAAACTCCAACGCTTTTTGCTAGAACCTTTCCAGAGGTTTCTCTTCTTGCTGAAATAATCTCTTATAATATACAAGCCTTTGTTCTATCTTTTTATTTCCTAGCCATTATTTTTCATTAACATATAATGTATTATTTGCCCCAGGGGTACAGGTCTGTAAATCATCAGGCTCACACATTTCACAGCACTCACCATAGCACACACCCTCTCCAATGTTCATAATCCAACCACCCTCTCCATACCCCCACACCCCCCAGCAACCCTCAGTTTTGTGTGTGTGTGTGTGTGAGATTAACAGTCTCTTATGGTTTGTCTCCCTCGTGATCCCATCTTGTTTCATTTTTTCCTTCCCTACCTCCCACAACCCTCTACCATGCCTCTCAAATTCCTCGTATCAGAGAGATCGTATGATAATTGTCTTTCTCTGATTGACTTTTTCGCTCAACATAAGATCCTCTACTTCCATCCACATCATTGCAAATGGCAAGATTTCATTTCTTTTGATGGCTGCATAGTATTCCATTGTATATATATATACCACATCTTCTTTATCCATTCATAAAAAAAGCTTCCACTAGGTTCTCTCCATAGTTTGGCTATTGTGGACATTGCTGCTATAAACTTCAGGTGCATGTGCCTCTTCAGATCACTACATTTTTATCTTTAGGATAAATACCCAGTAGTGAGATTGTTGGGTCATAGGGTAGCTCTACTTTCAACTTTTTGAGGAATCTCCATACTGTTTTCCAGAGTGGCTGCACCATCTTAGATTCCCAACAGTGTAGGAGGGTTCCCCTTTCTCTGTATCGTCATCAACATCTGTTGTTTCCTGAATTGTTCATCTTAGCCATTCTGACTGGTGTGAGGTGGTATCTCATTGTGGTTTTGATTTGTATTTCCCTGATGCCGAGTGATGTTGAACACTTTTTCATGTGTCTGTTGGTCATCTGGATGTCTCTGCAGAAGTGTCTGTTCATGTTGTCTGCCCATTTCTTGACTGGGTTATTTTTTCTTTGGGTGTTGAGTTTGATAAGTTCTTTATAGATTTTGGACACTAGCCCTTTTTCTGATATGTCATTTGTGAATATCTTCTCCCATTCTGTCAGTTGTCTTTTGGTTTCGTTAACTGTTTCCTTTGCTGTGCAAAAGCTTTTGATCTTGATGAAATCCCAATAGTTCATTTTTGCCCTTGCTTCCCTTGCCTTTGGCAATGTTCCTAGGAAAAGGTTGCTGTAGCTGAGGTCGAAGAGGTTGCAGCCTGTGTTCTCCTCAAGGATTTTGATGGATTCCTGTCTCACATTGAGATTTTTCATCCATTTTGAGTCTGCTTTTGTGTGTGGTATAAGGAAATAGTCCAGTTTCATCTTCTGCAAGTGGCTGTCCAATTTTCCCAACACCATTTGTTGAAGAGACTTTTTTCCATTGGATATTCTTTCCTGCTTTGCTGAAGATTAGTTGAGGGTCTGTTTCTGGGCACTCTATTCTGGTCCACTGATCTATGTGTCTGTTTTTGTGCCAGTACCATACTGTCTTGATGATGGCAGCTTTGTAATAGAGCTTGAAGTCTGGAATTGTGATGTCACCAACTTTGGCTTTCTTTTTCAACATTTCTCTGGCTATTCAGGGTCTTTTCTAGTTCCATATAAATTTTAGCATTATTTATTCCATTTATTTGAAAAAAAATTGATGGCATTTTGATAGGGATTAGATTAAATGTGTAGATTGCTTTTGGTAGAGTAGACATTTTCACAATATTTGTTCTTCCCATCCATGAGCATGGAACATTTTTCTATTTCTTTGTCTTCCTCAATTTCTTTCATGAGTACTTTATTGTTTTCTGAGTATGGATTCTTTGCCTCTTTGGTTAGGTTTATTCCTGGGTATCTTATGGTTTTGGGTGCAATTGTAAATGGGATTGACTCCTTAATTTCTCTTTCTTCTGTCTTGTTATTGGTGTAAAGAAATGCAACAGATTTCTGTGCATTGATTTTAAATCCTGACACTTTACAGAATTCCTGTATGAGATCTAGCAGTTTTGGAGTGGAGTATTTTGGGTTTTCCACATAAAGTATCATATCATCTGCAAAGAGTGAGAGTTTGACTTCTTCTTTGCCAATTTGGATGCTTTTTATTTCTTTTTGTTGTCTGATTGCTGAGGCTAGGACTTTTAGTACTATGTTGAATAGCAGTGGTGATAGTGGACATCCCTGCCATATTCCAGACATTAGAGGAACAGCTTTCAGTTTTTCCCCATTGAGAATGATATTCACTGTGGGTTTTTCATAGATGACTTTGGTGATATTGAAGTAAGTACCCTCTATCCCTACGCTTTGAAGAGTTTTGATCAAGAAAGGATAGTGTACTTTGTCAAATGCTTTTTCAGCATCTATTGAGAGTACCACATGATTCTTGTTCTTTCTTTTAATAATGTATTTTATCTCATTGATTGATTTGTGGATGTTGAACCAATCTTGCAGCCCTGGAATAAATCCCACTTGGTTGTGGTGAATAATCCTTTTAATGTACTGTTGGATCCTATTGGCTAATATTTTGGTGAGCATTTTTGCATCTGTGTTCATTAAGGATATGGGTCTGTAATTCTCCTTTTTGATGGGGTCTTTGCCTGGTTTTGGGATCAAGGTAATGCTGGCCTCCTAAAATGAGTTTGGAAGTTTTCCTTCCGTTTCTATTTTTTTGGAACAGTTTCAGGAGAATAGGAATTAATTCTTCTTTAAATGTTTGGTAGAATTCCCCTGGGAAGCCATTTGGCCCTGAGCTCTTGTTTGTTGGGAGATTTTTGATGACTGCTTCAATCTCCTTATGGTTATGAGTCTGTTCAGTTTTTCTTTTCTTCCTGGTTCAGTTTTGGTATTTTATATGTCTCTAGGAATGCATCTATTTCTTCCAGATGGTCAAATTTGCTGGCGTATATTTGCTCACAATATGTCCTTATAATTATCAGTATTTCTTTGATGTTGGTTGTGATCTCTCCTCTTTCATTCATGATTTTATTTATTTGGATCCTTTCTCTTTTCTTTTTAATAAGTCTGGCCAGAGGTTTATCAATCTTATTAATTCTTTCAAACAACCAGCTCCTAGTTCTGTTGATTTGTTCTATTGTACTGTACTTTTTATTTCTATTTCATTGATTTCTTCTCTGATCTTTATTATTTCTCTTCTCCTGCTGGGTTCAGGCCTTCCTTGCTGTTCTTTCTCTAGCTCATTTAGGTGTAGAGTTAGGTTGTGTACTTGAGACCTTTCTTATTTCTTGAGAAAAGCTTGTATTGCTATATACTTTCCTCTCAGGACCACCTTTGCTGTTTCCCAAAGATTTTGAACCATTGTGTTTTCATTTTCATTTGTTTCCATGAATTTCCTCAATTCTTCTTTAATTTCCTGGTTGACCCATTCATTGTTTAGTAGGCTACTCTTTAGCCGCCATGTATTTGTGTTCTTTCCAAATTTCCTCTTGTGATTGAGTTCTAGCTTCAGAGCATTGTGGTCTGAAAATATGCAGGGAATGATCCCAATTTTTTGGTACCAGTTGAGACCTGATTTGTGACCCAGGATGTGATCTATTCTGGAGATTGTTCCATGTGCACTAGAGAAGAATGTATATTCTGTTGCTTTG
This sequence comes from Martes martes, assembly GCF_963455335.1. NCBI lineage: Eukaryota > Metazoa > Chordata > Mammalia > Carnivora > Mustelidae > Martes > Martes martes. The sequence continues at coordinate 35,953,492 of NC_137900.1, forward strand.
GGATGGAATGTTCTGAATATATCTGTGATGTCCATCTGGTCCAATGTATCATTTAAAGCCTTTATTTCATTGTTGGTCTGTTGCTTAGATGATCCATCCATTTCAGTGAGGGGAGTGTTAACATCCCCTACTATTATTGTGTTGTTGATGTGTTTCTTTGATTTTGTTATTAATTGGTTTATATAATTGGCTGCTCCCATGTTAGGGGCATAGATATTTAAAATTGTTAGATCTTCTTGTTGGTCTGACCCTTTAAAAGTATGATATTGTGTCCTTCCTCATCTCTTATTATAGTCTTTGTCTTAAAATCTAATTTATCTGTTATAAGGATTGCCACCCCAACTTTCTTTCAATGTCCATTAGCATGGTAAATTGTTTTCTACCCCCTCACTTTAAATTTGGAGGTGTCTTTGGGTCTAAAATGTGTTTGCTGTAGACAGCATATCAATGGGTTTAAAAAAAAAAAACAAGTTTTTTAAAAATTTATTTTTATACATTCTGATACTCTGTGTCTTTAGACTGGGGCATTTAGCCCATTTACTTTCAGGGTAACTATTGAAAGTTATGAATTTAGTGCCATTGTAATGCCTGTAATGTGACTGTTACTGTATATTGTCTCTCTTTGTTCTGGTCTATTACTTTAAGGCTCTCTGCTTAGAGGGCCCCTTTCAATATTTCCTGTAGGGCTTGTTTGGTGTTTGCAAAATCTTTTAGTTTTTGTTTGTCCTGGAAGCTTTTTATCTTTCCTTCTATTTTCAATGACAGCCTAGCTGGATATAGTATTCTTGGCTGCAAATTTTTCTTGTTTAGTGCTCTGAATATATCATGCCAGTCCTTTCTGGCCTGCCAGGTCTCTGTGGATAAGTCTGCTGCCAACCTAATATTTCTTCCATTGTATGTTACAGACCTCTTGTCCCAAGCTGCCTTCTGGATTTTCTTTTTGTCACTAAGACTTGTAAGTTTTACTATTAGATGATGGGGTGTGGACCTATTTTTGTTGATTTTGAGGGGGGTTCTCTGTTCCTCCTGGTTTTGATGCTTGTTCCCTTTGCCATATTAGGGAAATTCTCTCCTATAATTTGCCTCTATATATCTTCTGCCCTTCTCTCTCTTTCTTCTTCCTCTGAGATCCCAGTTATTCTCATATTGTTTCATCTTATGGTATCACTTATCTCTCAAATTCTCTCCTCATGGTCCAGTAGTTGTTTGTCTCTCTTTTGCTCAGCTTCTTTATTCTCCATCATTTGGTCTTTTATGTTACTAATACTCTCTTCTGTCTCATTTATCCTAGCAGTAAGAGCTTCCGTTTTTGATTGCACCTCATTAATAGCTTTTATGATTTTAACTTGGTTAGATTTTAGTTCTTTTATTTCTCCAGAAAGTGATTCTCTAATATCTTCCATGCCTTTTTCAAGTCCAGCTAGCATTTGATAATCATCATTCTGGACTCTAATTCTGACATATTACCAATGTCCATATTGATTAGGTCCCTAGCTGTTGGTACTGCCTCTTGTTCTTTTTTTTTGTGGTGTGTTATTCTGCTTTGTCATTTTACCCAGATAAGAATATATGAATGAGGGAATAAAATACTAAAGGTGTGGCAAAGACCCCAGAAACATATACACTGACCATATCAGAAGAGATCCAAAACCTGGTGGAGAAGAAAGGGAGGAAAAAATAAAAACAAAAAAATAAAAACAACAACAACAGCAACAAACAACATATATATATATATATAATATATATATATAAATAAAATATATAATATGTGTATCTATATATTAAACTGTATATTATTAGACTATATCTTATATATAATATATATAAGATATATAAATGTGTATATTAGACTGGTGAATAGAACAGAGCCGCCCACTTGATTTTGGGTGTATTCTGGTCTCTTAGAAGGAACAACCTCTCAAAATTTTAAAGAAACTGTGCTCGCTTTGGCAGCACATATACTAAAATTTTAAACAAAGAAAAAGTTATACATATACGAAAATAAGGGTAAACATGATGAAGGTATGAATATGACTGTAAAGATGAAAATTAAAAAAGACTCTAAAAAGTGAATTGATAAGTTGATAAGTTAAACTTTTTCTTGGAAAAAGAAAAAAAAAAAGAGGAGAGAGTGTGATCAGGCTAGAGACTAGAACAAGGCCATGCATTGGATTTAGGGTATATTTTGATCTATTAGAGGAAATTTTATCCCAAAATTTTAAAGAGAAAAAACCCTGTATGTATACAAAAAATAAGCTTAAATACAATGAAGGGATAAAATGTGCCTATAACAATGAAAAATTAAAAAGATTTTTTTAAAGGTATTGTTAAGATAAAATAGTTAAATGTTAAAAGAGGAAAGAGGAAAAGTTAAAAAAATAGAACAAGAAAACAATAAAATAAAAAAATTTAACTTTGCAAGTCTAAAGGATCATGGAAAAAAAGGCATGAATTCTATGTGTTACTTTCCTCTTGCTCTGGAGTTCCACAGTTCTCATTGATCAATGAAGTTGGTCTTGGCTGGATGTTCTTGCTGATCTTCTGGGGGAGCAGTCTCTTGCTGTGATTCTCAAATGTCTGCCTGAGGTGGACTTGCACCACCCTTGCCAGTGGCCAGGCTAAATAATCTGCTTGTGTTCGCTCTTGGTAGCTTTTGTTCCCTGAACACTTTCCATAGAGCTTTGGAGGCCCAATCTCTGGCCCAGAGGAGCTGAGAGCTCAGGACCCCACTCCTCATTGTGCCCTCAGAGTAAAGCAATCAATCCCTCCCATCTCCCTGGTCTCTGGCCATGCTCCGTGTTCACCTGGCCTGTGACAGAGCATTTCTATCTCTGGTGCACGGCCCTGTTTGGAGTCTCCAAACCCAGCAGATTCCTGCCATGTGGTCCTGTGCCACTCCTCCTGGAGGAGGAGGGGATCTCTCCGGTTCTGCCAGTTGTGTGGTCCCTACTCAAAGAGCAGTGGCCCGACTGTGCCTTAGATCACAGTTTAAGGTAACCCCAAGCTAAGAGCTCACTCCTCAGCTCCGTCTCTGTAGCCAGCTTCCTGGCTCTGATACCTGGCAGCTCTGCCACACTCAGACACCCCTGGTCTTTCTGTGACCCCATGGGTCCTGAGACCACACTGTTCCTGCAAGGGCTCCACCCCCTATTTAGCCTCTGGGGTGATGTCCCTCAGTGGAGCAGACTTCTAAAAGTTCTGATATTGTGCTCCACTGTTACACTGCTTGCTAGGAGCCAGGCCCTTCCCCGACGGTCTATGTTCCCGTAGCTTCAGATTCACTTCTCCACACATCCTACCTTCCAGAAAGTGGTTGATTTTCTGTTCCTAGAATTGCTGCTCTTCTTATCTTCTATCTCCTGTTGAATTTGTAGGTGTTCAGAATGGTTTGATAACTATCTAGCTGAACTCCCAGGACCTAAGGATATTTCAGTTTCCTACTCCTCTGCCATCTTGCTTGCTACCTAGCCATTATTTCTTCAGTTCTACATGTCCCTGGCTGGAAAGCATCTGGTAATGCCAGTCAGATTCTGTGTGTGAGTGAGGTGCTCACCTGATAACAGACGACAGCCCAAATGATCCCTGTCTCATGACATTCACACCCTTGTGCAGTTTTCTCCCATAGTGTGCTGTGGTCGAACTTTGTATCCAACAGAATATGGCAGAGTGATAGTATATCATTTCTGGTGTTAGATTATAAGAGATCCTGCTGTTTCTATTTTGGCCACACTCATTCTCTCTTGGATCATTTGCTCTGGGTGGAAACCAGCTGCCATGTTTTGAGGATGAAGAAGCTCTGTGGAGAAGCCAGTGTGGTGAGGAACTGAGGCCTCCAGCCAACAGCCATATGAGTCAGCCTTCTTGATGCTGTATCTTTTGGCCCCGATTAAGCCTTCAGATGACTTCAGCAGCCTCTGCTGGTAACTTCACAGTAACCTCATGAGAGACCCCAACCAGAATCGCCCAGGAAAGCCAATTCCAGATTCCTACTCTCAGAAACTATGAGAAAATAAATGTTTGTTGTTTGAAACCACTGTCAAAATCCTAGAAAGATTTGAGATCTTACCCTATTTGTAATCTAAAAAGTCATTGGACTCTTGAGTCAGGAACAAAAGACTTATACATTTATAACAAAGCAGTCAGTGTGAGCACATGTTTGCATTGGTTCCTCTTGCTTCCTAAGTCCTATGGGGGTGAGAAAGCAATGGGCAGGTAGACACACGCAGTGGGTTTGCCTCACAGCTGAGGGACCCTCAGCTTAGAAAACCCCAACCTTTTATAAGAGGGCGTCAAGAAAATTTGCTCAAACTTTACCCGGGGGAGCTATGTTACTTTTATTATATTGGACAGCAGACACTTCTGACCTTTGGCCCAGGGGATACACAGTCTCCATCTTCTGAGGTTGTTTGCTATACAAATATCCTGGAAAAGAGAATCTGGACCAAAAGCTGTCAGTACTTCCGCTCACAAGAAGCACAAGGGGCCTAATGGAGACTTGTTTGCCAGCAGCCACAGAAATTTGGAATAATGTTCTGTGTAGCAGTGGATAGCTAATGCAGTGGAGACACCTGTGTCTGACCTCAACTGTCAGAACAACTGCACTGACGGCATGTGTGATGGAGTTGTGTCTGTTGACAGACGATGGGTGCAGGGTCTTTGACTTCAGTGATAGGTGAAGGTGTAAGGAAGGTACAAGGCACTGGTTTGGAAGGTGAAAAAGAGTGAGAAAAGGAAAGGGAGATGTAGGGAGGTGGTCAACAGATGGAACTGACTGGATTTGACATGCTTAGCTTCCTCTAGAAACAAAGGTTGATCTAGGGAATAGTTAGATTTGTTAAAGGAGAGAATTCATTACTTAGCATCTTGCTCTGCTAAAACATCTCTTTTCATCTTTATTAGTAAGCTGCATTTTTGCAAAGCATGGGGATGTGTTTTGTGGTTATTTTTCACACTTTTCTTCTCTAGTGAAGGAAAATGAGGTATAGTTAATGTTGAGCCAATCCATAGAGAATCAAACTTACATAATTCTCTTTGAAAGATAAAAGAAAGAAATTACTTAAAAGATTCTTTTTTGTTCCTTTGTTTTATTCTATGAAAATGAGGAATCAAATAAGATATCTTAGGTTTTATGCCATTAGGCAATATCTTCATTTTCCTCATGAAATCAGAGGAGACAAAGACTTGTGAGTGTTTTTAATATGAAATGATATTTAGTCTTATGTTTCATTCAGTTTTAGGAATATAAAGTTTTAGGCATATTAAATGACATCCTTCATGGAGTATCCAAATGTGTGAATGAGCTTCCACCGGCCCGTAAGATACTTAATAAATGTTATTCCTCCAGGCTTCTTCCCCCTATGCACTGATTGGACAGAGCCCAATGATGTTTTATTAGTTCTGCAACACAGAATTCCATAGCTAATTGTACAGATTTTCATCAGGATCTCTCTATACAGGTTCCCAGGGCAAGCTATACACTTGATTACCACTTAGAAATTTAAAAGTGTAGGTTAAATGCCAGTTCTTTAATCTAACTGAAGTCTTAGTTTCTTCATCTTTTTACACAAGAACTGCAATATTTTTCTCTCAATGTTGTTGTGAAGTTCAAAAGTGCTAAAGTAGAGAAAGGGTTTATCACTATGTTTGGCTTATAATAAATGCTCAGTAAATTAAGACAAGTATTAATAATCTAGGGATTTTTTTAAAAGGTTTTATTTATTTATTCATCAGAGAGAGAGAAAGAGAGAGAGAGAGAATGAGTGTACACACAAGTAGGAGGAGCAACAGGCAGAGGAAGAAGCAGGCTCCTCGCTCAACAGGAGGGACTTGATCCCAGGACCCTGGGATCATGTCCTGAGCTGAAGGCAGATGCTTAACTGACTGAACCAGGTGACCCTTAATCTAGAGATATTAAAAATGCTCCACTATGGATTACATTATGTCATTTCAAATGTGGTAGTGTTCTCTTAGATGACAGCTGTCTCTATCATGTCCTATTTGATTATATTATAGGTCAGTTCCTAGTTCTCATTTGTACAGAAGTCTCATTTATATGATGTTAGCTGTGTGCTTTTCTTCCCTGGCATATGGTAAAATCTCTCAATACTAGCAAAATAATAAATCCTTTTGATACTAGCTTTTTGATACTAGCAAAATAATAAATCCCACCCACTGACCAAACTTAGCAAAGCCTGGCTTTTCTCAAAGCATATTGATTTTAACTTTTTCTTAAACAGGAAGACTCGCTACAGAAAATTTCCCTAGAGACTAGAATTCCTAATAAGTTCAACCTGTTTTGTGTCTAAAAATCCACAAACTTGGTCCAAGAGAAAGCCAGGACTGCGAATTATCCTGCAGGTGTGAGGAGGAATGTAGTGTCCAGAGTAGAGATTTAGCCCTTTTGCTAAATCTTCCCAGGGGGCCCCTAGAAGTGTGGCCAGAGGCATCATCATTCACACACAGTATTCCCAGGTGTTGTCACAGTCTGGAGAAAATCATGTTGCAGTTCTGACAATGAGAAAAGGCCTTCATATCTCCAGGGCCTTGCAGTGTTGGGTCCGAGCCTAAGGGTGTGGCAGATGCTATGCTCCAACCACATTCTCTTGGCACCAACCATTTTTAAGCATGCCTATTCTATGACTTCTGTTGCTGGGACCTGCATATCTTTGCTTAGGGCTCTCCCTGGCCATGGGAGCCCTGTCAGTCGAAATCTGGGGCAAACTGGAAGTATAGGAGAGTTAGCTCTTGGGACTGAGGACTTGATGAATAAATGCCAAGCTCCTTTGCCCCTCAGGTGGAAAAACTCCAAGATGTCTTCTGCATTGTTTTCCAAAGTTTCCCGATGTGAGTGAGGCCCCCCCTTGCCCATAGTGGTGCCATGCTTGGTTATACTCTCTTCATCTGTTTTCATCTCTCTCTTCTTTCACTGCTCTATTCTCTTTACTGGTTTGCTAGGATCATCTCCCAGAAAAACTCAAATCCTTGTCTCAGAGGATCCCAGACTAAAACAAAGGATCCACTCACATTGCTTCACATTCTCCATTAGCAATTATAACTTGCCCTGTAGGTGCTCATTCTCCAGAATCCCCCTTCTCTGTATCTCCCAGGAAGGAGGTCAAGAAAGAGGGGACTTGACATCCTAACTATTCACTATATGGGTAGTTTTAAATCCCTCATCTCATATATATCTCAGTGTTATGATGTAGTATTCCACTTTACAGGTAATGAAACTGAGGCCAGAGGATTAAGTATTTTGACTGAGGTAATACAGTTTCTAGATGGAAGAGATAGGAATTGATTCCAGGTTTTCTGACTTTTTGTCTAAAATGTTCTTGTTTCCAGTCTATTTCTAAAGCCAAGAACTGGTCAGGGAGGAATAATGTATATTTCTGCATTCCATGTTATACATTTTTTAAAAGAAGCATAAATCATATCAGATCACTCCAAAGGTTTCATGTAACAAGTAGAATAAAATCTAACTCCAACCTGTGCAATCCTGCATATTCTGGCTCCTACTTATTTCTCTAATTTCAACTTATACCACTTGTCTTTCCCCATGCTATTCTAGACAAACTGACCTTCCCCGTGTTGCGTGCATGCACCAAGCTCAGCCTGAATGTGGTCTTTGTCTTTGCTGTTTCCTCAGTCTGGAAGGTTCTTTAGATCCTGTAGGGCTACCTCCTTGTCATCATCCTAGTCTTCTGTGAATGTGACTTCCTCAGAGAATCCCTGACTGTTGTAGTCACCTGCTTCCAGCTCCCCTGTCCTAGCCCTGGCCCAGGCATTCTTTATCCATTTTTAAGAAAATTGTATTTAATGCAGTTATTTCCTTCTTTGCTTGTTTTCTAACCCTGCTGGTATGTAAGCTGATCAAGGGCAGGGACCTCTTGTCTTGTTCATTACCATTTCCCCGGGGCCTAGAACAGTGCCTGGCACAGTTTTTGTCCATTGAATGAATAAATAAATGAAGGTAAGGCAGTAAAGAAGGAAAATTTTGAGCATGTATGAGAAAAGACCTTAAGACAAATTTTGTGAAAAACTAAGATTTATTTACCCAGCTCTTTGTAATCAGCAGAATTAATATAACTTGAAAGCAAATGCATCTTGCTGACATTTTAGAACCTGTATGCATGCATTAATACCAATGAATTTAAGTGTGTGTTTCACAGCATGCCATTCGTGTGAGAAATGCTGGAAAGGGAGAAGGTGGACAGCTTCTTAGCTTCCTTTTTTCTGGCACATTTAACATCATTCCAGTAAACTGGGCTCTGGGTTTAATTAAAGATTGTTCAGGGTGTGGAGCAGAGGTATGGAGAAAGTCTTAACAATCTTTTACATGTGGACTTTACTTAAAAAACAAAGGTATTATTGTGGTTAAAAGGCTCACAGTTTGAATTGTCCAAAATGCATTTTTTTTTACCTTTCTTATCTCTTTTATTTTGATATTTGTAGCTTTGATCAATGAACTTTTTAAGGGAATTAAGAGGTAGAAAATGATATGCCTGTGCTCATGTATTTGTTTTAATAATATTGCTTGCTTTTCCTTATTATGAGATTTATCTATATTTATTAGAAAATTTGGAAATAAAGAAAACATAAAGAAGAAAGTAAAAATTATCCATAAGTCTGTTCAGCAATGACTGCCAACATTTTGATGTGCTTCACTCCAGTTGTTTTTTTAGGATTATGGATATCTATGTGTACTATAGTTCTTTAATTCTAAAATACACTATCTGTTATAAAATCCAGTTTGGTTTAGTTACTGTATTTTAAGACAAATAATGATACATTCCTTTCTTACTTAAAAATTGGCAATTACATGCCATTTTCTTCTCATAAATTGAGACCAAGTTTCTTTCTCATTCTGAGTCTAAAGTTAATTTAAAATCACTTTTGGCCAACCATAGCTGTACAGATCATCCCTATTATGTGCCGTTTCCCATTATATGTGCTTCAAATGTTGACCCCTGAGACATCTTTATCTACAGTCTAATGTCAAAGTATATTAAAAAAATAACGGGATTTTATCTGCATTTTCTATTTGGTTAAACTCATAATTTCTTCTTTATTGAATTACACATCACAAGTTTCTCTTGAAATTCAGCCAGAAGCTTTTACTCATGGATTTTCAGTGCCCAAATAATAGTCCTTCATAATGCATGAATCAGTCACACCAAATTCTCCCAGCTTTAAAGATTACATGATATATTTGGAGAGACCGGGCACTGTTCCCATATGCATTGCAAGAAATGACAAGTATGTCACGATTTAATCTATTTGGCAGCTTATAAGTTCTTTTTGATATCAATTATTAAATGCATCCTAATTTAAAAAAAAATCAAGCTGTGAAAAAACAGGCACCATGGAATCAAAGATGTATGGTATATGTGTAACAATATGAGTATCTTTATTTCAGCATGGTGGTTTTCAACTCTGCAGCATTAGAATCACATGGATATTAAAAATAAATCTGTGCCAAAATCATAACCTCAGACTTTCCAGAGAGGCCCAGGGAGTAATATTTATTTTAAAAGCCACACACACAAAATGACACTTCCCAGAAATTCTAAGGAGTAGCCAGGATTGAGAACCACCATTTGAATAGCTGATAGATCAAGATTATTCTTAGGGTTGGACCTGTCCTTATTTGGGAAATGCCTTGATAAGTAGCCTGGGATAGGAGGCAGGTCCCAGAGAGGACTGTTGTCTAGCATCTCAGCTACAAAGTAGACAGCTAAGTGGCTTACATGGAAAATGATAGAATTTATTTTATTGTTCTTGAAGGAGGAGTGGTAGAGAGAAGGGAAGGTGAAGAAAAATGGGCCCATGAAATGTGCAGCTCAGTGATTTAACAGGCTAATAGCCAGTGGGCTGACTAAAAATAATTTTTTAAAAATGGTAATACTTTGTGTTCAATTTGAAATGGTTTGCATACTGTTAAATGAATTCTTCTCCATCTTCCAAATGCTTGATTCTATTATACTCTTGAATGCTTTGTGTGATTCCCATCCGCTTCCTCCCCCCGCCCCCTGCTGATGGAAATTTAAGAAGGAGCTAAGCTAAAAACTTAAACTCTGGATTGATTCAGGACAGAACAGAGTAGGATTCTGGAGCTGAGATGACTGAATATACCACGCTTCAGAAATCTTAGAAGGGGTTTTACTTTTCCATAGGGCATGGAATTAGTTGTTTAAGCCAATTTTAGTTCGATATGTAAATCCAGGGAATCTTCACTTGGCATGAAATTCAATGCACACAAAGATGCCCCTTTATTTTTGTGTTCATATTTTAAAATAAATTGGATCATACTGCATACCCAGTTTTGTATCCTGATTTCTTCATGTAATATAATGCCATAAATACTTCCCATATCATTAATTATTCTGAGAGAGTTTGAATTTTAATTAATACTTCATCTTATAATCATACTATGATTTATTTAAATGTTATCTTAAGAGATATAGTGTAGGGTAATGTAAGAACTAAGATTCTGAAGCCAGAGGCTCTGTCCTCACTATGCCAGCTGTGTTGTTTGGGCAGGCATCCCCACACTGCTGCCTCCATTGCTGACACAATATTATCCTTCACCGAAGGTTTTGTAGTTTCAATGGCTAAAAGTGATACGCAATTGTTTTAAATTTGTTTCTTTGGTGATTAGCGAGTTTGAACCCCATTTTACCACTATTAACATTTTATCAATTTATTCTGATCCATTTTCCACATTAAAATGTTAATTTGAAGGGCATCTGGCTGGCTCAGTGGGTTAAAGCCTCTGCCTTCGGCTCGGGTCATGACCCTAGGGTCCTGGGATCGAGCCCCGCATCAGGCTTTCTGCTCAGCAGGGAGCCTGTTTCCCTCTCTCTCTGCCCACCTCTCTGCCTATCTCTGTCTGTGAAATAAATAAATAAATCTTTTAAAAAAAGTATTTAAAATGTTAATTTGATAGATATATGTTCCTGTTGCTCTGATGACAACGAAAAGTTATAAATTGTTGGAAGGAAAGCAGATCTGCTTCAAAGAAATCATGTTGGTTTGTCAAATAAATTACATGTCTACCTCTCTGAGAGCAAGTATCCCAAAGTTACAAGTGGAATCAAAGCCACCTGATGATATCTCGATGAAAGATCTAGCCAAGAGTAAGGTAGAGAAATACTTGTGAGAAGAAAAGCAGAAAACTAGAGAGCTGCCAGTTGCTCAGAGGGTCATATTAGGATCTTTTTAGGGAGTGATTTAGAATAACTCAGCATCATCAGCTTCATATCAGTGATGATCACAGCACAGGAGGTGCTGGGTACCCAACCTGCCAGACAATCTGGCCAAGTTTACTGGGCTGTGTGTGGAAACCATGGAAAATAGCTTATACTCAGTCTAATGCTTCTCAGCATATCCTTTCATTAACAAAATCATCATAACAATTATAATTGATGTGTTTTTGAATGGAGGCGGGAGAGTATATTAAAAAGAGAAGGTTATGCTCCTCACTTTCACTCTTTAAAGGAAAATCAAGATGATATTTTCTAAGTGCTTTAAAAGGTCATTTATAGAGAAAGTTTGCTGGTCATCCCAAGATGGCGGTACTCGTGTTAGGCTGCGGAATATTCCTGTGGCTCTCTTACATCTCTCTGTCCTCGAGGTACCTGTTCACCCACATCATGTCTGCAGAGATGTCCTGATGAGAAAGAGTCACTTTTAGTGCATCTGTGAGCCTGAGAATGAGAAAAGGTTGAGAGGAAAACAGGGGGATTGGCAGCTACATTTAGGCGAAAGGGAGCAAAGGAGGAGAGCAATCAGAAGATGGGGAGTTTATGAGATGTTAGAAGAAAAATCCTCTCTGACTTAGCTGGCCAGGCAGCCAGGGCCATGAGCTAAAGGAGGAAAAGATGGTGAATGAACTTTCAGTTCAAAAAAGAGGGCTGAGGCAGAATGAGAAGCTTTTTAAGGAGGAGGTGGATGGTCCCAGGGAGACCTAGATACCATTTGACTCTGTTAAAGATACTTGGAGAATATAGATTTTACTTAAAATAGCCAAGCTGTACGGGTCAGGCTTCAGCTCAGGGGAGAGGAAAGAGGAGGGCTATGGCAGAGATCAACAGCCTTGGAAACACATGGTTTCCTGCCAACCAAAAGGCATGATCAGAGAACAAGAAATAAGGAGCTGCAAGGGTGGAGCTTCTGAAAGGGAAGAACTGGAGTACCGAGGGGGATGGGTTCGCAAAGCCGCAGCACCCAGCAAGAAGTCTGGAGATGGTGGTTGCAGCTGTGCATTATTGGGGTTTAACAAAAATAATTTATTTTTATTTTGATATCTTTCAAACCCGCAGGAAAGACCCCTTCCTTTCTGTTTATACACTCGTACTTTTGACAAAGTATCAAAAAGAAGGTCGCAGCCACTACCAGTTACCCCTAAATATATAGAGTATACCTCCCAAGTACTGGGACAGTTTCTATGAAACCACAGCCCTATCCCTGTACCTGAGGAAAAAACATTAATTCAATACCATTATCAACAGAGTCCGAGCTCAAATTTCCCCAACTGTCCCTAAAAGTCTTTTGTAGCTCTTTCTCCCCATGCCCCCAAATCTAGGATACAATCAGCGTTCACCATAGCATTTGGCAGTAGTGTCTTTTTTAGTCTCCCCCAGTCTGAGAGGGTTCATTACCTTTCTCTGGTTTGTTGTTGTTGCTTTCTTTGTTTCTTAAAGTCAGGCTTTTTGAGGGATCATTTACATAATTATCAATATTTTACAAGTTTACTCCTTGTGGTATACAGGAGTTTGTCAAAGCTATAATTATGTACAATTATGTTACTACCACCACAGTCTAGTTAAAGAATGGTTTCAGCTTCCTCCAAAATTCTTTCCTGTCCTTTTGCTGTCAGACCATCCCCTCTCTGAGTCCCTGACAACCGTTCATCTGTTTTTTGTTCCTATCATTTTGCCTGCTAGAATTGTGACCATCCTAGCTCTCCTTGGTAAAGATTCATTTTTTTCCTTTGTAATGAATAAGTAAATTTGGATAGGAGATTACTTTGAGTTTATGTGAATATTTTGTTCTCCAAGAAACTTTTGTTCTTTTCACCTTAACTTTTACTGATGATTTTGCCTGAATCAGTTCTTATATTGTATTTCATAGTGGTGATTTTACATTTTATCATTTGTTCCTTGTTCTTTTAGCTGGCATTCTTCCTTAGAGAGGAGTTTTTCTCTTTTTTTTTTAACCCCTCCACTTTATTTTGAATCTCATGATGGACTTACATTTTCCCATGTATTCTAATTCACTGCTATCATTGTTCTTTTTTGACTATCAATTATGACCAGTGGCTGTCCCCTTGGGACAGCATCTGGGCTCACTAATTTTTAAGTACATACTTACTTTTTAGTACAAGATGTTCCAGGATCATCTTGTACTTTTCCAGACCTGGAATCACGCACTTCTCCTAGGAGCACTGGTGACTTTTTCCTAGAGGATAGTACAAGTGCTAAGCACTAATTGTGCCTCATCACTATTGAGATTTATGTCTCCTAGAGTCTTTTCAGTGTACCGTTAGGATTATATTTTTGTTGATAACTCAAATTCAAAATCAAATAGACCCTTCCCAGCTCCTATATATTTTTCTCTTTCCCTTTCTTTAAGCAAATACCCTGGTTCTCAACATAATAAATATATTTTTAAATTTTCTCTATCCTAGAAAACACAAAATGGTTTCAGAATTAAAATATCATTCCACTGTCAAGAATAGTGGAATTTACTCTACTAAGCAAAATTTAAGACTTAGGGAATATCCGGAGTAAGGACTCTTTTTCTAGGGTGCTCAGGTGAACTTCAGTGCAGGTTCTAGATTGTACTGTGTTTATAAGCAGAGTAGGACTTGGGAGGACCTCCAGTCTTCTCAGATATGTAGAAAAGGATCTGTAATTGATTTTATAAATTATCTGTAAATGATTCATTGAGATATATACATATATATATCTCTCTCTTCAATATTCTAATCAAGTTTTATACTCCAATAAACTGAATATTATAATTTGAGATATTATATATCTTAATATTTCTTGTTTTAGAGATTGCTTTGATATTAGTTTATTAGTATACTAATATTATTATTGTGGAGGCCAAGAAAAACGAGGCTGTACTCACCTTGAGTCTAGCCCTGACATAAGTACAGCCATCTTGACAAAGCAAAAGCTGGCACCTTGCACCCCCTCTCCACCCACTCCCCTCCCCTTGGTAATATGTGTGAACAAATAGTTGACTTGTAGAAATCACAATCCTGCAAGACAGGAGTCTCCCTTGGTTTACAAATGTCCCAGTGCTAAATCTCACTAACAAGGACGCTTTGATAGGAGGAATGTGACATTCCACCAGGAAACTCCCAACTGTCTTCATGTTAGTGCCTCATTAAAGGGAAAATGGCCTTCGCTTGATAATAACCAGGCCTCCAATATTCTGACAGTCTTCTTTACCCTGATAGCCCTTCTGAACACCCCCTTTGTCCTTGCCCACTGCCGAGTCCACCCCTACTCTGCCTTTAAAAACTCTGACTGTAGTCTGGTTCAGGGTCCACGTCCCTACTCCGCTGCGTTGGGTATACTTGGGCCCAAGCTTAAGCATGTCACCTCAGGGTCCAAGTCCCTACTCCACTGTGTCGGGTATACTTGCGCCCAAGCTTAAGCTTGTCAAATAAACCCTCATGTGATTGCATCGGTGTTGGCTCCTTGGTGGTCTCTTGGACGGGAAAACTCGAGCACAACAATTATATTAGTATATATTATATATTAGTATTTATTATATATTAGTATATATTAGATACTAGTATAGCAACACCAGGTTTTATTTTTGCATCCTTTTACTATTAAACTTTCTATTTCCTGCTATTCAATGTGTCTCCTATAGGTGATGGGTATATCTATTCTTTGGTGGTGGTGATGGTTACATGGGTGTATACTTACCTCCAAATTCATCAAGTTGTATACATTAAATATGTCAAGCTTTTCACATGTCAATAATACCTCAATTAAGTGGCTTAGTAATTTATCTCCTATAAGTGTCTTATATATTTTTTTTGAAGATTTAATTAATTTATTTATTTGAGAGAGAGAGAGAGCATGTGCAAGTGCCCATGGTGGGGAGGAGCAGAGGGGAGGGAGAGGGAGAGAATCTCTAGCAGACTCCATGTTGAACAGAGCTGGGTAGGGTGCTCTCTCTCATGACCCTGAGATCTTAACCTGAGCCAAAACCAAGAGTCACTTGCTTAACTGACTGAGCCACCCAGGTGTCCCAGCGTATAGTTATTTTTTAAATCTATTTTCCTCAATCTTTAGCCTTTAAGAGTTTAATTCATTTTAATTTAATGCAATTACTAATACATTTGAGCTTGAATCTATCATTTGACTATTTCCTATCTGTTCAAGTGGCCTGAATGTTTTGTTGTGGCTGATTCTGTTGTTTTTTTCTCCATCTGTGTTGTGTTATAATGTTGTCTCTTGCAATGTCTAATTTTTCAGTTAATGTCAGTCATTATGAATAAAAATGATAGAGGTAATTTGAAGCTCTGAATGATGTTATATTTCTCCATTACTTTTGTTTCTGGTAGCAGTTAAAATAGAGGACAAATTATCTTACTATAACCAGGAAATGAGCTGATCCAAAGTTGGGCTTTGATCTTTTAAGTGTTGCTCTATTTTTGGTTCACCTTTACTTCAAGGGTATATACTTTGGGGACCCCAAATTAAAACTTAGGGTTTACCAGAATCTCTCTCTTTTTGGTGGATCCTGAACTCCAATTTTTTTTGCATTCTTAGCTCTTTGAAATAGCTTCCCTTCTCAGCCTCTGAAATTCAGCTTTCAAATCAACAAATGACTTAAAGGGAAAACTGGTGTCAAGTGTTGGACTCACCCTCCTGCCATGGCTTTGTCTCTGCATTTCCTTTTTACTGAAATAATTCTGTAGTTCTCTGATGACTTACACTGTTAATACCCCCATGTCCAGATTTTTCAGTTAGGGAGAGAGGGAGGGAGAGAGGAGAGAGAAAGAGATAGAGAGAGAGAGAGGTGGAGTGTTGATCTGCAACAAGCTTTGTTTTATTACTAATTATCCAATTCCAGGGATGGAGTGAGAAGTGAGTTTTTTCCTCATGTAAGTAGTTCGTCACACTTTTGGATGTTTGGTCTGAGAGTATTTTCTTAGCTTTAGGCTGTCTTCATCCTATGTGACAGTGCTCACTTCTTTTAAAGTTAGAATTTTAGCTTGTGAGCTGAGGTGATAGAGGCAGAACTGGACGTCACTATGTAAGTATCTAGAGGAACTACTATTTTAGATAGAGCCCAAAGTCAAATCAGCAGTATCAGCAGGGCAAACTGTTATCAGTGCCCAGCAGTGGTGGTGGTGGTGGTTTTTATTTATTTATTTATTTATTTTTATTTTGTGAGAACAGACTTAGAATATACTTCTGAGGTGTTATTTCTGGTTGCAGAGCCTCCAAATCTAATTTTCAGCCTTGTTGGTAGTGAATGATATAAATTGTTCAAACAAATTCCTTTTATATGTAAAGCAGGTAGGATTGGTTGTTTGCAGCTAAGAATCCTGACTTGATGTACGAGCTTTAGACAGAGAGACAGACTTACAGGGGTATAAACATAAGGAACTTTACTGGCACTTATTATCCTTTGAGAATCAGAGGTAAAGGAAGGGCAGGCTCCCTAGCAAGATGGTGGTTTAGGTATGCTGACATTAAAGAAGTAATGGAGTGATACTAACATCCCATGGGGGTTCAGGAAAAAATAGGTTTTTCCTTATGTGGCAGGGGAGGAAGATCAATTCCACTGATGAATCTTAGTAGACACAGCAGTGTTACTTTGGGTCCTCCAGGAAGCAGATGGCAAGAAAGAATTAGAAATGCATGAAATTTGTTGGGGGAAGTGTCTGTGAAGGATGAGTGGGAAGAGTAGGTGTGGAGAGCCTCAGAATGTGATGCACATCTGACACCTGTCGAAGGAAAGAAGGAAGTTCATTTGGCTAGGAAGTCAGACTGTAGTGCAGTTCTGAGGAAGTCTCAGCTAGATTTATTAGGAACTCTAGTGCAAAGACTGTCCATTAATGGAGTCCTATGTTGGTCAGGAATGGCTGACCATTGTGTGCAGTGATAGGCTAGGAGCAACTCTGGGATAGCATGAGCTTAGCATGAACCTTGTAATAGATCCTGATGGTATGATAGCTGGAGGCTGTCAGCCTACCACTTTGTAAGAGTAGGTTCTCTCTTGAGGGGAGATCTGGGTAGTGCAATCCCATATGTGTGTCTGTCACACATTACTACCAAGTTTTGGGGAAGTGCGTTCAATTGCCTTAGATGATCCAGGGGATATACTGCTCAGACACAAGTACTTCACCACTCCTTTGAAATATGTATTAAAAGGCAATCAAACTCTGGCATTTCGAATATAATTAAGTTCAGACTGCTATATCAAGTTTCTAACCTTGAATTTAGGGGATAAAGCTGCAACTTCATCAGGGGACTATGAAGAAGTCCCCTGATTTCATTACTGAATGAAATGAAATGAAAAAAAAGAAATGAAATGAAAAATTAAAAGAAAAAAAAACAAAACAAACGGCTATTACAGAATGACTTTACTTATAATTAGGGTATAAAGGGAGAACATGTTCCAAACTCCAGGGTAATGGGCATCAAAATCTTATTATATGCATTTGATGAATTTTGATGAATGCATATACCTATGTTTGTATCTTCTCCAGCACTTGGAATTGTCAGCGTTTTTAATTTTAGTCATTCAAAAGAGTAGGCAGTGATGTTTCTTTGTAGTTTTAATTTGCATTTCCCTGATGAATAATAATGATGAGCACCTTTTTATGGGTTTATTGCTCTTCATATATCTTCTCTGGTGAAGTATCTTTTCATATCTTTTGTCCATCTTTTATTGCATTGCCTTCTTATTTAGTTGTAAGAATTATTTATATTCCAGATACAAGTCTTTTGTTAATATATGTTCTGTGAATAATTTCTCCCATAGTGTGATTTCCTTTTTTATTATTTTATTAACTGTGTCTTTGTCTTCCAAGAAACAAAATTTTTTAGTTATGATACAGTCCAATTTATCAATATTTTATGGCTCAGGTGTTTTACAACTAATCTAAGGAATCTTTGTGCTCACCCCTAGTCAAAAAGATTTTTGTCCTATGTTTTCTTTTGGAAGTGTTGTATTTTTAGCTTTTACATTTAAGTCTAAGATCCATCTTGAGTTAATTTTTATATATCTTATAAAAATATAAAATTTTAATATATGTTTTATATATGTTATAAAATTATAAAATTTTTATATATGTTAATTTTATATATGTTATATATGTTTTATATGTTATTTACAAGTTAATTTATATATATGAGGGTTGATGTTTATTTTTTCTCAAGTGGATATCTATTGTTCCAGCATTAGTTTTTAATATAAACTTTACTTTCCTCATTGAATTGCCTTAGAATCTTTGTAAAAAATCAATTGACCATGTAAGTATTTTTTTAAAAGATTTTATTTATTTATTTGACAGAGAGAAAGACTGGCGAGACAGGGAACACAAACAGGGGGAGTGGGAGAAGCAGGCCTCCCGCTGAGCAGGGATCAGGACCTGAACCAAAGGCCAGAGACTTAACAACTAAGCCACCCAGGCATCCCCTAAGTGTTGGTTTTTATCCCCTTACCTTTATCTATATGTCTGTCCTAACACCAATACTATCCATGAGGGTTTCTGTTACTTAAAATCAGCGACTGGCAGTCCTCTTTGTTCTTTTTTAAAATTGCTTAATTTTAGAATCAGCTTTTCAATTTCACTAAAAAAAATTCTGGAATTTTGATTGGGATGACACTGAGTTTTATGATATAAATTATTTGAAGATTCCATTTAATGATTATTTGCTGCTATATATAAAATACAATTTATTTTTAAATATTAATCTTTTATGCTGCATCTTACCAACTTAGTTATTAGTTATAGTGGGTTTGTATAGATTTCTTAAGATTTTCAATATGGGAAGTTATGTCACCTGCACATGGAGACACCCATTCTCCCTTAATAATCTTTATTGCTCTTATTTCATTCTGTTTTTTACTGCTGCCTAGGGAGTGGTAAGAACAGGTATCCTTGCATTTTCCCCAGTATTAAGGGAAGAGTATTCGATGTTTTGTACTAACTGTATTGTTAGCTGTGTTTTTTGCAGATTTCTTTTGTTAGGTTGAGGAAATTTCATTATATTCCGAAGTTGTGAGAGTTTTAAAAAAATCATTAATGGATATTGAACATTGTCATATCCTTTTATTGAATATTTTACAATGATCATATGATTTTTGTACTTTTTCCTTTTAGTATGGTAAATTGATTGTTTTTTAAATGTTTTATCAACTTTGTATTTTGGGGACAAACTACTTGCAATATATATATATATATATACACACACACACACACAATAATAAACTATCAATCTATATATATATATATAAAATCCAAACTACTTGGATTATATAGTGTGTTAATTGCTTAAGGATTTTATATGCGAGAGATAATGATCTGTAATTTTTTTATGGTATCTTCTTCAGATTTTCATGTTGGGGTTATGCCAGCATTAAAAAATGAGTTTGGAATTCCATCTTCCTTTTCTGTGTTATGGAAGATTTTATGGAACAGTGTTATTTCTTCTTTGAATATCGTATGGAATTTGCCAGTGAAATAGTCTGAGTTTTCTTGGTGGGAAGATTTTAATGAAGAAGTAAATTTCCTTAATAAAGTGCATGAGATGTTTTTGCTCCCCTTTACATCATTTTGTTAACTTGTATTTTTCAAGGATTTTGTCCATTTCAACTAGGTTGTTGAATTTATTGGCATAAAATTGATCATAATCTTTCTTATATCTTTTTAATATCTGTAGGGTTTGTACTGATAACTCATCCATTTCTGATATTTATGATTTATGTTCTTTCTTATTTTCTTGATCAGTCCAGTGATGGCTTTATCAATTTTATTGATCTTTTCAAAAAACAGATTTTGGGCTTGTAAATTTTCTTTATTGTTTATATGAGTTGCACTTAATTATTTCTGTAGTTATCTTTATTACATTGCATTTATTTGGCTCTTCTGTTTTTTGGCTTCTTGAGTTGGAGCCTTAGGTAATTGATTTTAGGCCTTATTTATTTTCTATTATGTGTTTAAATCTGTAACTCTCCCTGTCATAGTTCATCAGCTGCATTTTACATCTTTATGTTATTTTTCATTACTATAGAGCTTGAATTACCCTTGTGATTTTTTCTTTGATCTATGGATTACATAGAAATGTATTGTTTGTGACAAACCATAAGGGACTCTTAATCTCACAAAACAAACTGAGGGTTGCCAGGGGGAGGGGGTTAGGGAGAGGGTGGTTGGATTATTGACATTGGGGAGGGTATGTGCTATGATGAGTGCTGTGAAGTGTGTAAACCTGGCGATTCATAGACCTGTACCCCTGGGGCTAATAATACATTATATGTTAATAAAAAAATTAAAAAAACCATAAAAAAAAGAAATGTGTTGTTTGACTTACAAATATTTGGGCTTTTCCTAGATATCTCATTGTTATTGATTTCTAATTTAATTCCATTTCGTTCGGAGAATATTTTTTGTAAATTCTCTTAAATTGAGTGAGATTTGTTTTACAATCTAGTAAGTGGTCTATCTTGATGAATATAATGTATGCACTTGGAAGTAATATAAATTCCCAAACTATTGGGTGTATGGATCTATAATATCAACTAGGTCAGGATGTTGGTAGCATTTTTCAGATTTTCTATGTTTCTACTAATTTTTTTTGTCTATTCACTTTAGCAATTACAGAGAGGGGTGTTAAAAGCTCTTATTATTATTGTGGGATTGTCTATTTCTTCCTTTGATTCTAACAATTTTTGCTTCATATATTTTGAGGCTCTGTTATGAAGCATATACATATTACTGATTGTTATGCCTTTTTGATAAATTTATACTTTTATTATCAGGAAATGTCACACTTTATTGCTTGAAATTATTTTATACAGCCTTCTATTGATTATTTTTTGTATGGCATAATTATTTACATTCATTCACTTTCATGTTATAGACAGCATTTATTTGATTGGTTTTTCTTTTTCTTCTTTTATTCATTTTGATAATCTCTGCATCTTAACTGTAGTTTTTAGCTTATTAGCATTTTATGTATTGATTGATATTGTTGGATTGAATCTACTATTTCATTTATTTATTTATTTAGGTCACCCATGTTGTTAGATCTTCTGTTTCTCATTTCGTGCTTTCTTTTGGATTATTTAAATATTTTTAGAATTATATTTTAATTTATCTATTGGCTTTTTTTTTTAAAGATTTTATTTATTTATTTGACAGACAGAGAAAGTAGGCAGAGAGGTAGAAGAGAGAGAGGAAGGGAAGCAGCCTCCTGGCTGAGTAGAGAGCCCAATGTGGGGCTCCATCCCAGGACCCTGGAACCATGACCTGAGCTGAAGGCAAAGGCTTTAACCCACTGAGCCACCCAGGTTCCTCTCTATTGGCTTTTAAAATAGACGTCCTTACATTATTTTTAGTGATTTTTCTATATATTACAGTACATATTCTTAAAATTTCATGCTGTATTTAAAATTAATATCATACTATTTTACATAAAATGCAGAAAACTTGAATCCCATAAGTCCATTTTTTCACAACCTACCATTTTTTATGGTTTAGCTGTCATACTATATATCTGAATATATATTTTAAGCATACAAGATAATATTATATTTTTGCTTCAACCACACATATTTTAAAGAAATTAATAGGAGAAACTGTGTTTTCTTTTTTTTTTTGTTATTTTTTAAAAGATTTTATTTATTTATTTGACAGAGAGGGAGAGGCAGCGAGAGAAGGAATACAAGCAGGGGGAGTGGGAGAGGTAGTAGCAGGCTTCTTGCTGAGCGGGGAGCCCATTGTGGGGCACCAAGTGGGGCTTGATCCTAGGACCCTGGGATCATGACCTGAGCTGAAGGCAGACGCTTAATGACTGAGCCACCCAGGTGCCCCAAAACTGGGTTTTCTTATTTGTCCAGATATTCACTATATCTGATGTTCTTTATTCTCTCTTGAAGATCTGATTTTCCTTTTGGTATCACTTTCATTCAACTTTAAGTACTATTTTTGTTTGTTTTATTTCTAATATTGGGGGTCTGATGTTGACTAATTTCCTTAACTTTGTTTTATCTAAAAATGTCATTGTTTCACCTTAGTTCTTGGTGGATATTTTCATAGTGTATAGAATTCTGGATTAACAGATTTTAGTCTTTCATATTACTAGGGTTTTACTTATTTTCTGGTCTTCCTACTTTCTGGTAAAACATTGCTAGTCATTCGAATAATTGTTCCCTGTATATAATGTGTCATTTTTTAAAAAAAGATTTCATTTATTTATTTGTCAGAGAGAGAGAGAGAGAGCGAGCACTGGCAGACGGAGGCAGAGGGAGAAGCAGGCTCCCTGCCGAGCAAGGGGCCCGATGTGGGACTCGATCCCAGGATGATGGGATCATGACCTGAGCCGAAGGCAGCTGCTTAACCAACTGAGCCACCCAGGCATCCCTATAATGTGTCATTTTTTTCTCTGGATATTTTCAAGTTCTTATTTTTTGCTGTGATTTACAGCAGCTTGATTATACCCAGGCATGGTTTTCTTTGTATCTATTCAGTGTGGAGTTCATTCATCTATCAATCTCTGTAAGTTTTGCCAAACTTAGGAAGATTTTGTCCATTTTTTTTCAGATATATGTTTTTTTAAAAAGATTTAATTTATTTATTTGACAGAGAGAGAGAGAGATCACAAATAGGCAGAGAGGCAGGTAGAGAGAGAGGGGGAAGCAGGCTCCCTGTTGAGCAGAGAGCCTGATGTAGGGCTTGATTCCAGGACCCTGAGATCATGACCTGAGGTAAAGGCAGAGGCTTAACCCAATGAGCCACCCAGGAGCCCCCAGATATATGTTCTAACCTATTTTTCTCTCTAACCTCAAGCTGGGTTTCCAATTATACATGTGGTAGAATTTTTGATAGTCCACAGATCTTTAATATTTTAACTTTTTTCAATTTCATTTTTTTTCCAGGTTGGGTAATTTCTATTTATCTATTTTTGAGTCCACTGATTCTTCCCATTCTCATCTCCATTCTACAATTGTGTCCATCCATCTAATTTTTAATTTCAGGTATTGTACATTTCAGTAATTTTTAATTGGTTCTTTTGTATGTTTCCTCTTTCACAGATTTCCTCTCTTTTATTCATTATTATTATGTTTTCCTTTACTTAGAACAGTTATAGTAAGTGCATTAAAGTCTTTGCCTCTTAATTGTAACATCTGGATCATCTTGATATTGTCTGTGAATTGTCTTTTCTCACAAACATGGATCAAAATTTCTTAGTTCTTTTCTGGTTTTCTTTCCTTTTCTTTTTTTTTTTTTAACTGAGTAGTTAAGGATTATATCTTGGGAATTTTAGAATATTATATTGGGAACATTCTGGGTTTTGCTACATTCCTCCAAAGAATATTGATGTTTTTGTTTTAGCAAGCAATTAATTTTGCTTGACTCAAATTGCAAACTCTTATGTTCTGACAGCTCAAGTGTCAGTTCAGTTCTATTAGCTTTAACTACAAACTTCCCAAGTATGCATGGTTGAAGTGTTCTCCAGACACTTGGGCAGAGTTTATACCCACAATTTGTGTTTTCTTGGTTTATATTTTCTGGAATTTTTTTCCCCTCTGAGATTTTGCTTTATTTTGTAGTGACTGTAGTTCCCCGTGTTCTGCCTTTTGGCTTTTCAGTCCAGAAGTATGGAAGGTTTTCTTTTGAGTTTGGTTCTCTATGTTGCATACTATGGTCTGCTTTCAGTATAAAGCCTAAAAATGGAATCCTCATCATGTCCTAGTCTCTTCTCCCAAATTTTGACATCTTTAAAATCTTTCTGATTTTGCCTGCTCTCCAGAGCCTTTAAATAGTTGTTTGTGTGAAGGTTGGTCTGTCAGTTTACTCCATCATGTCAGAATGGGAACTCTGCCTTATCTTAACATAATTATAGTATCCTGAAACACTGGCTTAAAAGTAGTGCTACTAATATTTTAAAATTTTAGAGTTAGAGATTTTGTAGGGATCTAGTGTAACTTTCCTATTTTCTAGTGTAACATTCCTTCGTATTAATGGAGAAATGGAGAATTTCTGAGATCAAATTCATTTATTCCTTCATCAACAAACACTTTTTGAGCATTTGCTATGTGCCATTCACTGTGCTAGATACTGAGACAATAGAGACAACTTCCTCAAGGGCATCCAGTCCTTGGCACAGCTGAAACTAGGACTCATAGCTTCTATTTTCTAGTTTATTGCTTTTTTTGCTACTATTGGGGAGAATGAGAGAAGGAGGTGAAGAGAAGTCCACAGGGCATAGACTCTGGTTACCAAACTGACCACATTTGGCAGCTTGAACCAGATGTGGTGCCACAAAAGCCTGAAGTTCTTACAAACTTTTTTCTGTCAGAATCCTGGGATCCCAAGCTATGTATATAGAAAAGTTTTCTCTATGCTCATTGTTGCTGGAATGAGCATGCGAGGTGTATCCCTAAACTATAAGTCCATCCTTCACTTAGCATAGTGTCCTCTAGTTTCATCCATGTTGTTGTATATGGAAGGATTTCTTCCTTTTTTTGTTTTTGTGATTTTATTTATTTATTTGACAGAGAGAGATACAACGAGAGAGGGAACACAAGCAGGGGGAGAAGGAGAGGGAGAAGCAGGCTTCCCAACGAGCAGGGAGCCTGATGTGAGGCTTGATCCCATGGTGCAGGATCATGGCCTGAGCGGAAGGCATCTACTTAATGACTGAGCCACCCAGGCACCCCTCTTTTTTTAATTTTTAAACCTGAATTCATTCCATTGCATATACATACCACATTTGCTTTATCATTCACCCATTGATGGACATGCTAAACGCAATAAGCTAGTTACAGAAACAGAAGGACAGATACTGCATGATTCACTTGTATCAAGTGTCTAAAATAGTTAAAGTCATAGAAACAGAGGGTTGAATGGTGGTTGCCAGAGGAGCTAAGGGGAGGGAGAAATGAGGAGTTGCTTTTCAACAAGTATAGTTTCAGTTATGCAAGATGAATACATTCTAGAGATCTTTTGTACAGTATTATGCCTAGACTTAACAATACTGTATTGTGTACTTAACAGTTTGTTAAGAGGGTAGATCTCATGTGTTTTTACCATAATAATAAAAATGTACATATGGAACAAATAATGGCAACACTCAAAAAAAGTGTGCCAACAAAAGCTCACCTTAGGAAAACTATCTGATACCCCTTGAGGAAGAGGAGGTTTGAGGTTTTGAGAATAAAGAAATTATTATAATTTTCAAAAAGAAATTGCCTAGTTTTATACATGTATATCTTCAGTCTTGGATCTTGGCTAATAAGTCACTGCTAGGCTCCCAGCCCCTTAGGCTTGTGGATTACTCTAAGCATCCTGGAGCTTCTGCCTTCTTCCTGAGTTCTTACTGCCACATGACTGGCTGTGGCTCCCCACTGCAGGCAATAAATAAACACTACTGGTTATTGGGATGGTTGACTTGGATGGATGTGATTGCTTCCCATGTGGAGAGTTAGGACCCTAACCCTAACCCTAACTCTATAAAAAATGCAGAGAAGTAGAGGGGCAGAGGCAGGAGGGTTTAAACCTCTTTGTTGGACCTTTTCAATTATTCATGGAAAATCTATAATCTCTGTTATTGGCTTTAAGTAAAGCAACTTTGTTGTTTCTATTGATCATGCAATTTATTATCTTTATTTAAACTCTTCAGGCAATGAATAAATAAAAAGCAGTTGGAGGGAAAGAAGCCTTTCAGAGAAAGCAATTTCCTAGGCAAGTAGTTTAATCCTTTTAAAATTAGGCTTATAAACTTAAAGATGGCATCTGATTATTCTATTTGACGCCCTTTTAAAAAGGACTCTGGTCTTGGTTTCTCTGTTTTAGCTGAGATCTTTCAATTTTCACTTCTTTTTTCACCAAACTCTCTTTCCGTTATACTCATAAATTAATCTACAAAGAAAAAAATAGCAAATGTATTGCAGCTGGAAATAAGAAAGCTTCTATCTGAGTAATAGTTTCATTTCTCTATCATTTGCTGGTGAATACAGTTTACTTAACCTCTTTAAGCCGAATTTCTATCATTGGCAAAATTAGGACACTAACATTTGCCCTTTCTTCTTCAAGGTCAAATGAAGATTGACAGGATAACCATGGTGATGAAAACACTTTTGTATAGTAATTCACTGTTTATTAAATTATTTAACATTTTTATTTTCTCTAGGTCTTCCGATATCAAATCTAGTGGCTTTTTTTTAACAATATAGAATTTATACTATTATAAAATTAGAAAGTTTGTATGAGACGTTCTTGAATTTTTTTAAATTTAAAATTCTGTGATTTTATTATAGCTTTTCATATAGAATTTCTTTCAAGCCAGAGATTCTCTATAATTTCTGTTGCGCTTTCTCCTTGAATCCTGGGTAAAATTGTCATTGGTTGAGTCTACTTCTTGGGCAAGTGAACATTTTATCATCTTCACATGTTCTCCTTCCTCTGACTTTAGGTCCATGACTGTGTTTATTGGGGAAGTGCTTCCCTTTTCTTCTCTGACTCAGTCCTGCCAAGATGAACAACCTCTCCTGTGCTCTGTGTTGTATTACTGTGCCTCTTTTGGAGCCATGTTGATAGTTTCCTTGTTCATTTCATCTGTGCCTATTGGCCTCACTGTTCATACTATAGTTCATACTATAGTAGAGTTCCTTAGATTTACCCTGTCCTTTGCCCTTGCTGGATAAATGTCTCCAAGTTATCTTTATCAGTGAGAAATTCTCATTTTCTGGATTGAATCTCTTTTGCTTAAAAATAAAAACAACCAAAATGTGTCTCTTCTTGAAGATAAACATTGACTTATTCTGTATAGTAATTTACAGGAACTTTAATAGGCTCTATGTGGGCTTGAAAAAATCAATAGGTGATGATCTGGTTCTTTTCTTGGGGTGTGTTTATAATTATAATTATGTTCTTTCCTTTTAGGAATGTAACACAATATCCCCCAAGATAGGTTTAATATCCTCTAGAAAACCCCTGCTTATTATTCTAAAGCAGCACAGGTGCTTTGGAATTTAAATGCATCTTAAAGCAAAATCCTCTGAAGATTATTATAAATGATACTACTGAACCACAAAGAGGCCATAGTTTTGTTCCATGCAACAGCAGCTTGGTACTGGTGAATGATTACAGGTTTTGGAGTTAGATAGGCTTAGGTTTGCATCTTGTCTCAGCAACTTACTAGTTTTATGAGCTTGAGAATCTTATTTGGCCTCTCTGTGCTTTAATCTCCTTATCTCTAAAATTGGGTGATGATAATAATACCAACCTCATTTGTTTGTTGTGATGGTCAAGAGGCTGTACCCATGAGTGAGCAATCCCAGCTAGACTCATAGAGGAAGAGAATTAATTGCTTTATCATCAATGACAGCTGCCTGAGTAGATTGCAAACAAGAGGAAGACAGGAAAGGGGTGGGGAGATGAAGGACAAAGGCACTGACGAAATTACCAAGCCTTACAGAATTTAGCAAAGAAAGAGCAACAGCAGGGGCAGCTCAGGAAGAATAGATTATGGTGGTTTTTTACTCTGAGCATTGGGCCAGCTAATTGGAAGAGAACTTCTAAGAAGAAAGAGAGGGACAAGTTGAAAAGGACAAAATTGAGGAGAAAAAGGGAAAAAACAATGAAAACAGATGAGAAGAGAGGAAATAGGGGCCAAGAAATTCTCTGTGGCCTTTTGGGTCCAGAAGAGGGAGCTGGAGGCAGAAAAAAGTGAGATATTTATTGAAATGAGGAAGTTGTCTTACAGTTTTCCAGGAATAGACTGTGGTGAATCCAAGGAATCTCAATGCATGAATCAAATATTGAAGAAATCAGGAGTTTAGGTGAGTGTCAGTTTAGCAGAAAAGCAGCTTATTTTTAGAATATCTCAACGAGAAAGATTGACTGTTGAGGGGATAGTACGAAAATGGGACTTGTACCAGTGGCCTAAACAACCTATATAGTATCTTCGGGGACATCTCAACAATCTGCCTTTTTTTTTTTTTTTTTTTTTAAAGAATGGAGGATAGATGTAGCAGATTATGTGACCTGCTTACTGTTGTAATAAATACAGTGCATAGGGTTAGCATTTCCTCTAAGAAGTGTGAAAGAGGATTTTGATAAGTGAAAGGTGAGAATGATCATATGCTAAGTGTCCTTCATTCATGAATAGCACCGAGTTTTAACCAGTACAGGGAACAGCCAAAAACATCTCACCCATATGGGTTATGTCATTTCCTATATGTGGTGTGTAACTCGAGAGACTTCTTCTGCAAAGTGAACTAGAATGCCTGCTTAGGAGTCTCTGGTAGGTAAGGGACTCGAATTACTAATGTGAATATTCTTTGGCCTGAAGTGAGATTGCAAAATACCCCATTGTTGTTCATATTTTTTCCTTTAGCCACAAGAAAGAATATAGAGTACAAAATAAGGTTGCTGTAAAATCAGTATGTTTAGTTATATTAGGCATTCTACTAATTCTGTCTTTGGAAGAAATTTCTTCTGAAGACCTGAACCTATTCTAATTTGGAATGTATTCTCTGCTGACATTTATCCTTATTACCATACTGTGGATTTCCTTCATCTTTCTCTTGGCTGATCCTAGATTTTGTAATGGCATTTCCTTTTTCTTTTCTAACTTATGTTCTGTTTCTGGTGGTACACATGCCCCAAGAGTGTCCTGAAAAATGGTACTTAGAAGGAAAATTTTTTGAACCCCTACATGTCTCAAAATATCTTTCTCCTGATAGCCTAATTGATAGTTGGCTGACTATAGAGTTCTGGTTTGAAAGTAATTTTCCCTCAGCCTTTTAATGTGTTGCTCTGTTATCAGTTGGCTGCCAGTATTGCTGTTGAGTACACTAAAGTCAGCAAACTATGTCCTGGTGGCTTGTTTTGTATGTCCCATGAACTGAGAATAGATTTTATGTTTACAAAGTGTTGTAAAAATCAACCAACCAACCACATCTTGGGATAGATTCTTCAGAGAAAATTCTCTCAAGGTATTGTCTAGAGAGTAATAGACTTATTACCACTGTTCTGGGAACAGTGAGGGAAAAGAACTCTGGGTTTCAAAATTCAACATATAAAAATTCCCTTAGCCCTGTTTTCGGTATGATTCCTCCTACACTGGATGTCTTCTAGTCAAAGGACCCTCTGTTTTACCTTTTTCAGGGAATTAATTTAACAGTTCTCAAGTGAGAAGAGAAGGGCATTCACTAAGCTGCTCAGAGAGGGCTAGGAATCTAAGTTTCTCCTTGCCTTTAAAACAGACTTTCAGGGGCGCCTGGGTGGCTCAGTGGGTTAAGCCTCTGCCTTCGGCTCAGGTCATGATCTCAGGGTTCTGGGATCGAGTCCCGCATCGGGCTCTCTGCTCGGCAGGGAGCCTGCTTCCTCTCTCTCTCTGCCTGTCTCTCTGCCTACTTGTGATCTCTCTCTCTCTCTGTCAATAAATAAAATCTTTAAAAAAACAAAAAAAAAACACAGACTTTCAGCCCATCATCCTACTTTAGCTCCACTTTTACCAACACTTCCAGTGTTTCCTATCACCAGTGTTTGAACATTTTGGGGGCTTAAAGTGAAAATCAAATTGTTTTTCTCCTTCTTCACTATCAGCTTAGGATTCCCCTTTCTCAGTTCTTTGAAGTCAGACATCCCACCTGCTTTCCAGCTTCCCAAATTTGTTTCTATTGTCTTCTTTCTTATTATCTTTATCCTTTTAGACTTATGCCTCAAAAATACATTTATTATCATTTTAGTGAACTTCAGGAGGAAAGAAAGTAAATATGTGTTCTCAATCTGCTATCACCCAGTTTAAACGAATCTTAACATTTTGCCATAGTTACCTAAGATTTCTCTTTCTTAAAAAACAAAACATCACACAATCAGTTCAAACTCCTTTTGGCCTCTTTCCAGTCTCCTTTCTCTCCCTCCCTCTACCGAGAAAACCATCATCTTGAAGTAAGCTTATACCTTCTCTTCCTTCGCTGTCTACCTTCATTGCACATGGGTATTTCCATTAAAATGCAGGCTGTTCCAATGTCTTAAAGTTTGGATAATTGGTGTTATATTATGTGTAACTTTATGCAATTTTCTTCACTCAACCTTAACTGAGATATAAGCATGGTGATAGAGTTAGCTCTAGTTCATTCATTTTTACTATTTAAGGATTTTCATAGGGTAAATACTGCCAAATTGCACTTCTGTGTTTCTACTAATTTATATTCCCACTAGTTATATATAGGAGCTCCCATTTCTCCAAATATCCTAATACCTGATATTATAACGTGATCTTCAAGTGTTGGGTAGTGATAACATGGGTTGTGTTTTGTGTATGAAAACAACATTGGAACTCTATCTTTTCAAGAGACACACAGACTAAAGCAAAAAATAATATAAGGTCTGGGGACACCTAAATTCTATTTGGCCTGACTTCTTTGTACCTTAATTTCCTACAATTCTCTATGATCATGACTGCTGCTATTCATGAGAACACTATGCTTTTACTTAAGTGAACAAAGTTTGAGATGTGATAATTTTGGGATTTGGGTATATAATGTAGGGGAAGTGTAAAAGTCGTCTTCGGACAAATGGTGATGCTGGTTCTAGGAGTTCTACTGTCTCTTACTATCTTTCAGCTTTCAGATTCTGATGCCAAGGCACTCATTAATCAGTGACACAGGGCTAGGAGACTAGTTCTCTTAAGAGGCTTTCTGTTTGACTTGTGTTATTCCTGGTGTGAGCACGTCTCCAGAGAGACAGTGCAATCTGGCTGCTGTGATAGAAAAGTTGGTGTATAACCTTTATTAACACAATCAACTCACCATTGCTAAGGGGGAAGTACTTTTCCTCACAGAGATTTTCCTTCACTTTCCTCATCTTAAGCAATGCTTTGCCAGCAGAATGTAACAGAAAGTTTGACATGGCTCACCCATACTTCATCCCTTTCCTTGCTAATAGCAATGAAGTTTCAAGGCCTCTAGATATTTTGCTAATTTGTTTTTTCTTTTCCAGAGATCACTGAAAAAGTGTCTTTTAAATTTAATGTATACCTGAAAACATGTAAGAAAGTGAAATATAGGGAACTTAAACAAGAGACACACCTTGTAAGGGAATCACAGTCATAAAGCAAAAAATACTTTCAAACTTCCTAATTACATTTTTCCTTTTTAATATGATCTTCAGTATTACATTCCCAGCATTATTTATTTATATGTTCTTTCCTTTTTGTTATTTTCCTTTGTAACTGAACTCACGATCAGCTGGCTCATGTCCAGCAGGTTTGCAATTCAGGTAAATGATTTTCTGCCATTGACATGCCTGATGAGTTCCCTCTTTGTCTCAACTGAATTAAGTTTATGAGAATAGTACCTTTTACAGCTAATGTCAGCTATTTAATTTTTTTTGGTTTACCCTTACTTATAAAATAATATGGAAAAATACACTTTTTTAAAAAAAAGTGTATTCATTTATTTGAGAGAGAGAGAGACTGCACAGAGAAAAAGAGGAAGTAGACTCTCCACTGAGCAGAGGGCCCAAGGATGTGGGGTTGGATCTCAGGATCCTGAGATCATGACTAGAGCTGAAGGCAGACACTTAACCAATTGAGCCATCCAGGCACCCCCACAAATTTTTGAATAAGTGCATAAATAGTGTTGTGTACAGAAATATTACAAGGCTTCTGAAATGGAAACTTTAGCTGAGAGGTGACTTGAAGAAGTTATTTGTCACCTGAGTTATGAACATCCAAGTTTGGCAATAGTATTATGATATATGTACACACACACACACACACACACAAATATGTGAGTTGTTTGAAAACTGAATGCATGAATGTTGAGACCATCAGGACTACCTTTCTTTTAACCTTTTGTTCCCTTTTCATCTTCTTAAGCCCTAAGTATTTCCCTTTCCAATCATTGATATCCAGTCTTATCCATTTCATTTCCATGAAAAAATGTATTTTTGTCTCTGCTCTTCCAGATGCCTTTTACATAGAATACCATTTGACTATCCCATATTGGTCTTTCCAGTCATCCCCCTTGTGAACTTCAGGAAAGAGTGAGAGACTCACAAATACCCATGTCAGAGCATCAGAGCACCTTGCATCCCAAAAGCTTGGGATAGGCTGGTGATCTTAATTTTCTCTGACTCTTGGCTGCAGAACATTAAGCATAGGAAGGCTGAAAGGACACCAAGGGTCTTAAATGCCCAAAACAGCACAAACAGATAGCATTTCAAGTTCCTGTATGTATAATAAGGCATCCTCCAAGAATCTAGAAATAAAAGAAATAAGATTGCTGTCTGAGGGTTAAACATGTAAGACAAACAGGTAATGAATTTTTCTAAAAGAAAGAGAATGTCTCTTTGTCTATAAGACCAGACAAAAAATTTACTGAAACTAACATATCAAAAGAAAGTCTATGCCAAGGTGTGAAGATGACCAAAGCTATTTTAGAAGAGAGAGAGAGAGGGAGAGAGAGAGAGGGAGTGCAGGCTCACACAGGTGAGGGGGAAGGAGAGGGGAAGAGGATGGGAGAGTGGGAGAGAGAGAATCTGCCCAGTGATTTCATATATCTGGTCTCATGATCTTCCTATTATAGAGATAAAAACATGTCATTTCAAGCTGATGCTGTTAAGTATCCAACTCATAAAACTCTTCTTGTTTTGATTTTATGTTCACCAAGTTACTTTGTTACTATTATTTAGTTCCCTTGGTAGTTAGTGTATCTATAGGAAGAGAATACCTGGCCCAGTGGACTGATGTATGAGCCTTTTGGGATTTTGTTTCACTATAAATAAACAAATAAATTGGTATTCTGGTTTCAGATATTCTGGTTTTAGACTCAGAGTTCAGTCAATGTAAGCCCAGCTCTGAGTAGTGGATTTTGGAAATTCATTAGGACAATGCCACTCTGTGAGGTCACTTCTGAAATGGTTGACTGAAGGCACACCCCTCAGATCATGATTATAGTTGAGCAAGCATACCTATTGAGCATAATAACTTCAACCCTAAAGGAACAAAATACAGCAAGGGAAACAAACTGCTTTTGAGGGATTAAACAATTCAAGATTTAGCTCTTTTTTCAACAGGACCAAGATGTGCTGTATACATGTAGTCTCATTGTCACATCTCCACTCTTCATTCTTCTTCCATGTTTTCCCTGCTCTCATTTTGGCTTTTGTAGTCATTTCCATGTGACAGGCTCTCTCAATCCTGTCTCCTTTTCCTTCCCTGAAAGCAGTTGTTAAGGTAACCATCAATTTCCATAAAGGACCTCTATTCAAAGGGCAAATGTCAACTCCAGGGATTTCTAGCTTTCCCTTTCAATAAGAATTAAGGCTTCTTGGGATTCACGGAAGCCCAATTGCTTTTCTGAGGCAGGGTGTAAAGGTCTGAGAATGTGGTAAAGTTCTGCCATTGAGTGGCTTTTCTGGAGAAAAAGGGAAGGCTGGAGGCAGTGAGAACCTCCGGGCAGCCTAAGGCAACAGCTGCTCCCTTCCAGTCAGCTTTTTGGGAGAACCATGCATGTGGGGCCAGATCAGTGAGAAGGATTCTTTCAAGACAAATGAATACCTACTGATTTCTTCCTACCTTGATTCTAACATCATTAGTATCCCTACAGGTATTTTTAAAAACCTAAACAAAGGGAGAAAGAAAATAAAGGTAAGAAAAAGTTCCCAGGATAATAATAATAATCATTCAAGCAGATCAGAAAACACAATCTTCCCCCAAAATAATAAAAGAAAACAAATTACATGTCAAAAATATGCCAGACATTAAAATTAGGTAATTTTTATCCTGAATGTTGAAAATAGCCTATCTTCCTAGGCTCTATGTCTATCAGAGTTTTGGTGTGTTTTTCTTTGGACTTTTAGGGAAGATCACAAAAGCAGAAATCTCAGACTGAAAGCCCATGTGTCAGACCTGGGTAATGAATCTCAAGTGCAGTTGTGATGCTGGTTCTGGGGCAAAGTACTGACCACTGGGCTTGGGGGCTGTAATTTCATATTTTCATCATACGAGGTACTCTAGCCTTCATTGGCAAAATCTCAGGGTCTTTTAATAATAAAGCAAAAGCTTCTGTGTCTCAGTTTATTAGTAATCAAAACAGCAAAACTGTATGGATGCTACTCTTACAAATGCCACCATTCATTCAAAGGATGTGTTCGTAGTTGGATGGTATGACATCCAAATTTGATGCCTGGAACTTAGTGCCGCTGTGAACAACTGTCCATCCTCAGGAGGTCATCTAAACATATAGTCATTTAAAAAAAATTTAATTTTATTTTTTTCAGTGTTCCAGAACTCATTGTTTATGCACCACACCCAGTGCTCCATGCAATACATGCCCTCCATAATACCCACCACCAGGCTTACCCAATCCCCCACCCCTCTCCCCTCCAGAACCCTCAGTTTGTTTCTCAGAGTCCATAGTCTCTCATGGTTTGTCTCCCCCTCTGATTTCCCCCAACTCCCTTCTCCTCTCCTTCTCCCAATGTCCTCTGTGTGATTCCTTATGCTCAACAAGTAAGTGAAACCATATGATACTTGACTTTCTCTGCTTGACTTATTTCACTCAGCATAATCTCCTCTAGTCCCACCCATGTTGATATAAAAGTTGGATATTCATCCTTTCTGATGGAAGCATGATATTCCATTGCATATGTGGACCATATCTTCTTTATCCATTCATCCATTGAAGGGCATCTCAACTCTTTCCACAGTTTGGTGACTGTGGCCATTGCTGCTATGAACATTGGGGTATGGATGGCCCTTCTTTTCACTACATCTGTATCTTTGGGATAAATACCCAGTAGTGCAATTGCAGGGTCATAGGGTAGTTCTATTTTAATTTTTTTGAGAATCTCCACACTGTTTTCCAAAGTGGTTGCACCAACTTGCATTCCCACCAATAGTGTAAAAGGGTTCCCCTTTCTCTACATCCTCTCCAACACATGTTGTTTACTGTCTTGTTGATTTTGGCCATTATAACTGGTATAAGGTGGTATTTCAATGTGTAAACATATAGTCATTTGCTTGTTTCTCAAGCTCTGCATCTGGGTTGTGTGAGCTGCTGGGCAGAGAAAGCAGCTTTGAATTTAGAGAGCTCTGGACTTGAGCTTGGGGGACAGACTGCCTAGCCTGTGAGCCGCTATCTCCTCCTTGAGATTATGTTCCTCTGCCTCACTGCATTCACATGGTAGGTCCTTGGAACCATATCTACATATGTCGTCCAACTTCCCCTACTCCTCTCCCCTCATATCCAAGACATAGGGGACATTTAACTTAATTTAGACAATAAAATTTCTTTCCTGGTAATGGGGGCATTTGAACCTAGAGAAGTAAACTTTTTAGTGGTGGTCTAATACTGACATATAGATGAGAAAGAAAAAAGCTTGTCTCCAGAGAAAGGCAAGAATAAAGAAGTTCTGCAGAAAAGGGCAGTCACAAGAAATGCAGAGAGGGTACTTCCTCAGATTCTCCAATTTTCCAGTTGCTAGCTTCTGTCTCATTAAGATCTGGCTATGTTTTTGCCTTTGGATTTAATGAGACACCTCTATATATCCTTATAATAAAATCTGCCTTTGGTTTAATGCTTGAATTAGTTACTTGTAATGCAGAGTCTTAATTAATAAAAAAGAATAAACAGAAAATGACAGACTATCAATGTTTTAGCCTTTCTCAGTAAAAGTCATTTGGTTGACTCTAAGAGAAGTTTTTGTTTTTTTGTTTTTTTTTTAATGTTTTATCTTCAGGAATTTGGAGTTCATTTTAAAAGCAACATGTCCATTTGAAATGTTTCTTTTGTTTGTCTGTTTCTATGAGAAGCTGTTAATAATCCCAAGAGGCATCTGATAATCAATAATATCTCAGAATCAAGGAAATGCTGCATATTACTGCAACATACTTCGTGTCTTTCTTTTTTATACTAACATTCCTAGATTTCCAGATTCTTAGACTGTAAGAAATGGCTGACCTACTTTGAGGACTCCTGTAAAAATGATTGTGCTTGTGGAATGGTTTGTTTTATTTCCCCAAAATACCTTATTTGACCTGGACAAAGTTTTCTTGTTGTATTATTTTCTTCTTGTAAAGTGAAGGCAATAAAAATGAAGACACCTGGCTTGAGAATCTTCACCCATCCCTGGAGCCACTGCCACTGAGAGAGAGTCAGTTGCCTTCCTGGACCTCTGGTAAGGTTTCCCTCTTAGTGACTCCCTTCTTACATAGTACACCTGCATTTTCATTTTTGCCTCGCTCATAGATAGTAACAAAAACACCTGTGACTTTTCAGTGTCACTTTCCTTAAAATAAAAAAAAAAAAATCAGGAAACTTCAAATATGATATTGTTTAACAAATACAATGACAATTCTTTGAAATCTGATTGCTTTGGTCCTTAAATAGATACCACTTACCTTTCATTACTTAGAACTGCCTCTGAAGATGGTTTGCAATTTAAATACATAAAACCACTAGAATGAGTAATAGGAAAATCAATCTTTATTCTTTCAGATTAAATAAACTTGCTCATGAAAAATTTCCTATGTGGACACCAAAATGTATCAAGAGCTGTTTTTCTGGAGGTCATTAGACATCAGTGGATAAATCTTTTAAAGTGGTTGATTCCTTTCTGTGGGAAGGCTGATCATCAGGACCCTGGAAATTCTTGGGTCTAAGTCCACATTCCATTTCAAAGTGTTACAGGGGGGAGGTGGTGGGCTTGGGAAGCAGAGAGGCATTTTATGAAGCCGGGCCTCTGCATTAACTGGCTATATGTTTTTACACAATTCACTCAACCTTGAAACTTCAGATTTCTCAGCTGTAGAGTGGTAGTAATATTGCTTATTTTTTAGGGTGCCCACAGAAAATAGAGAAAATGAGAAAAACCGACCAGGGTACCACCTATCCTGCATTGTATCTCCTCAGATCACTCTCCTATATGTGGGCCTGTGTGGTAGGACCTAAACCACAACTCTGTTCTCTGATATCAAATGATATCGGGACAGGAGTTTTTTAAAATTCTATGTTGAGAAGGTAGGATTCACAATGTGGAGAATTATCAAGATTTTGGCAGCCACAGATAGATGTCCATTATTTTAGGTATGTTAGAAATCTCTTACTTCTATCTCACCAGGCTGTCAGGGCATGAAGGCACTCCTTGTAATAACAGTAATGGCCACTGTCATCAAGATTTCCAGGGTCTATTTTCATCATGTTGTCACCCAAATTACCAAGACATAAATTGAAAATATAACTCATGTTTTATGTGTGTTATGATTTACGAAAGACTTTTCACATTATTGCACCTTTTTCCCTTTAGAAAACCCTGGAAAATGGTCATTATTGTTAGTTCTACTTACATATAAGGAAGTTGATCACCAATGAAAGTATATTTTGCCAAAGGACATCCAGCTAGTGATTGCTTGATCTAAGGGTGCTATAGAGGTTTTATCTGAACTTGCTGTTTCTAACTAAAAATTTACAAATGGTTAAGAAAATAGACTTTTGGATCTGATATATGTGGGGTTCAGATCCTAGCCCTATTATTTATGTTTGCCACTTAACCTCCTTGAGCTCAAGTTTTCTCATTTGTGATTGATGGTAGCATCTACCTTGTAAGGTTATTGTGATGATTAGATCAGATACCATAACCAGAGCATCTGCACAGTGTCATGTAGGAAGTGAGTGACTCCTGCATGATATCATTTCTGTCATCAGGATAATCATCATTTGTATTGTACCACATCACCTGAAGAGATTTGTATGTGTTTATTTCCCATTTTCTCATGAATGTGTACTCTAAACAGTCCTAGACAGAGGGAGAAAGCTTGTTCATAAAGTGTGCAGGCATACAGGACTGGAGCTCTAATTTTTTTTTTTTTTTATTTGACAGACAGAGATCACAAGTAGGCAGAGAGGCAGGCAGAGAGGGAGAGGGGGAAGCAGGCTCCCCACCGAGCAGAGAGCCCGATGTGGGGCTCGATCCCACGACCCTGGGATCATGACCCGAGCTGAAGGCAGAGGCTTTAACCCACTGAGCCACCCAGGCGCCCCTGGAGCTCTACTTTTATATAACTGTCATTTTAGAGTTGTAAGCAGTTTTGTTTCTCTAGGAGAGAAAATTTGTTCACTCTTGGGCACACTCACTTGGTTCTGGGATGGGCTGCCAAGTGACTCCTTTAAGGTATTTAGATATCTGGCAAAACCCTATTCTATTTGTATGTCTACACCAATTTACAAGGCTTCCCAGGAGACTTTGAAGTTCTGATGGACTGTGGTAAGGCCCTTCTAGGTTAGAGCTCCAGAAATGTTGGCAGGAACTCTAAGAAGAAATTGCCCTAAGGGAGGGAGAAATGTGAATGCACAGTCCCAAGTCAGCATGAGGGCGGTGACTCTTGGTGAGTGAACTGCTGGGTACAGTTCCTGGTTCATGCTAGAAACTCTGCTCCAGGATACAGTCTGCACTGGGGAAAGATGAGATGAGAGAACTAGGAATATAATAATTGGAACTACAGGTTGAGTTTGGGTGGGGACATCCATGGTTGAACCTCGTAGTGGGGTCTAAGGAGACGCTATAGGGGATGGCACTGTGGCCATGAGCCTTAAGAATCTCTCTGATTTGGGTGATGACATAGTATTCTAGTAACAACAGTGACAGTGGAAGGAAATGGGCATTGCCTCTAGTTCCCAAGTTTTTCTAGTGCCAGTTCAAATGAACAAAGCTTTTGTTTCCTGCTAGTGTCTTCCTGGTTTGGTAATAGTGTCAACATTGACAGTGAACAAGGCAATTCTTGGTTTGATTAGGCCATCACATTCACTCTTACAGCAAGAGAATCCAGACTGAATGTAAAGACTGAGTAAGCTTATTTGGGAATTCTGATCACACACAGGAGGGAGGTTCTTTGTATGAGTGTAGAAACCTTAGATTTTCTGCTAATCTGGGTATGTGGAGAATCAGTGGCACTGTATGTAATTTGTATATGAAGGAAAAACATAATTTTTTGTTTTGAGCCCAGTCTGGTAAAGTCCGGGTTACATATATGAATAATGACTGTGACTATGCTTGGGAAACAATCAAGTGCTATTAATATTGAAGATAGTGGTGTATCAAAAACCAAGGAAAGTTTGCAGACTCACACTAAATAGTGAAAGTGATGCTTTTCAGCACACACAGGCTAAGTGTCACCTGGAATTCAGAAAGTGGCTAAATTATCTTTTTAAGGCTCAGCTGCTAAAGGGAAGGCTCACAAGAGGAAAGGACTCACACTGCCCTACCTCTCTGCATTCCTGGGGGAGCCCACTGAAAAAGCATGGAATTGTAGTCTGGATTCCACCTAACCTTTCTGAGCCCCACATAACTTTTCTTAGTCCCATCTGCAAAATGGGAATAAACAAACTTCTTCTTCTTCTTCCTCCTCCTCCTCCTCTTCTTCTTCTTCTTCTTCTTCTTCTTCTTCTTCTTCTTCTTCTTCTTCTTCTTCAAGAGGGAGACTGCTGAGGGAGGAGCGGAGAGGGGAGGAGCAAAGGAAGAGGGAGAGAGAGAATCTTAAAATCTTAAGCAGACTCCACATCCATCATGGAGCCTGACACAGGCCTTGGTCTCATGACCCTGAGATAGTGACCTGAGCTGAAATCAAGAGTGGGACACTTAACCAACTGAGCCACCCAGGCACCCCTAAATATACCTATTTTATGGTGCTGTTATGACCCTGGTGTAGCATAACACAGGAAGGGAGTCTAGTATGGTATCTAGCACAAGTTGATACCTTTCACCCTTTTCCTCTTTACTGTGGTCAGTGAGTGTGAGGGAAAGGAGTGGGACCAGAGACCAGTGAATGTTTTCTTCATGCGGCTGTCAGACCTCTGACAGACTTTTCTGTTGATGATTTGATAATTTTCCCCAACTTTAAAAAAGTGCCTAATCTTTTGGTGGTTGTATCATTTGAAAGTAGCTAGTGAAATTTTGGTGATTTGGATTAATTTATTGTTGTGTTGTAGGACAGGGCTAATGAGATCATGGGCTCCATTTCCACATTGGCAGTTTGCTTGTCATAAAACAAAAATCTGTTTCAGGCCATTGTCTGCCTTCTTCATTCTTGACAGCTGTGGGCCTAGAGTCAGTTGGTGGGGGCACTGCAGTGAACTTGCTGCATGCAGTGAAATTGCATTTACCTTGAAGGGGAAGTCTGGGGAATAGTGAGTCTGCATAGCGAGGCCAGGCATGGGGCAGCCTGCCATTACCAACAGACTAAGTGAACCATGACAGGCCCTCTAAACCTGTCATTAAATGCCAATCCAGGAGGAGGGATTTTTCAGCTCCATTTTATAA
Organism: Martes martes; assembly: GCF_963455335.1. Taxonomy (NCBI): domain Eukaryota; kingdom Metazoa; phylum Chordata; class Mammalia; order Carnivora; family Mustelidae; genus Martes; species Martes martes. The sequence continues at coordinate 35,994,035 of NC_137900.1, forward strand.
AAGAAAAAAGCTGAAGCTCAGTGTGGTTAAATGACCTGTTGAAGAAAATCAGGAGCAGAAATAGATATAATTCCATGGCTTTGGATTCAGAGAGTTGTCTACAAGGCAAGAGCACAAGTCCACACCTCCCTCTTTTCCATTAAGGCACACTCTTTCACTGCTAAATTTGTCTTGCTTCTTTAGACTTGCACCGAAATTAATAAAGGTCTACTTTCCTAATTGCACAATCAAAATAAATTATGTCCACAAATTAGAAGGTAAGGAAATTGCATGTGCATTTTGGGTGCTCTGATAATGTCCTGCAGTAAATTGTTTTCATATAAATTGCATGCTTAATTAATCGCTTTCAAAAGTGCCCATGTATTTTCCTGAAAATACATCTCTGCCCGCATTTCATAAAATACAAAGACAAATTAAATTGCCGATCCCCATATAAAAGTGTTGCCCTTGGTGTATCCTGGCTGTGTTCAGTCATTCTGCCCTCTTTCCAGGGAATGCAATAAACCTGGTGAGCCTCTTCCTTTCTGAGTTGCCCCTGGGTATCTGATTCAACAGATTTGAGGTCTATCTTAAATTACAGCCAGACAAGGCAATAAAGCTAACGTGTGCTCCATAACTGGTTGCGTTGAAAATCTGGCTGGCTCAGGTGACTCCTGAGACCTCTCTCAGCCTGAAAGACAGCTTGAGACAGTGAGATTTGGGAAGCGTAGCCACACTAAAAGTAAAAATAAATAAAATGCCCCCCAACGTCCAAAATTAAAAAACAAAACAAAACAAAATAAACCTTTCTACAAAAGTGCATGCACTGTTTTGTTTTGATAAAATTATAGAAAAGTATGAAAAACAGTTGCCTTCTGTAATCTCAGCACCCAGATAAAATCACAGATCACCATGTCTTCTTTGAAAAGAACACTAAATGTTAGAAAAATGAAAATGATCATTCTGATTGAGTTGATTTATTTAGGAAATTATTTTCAGGGATGAGTTTGGGCTTGCGCAGTTTTCATTAGTTAGAGAATATGTCCTCTATTTCAAACTCCCACATACAGTATGCCTCAGTAGGCAAAAGTTAATGTTTAGAAATGACCCTGGTGTGGCCTGCTTGCTGCGAATCCTCTACTCTGATTTCTAGAAAGAAATTGTGCTAACAGAAAGTGAAGGGAATGCTTTGCTAGATATTAGATTTATTTGTCAAAAAGAATTAAATGCTAGAAAGTTTTGTTTTTAAAATATTTCACTGCATGTTTTTGATACAGAAGCCCTTCCTCTGTCTTCCCCTTTAGGTGACTACTTGGCCAGTGTTATCTGAGGTGAGAAGTGACCTAGCAGAGCCACCCTCATCAGCCAGCACATCTTGCCTTTAGCTGATAATTCTTGCAGTTGGGGCTGAAGTGCTTGTCTTTGAAAAGCAAAGAAAACACAAGTCATAAGGTGCAGAGATGGTTCAGTTTGTGGTCGTTTGGGCTTAGGTGCCTATTCATTCTTATGGAGTCATGACCTGTTAAGCAAAATTGTAATGGAAGAGTCAAAATGAGGGTTGATATCCACTGAAGTGTTATTTCCAGTGGTGGCCAAAACCAACAATCAAAACAAAACTGGATACACTCCATGGATGTGTTTTTGTAGATGTTGTGAACTTGGCTGTACTTCTGGCTCCGGTGCTAATTCTGGATGCATCATGGGAAATTCAGCTTCTACAGGGGCTCTCACAAAAGGTAGCATCTGAGCTGTGGTTTGCAGTTAAGAAGCTGCCATCTCCCCACACCCTGGCAGGGCTCTACTGAGTGGCTGACTCAAGCACCTATGGAGGTAGAGATCCTCTCAGGCTCTACTAAGGCCTGAAAAGGAAGTTGTTTTCAAGCTAATTCTGCTGTGGGCCCTACAAATGTACCAAAGTGAGGAAAAAGGTGACCAGAGGAAATGTGCGACCAAGTTACATGTAACTCTCATTCCTTCTCATTGTTGCATACCAGAAAAAGAACAAAATGAAAAGCCAAATCATTAAGTACTATTTCAATAAATTATGTTGACATAAGATGTTAAAGAGTATAAATAGGTATTCATTTGAGATTTATGCATGTGGCATGTGCCTAAGCATGAGTACACACATGTACTGAATGGAGTGTTAATTCTTAAAAAATTTTACATTGAAGTATCGTTGACACACCATGTTACATTAGTTTCAGGTATATCGTGATTTGACAACTCTGTATGCTATTCTCTGCTCACAAGTGTAGTTACCATCTGTCACCAGAGTGTTAATTCTTGATAAGCTTATGAAATCAGCAAAATTTGTATTCGGTGTTTTTCTAAATCATCTTTTTTTTGTCATTCCTTGTTTTTCTTGGCCTGTTAAACCCCATATCCCTATTTCCTTCTCCAACCATCATTTCCCACTGAGGCTTGCTTTTTGTTTGGTGTCAGTGAGTACGCTATAGATGAAACGGGTGTTGAATGAAAATGTGCTCTTCTTTGGAAATTTAAAATTGGTAAGCATGATGTTTTATAAATAATCCGTGTAAAACATCCAGCACAGAAGCACACTAATGCCCATATAAATCCAGTGATTTCCAACTTGGTAATATAGGTCCTTTTTACAATATGGACCCTCAGGCCTCATAAGATAAAACGAAATTTTCTTTGAGGAGACAGGTGACTCTCTTTCCATTTTCCCTTTCTTAGGGTGTCTCCTTGAAAAGATAATAGGCTCAATAAGAGACTTGACCTTTTGATTTTACAATGCAAAATCATGAGCCTTCTGACCTTTGGAACTGTAAATACATACCTCTGAAATTGCTCCCTCCCAAGGTGTACAGGAGAAAATGACAAAGTGCATTCATTTATCTTTCAAGGAGAAAGAAGAAATTGTTAATGTTTTTTTCCCTTTCCCTTCGCTGTATAAATTTGTGTGAAATTCTATCTACACTTTGCAGTCACTTTTATCCTGTTTTAATGTGTGTGATTCTGATAATGCCTACTTTTTAATAATTGTGACTATTCTCTTTCATATTGATATGGACAAGTCTTTTGTTGGCAGGATTGTTTTGCTTCCCCCAAAGCCTGTAGCTGCTTTCTAAGTATAGCTATGCCTGTGGGCTTCTGGGTACCTCTTTAGAAAGGAGATGTTCAAGTGTGGAATGATTAATATTACATGCATTCAGATGGTGATATAGCTGGAAATATAACCCTGTGGTTACCCGTGACTGCTGGCAGACTCTTACGCTTTGGAAAGAGGGACTATGCCTAGGATTTGTAGAGGGTGTAAAGAGAACCAGTTCTTTAGAAAGCTGAATTTCACTTATTTTTTTGTGCACAGCGTGTACTCAGTAAGGATTTGTCAAATGAATGACTGTCTGGTGAGTGTGAAGTGGTTTACCAGAAATCTGCGGAGGGACCTCTTGGGGAAAAAGGCACTGGTGTGAAGAGCGTGGCTTTGCTGTACTCAAGCCTTGGTTGTCAGAGGAAAGGGATGTTCCAGGTAATATCTGAAGGCTGCCAACTCAAATCTATCTCTTTCTGGCCCAATTTCAGGAATTTATTTCTGGTTCATTGGAGATTAAGGGATGTGGGTAAAATATGACAAATTTATTCCACTAAAAACACCACAAGGCAGAAGAGCAGGAGCGATACTGTTTTCTGGCTCTTCTGAGTGGGTCTTGCATAGCAGAGACGTAAGTGTCATCTTTTCCTTCAGTTACCATAGGCCAAGGCTTAGCAAACTGAGGGCTCTGGTGTGGCCACAGAGGTGACAGAGCTTCCTTGAAGGAGCGTACTAATTTGTGAGCATATGTAAGACCTTCCCTGGGACTCCTAGAGATAGATGGGATAATAAGGGATTATTTCATAGAGGACTCTGGCCCCGTAGCAACAAGTGAAGTCTGTATGACTTGAGTTGTCATTGTCACAGTAGCTGTTATAATACTTTCAGATGGATAAGCCCTAGGTGAATTTTTATTTTAAAAATAAATATCACATTTCTTCCATTATTATCTATTAGATAGAAGACCTTAGCACCTGACTCAGATTCCCTCATATCTGTTTAGAACTGCTATAACAAGATAAAAATTCAGGTTTTTCTCAATCCCAAGACCATTATGAGCACAACAGTGCAGTCTGCCTGGACTGAAAAATAATATCTGCGTACCCTTTTCCTTAGACTTTTAGATTTCACTGTTTTTAACAGGGACAAAGGAATATGATATCACCGTGATTCTCTAACTACTGCTTCCAAACCAGAACTTCAAGGCCGCTAGTTTATGGCCTTTTCCTCTATCTCTCCTGCTCCTACTCCCCACTCCCATTCCTTGTTAAAATTTCTTAACTCCACTACCAGATACCATATGAAACTGAGCCTCCATGCATCTGTTTTTTGTCATCCCCTTTGACAGTATATTTTCAGAACTCTGGAATTTCTCTCATTGCTTAATCTTATATCTGGAAGCAGAATCTATGAAGCTACGGCAGGAAGCAAAGTCTGTACACTCTCTGGGATCCTGTCTTAAATTTTCCCTTTTGGAGGGGTGGGGCAGCTGTCAAGTTTCTGCCTGTCAGACAAAGCCTGGGACTTACAGCAATAATGGAACAGTGACTTGTTAGGTCTCTGAAGGTGGTTGAGACTGGAAAGCTGAGTGGAACCCACAAAGAAGGTGCCTGGTTTTGAGTGAGTCTAGGTTTTGAAACAGGAAGTAGAAAATCAGAACCAGATAATAGTCGGAAATGCAGGAAGCACGGCACGAGTGTAAAATTAATTGCAGGAGTTTTAGTTGCTCAGTTGTGTAAGTCAGCTTTCTGAGGCCCACAAATTATTGCTCAGAGAACACAGAAGAGAAGGCAAATTATTATCAGGCAGGCATATAGCTCTTCAGACACATAATCAATTTAAATTGTATTTTCTGAACAATATGCAGCGCTGTCCTTCATTCTCCAAGAGGGTTTTTCTTACTGGGAGTGAGAGTGGGTTGTAGAGTGCAAAGCATAGGCTTCAGTGCCAGAAGTTCCAGGTTTTGTCGTGATTATGCTGGCTCATGGAAAAATCTTAATTTTTCCTGGCCTCGGCTTCCTGATCGACAAGATGGGATTGAAAACCATCATATTATCTATTTCCCAGGATTGCCATGAGGATCAAATAAATTCTTATGTGAAGGAGACATATGGGAGCAAAATAGCTGACCTGCCAGACTTGGTCAGGTCACACCTAGCTCCGTACCCCCCACCACCTTCGGAGGCCTCAGGAATCATTGTTTCACTATTACCAGGAAGTTCCAGGGAGACTGGTGCATGACTGACTGAGACTTGACAATTTCTCCCACCCTGGTGCAAAGCAAAATTTCAGATAAGACTTCAGAGCGTTCACGGGCTTTGCTTCCTGTTTCATAGATTTTGCTCCTGGATGTCAGAATAAGCACCAGTAGAAATAGTAAAATGCTCCTCTAAATGTGGTTCTGTGATATGTTGTGCTCATGCATAGAGCCCATGTAGTACTCAGATGCCATCTACTCTCTTCTGGTATCAGCTTCTTGAAGAATGTGGTATTGTTGGTGGCTTTGCTCCTTTCAGGCCTTTGACCAAATGAAGAAGAGTTTTGTGGCACATGTCAACTTGTCATCAAATAAACTGTCCATGAAATTGCTTAATGTTCTGGTCATTCTATTTCTTAGAGCCTGTTTCCTTACTTGTAAAATAGGCGGGGTAATGACCACGTGGCAGGCTTACTGGGAGCATTAAAAGAGATGCTTGGCAGGTAAGTATGTTCTGTAAGTATTGGTTTCAGTTTGAATATCTATGTAACTTTTTTTTCCTCAGCACTAAATTTTTGTTATGCTTTATTTTCAGAAGTTAATGAGTGTTTGTAACTCCTTATGTCTGTAGCTCAAAGCTAGATTATAGGTTAGTTGTGATAAATATACTTACCCTAGATTTTCTGCTACAGTGATCTCTCCTCCCAATATTATATCTTGGTTCCACATCTCCTGTTCTTTTTATCCTTGTTTTAATGATTCTACTGTATGTACCATGGGGATTTATTTTTTCCTTAGAAGTCAACACAAACGTTAATAGAATCAAGGACATAAAGTACTAAGTAAAATGAAGGAAGGAGAAAAGGAAGGACAGAATGGAAGGAGGGAGAGGAAGAAAGGAAGGAAGGTAGGAAGGGGGAATGGAAGGAAGGAAGATAAATTGATCTTTTTGGCTCCCTGTGGTCCTGAAGTCTTTATGAATATTTTTCAGTGAATGTTTATACTTGTAATCAGCTGCTAGGCCCCTTGACAGTGGCCTCTGACTCCATGTGTGGCTGTTTCCTTGGACAGTGTGTTGGAAGGTGGGCTTTCAGATCTCCCCAATAGGATTTCCCCTGTCCTTCTACCTAGGGCTCCCTTTCTCTCAGCCAGGCAGGCTTCTCTGTCAGTTGCTTTGGGGGCAGTCTTTCCCTGGGCCTTGTCCAGCCTAGCAACTCCAAGTTAAGATTAGCAATCTTTCCATCTCCCTACCCCCTCACACTGTTTGTTGATGGACAGGTGGACTGACTGACACAAAATTAGACTTGAATAAAGCCTTAAGTACAGATTAATATATGAGATCAGATATTCTCTGCTAAAGGTAAATGACTCTTTTTAGCCAAAAGGTGTCTTTTATTTTGTTCTTAAACTGGGATGTCTGTCCTTGAGAAAGGGACAGGAACAACTGTTTGGCTTTGTTGTAAGCCAGTGAACTCAGAGAAAGAGACTTCTCAAACTCAAACAAGGTGATTGTGAAAGGAAAGGATAATGCGCTTTTCCTTATATGGACACATAACTCATTCTACAGTTTGTAAATGTTGTATTCATTTCTCCTGGTTTTTTTTTTTTTTTTTTCCCAGTGTAAGTGTTGAATGGATGGGTCTTGGCAGGAAGAGGGAACCAAGGTGGCAGATTTTTCTGGCTGCCAGTATCAGGCTTCTTAATGATGGAAAATGGATTAGGGAGAAAGCATATCAATACACAAATGCTGAGTCTAATATAGAAACTGGAGCAAGTTGCCAGAGCGCCCTGGGTTGTGTACTCTTGGAACAGAGCAGCCAAGCCCTGAGGGGCCTCCTAAAGGAAGAGTCAGAAATAGAAGCAGACACGCTTGCTGTTGGAAGGCACAGAGTTCTCTGGGGAATGCTGAAAGCAGCAAGCAGGGCGACCTATTTTTTCCATTTTGTTTCAGGTCTTCTGGTAAGGGTCCTGGGATTCTTGTCCTATATCCACTTGCCATTTGATTAGAAGTGGGCAGGGGTGGAATGGTGGGTATGTGTGTGTGTGTGTGTGTGTGTGTGTGTGTGTGTGTGTAGAGAGAGAGAGACAGAGACAGAGAGATTTGTGTTCTATACTTCCTTAGTGACTGTTAATGTTTCACATTCTTCATTTTGCCTTAAGGATACTGTGTGTTTGCAGGAAGACCATTAACTACCCAAGGACCATCTCCATTAATCTCCCTATGAAAGTACGGCTAGCAGGAAATACCACCTACAAAGAACATAGTATCTTAAAGGCAAAATGAAGAATGCGAAACATAACAGCCTTTAGAGAAGTAGAGCATACAAATCTCCTGCTGTCAAACACACACACACACACACACACACACACACACACACACGTTGTTAAAGTTAGGGTCTATTTATATATATTATTTCATTGTGAAATAAAAAACGGTGACTACGTAGTGACTTGAGCTTGAACACAGCATGTCCTGCCTATTTTTCTACTTGTGGGCTCCTCCATAATTAGCCTCACTAGTAGCCATATTATGCTCTCAGTCAAAGAAGATTCACTAACTGTCCATTATATATTACCATGTATAGGTCCATACGCACATATACTTAGCCAGTCACAGAATCACCTGCTCATTCATGTCAGAAATTCCTTTAATAAGTCACAAAATCTGAAGGGACTATGCATTAGCTTCTGTCTACCTTGTGTGAATGTGGGAAATAAGCAGATTTCCTGAGAGCAGTTCCTAATGGGGAGAGATGGCTTTGGGCATTTGAGTAGTAATAATGCCTTCCATTCGAATAGCATTTTATAATGTACAGAACATGTTCATATTTCTCACTTACCCTCAACTGCTAAGGTTGGGTCTTTTTGGAGGCTCTTCCCATCTTCCAGTAGACTCACAGAAGCCCTTCAGGAATTGCTGTGATTCCTGAAGGGTCCTCCATCCTGGAAGGAGACTTCGTTGTTTTTATTCCATAAAGCTGCTATAAAACTTTAGCCTTTGTCCATTTGTTGGGTGTTTTTTCTTTCTAATCCAGGCTACTAAGAAGCCTTTACAGTGAGCCTCTCCACTAAAACCATGGTGAAAGCTCCCTCCCTCCCCCAAGACTTAGACCACAGCATCAGTGTAGGCCAACATTTTAGGAAGAGGTAGAGGGATTACTTTTTCAGTTTTTTTAAGTGCCTTTTAGAGAAACCAATGCAAGATAAGAATTATCTCAATAGCTTTTCCTACCACAACCCTGAAAAGGTAGTCATGGTCTTTTATGAGAAATTCCTTCAAGTTAAATCAAATATCAGAGGATAGCAATGAAAGGCTATGGCTCTATAAGGCTTAGCCTGCAAGAAACAAAAGTGTCCATGTTGCCTGCATTATGTGGGTCCAGAAAATGATTCTACAAACTCCATTGCTGGTCTTTATATATACTCTGTACCTGAGAGAGTGCAAACTAGGTTCTCAAGACTGAGGCCTCAATTTCTAAATGTCATTTGGATAGCATCAAATGGATAGAGTAAGGGACTTTGTATTCATCTTGAACTGAACTCATTTCCCTCCCAAATTTGCTTCTTTATGCTGCTTTATCATGGTGATAGCATCACTCCCTATTCAGAAAATTGATATAAAAGCTGTGGCATCACCTCTGTCATTTTACTTTTCTTCCAAGTATCCTTTGAAAACCCAACTTGAATTTCATCTTCTCCGTGAAGTTTTCCATTAGTACACCAAGAAGTTTTTATATTTCCATTAACAGGTTTGTTAACAAAGCTGCTATGTATGTCTTGATTTCTCTTTCCCTGTTGTCTTCCTTCCACTTGAGCTCCTTTGGTACAAGTCTTAATTCCTTCTTCACTTTTGTATTCTTCTGCCGCCAAGTCCTTAACACAGTGTCTTATACATAACATGGGATCATGAGCTTTTCTGCTGTGCTAGCAGCAGGTGTTAAGATAAATAAAACCGTTCTCATTGTTATCTTGGCAACACTCTGAAATGGTTTTCTTTGATAATCCAGCCTCTCAAAATGAAATACTTTCTGTAGAGTTTAGGTTGCAGGCTGCCCCCATGATGACCAGTGCTCCATGTTCACACTGTCCCCTCCCTGTTGTATTGGTCTCTCACTTTCTTCTCAAGAGTTGTGAAGTTTACAGCAAAGGGAGGAGAGAGATAGGAAAGGCACGACTCATTAGTTGTCACAGTTGTACACTGATTCCCTGAAATGTGTTGTAGGGCTTCCTGTGTTACCTTTCAGGAGGTCGCTTCCACTACATGCCACCCCCCTAGATAAACTGTTTGCTCTCTTGTAGACACATGTTTTAAAGAATTGTATTGTACATTCTTAAAGGTATTTATACAAGATGGCCTTCTGGATCCTCAAGATCATGTTAAATGTGCCATTTTTGAGCTCAACTCAGCTGGGAAATCTTTTCTTTTGTACAAAGTTGGAAAAGTCAATATAAATGGCTGTGAGATACTGAAACGAATCCCCACTCACCCCTGCTGTTTCTTTACATGCCATCTGATTGCTCCTGAAATAAAAACGGTTTTCGCTTTCATGGAACATTTTACAACACTAGCTACAATGGGAACAATTATTTTTCTCTTGGAGGAAAGTGAATGATAATTTCTGAATTATTCAGCTAATGAAGGTGAAAACTTAGTTTCTGGAAGACCTAAGAGCTGTGGGGTTTGGGTAATAGGATTCTCTGGTGGGTATCTGGTGACATCTTCCCACCCTCCTGGAATGTGAGGGATGTGGGTGGGAAAGTCATGGGCTTCTCACAAAATACTGAGACTCTGTAAGCACTGACCTCTAATGCAGCTCATTGAGAAAAATCCCTTTTCACAGAATGTTTACACAGAGAGTATTTGGCTGTTAAGCAAATACAGTATTTAATAGGCCCAGAGTGATCTGATTACATGGGAGCCTATAACGATCAGAGAGAGACCATGCCAGAACATTAAGAAATTAATATGTGGCTTAGACAAGCAATGATCCTTGAAGAGAACAACAGTTTGTGGAAGTCAAGACAGATGCCACCTGCCACAGTGACTCCAGGGGAAGATCCAGGGTATGGTCTCCTCTGGAGCAAAAGCAGTTTTCCAGTACCTTGAACAGCCAGCTGAGGTGGAACACTGGAAGAAAGAGTCAACTATTTGGTTGTTCCCTGGGTAGTCATCTCTTGTATCATTGGAGATGGCATTGTGCAAGTTGTAGCAGCTGGTGTTTTCATGCCACCCAGCACACTTCCAGTTCTGCGGCACCCTATAGATCTATGTGGAACCTCAGAGATCTGTGAGAACCACATTTCTCATTTGTTATGTACTTACTTTGTGCCAGCCCCAGCACTCATGTTCTTTATGTACGTTATTCCATTTAGTCCAACGGGAGGTATGCATATCCGTAATCTCCATTTTATAGATAAGAAAATGGGAGCCCACAGAGGATAAGAGACTTGTCTGAGGTCTCACAGCTTTTCAATGGTGGAACTAAGACTCAAACACTGAATTTTTTTTTTCTTTCTTTTCTAGTTCAAAGCCACTGAATTGGAGCCCTCACTCCATGGTGATCAGAGCAAGGTCAGAATCGCTGGATAAGCACATTCATATGAATGAGTCACTGTGGGTGTACAGATGTGCTAGTGAGATTGAAGAGCATCAGCTTTGGTGATCCCCTGGGATGTAGCCTTTCTGAGTTGATGTGAATTTCCCTCACCCTTGCCACCACCACAGTGACATAGAACAGCAGATACTTGAGCAAACATTTGTTGATTTGAGATGTTTGCCTTTAGCCCTACTCCCATGTGACACACTACTCACATGAAACGTGGAAATTTATAATATATCATTGCATTCTAAGACTGGAAATAACTGTGAGGGGCAAAAAATTAACATATAAATTTCCCCAGGTGTGACACCCTTCTGTTAATTTGTTCAGGTCCCAGACTTTGTTTTGCTAGTGGGAATAATGGATGAAGGGGAAACAAACTAAACTTGAAGAGAGTGTTTGAGAAGAGGCCAGGATAGGTGGTCTGGAGCTTGGTGGGGATGAAGACAGCAGATTTGGAGCAGTGATGATGGTGCATGGTGGGGCCTTGGAGAGGAAAAGAGAACCTTTTAGACATCAGTTATGTCATAACCATCTAAGCATTTTTTGAATTGATTTTAGTTTCTCTTGGATATGGCATTCCTACCATTTGCCTGTGAGGCATCCAGGTTAGGGTTATTTAAGCTAGATTATTAAAAATGCTACCCTCAGAGTGCCTGGGTGGTTCAGTCAGTTAAGTGTCTGCCTTCGGCTCGGGTCATGATCCTAGGGTCCTGTGCTCAAGCCACATGTTTCACTCCCTGCTCAGCAGGAAGCCTGCTTCTTCCTCTCCCTCTGCTCCTCCCCCTGCTTGTGTTCTCTTTCTCAAATAAATAAATAAAATATTTAAAAATGTTACCCTTACCTGTGCACAGTCCTTTATAATTTAGTAAACATTATCACACTTGATTTTATCACACTTGATTCTCACAGTAATACTAGGATGTCAGGAGGAGCAATACAAGCAAGCTCATTTCATCGGGGTTTGTGGAGGTTTTAGAGACATTCCTGCAATCACACAGCTTTTAAGAAGCCAGGCCTGTACGAGAATCCAGTTCTCTGATACCTCAGCCAATGGGCCCCTCTGAAGGCCTCCTTTAAGAATACAAGAGCAAAAGAGAGGCCACATAGTGTCAGCTCAATGGTTCACTCCACCATTTGAAGAGGCTGGACACAGGGATGCTTTGCAAAGGAGGATGGCAGCTGCCTTTGTAGTATCAAAAGTTGGGAGTGCACCCAGATACCTCAAAACTCTCTTCAACAACCAGTAAGATATTGGGCATCGTAATTTTTCCAAACCCTTCTTGAACCTATTTACATTTCTTGGCTTGTTCAAGTCTTTGGGAGTAACAAGTTCCACATGTTTACCACCTGCTGTGTGAAGAAGTACTTCCTTTTGTTATTATTTTAAATGAATGCTTTCCAGGCTTAAATGTACCCAAATTCCTTTCCCAACCAGTTGTAGTCCCCAGGATGCAATGTCTGTCTGGTTCACAGCTCCTGGCATGCACGCTTCTGCTGCTGTTGAGGTACATGTGGTGGTTTTATCTGAAGTATCACAGCATGAGGAAGTATGTGCCCATGCTTTTCGGGCGCAAGTACTGTCTATGTGCAGGAGTAAAACTTGAAAATGTAAAAGAAAGATCACTGTTTTGAAACTTTCCCCTTTCTGTGACTGTGTCCTTCTGAAAATCTTCACTGTTCTAAGGAATTCCATGCTACTCCAAATGAAATAACTACAAAATCTGCTTGCGTGAATGTGCTATTCCGGTTTGAATCCTTTCTAGCGACTGACCTTGCTAATGCGAACATGTTCATATGGTTAAGATTAATGAGTCAATTATTTTTATACAAGCTATCCCTCATGTAGGCTGTTTTTCTTGACTTGACTATGTTAATTAATAAAAAGCATTCAATCCTCCTTCCATTGCAGTTTGTGGTTAATCAGGTGCAATTATCAATAAGGTTATGGTGAATGTCTATGTGCTGAGGCAACTCTAATGAAAATAAGATATATTTGGCTATGAAGAGAAGTACTTAAAGTTTCTCCTCAGTGAGTGCTTCCAGAAGGAAATAAGGCTATGGATCTTGGAAGGCACAGGCTGCCTTTATAAATATAGTTGTGTTTTTAATTAAATAAATACTGAAACAAATGTGATTGAATATGAGATAATCCATTCATGTGGATATTATTTCATGTCATGCCTTAAATTAATACTTCCTAGGGCTTGGCCTGGCTCTTGCTAGTTGAAGAGTGGAGTGTGCAATAAATACATAAATACACAAAGGCTTGTGTGCTCTCAGTCTACCTGCACCAGAGCTGTGAAATGACAACATTGCTTTAGGAAAGTCCAAGACAAAATTTCAAAGTTGCAGAGAAATTTGAGTGGCAATTATTTATGTCATCAAAGGTTTCCTTGCTCTGTGGGTGGTTGTAAAGGAGTAAATTTACATAAAGCAATTTCCTTAGTGACTGGCATATAGTAAGCAGTTAGAATGTTAATCATTTTATTTTTATTACCAATGTGGGGTTTTTTTTACCTCACAAAAATTTAAAATTTATTTCTCACAGTTTTGGAGGCTGGGAATGCCAAAGTCAAGGTGTTGCCCAATTTGGTTCCTGGTGAGGGGCTTCTTCCTGGTTTGTAGATGGTCATCTTCTCCTTGTATCCTCCCATGATGGAGAGAGCGATCACCTCTTTGATGTCTCTTCTACAAGGCCACTAATCCCACTCATGAGAGCTCCATCTTCATGACCTCCCAAAAGCCTCACCTCCAATAGCATCACATGGAGGATTAAGGTTTCAACATATGAATTTCACTGGGACACAAACACTCAGTCCATTAGGCAATTATTACCAATGTTCCTTCCTACCACTCTTAATATGTGACTTGATTTTCGTATCATTTGTCAAGGACACATCTCCTATATGAAATGAAACATGCTTGAGGATGGTTTTATTTTTAGGATGAGATAGTTTCAAGATCCCTGTGTGGTTGGTAGATACCAGACCTTTAAAAAAGAGTAAGTTGAATTGATGTGTTTCTGAACTGGTGCATTTTATATTATTTTATTTTTTTTTAAAGATTTTATTTATTTATTTGACAGACAGAGATCACAAGTAGGCAGACAGGCAGGTAGAGAGAGAGAAGGGGAAGCAGGCTCCCTGCTGAGCAGAGAGCCCAATGAGGGACTCGATCCCAGGACCCTGAGATCATGACCTGAGCTGAAGGCAGAGGCTTAACCCACTGAGTCACCCAGGTGCCCTGGACTGGTGCATTTTAGGATGGAAGGTGATTTTAGTGAGTGGTCAGTTTGTCTTAGTTTATAGAAAAATGCTATGGATTTCAAAATGTCATTAGCTTTTGAGACTTCAAGAATATTTGCAAATACTAAATTGATATTTTCAGGAGAGATATTTCTTTAAGGCTATTTCTATATGCATACAAAATGAATGGCTACCACTAAATTTTTACTCCTGTTTCCTGCCATTGAAATGATCCTAATTAAGGATAATGATTCGTTGTCCAGGGAGAGCTAAGGCATGGCATGTTTGTGGAAACAAGACATTCAATCCATTCAGAGGTATAAATGACTGCTGCTAGAACATTGCCTGGTTGCCCTTCATGATGGGAGAACAGGAAAGATAAAAAGGACATGGGGAGTTAAAGAAGAGTTTAGGCAGCTATGGCCAAACCTCATAAACTTAATAAGACCAGTTCATTATATCTCCAAGACTGCAGGATTGCCAAAGAGGATGGAAAGCTTCCTATGACATCACTCACTCAAAAGGCATTCACTGAAGACCTACTCTGGGCTAAGGTGTATGCTGCATGCTGGAGTTATAATAACAAAGCATTGGTAAAGTTCCTGCCTTGAAGTAACTTGCAGTTTATTGGAGGCAGATGGGATAGACATCTATTTAAATGATGCATTGGGTAGGGCAGTGCCAAGTATAGTAAGACACAAGTGAAAGAATGGTTGATTTGACATGAGGTCACAGTGGTGTGTTGCAGTCAGCTTCTATCACCTCATGAGAGCTGACTATGCAAATCTTTTCCCAACTAAGTGTTCAGTGCTGTCATGTAGGTAACTTAAAGTCAGCCTTGGAAGGAATATTAGCACTATATCAGGGAAACACTACAAATTAGGGTTCCCCCTCCACGACCTTCAGAGAACTAGTTGTTAAACATTTATTAGCATTTTCACTTTTGTTTCCTTCGCCTTTGGAGACATATCTTGAAAGAAGTTGCTGTGGCTGATATTGAAGAGGTTACTGGCTATGTTCTCCTCTAGGATTCTGATGGATTCCTGTCTCACATTGAGGTCTTTTATCCATTTCGAGTTTACCTTTGTGTACGGTGTAAGAGAATGGTCGAGTTTCATTCTTCTACATATAGCTGTCCAGTTTTCCCAGCACCATTTATTGAAGAGACTGTCTTTTTTCCACTGGATATTTTTTCCTGTTTTGTTGAAGATTATTTGACCATAGATTTGAGGGTCCATATCTGGGCTCTCTACTCTGTTCCACTGGTCTATGTGTCTGTTTTTATGACAGTACCATGCTGTCTTGGTGATCACAGCTTTGTAGTAAAGCTTGAAGTCAGGTAACATGATGCCCCCAGTTTTATTCTTGTTTTTCAACATTTCTTTAGCAATTCGGGGTCTCTTCTGATTCCATACAAACTTTAGGATTATTTGCTCCAGCTCTTTGAAAAATACTGGTGGAATTTTGATTGGAATGGCATTAAAAGTATAGATTGCTCTAGGCATATAGACATTTTCACAATGTTTATTCTTCTGATCCAAGAGCATGGAATGGTCTTCCATCTTTTTGTGTCTTCTTCAATTTCTTTCGTGAGTGTTCTGTAGTTCCTCAAGTACAGATCCTTTATCTCTTTGGTTAGGTTTATTCCCAGGTATCTTATGGTTCTTGGTGCTATAGTAAATGGAATCAATTCTCTAATTTCCCTTTCTGTATTTTCATTGTTAGTGTATAAAAAAGTCACTGATTTCTGTACATTGACTTTGTATCCTGCCACGTTACTGAATTGCTGTATGAGTTCTAGAAGTTTGGGGGTGGAGTCTTTTGGGTTTTCCGTATAAAGAATCACGTCATCTGAGAAGAGAGAGAGTTTGACTTCTTCATTTCCAATTTGGATACCTTTTATTTCTCTTTGTTGTCTGATTGCTGTTGCTAGGACTTCTAATACTATGTTGAACTAGAGTGGTGAGAGTGGATATCCTTGTCGTGTTCCTGATCTCAATGGGAAGGCTGCAAGCTTTTTCCCATTGAAGATGATATTTGCTGTGGGTCTTTATAGATAGATTTGATGAAGTTGAGGAATGTTCCCTCTATCCCTATACTTTGAAGCGTTTTAATCAGGAACGGATGCTGGATTTTGTCAAATGCTTTTTCTGCATCAATTGAGAGGACCATGTGGTTCTTCTCTCTTCTCTTATTGTTTTGTTCTAGCACATTGATTGATTTGCGAATGTTGAACCATCCTTGTAACCCAGGGATGAATCCCACCTGCTCATGGTGGATAATCCTTTTAATGTGCTGTTGGATCCTGTTTGCTAGGATCTTGTTAGGAATCTTAGCAACCATATTCATCAGTGATATTGGTCTGCAATTCTCCTTTTTGGTGTGGTCTTTGCCTGGTTTGGGGACCAGGGTAATGCTGGCTTCATAAAAAGAGTCTGGAAGTTTTCCTTCTGCATCAATTTTTTGAAACCACTTCAGGAGAATAGGTGTTATTTCTTCTTTGAAAGTTTGGTAGAATTCCCCAGGGAATCTGTCAGGTCCTGGGCTCTTGTTTTTTGGGAGGTTTTCGATCTCGTTACTAGGTATCGGTCTATTCAGGTTGTCAATTTCTTCCTGGTTCAATTTTGGGAGTTTATAGTTTTCCAGGAATGCATCCATTTCATCTAGGTTGCTTAGCTTATTGGCATATAACTGTTGATAATAACTTCTGATGATTGTGTCTACTTCCTTGGTGTTAGTTGTGATCTCTCCCTTTTCATTCATAATTTTATTAATTTGGGCTTTCTCTCTTTTCTTTTGGATTAGCGTGGCCAATGGTTTATTGATCAAGATCAAAAGCTTCTGCACAGCAAAGGAAACAGTCAACAAAACAAAAAGGCAACCCATGGAATGGGAGAAGATATTTGCAAATGACAGTACAGACAAAAGGTTGATATCCAGGATCTATAAAGAACTCCTCAAACTCAACACACACAAAACAGACAATCATATTAAAAAATGGGCAGAAGACATGAACAGACACTTCTCCAATGAAGACATACAAATGGGTATCAGACACATGAAAAAATGTTCATCATCACTAGCCATCAGGGAGACTCAAATTAAAACCATATTGAGATACCATCTTACACCAGTTAGAATGGCCAAAATTAGCAAGACAGGAAACAACATGTGTTGGAGAGGATGTGGAGAAATGGGAACCCTCTTACACTGTTGGTGGGAATGCAAACTGGTGCAGCCACTTCGGAGAACAGTGTGGAGATTCCTCAGGAAATTAAAAATAGAGCTTCCCTATGACCCTGCAATTGCACTGCTGGGTATTTACCCCAAAGTTACAGATGTAGTGAAAAGAAGGGCCATCTGTACCCCAATGTTTATAGCAGCAATGGCCACGGTCGCCAAACTGTGGAAAGAACCAAGATGCCCTTCAACAGATGAATGGATAAGGAAGATGTGGTCCATATACACTATGGAGTATTATGCCTCCATCAGAAAGGACGAATACCCAACTTTTGTAGCAACATGGACAGGACTGGAAGAGATTATGCTGAGCGAAATAAGTCAAACAGAGAGAGTCAAGTATCATATGTTTCACTTATTTGTGGAGCATAACAAATAATATAGAGGACAAGGGTAGATAGAGAGGAGAAGGGAGTTGAGGGAAATTGGAAGGGGAGGTGAACCATGAGAGACTATGGACTCTGAAAAACAACCTGAGGGTTTTGAAGGGGCGGCGGGTGGGACGTCGGAGGAACCAGGTGGTGGGTATTAGGGAGGGCACGGATTGCATGGAGCACTGGGTGTGGTGAAAAAACAACGAATACTGTTATGCTGAAAAGAAATAAAAAATTAAAAAAAAATTTATTAGCATACTACTGCCTGGGGGTGTGGAGGGCATATATAAGGAGAGGTATTACAGAGAAGGGGATTCTTGGGCTGAATTTTGTAGAGCAATTAGACAAATAGCCATTATTAGATTTTTAAAGAGGAGTTTGAGTTTTTTTGTGGGGGTGTGGAAGGGGTAGGTTTTTTTTTTTTTTTTTAGAGGACTGGGGAAAATCGGACTTCTATCAATACGTTTCTGATGATTATAAACTGTAGCCAATGTTTTTTTTTTTAAATTTTTCTTTTGTTTCATTTTTTTAATTTAAACTCTAGTTGTTCATTTAAAGTGCAATAATGGTTTCAGGAGTAGAATTCAGTGGTTCATCACTTACATACAACACCCAGTTGTAGCCAATGTTTTAACCATCAACTGATCCCTGAGGTCAGATTCTAGGTCTTATTTATCTTTGTGTATATATGTGTGAACAACCTTGCACATGATAAACAGACAATAAATGTGTCTTGCAGGAAGGGAATACATGTTGATATTCCTTAAGCCTCCTCAATTACCCTTTCTGGATGGGCTCAACCATTTTCCCTCACTATATGCCAACCACTGTGCTAGGCACTTTATATAACTTTATGTATACATTTTAGAGAAAAACCTAAGCACTGGAGAGATTAAGAAATTTGTTCGAGGTCATAGAACTAACAGCAATAAAAACAGCATTTAACTTAGGTTTTTTGCTCCCAAACCCCACAGTTTTTTCAGCTGTCCCATATTTCCTTTCAACTCAGGTACCATTTGTTATGTGTGGATGACAATAAGTACTTTGGGAATGAGAGATCATCAGGGACCGTGGACATGAAGTAGATGGTCTTTAGCTTAAAAATTATTGGTTTAGGGGATATTGCATCCTCTGTATTTGACTCCTTTGGTGACATTTACGTTAGCACCTTGGCTGATCTATGATAACCTTTTCCATGGACTCCTAATCTGAAATGCAGCTTGACACACTTATATAGTACACCAGAAGGCTGAAGAATGAGGTTTGGATTTCTTTTCCTATCCCACCTTCAATTCAGTTACCAAGAAAAGATCTTTTAGATCAAAACACTATATTTCCCCACCCGCAGAAAAGATGTCAGACAAAAGTGTTGAAAGATAATTTTGGATGTGGTGCACTTGAATACTGCATCCAAGGACCAAATATGACAGATATCGAGTTTAGGATTATCTATAAGTCAAAAATGGAATACTAAATTTTGGTACTTCAACAGCTTGCTTCATGATACTTAGCCCATCTTATGGCCTCTGAGTTAGACTGTACCCTATTTTTGTTTCCATTTTTCAGACTAGGAAATTAACTCTACTCCTTAAATCATAATTTGAAGTGATTCACTCACCACTTGGGTATATTGCATTCAAAATTCTCATAGTGGTGGGAAAGAATAGAGAAGAAAATCTGCACAGAGTTGCATTTTGCAAGTGAGGGATTAGAAGCTGGAGAATGTATAGAGGTAATATTAGATATTGCCATAATATAAAAATATGAATTGTATAGGGACCTTGTGGGTAATTTCTGGATAACTAGTAGTTAAAGGAGCAACAATTGGATCCCCTTATATCACCCTGCACTTATAGAATTCTTGGTTGGAAACCATCGAAGACTACTTGTTTACATTAAGGAAAAGAGGAGTTTCTTGGGAGGCAATGACAATAGCTTATGGAATCCAGCAGGTCGGATCAGGCGTAATCAAGGGGCACAAGGCATGGCTGAAGCACTGTCTTGGGAGGATCCTGCTGAGGACACTTGTTTGCCAGCTGGGGATTCTCTACTGCTTCTGGCACTGTAGTCAGTGGACACTTATCATGCTGTGGGTTATGTCTCTCTTAGACACATTTCACTGTTTCTGGATCCTCTAATCTTCCACAGCCACCATGAAAAATCCATGACTGATTCCACACTCTTATTCATCCATCCATCCATCCATCCATCCATCCATCCATCATGTATTCATTCATTTTTTACATTCTTCTCTTAAAGACTTATGGAAGCATGGGATGGGAGCATCTGCTTGGTGATGTCAAGTCACATAGCCACACTCTAGCTTCCTGGGAGGAGAAAGCAGGACTATCTTTCTCTAATTTCCCCAATAGGAATTGAACTCTGTCTCCTACCAGTTCTGTGATTTATCCAAATCAGAGTGGAGTTTCGGTGCTGGGCAATCCTAAATGAGTGATATTTCCTCTACATATCCTAATTTTTGCATAGAAATGTGCTTAAGAGAAGCTGAGACAACCTTATTTACATGGAGCACTGTTCAAACAAAGCATGCTGTTATACTAATGGCAATGAGTCTAATTATGACACATTTATTTCCCTAAATCCACAGCGCTCTTGAACCTATTATGTACACAAAGTGAATTTGTCCAGGCTCTGTATTTGTCTGATTCAAGCACAAATGCTCACATGCAGGCTAACTTCTTTCTCACTGTGTGGCTTTGCAATTCAGAAGATGTAAAGAGGTTTTCTCTGGCTTTAAGCCTCCCTATCTATTTTGATCATAGAGGTTAATAATGCTGAAAAGCACTCAGAGTATATAAGGCTGCTGAGGAAATGAGAGCTCTATGGTTTATAGCTGGGACATGACTGATTATGTATCTGCCAAGAAAGTTGCCATTCAGAATTCAGCAATGAATATTGGATTCCATCAGTACTCTACCAGTTCTCACTTCCCCCACCTCACCCCACCTCTTTGCTTCCCACTTGGGAAGGGAGCATTCAGAACCCATATCTGAGCATCCTGGGAACTTCTGTCTTTGTAGGGCTCTGGCAGTGTTGCACAGTCGCTTACCATCTTGGTTGAACATTGGGGTCACCTGGGAATTATTAAAAAGCCTTATGTTCAGGTGTTACCCTAAACCAATCAAATTAGAACAACTGGGGCGAATCCCCAGTTGTCAGTTTTTTTAAAGCTCCGCAGGCTGTTCCAATGGGCATGAAGGATTGAAAACCACTGTGTAGCACAAGCCCCTAATGTCTACATGAACCAGGCTGACTTCAGAACAAAGGCAGTAGAAATGGAGACACCCTCCACATGCAGTTCCTCCCTCCCTCCCTTCCTTCCTTCCTTTTTCTTTATTTGTGGCAGGATTGAAGTGGCCATTCCTGAAACAAGTACTATGCAGCAGGACAACAAACATGATTGCATTCCTGTTTATTAACTGTGTGGTGCTAGGGAGGTTACTTTAGCACACTTGCTTTCAGCTGTTTCACTTGTGGTAATTTCTGCCTCACAGTTATTTGGGGGAGGATTATATAAGAAACTTCATTTCAATTTCTTAGTGTAGTATCTGGAACACAGTAAGGGTTTAATAAATCCTAGGTTGCTTTATTATCATACAGCACTTAGAGTCTTCAGAGCATTCCCATATCTGCTATTTCCCTAGAGTTTAGGCATCATCTTTGTTATAAGTTAGTGTGGAATTTATGGCCTCATTTTAGAGATGAAGCCACAGTGATCCAGAAGTGTGAGTCAATTGCTCACATTCATTCAAGTGGCATCATGATAAAGTGACCTCACGTTAGGTACTAAGGTGCTAAGGAACTTAGGTGCTAAGTCCAAGAATCATCATTTTTGTATACCATGAGTCATCCTGCAGAAGTGGTCAAATGAGAAGGAAAATGAGGATAACGTGGAATAAGTGAGGGGTGTGTGCGGGGTGTCTGTTGACTTAGATGACAGAAGAAGAGACTGATACAGGGAAGCTCCCATATCTTGGATTTAGCTTCCGTGTGTTGATGTTATAATGGCTGTAGAATTTATTCAAGCTACTCCTTGATTTGACTCATGATTCACTCTTGGCACATTTAGAGTTTAGGAGTTGAGGAGGGGTAATAGAAAGCAGTCATACCTCACCTCTAGGAATAGGACAGGAGTGGGAGAGTGACTAAAAAGTCCATTATGTTACTTTTAGCTTGAATCAGTGAATGTGACTATGATCTGGTGTGTGTGTGTGTGTGTCTATCATAGCCTTATACGAGCTTAAGAAAAGAGAGGAAAAGAAAAAATAGGAAGTCTAGGGACAGTTTTCAGAGTAGCTAAAAGTCCAGCCTTCAGAATCAGTCAGAGCTAGATGATCTATTAGCTATGCCTTGAGAAAATACCTAATTGCTTTGACACTTGGTTTCCTCATCTGTAAATTGGGATAATAATGACATTTAGTGCATAACATTTTATGAAAGATTAAATGAGTGAAGTATGTTAAGTACTTAGTCTAGTATAAGATGCATGGTTAACACTCAATACATGTTGGCATAATCAGTCAATCAATCAACCAAGCCATCAGTCAGTTAGAGATTGGAGTTCTAAGACTGGGAACCTGGACACTGGTCACTGTTTTCACATAGTTTTGAGACCTCAACAATGTCAGATTGACCTGTATCTCCATCAGTTTCTCTACCCAAGTGGCCATGAAAATTTACCATTGTTAGAAATCGTTTTACTTTTCTTCTTAAATGCCACTTGAGAAAAGAAAAGTTAGGGTGAATTTGTCTTTGTAGGAGAGAGGAAGATCTAGGGAGTTCTTAGAGTTATTATTTAAACACAAATTCTATAGCCATAAAATGGCCTGAGACCAGACATTTTTTTACAGTTAAAAGTTTTTCTTCAGTTTAGTCTCCCATCTATTCAGTTAAAAAGCATACTTTTTTAGAAAAAAAATGTGATATTTGTGGAAGGCTATAAGGTCATATTGCCGTACTGTTCATTTCTGGGCTTCCCAGACCTGTTGTTTTATTCACTCTGTTGCAATGTCTCTTGGCCTGTAGCTCTTTCACAAAGTGTGCTAATGGCAGACAGCACTCTATGGGATGGACTCCAAAATGTAACATCTTTTGTATCAGCCTGCATGCTAGACAGTGGTAAGAGCACCCTGAGAATGAGAAAAAGAGATGGCCAACAGTGAATTATGACCACCTCCATGTGAAGGGTTATTTTGAGGAAGAGGCTGAGTCAGGTGAACATGGATAAGGGTGAGGGCCTTGAAGTTAGCTTTCTCTGGACCTTGTATCCTGGCATTGCCACTTACCAGCTGTGGGGACTGGACTAAAATACTTCTCTACACCCCAAATTTCTCATCTCTAACATGGGAAAATAAAATCCTTGTTGAGAATTAGATGAGTGAATCCTTTTAAAGTGCCTAATGAAGTTCTTGATAAATAGAGAGTATTTACAAAGTTGCTTAATTGTTAACACATCCAGAAAGTGATAACTTGTTTTTTGTTTTCTGGCACAAGAATCAGAACAAAGGTGGGGGGTTCTAATATTTACTGGCCATCTTTTAGGTTTTAGGAACTTTACTTATTATTTCTTCAAATAGCCTCCCCCCCCAAATATTGTGTGATACAGATTCTTAGTCCTATTTTACAGATGAGCAAATTGAGACTCAGAGAGGTCAATCAACTTGTTCAGGGTCAACACAATTAGTAAGCTGTAGACTCTAGCTTTAAACTCGATATATGTGACCTTAAGGCCCATGTTTTTTTCTCCTTAACTGAATAGCATGTATTGAATGAGATTGGAAAAAAATGCAACCCATCTACCATTATGAACAGTCAGCACCAAATTGAAGACACAACTGATGATTTTATTGAATAAACCAATGATAGGGATCATGTAGATGAGTAATGATCCAACCAAAAAAGTGCTTACTTCTCCTTGAAATTAAACAGCCTGCCTAGAAATTTAGTAGAATCTCCTACAAAAATTCTCTAAAACATGGACAGGTGATTTGTTTCTGCCTGTTTTATCACTGGCCTTTGAGGGGACAATGGAAGAAAAAGAACCTCATGGAATTTCTTCCTTGTCTATTCTATCTCTGCAATATGTTGCAAAAGGCATTTCTTTCTATTGCTATCAAAATCTGGGAGTAACTCAGTACATAAAACAGTATAATTGAAAGAAGTCAATGGTAATAACTAACATTTGTATAAGCATTTTAGAACTTCCAGAGCTGCTTGAAACTCATATCAGCTATGGGAAGGAAAGATGGACAAGTAGTATTACTATTTGCTTTACTTTTCATGTAAAAAAACAGAGGCTCAGAACTTAAAGAATTTACACAATATCCTAAGGGGAATAAGTAACCAAATTCAAACCTGAATCTGTCCAACTCCAAAGCCAGAGCTCTCAACCCAAGACCTCTTTATTTGCTTAATGTATGGTCTCTGGACTAGGAGTACCCGCTTCTCAAGGGGGCTTACCAGGAATGCAGAATCTTTGATTTCACCCCAGACTTGTGGAATCCAACTCTATAGTTTGGCAAGACTGCCATATGATTGGAATATTTGAATAATCTTCTCTAAGTCGAGCTGATTCTTGGTCAATATCACTCTCACATTTGTGACATTAGTATTAATCATATTAGCTTCAAAATACAAAGCTGGCCATAAGAAAGAATTCACTAGCCTTCCACTGAACATTGCCCTCTCTCCACCCTTTATGTAATAGGAAGTGATTTACTTTTAAGCATAAGGCAATCTTGGTTTTATTTTCTCTTGCGTGTCTTTGAGTCATGTTTTGGAAGTTTAAAATGACTAAGTTTGGGTGAGATGGTAGAAGTTGCTCAGATGCAGAGGTTGCTTGACACTGGTGGAAAGGGAGCCCAGGCTACTGGGTATGGAATCAGGAAGTACTCTGCTCCTGCAAAGCATAACCTGGGAGGGAACACAATCCATAGCTAGATTTATCTGAGAACCTTCTCCAGGTTTCAAAGCAGTTATTTCTGGCTCACTTAGAAACAGGATGTACTGAGGCCAGATGCCCTGCATGAGGGGACCCTTTTCAAATAGTATCTGGCTAGCATCATTCAACCCCAGTAAAACCCAGAGAGCCTGAGCTGGTCTTTCCTTTCCCAATGTCTGCCTGGGATTTCTTTTCTTTAAAGAGCCAGCTGTGTTTCTAAGAAATGTGTGCTGTCCAGATGGGCTCCCTCAGTTAAATAGCACTGCCCCCACTGCTGGGAGACATATCCAAGGATGGCCCAGCAGCCTGCTGGCATTGTGACCCTAGCCAGCAGGCTGTCTTCTTCCCAGAGAGGATGCCTCTCCATCCTCTACCAGATGATGTTGCTGAGTGAGGAAGAGCATGCTTTTGCACATTTTTTTTGCCCTGTTGTAAAAACAAGGAATTTATGATCATGGTGGTTTGAAAAGAGGGCCTGGGGAATCATTACTGAAAACATAAAAGACTAATTTTCCCCATAAAGTGGCAGCAATAAATGTCCTGTAAATATGGGCCTCCACTGACTCCTTCTTCAAAAGCATATTTTTACCCTCAATCCAGTAGAGTCTATTTCATGTTTAAGCAGAGTAAATGACATAAACTCAGTGACTACTTTCACAAACCCAAAGTGAAGGCATATATACTAAAGCAATGGAGAATAACCCAGGGGAACACAATTGCTCTGGCTGCCTCCAGTCTGGGAAAGAAGGAAGGGAAGAAGCAACAGTGTGGAAATGAGGAGGAGAGGCTGTCAAAGGAGCAGAGAAGGAAGCCACCAGTGTGTGCAAGTCCAGAAAAGTAGCAATGGCATTACCCTCCTGAAATTCTAGGAATCCAGAGGATTCCTCTGATTTGGGGAGGATTTTTGTGCTTTTCAAACAGCAGGAAAAACAGTATTTTCATAATATCTATTTATGAAAATTAAGCCAAATTAAGCAAGAATGTGAGTTCTGTAGATTCTTGCCATGCCCCAGTGTGTGGATGTGACAAAGTATTTGAAATTGTTTTGGAAAACTTCAAAATTTTCACTTATGTTTTCATGGTCAGCTGATCAATGAACAGATGCTGAAATTTTGGGATGTCAGGCAGGAAGAGGATCCTTGCTTTCCCGAGATCTTGAGAGATTTCAATGGGTCCATGGGGAAGAGATACTGCTCATAGACCACATCCCTGGGGGCTGGGGGTAGGGAGTGAATGCTTTGCCAACTCGCTGGACAAGGAGAAGGAAGGAGCAACATGTTCTTTCATTGTCAGTAAGAGGATCTCTATGAGCAGTAATAATGGTTTAAAAAAAGAGTTGGCGTGGAGAATGTTCTAGATTATCTACACCATGCCAATAAACCTATAAAAATTCTTTCTTCATATTTTTCTTTCTGGGAGTAGGACATAGGGTTGAATAAGGAGTTCCAGATTGGGATGACCCAGGGAACTAGGCTCTGGATGTTGGATGTTAGGTTAGGGGACATAAAATGGCAGATAAACTGCTGCTGCTGTTGTCATCTCTATGTCACCTGGCTAAAAATTCTACCTTAATAAGCAAAATGACACAGGGTTGGGAAGAAACAGCTAAGACTAAGTACTGTGGAGTCAGACATGCTGGGTTCAAATCTCGGTCCCATCTGGGTGACATTAGGAGAGACATTTACTTGGCCAGTGCTTTACATTCCTCATTTGTCAAGTGGGGCTAATCACAGGGTTGGTGTGAGTTAAGGAGTCAATATTTGCAAATGACTTACAACAGTGCCTAGCACATTGTAACTTCATAGGCTATTGAAGCTGGCTTCATATACATGTAGGCTACTAAGTTATTATTGGCTAATAAGTTATGATGGGTTATATAATACACAATGAGTTATTTACAAGTTATGTATCCTACTTGCTATGCATCATCTACAGGAGAATATCTCTTATAATAAATGGGATGTATTTTTTTCCACACATAATTTGGAGGCATTGATGACACAGATTGTGTTTATTTTTTAATTTATTTTTTTAAAATATTTTATTTATTTGACAGAGAGAGAGATTGCAAGTAGGCAGAGAGTCAGGCAGAGAGAGAGGAGGAAGCAGGCTCCCTGCTGAGCAGAGAGATGATGTGGGGCTCAATCCCAGGACCTCGAGATCATGACCTGAGCCGAAGACAGTGGCTTAACCCACTGAGCCACCCAGGTACCCTTATTTTTTAACCAATGAAAAACACACATTTTTTAGATGAACTCAGTGACTGATAATATGATTCTGGAGAAGTGGCTTCTTCCTCCCTTACTCTATCATACTTGTGCTTTTAAGGTGACAATGACTATGGATCAGGCATGTCCTACTTCATGGGTTTTCTGCTGACGGTTCTTAAATTCCTGGTGCTTGAATTTTGATTTCTTCTACTTTTCCAATTTTCTAATGTCCAAACTATGATCTGTCCTCTTCTCTAGGTGCCTTCATTCACAGGCACTTTTCCAGCTGTCTTGCAGATTGTCTGTCCTTGCCCTGTGGGACTCATGTTTCCTCTTTCCACAATGGGAACACGTCTTAGCCTCCACATTCTTAGTCATTATCTTTTTCCTCTTCTTCCTCCATGACATTCCTCTTCTTCCTCTGTGACTCCCTGAGGCTGGAGTCTTGCTTGGTCTCCTGTGTTCTTGCAGGAGGAACCTCTGAAAGACTGTCTCTGAGAGATATATGAAATGTTAAGAGGTGAAGATAGGGCCGAACCAGGCATGGTGGAGGTTAGTTTGATGCTGGGGCAAGTTACTTTCCTTTCAGGAACTGCCACACCCACACTTGCTTCTAGGTGTGAAGGAGGGAGAGACAAGCCTGCCACCCTGGAGTCCTGGGAAACAGGCTGTGTTAGTGTTAACAAGAGTTTCTAACTGTTCTTAGGATTACAAGGGGTTAAAATAAAGGGTAGGAGATGTCCCTCAGCTGCAAGAATGTAAACAATCACAAAACTGTTTTGTTAAGAATGAAAACAATTAGGAAAATCATGTTCTAAATTATTAGTCATGGTCTGTAAGAATAATAGGAGCTTAGAGATGGAGTAAGGGCTGGTGGCTTCAAAGAGAATGAGATTTGAAGGATGAACTTGGTTTAGGTACGGGGACTTGGGCGGAGAAGAGGAAATGTTCTAGGTGACAATGGAATGTGTAGGGTGTTTAGAACAGTGTCCCTGCTGGTCTGAAGGGCTCTAGGGGGTGGGAATGGTTATAATAATAGCAAAAACTACTTAGAGAAATATAGTACTTCCCTGTTTCCTAGAAAATTCACATGCAATATCTACTTCGAAATGGAATTGATTCAGTTGGAGATCACAGAGTTGTGCTAAAGTGAGATCACAGATCTTGAAGAAGTGGAGAGCTCTGCCTGTCCCCAGTGGAGTCAGGAGATTGGTCTGTCTGGCTCGCTTACCCTAAATTAATGGATTCTTCACCGGGAGGGACTGGTCCTAGTTAAACTATTCTTTAGTTATCTGGGATCCCAGACTTAGTTTATTGGCTCTGTGTTTTTTTTTTCCCTTCCACTGGATAACCCAGCCTTCCTTTTGCTTTGTTTCCGATAACTCACCTTGAGTCCCAATGTGAGCTCGTGTGGAGAATGGGAAAGAGTTGTACCAATGCTTTTTCTTTTACTTGTTTAAAAAGAAGATAGGCCCATCTTTTTATAGACCATTGGAAGAAATGAACACTTTTCTTTTTCTAAGGAGAAGCACCTGCTAGTATAGTGGGGCCTTTTTAAAGAAAAAAAAAAAAGAAAAGAAAGAAAGAAATGCATGTATTAGTTTAACTCCATGCGTTATTACTAGCCATCATTTTCAGCTTCTCAGAGTGCTGTCACCCACCCCTGAGGACCTTCATTGGGATGATATTGGCACTGATTCAGATTACATTAGTGTAAATTTGGGTTTTCCACTGCCTGCTGCTTAATAACTATCAGCAGTTCTGTCCCCATAGTATCATTAGCACCTTCTTCCTCCAGGTGCTGACTAGGGGCTGCAGAAAGCCCCCAAGCCTACAGCAATTTACACCTATTGACTCTCCCTGCAGCTAATTCATCTTCATGATCTGTCAAATTCTTCACTCAACTCTTAACTCTCTCACTACTCTTATGGAGTTGGCTTGTCCAGAGTCCATTGATTTTTGAGATTTGTAATAAGGTTAGGGAGGCAAGGGACTTTGCAGACCATCTTGTTGACATCTTATGCTTTCTGGATGATATAAGTGAAGGCCAAAGAAGTTAAATAATCTCTCTGAAGTCACACAGGAAGGAGTAGAGGCAGAGCTGGGCCTATACTCTGTTCCCCCTAATCCTCATTGCATATTCTTCCAATTGCCTTGACTGTAGCTTGGGACTCTGCAGGCACTTCCCTGACCCAGTCAGCTCTTGGACATGTGATCCCATGAGATGGAGGCCACAGCATTGAGGGATAGTCTCCAGATTGAACTGTCACATTTTATTTTTTTATTTTTATTTTATTTTTTGAACTGTCACATTTTTAAAAAGTTACCATCAATGGTTGCAGAAATTTTTATAATGTTGTAACATGTGTTATCCTTACCAGACTGTACACATATTAATTTTTTAAAAGATTTTATTTATTTATTTGACAGAGAGAGATAGTGGGAGAGGGAACACAAGCAGGGGAGTGGGAGAGGGAGAAGCGGGCTTCCTGCTGAACAAGGAGCCCAATGTGGGGCACGATCCCAGGACCCTGGGATCATGACCCAAGCTGAAGGCAGACGTTTAACTGACTGAGCCACCCAGGCGCCCCCACATATTAAATTTCTGTAGAGTATGTTAATTTTATCATTATGGGTCAAATGGTCAGTCTTTACTTTTTCTTTCCTTTTCTCTCTGCATCTGGTCAGTCATCAGTCCAGCTGAGCACTGCCCTTTGAAAGTATTTCTCAGATTCTTTCTCAGTTCCTGCTCTAAAATTTCTCTCCTATTTCAGATCCCATGACTGCAATATTGTCTTAGCTGGTATCCTTGAACCCTCCACTCTTGACCCCATAAATCTGTCTTCATACTCGTTCCAGAGTTATGGTTTAGAACCAATCCTGTCCTTTCACAACATAGCTTACAGGTGATGACTTCCCTCTTAGAGAAGAATCTCCAAATGGGGCTACACAGACTCACAAAAGGGTACATGTGCATGGATGGATTTTAGTTTACTTATTTATTTTTTACTTATTTATTTTTTAAAGGACTTATTTATTTATTTTAGAGAGAGAGAGAGAGCATGAAGGGAAGGGGTGGAGGGAGAGGGAGAGAATCTCAAGCAGACTCCCCGCTGAGCATGGAGCCTGCTGCGAGGCTTGGTCTCATGACCCTAAGATCATGACCTGAGCCAAAATCAGGAGTTGAACACTTAATCAGCTGAGCTACCCAGACACCCTGAATGGATTTTAAAAAATCAATTTCTAGGTTTTTAATATACAAATGAGCCTGCAATCACAAGATTCTTCTACCTCTTATAAAAGAAAGATAGGTTTTTTTGTTTGTTTGTTTGTTTTTGTTTTTAACCCATCCTGAATCTTACTTTGGTACATTGTCCTAGGATGTAAAAACCTCTGAATATCAAATAAAGGGATAAATTGAAATATTTGTTTTTAGAAAAGACTTCCTTTAATGGTTAATCACTATATTTTCATTGTCAGCTGAAATAGAAATAGTAGAAGGTTAATGATGTTACTTCTTTTGAATGTAACTAGAAAGCATGGGAGCTCTCACATTTTCCCAGACAATTGTATACAAACTAAAGATGCATATTTTATGTGATTCGTTTCAGATTTAGTATGCTTTATCAACAGGGTAGTTAAAATCTATTTATCAAATCATAAAGTATAATATTTGTTTCATAAATAGTCATTTCTCATTTCATTTTATACAATGTTTAACCTTTTCTATGTCCTTTTATTTAAAAAATAAATCTATGATGAAAAAGTTTAAATATGTATGAGGGGCAATATGGATTTTTCTTTCCACAAATTTTTATTGTGACAAAATTTTAAACTCAAAGACTTCAAAGAATTATATAGGGGTTCCTGGGAAGATCAATCATTAAGCATCTGCCTTCAGCTCAGATCACGATCCTGGGGTCCTGGGATCAAGCCCCGCAATTCAAACTAAATTGCAGACATGAGACACACAGTTTTTTTTTGTTTTTTGTTTTTTTTTAATTTTTTAATATTTTAAAATAAACATATAATGTATTTTTAACCCAAAGGGTACAGGTCTGTGAATCGCCAGGTTTACACACTTCACAGCACTCACCATAGCACATACCATCCCCAATGTCCATAACCCCACCACCCTCTCCCTGCCCCCCTCCCCCCAGCAACCCTCAGTTTG
This sequence comes from Martes martes, assembly GCF_963455335.1. Classification (NCBI taxonomy): domain Eukaryota; kingdom Metazoa; phylum Chordata; class Mammalia; order Carnivora; family Mustelidae; genus Martes; species Martes martes. The sequence goes on from NC_137900.1 coordinate 36,025,079, forward strand.
TTTTGTGAGATTAAGAGTCACTTATGGTTTGTCTCCCTCCCAATCCCATCTTGTTTCATTTATTCTTTTCCTACCCCCTAAACCCCCCATGTTGCATCTCCACTTCCTCATATCAGGGAGATCATATGATAGTTGTCTTTCTCCTATTGACTAATTTCACTAAGCATGATACCCTCTAGTTCCATCCACATCATTGCAAATGGCAAGATTTCATGTCTTTTGATGGCTGCATAGTATTCCATTGTGTATATATACCACATCTTCTTTATCCATTCATCTGTTGATGGACATCTAGGTTCTTTCCATAGTTTGACTATTGTGGACATTGCTGCTATAAACGTTTGGGTGCACATGCCCCTTTGGATCACTACATTTGTATCTTTAGGGTAAATACCCAGTAGTGCAATTTCCAGGTCATAAGGTAGTTCTATTTTCAACTTTTTGAGGTACCTCCATGCTGTTTTCCAGAGTGGTTGCACCAGCTTGCATTCCCACCAACACTGTAGGAGGGTTCCCTTTTCTCTGCATCCTTGCCAGCATCTGTCATTTCCTGACTTGTTAATTTTAGCCATTCTGACTGGTGTGAGGTGGTATCTCATTGTGGTTTTGATTTGTATTTCCCTGATGCCAAGTGATGTGGAGCACTTTTTTTTAAGATTTTTTTTTATTTATTTGACAGACAGAGATCACAAGTAGTCAGAGAGGCAGGCAGAGAGAGAGGAGGAAGCAGGCTTCCCCCTAAGCAGAGAGCCCAATGTGGGGCTTGATCCCAGGACCCTGGGATCAGGACCTGAGCCGAAGACAGAGGCTTTAACCCACTGAGCCACCCAGGCGCCCCGATGTGGAGCACTTTTTCATGTGTCTGTTGGCCATCTGGATGTCTTCTTTGCAGAAATGTCTGTTCATGTCTTCTGCCCATTTCTTGATTGGATTATTTGTTCTTTGGGTGTTGAGTTTGATAAGTTCTTTATCGATTTTGGACACTAGCCCTTTATCTGATATGTCATTTGCAAATATCTTCTTCCATTCTGTCAGTTGTCTTTTGGTTTTGTTAACTGTTTCCTTTGCTGTGCAAAAGCTTTTGATCTTGATGAAGTCCCAATAGTTCATTTTTGCCCTTGCTTTCCTTGCCTTTGGTGATGTTCCTAGGAAGAAGTTGCTGCGGCTGAGGTTGAAGAGGTTGCTGCCTGTATTATTCTCAAGGATTCTGATGGATTCTTTTCTCACATTGATGTCCTTCATCCATTTTGAGTCTATTTTCATGTGTGGTGTAAGGAAATGGTCCAATTTCATTTTTCTGCACGTGGCTGTCCAATTTTCCCAGCACCATTTGTTGAAGAGGCTGTCTTTTTTCCATTGAACATTCTTCCCTGCTTTGTCGAAGATTAGTTGACCATAGAGTTGAGGGTCTATTTCTGGGCTCTCTATTCTGTTCAATTGATCTAATGGAGACACACAGTTTTTAACTTATTTTAGTGGGTATAGAAACAGATAAAGTTTGAAGGCCATGGAATCATGAAGAGAGACCAAACTCTTTAGCTGGCTATCCATGGAGGACAGGACTGAGCCTTTGGCAGACAGTGGTTTTCTTGTGCTTCTCTTTTGTGCTTTGTCCTTGGCATTTGCTGTATCCAATGCTCCAGTAACATGAAGCTGGTTGAAGTTCTGCTCCACCAAGCTGATTAATAACTCTGTTGTGGTAGCATAGACTGTTCTCTCTGCCTGCAGTTTCCTCCCTGTCTCCAAGGCTTCCCTGTCTCATTTCAGTGTATTCTTTAGGGCTCAGCCCATGGGGTACCTTCTACATCATTGAGGCTTAAAAAAATAAGTAAAAGCTTGTTGAATTCTACTGAATATGGTGTGTTGAAAATTGTTTCCTGTGTTACATATCAGATGATCCAAGAGTAAAACATTTCCCTCAAACTTTTTTGTGCATCTTTTATATTTTGTTCCAGTGTATTTCTCCTCTTGCTCCTATTAGCATGTAAGAACTACCCATGGCCTGAATCCCTTGTAATTAATATTTGTATTTAATTAAATATATTAATTATTATTAAATATATTTAAACATGTTTGTATTTTATATTCTTATGTTCCTGGTCCTTTTTGGGAAGGGAATCTAAAGTCCAGGTCCCATCAACACCAACTGTGTGGCTTTCCAAGGTTGTTTTATCTTTCTGGATCTTAGTTTGCTTATCTATTAAACAGAGGTAGAAATACCTGCTCTACCTAACTCATGAATATTTCTTGAGTATCAGACATATGTGAAATCATGTTTCCAAGTTTTTTGGAAATAGGAAGTGGTAGATGAATGTATGATAGTCCAGGTGTTTACATGCCATATACCAGGAGGAGATTTGCTGCTGAGGGTCACGGGTTTGGACACCATGGTTTTGTTCATCAGCCTGTGCAATCATTCTGGCCACCACTTCACCTCTCTTTTCTTCTCAGTTCTCCTACATGGTGGCCCTTTTCTGTCTAAGCTCAGTGCCAGCTGAATCCCGTGTGAGAGTCCTCCATATCCATGAACCTGTAGAAAAATGACAGGTGAGAGACTGCAGAGAGGAGTGTGGAGGACTCTGATCATAACCAAATTTGGGCCTCAGTGAGAAGTTGGTGACAACGAACCATATCCTAGAGTCCATGTCTGTGCCCATTTCCTGGCCACAACAGATCAAAGATATAAATCCTGGTATCAGTTAGGATTCCCTCACTACAAGTAACAGAAATGTGGAGCAGCTGGATGAAGTGGTAAGAACATTTATTTTCTCATACGGCATGAAGTGGAGAGGCAGGGACTCCAGGGCGGGTTAGTTCATTGGTGAAGTTGTTCAGGGTCCGCCTTCTTCTATTTCCTGCTCTACAAGGAGCTCCAAGTACCAAATCCCGACAAGATGATATTCACAGAAAGGGAAAAAAATGGTCTCTTCCGTTGCTCCAAGTCCTACAGTATCATTGCCAGAATTGTGTCACATGTTCATTCTTGAACAAATCACTGGTTGGGGGAGGGCTGAGGCAACTTGAAAGGCTGGGCCAATCAGAATCCACCCCTGTAGGTCTGGATGAGGTGGCTTGTGTTAAGGGTCAGAGCTACTTGAACAAAACAGGAAGGAAGAGGATAGATGTAGGAGAGTTAACCAACAGTATCTGCTAAACTTCCTCTCTCTAAATTGGCTAGTAATCTAAGGGTAATTGAGGAGATTAGTACTGCATAAGCTTGGTGCAGCTAATTGGTGCAAGCATGTTTTGCTGATCTATTTTTTTCTTTTCTCCTTTCCTCTGTCCTTACCCTCTTCCTCCTCTTTTTTTCTCTCTCTTTCTCTCTCTCTCTATCTCTATCTCTATCTCTCCCTCTCTCCCTCTCTCTTTCCCTCTCTTTTCTCCTTTGCCTCCTCTTCCTTCTTCTATGGCTGGGCATTTTAACCAATTATTGGTGTTTTAGTTACCAAATAACTAATCTCTGCAATTTCATCAACTTATGTTATCCTTTCATTTTATCATCTTAAAATATTTCTCCTTCAGTCTGCTCTCTCAGATTTCTCAAAATTAATGTCTGTCTCTTATGTACTTCCATAGCATGTTTTGATTACTCTCAATATAGACTCCCTTCTGCAAAGCTATTTTGGTAGGATTTGTTTTCCCAGTGCATAGTGAACAAATAGAGCTCAGGGGTTATCTATTCTCATTTCAGTTCCCTGAGCACCTTTCCACTGTTTCATATGTAGCAAGTGCTTAATAAATGAGTTCATTTGAGAAAAGGGCTTGTGTCTGTGGGCTCTTGTAGATGTGGTCAAGAAATAGTCTCTTCATTCTGTTTTGAATGAACTTAACCATGATATTGGTTACTTTGCTTCTAGATGCTTTTGTCAGAGGCTTTTTTATTTTTTATTTATTAGCCTACAACTCTTCTAAGGATTAAAAACCAAAAAAATTAAAATGTTCTGTTATTTTCTTTGGCCTAAGGGGAGATTATCTTCATTCATCCCTTTCTAACAGTGCGTTTCAACCAGATCCATCCTTCATGATAGTCTCCTCCAGTGGCTCTAGGCTCCAGTTTCTTAAAAAGCTTTCTTTGAGATGAAAACAACCATTTTCTTTAGTTTGTGTGTTGTTTTACTGCTTCCTTTTCTTTTTTTCTCTCATTGAAGAGTGGTCTCCCTTGCAGGAGTTAGGGCTACCTTGACTCAAAAGGCAGTGACACATGTCAGTGGAAAAGTTTTCCATTTCTGTTTGTTTTAGTTTCTCTTTTCTTCAGAGCTGCTCATGACTGCAAACACTTAACACATGATATGTCCTTTCCAAGTAAAGATTTGGTTTGTGATATAGTGGAACAGTAATGGATTCATTATGGGGGCCCTAGAGGATCAGGAGGGTCCTTTGAACTGATATGTTTTCTTTTTTGATCCTAAAATTTGATCAGTACCTATTGAGTTCAAAATGGGAATGTAGCCTCATTCTTTTCTTGGCTGGACACTCCTATAGGTCATATGGGAAAGGAAAAGGAAGAAACAGGGAGAGGAAGTTATATTCCTTGATACCCTAACATAGTGTGCTCTGCATAGAAAGTGTACAATAATGGTTAGGTTCGGAGATTAATCCAGAAAATTCTTCTTAATCCATAAAATACCTCAAATTGTAAAGTATCCCTAAACAGTGTAGAACGGTAGTTATGGAATGCTTTTGTGGATAGTGTGTGTACAGTACTTACATAGTACTTTATTTGACCTTAATACTGTATGCTATATTACTATCCACTTTTATGGATGAGGAACTCCCTAGCTCACAGTATCCGGCACATAGTAAGTATTCATTAAATGTCAGCTGGATAAATAAGCAATCAGAAATAGTATGGTCAGTGTCACATGGTATGTGATGAAGCTGGGCCTTTCACAGGTCTTCTAAGTGTCCATTCTGTCCAGGGATCTTCCCATCTCCATATTTTTCAGGCTTGCTCATGGAAAGACTTCAGTGATGGAGGGGAGCCAATGAATCGACTGTGTCTGGGGATACACCTGAATTTGTTCTGTAAGAGAGTTCTTAGAGAGTCTACAATTTATTGACTTAAAAATGTATTTTTCCCCCAAATAAATGTAGACACGTTTTTTGGAAAAAATAAACTCAAACAGTACAAATTTATATAAAGAAATCATGGTAAACTGCCATTTATAGTTTTTGTGGGTATTACTTTAAAGGTTCATGTGAATTTAGCCTTCCATCCCATATACCATCTACATGTCATGTTTGAAATGACTTATCATCAAGTACAACAGATTCAGGGAAGACATCCATGCGTATCCCATGACTCTAGAGTCCTGGTACTTTGTGGCTTGCTCCTGTGGGGACAGAGAGTATCTCGTTTTGAGATCAATGGAGTTCTGCTGCTGCTTCTGCTTCTCAGGACTGAGCATGGATTATGAAGGCCAGCCTGGAATTAACTATACAAAGGACACTGTTCTTACAGGCAAATATATATTCAGTTCTCAACAAATGATTGTTTAGAACACTAGCTGGGGACTCTGAGTCTGTGAGGTTATTGTTGATCTTAGAGAAGTTTACTTTCTTTTTTTTTTCCATTTTCTTTTATATTTTATTTTATTTCTTTTCAGTGTTCCAACATTCATTGTTTATGCACCACACCCAGTGCTCCACGTAATACATGCCCTCCATAATACCCACCACTAGGCTCACCCAATACCCCACTCCCCTCCCCTCCAAAACCCTCAGTTGGTTTCTCAGAGTCCCCAGTCTCTCATGGTTTGTCTCCCCTTCCAATTTCCCCCAACTCACATCTCTGTTTCATCTCCCAGTGTCCTCCATGTTATTCCTTATGCTCCACAAGTAAGTGAAATTTTTGTGAATCCAGATTCCACAGGCAAGCTATAAATTCCAACTTTCCTGTCTGTTTCTCACTGACTATCTCTGAAGATCAGGAGAGTAAGCATGTTGGTGGTGCCTTTTGCTGGCAGCCATAACGCCACAGTCTCATGCTCTGAAAGCTGCATGCTACCATTCCATGCCTTGATTCTCTTACCAAACCTCTCCTTCAGCTTCTTTGAGTTTGAATCAGCTTTGGTGATTCCACCCTCACCTTCTTTAAAGGTAGAAGGTAAAGGTTTTACAGAAAGCAAAGAGGGTTACACTTTGCTGTTTTCAGTCATAGTCATGTGGTCAGAACAAGGGGCTCTGGCTTTGAGTCAGGAGCCAGTGACAGTGGAGCTTTCTCCTTTCCTCCCCACTTTGTTCTTACCTGCTCTAGCTGAGAGTCAGCTTCTGAGGACAGAGCTCACATTTGCTCATGCCTCATTTCCTCCCCCACATCATTCCTCAAACCGCATGTAGCAACATGGATGGTCTGACTTCACTGGGGGAGGAAATCACTCTCATTTAGATTTTGAAAGGGGTGGGGGGAGGGAAACAAAGGGTCAGTTCAGTGGGAAATTGAGAAACATCCCCTCATTCCTGACTCAAGAAGATAAGTATTGTGCTCATGATGGAATTTTGGATAATTCCCCTGCTTGATTATGTTCCTGCAGATTTCAGGAAATGGCTTATTTGTCTAGTCATAGCCTCCCTATTGTGTTAGGCCCATCACCCAGGCATGACTTGGATGATTAAAAGCAGCACATGTACTAGGTCAACAATAATACAGCTCTTCTAAAAATATGCATGCGTCCACTATGGTGTCATTGTATTGGGAGCCAGGAAAATGAACTCGACTCCCAGGAGAAATAAAAGGGAAAAAGAATCAATAGTGTGATTATAACTCACTTTCCCCTTAGCCCCTCTTGTATGCTTTAGTTTCTGGCAAATAATTTTCCTTCTTTACACTGTCTTGGTGCTTTTCATTAAGAAAAGCCAGTACCTGCTGAATGGTGGTCCTGTGATCAGAAGAGTACAATTTCCTCTCATCTGTTTTACAAGAAAGCTTTTGAAGTCAGGATAATTTGTGTTTAAATTAAGATGTCACTGACAGGCATGAGAAAGTATTTAACTAATGTAATGACCTTCTGTTAATAAGGGGAAATATGACCTAAGAGTTGTTGGAAGAAGCTACCTGAAACATAGTGAAGTCCACTAAGCAAGCTGGCTCAGAAATAATTACTGAACTGGAAGGAGAAGAATCAAGAGTACATCTAACATTCACTGAGCACTTACTACATGTGAGGCACTGGATTTATTTAAGGATAAAGTAAACCATTGAAGTTAACCATTAAGTCTGTAACTCATCCTGTGAGGGAGGCATTCCCCCCCACCCCACTTTATAGATTAAGAACCTGATGCTTAGGATAGTTCAATGACTTGTCCAAATCACATAGCTTAAAAGAGGGCAGAGCTGAGTTCTGCCTGACTATGCCCATTATAACATAGAAAGGCAAGTGTTAATTTAGTATTTGTGATAAACTTGAACATATATAGACAAATTTTATGTGATGTAATTTGAGGATTCACAGGAGAAGCCATGTTACAAAATACCTTTTCTATTTTTCCAGTTTTAGCATTAACTCTGGCTTAAATGTTAACTCTTTAAAATAACTGGTAAAAAAAAAGGCCTTGATGATTTGCAGTTTGAGGCTTAGTGCTTTTGTAAGAAAAGACTAGATCTTGAGAAAATTAGTAGCTGACAGTAGGCCATGATGGGGTGGTGAAGATGGTTGGTAGTGGCAAGGCTATGCCAACCAGTGATAAGCAGGGGAAGGGACCAGCCATGTCACTTCGCTTAGCCACTGGAAGTCACAGTAAATCTGTAAGAAACATGGAGGTAGAAGTTTTATAACTACTTATCACAAAATTTCAGGAGCTCAGAGTCCTCAAAGATGTGCCTTAAGGGGCACCTGGGTGGCTCAGTCGTTAAGCATCTGCCTTCGGCTCAGGTCATGATCCCAGGATCCTGGGATTGAGCCCCACATCGGGCTCTCCGGTCAGCGGGAAGCCTGCTTCTCCCTCTCCCACTCTCCCTGCTTGTGTTCCCTCTCTCACTGTGTCTCTGTCAAATAAATAAATAAAATCTTAAAAAAAAAAGAGGTGCCTTAAATGCTGACAAAAAGAGATGAGAATTTTTCCCACTAGGGGCTCAGACTAAATGTGTTGGTGGAAATGGAAGACAGGGTTAGGGTGAGCTCACCCTTTCTCCTAAAGCCCTCTTCTGAATTCCCCAGTGTCTGTTACCAGCACTCTTCCAGCCACCTTCAGGTCCAGAATTATAATCATTTTTTTCTCCTGGTCTATCACTTGCTCCCTCCCCCAGTAAGCTCGGGCACGTGTGCATGTGGTGGGACGCACACACACACACACACACACACACACACACACACACACACACAGACACTCCTTTGCCAGTGATACTTTGAGATCTACTAGAATCTTGTAAAAGTGGCTAGAAATGGCTTTCTTCAGATTTTCTAATACATATTTAGCACTAAAGTGTCTGTAGGTGGCACTCTTAGTTCTAATCACAACTCTCCCAACAGGAATTTAAGCTGGCTGTGGATAAAGTACAGATGAAGCTCAGTTTGGCCAGTTGGCTCTAGGACAACGAGGCCAAAGAAGGGCTCAGTATCCCTTTGGCACCCAGAGGGGATTTCATCAACCAGTTGGTATTCCCTCAGGCTAGACCTCCTTCACCTAATCTCATTTATCAATATAGCCTCTCTGCTCCCAATTTCTGAATCATTAGTTAACAGTTGTGTGTTATTGTGGTTTAATCTTAGGGCTCACCCTACTAGGCTATCCCTTGGTAGAAATTCCTCAGTGTTCTAATACACTGTGATTGTGGTTTCCCACGGAGATCCTATAGGTGGGGGTGCAACCCCCTGGGTACACCTCCCTCTCTGAGAAAAAAAGTTGAGTAAGCACAATCACTATGGACCTATACCACCCTCCCCAATGCCATTGGTGACTTAGTGGAGTTTCTAAGCCAAACCTTATGGAGAGTAGCTCTCCACTTCCCTTTTAAAAACCAACCAACCAACCAACCAACCAACCAACTAACAAGCAAACAACAACAAGGAACCTCAGAAAGGAGAGGGGAGAAAATCCTCAATTCTCTCAATTGCTTTTGTGGTTCAAATAGAAGCAGGGAATGCTGTAAATGTTCTGACAAGGATTGAAAGTATTTTTATGTTGACAGATGCACATGTGGGAACCACCTGTGGCACCACTTTAGAAGGAAGACTCCCAGTTGCCCAGGTCATTAAAGCCAGGTGTTCTTTCTTGCTTGAGTCTTAATCTACATTTGGGGAAAAACCTTATGTTCTGCTCAGACCTGCTTAACCCCACCTGTAAGAACAGGCTTATGATTTTCTGGAAAAGAAGACTATCCAGGTTTTTTTTTTTTTTTTTTTTTTTTTAAGCCTGGTGTTTATTGTGAGCTGATGTCAATGGATGTGGCTTAGACCCCTAGTTCTGCTTCTGTGAGCCCAGAAGACCTGGAAATGACAGAGTTTATAAACTGCTAGAGGCCCAGTGGTCCAATTTGGGGCAAGTAACTGGAATACTGAGCAAGATGGTGCATAACAAGAGAGAGTACTATTGTGAATTCAAGTTCAACAGAGGAAAAAAAATGAATATTTCTTCTCCATACCTTTCACTGTTCTGATTTGTTTCTGTTTATGCTACTAGCATTTCCCCAATGCCACACATCTCAATTTCCTGCATCCTCTTTCACCTTCAACTTTTTAATCCGATCAGCAGGCACGTCTTGACAGTTTTATTTTGTCCTGTAAATGCGTGCGTGTGTACACACACACACACACACACACACATCCCTTTCCATTCTCCATCATCACCACTCTAGTGCAGGCCCTTCTTAAATGTCTTTTTATCTCAAATATCTCTGCCAGTCCATGGCACTCACCACTATGAGACTGATGGTCTGGTCAAGTTACTCACCTCCTCATAAGTTTTTGGTGGCTACACACTAGACAGTAAAACCCAGACTCTTCTTAAGAAATGTATAGTTAATTTATTAACTATAAATGTATAGTTAATAGTTAATTCATTTTTTCCCTTTCAGAATCTTTTCCATTCAGATGAATGGAATACAAGGTCTTTGGTGTTGCTTCATTATTTGGTGTTTTAGCTTTACTCCCTGTAGCAGATTCTATTAGTGGCTCTCCCTTGTAGGGTCATCTATAGCTTCAGTAGACCATTCACTCTACACCAAAAAGGCTTCTTGTCTCAACCCCTTGTGTCTCATTACCTGAGGGCTTTCCAAGCTGTAGGAACGTGCTTAGCTGTAAGTGCCAATGGAGTTAACATCCCTGAAAGATTAACCCTCAACCATTGAGAGAAGGGAGTTGGTGGATAGCTATCTCAGCTTCCTTGTCCCTTGTGAGGACAATTCTGACCAATGTTCTACATGGTCTTTCAGTAGGTCTTTAGATGGAACATGTTCCAGTTGTCCACAGTGACAAATGATAAGGACACCCTTCATTGTCTTTCCCTCCCTGTCCTGGCTGGCTTCACTACTCCCTCTCCTGAGTTTCCAGGAATCACTCCAAATTAAGCTATATTAACCTAAATTCTTGTCTCAGGTTATCATTTAGGAGAAATCATGCTTCTGTACACAGCTCTAACCTTGCTCCCCACCCCCAGTGGGTTACAGAGTGTTGTCTGAACAAATGCTATGCTTTTCCACCTCTTTCTGAGTTGTTCTCTCTGGCTGGAGTGCACCTTACTTTCCCTTCTGTGGATAAAAAAAATCTATTTATCTTTTAAGACCTCACAATTTATACTTCTAAGATCTAAATATATCCTCCCTTACATTATAATCTTTATGTATTTGCTTCATTTCTTCTAGAAGACCAAGAGCTCATTGGAAACACATTGTCTCTATCTTTGCATTTATCATAGTGCCTGGCACTAGGAGGCGCTCAATAAACACGTGTTGACTAATACTTAAGTGAGTGGTCAGGGATGGATGCTGTTCAGTCTGCATATGTCTGGCACCTTACTGCCTGACACATTGGAGGTAGAAATTTCTAATTCTCAAGACTCCAGCATACCCAGCCCTGATTCTCATTCGGTTGGTTTAAGGATTTCAAGTATTTTATGGATGCTTTGCAATTCTAAAAGCAGAGAAACAGTGTCTGATTATTTTTGGGCATCTTGAAACCAAGTAATTGCTACACCTGTAGTACCCAGAGCCCCTTGTGTTACAGCTGGAGCTGACCTTTGGAAAATGTATTTTTCATGATCTCAGAGCCCATTACAACCTTAACTTTCAACTGTAATTCTTTCACACCATCTTGAATGAACCAGACTCGTTACTACAGCTATTACAGAGAGAAAGCTCAGTGGGGTTAGATAGAAAGGACTGATGGAATATGTGTGACTACTGTGCATGTCCTTAAGGGGCCAGTCATCCCACAGACTGTCCTCACTTCTAAAAGCTAGAATCACTGAGATGGTCCAAGGCCTGATTGCCAAGACTGCAGACTTGCAACATTAGAGTATCTCTTGCCCGAGTTGGGCATTTATTATCCTTGCTTTTCAGCTTGTGCTGTGTTCATAAAAAATGATTGACTGGAGGCCAGGCTTCTAGGGTGATTTTAAAAGACCACAGTGAACTGTTCACAGGGTCCCAGGTTCCTCAAGTTGGGAATAGGAGACAAACTTGAACTCTTAACACCCTATCTCCAACTTTTGCTGTCTTATCTACCTAAAGTGAGACTTTATGTGTGTGTGTGTGTGTGTGTGTTTAATATGGTATATGATGCTAAAGCCTCTTGAGACATAATAGGATTGTAGTTCTAAATATCCTCAAGAGAAATAAAATGATGTCTCAAGTAATTTTGGTCTATACATACACATATCAGAGACAAGGGGAGGCAGTTTTATTTTCCCTCTATTATTACTATCATTTTATTTTCACTGCTGCCAACCTTTGTATGCTTCTGGGGAAGTGAAAACTTGATTCCCAGTAGGACTAGAAGTTCTATTTCTTTCCTCAATCTAGACTTTGATCATGTAGTCAAAAAGGAGACTTCATATTTAGAATCATGGGTCTGTTTCCTTCTCTTTGAATTTTTACACTTTAATTTATAAGATCCAGTTACTGGATTGTGATCTACACAGCTGGTGTTCCCTCCCCCCTTTAGCTTTATTTAGATATAATTGACATATAATAATGTATAAGTTTAATGTATACAATGTGATGATTATTCATCATCATGTGATAATGCAAAATGATTACCACAATAAGGTTACTTAACACATCCATTACCTTAAATAGTAACAATTTTTCTTTTTTTGTGGTGAGAACTTCTAAACCTGCTATTCTTTTAGCAACTTCCAGGTATATAATACAATATTATTAACTTTAATCACCATGTTGTACATTAGCTCCCCAGAATTTATTCATTTTGGGACTTTGTACCATTGAGCAACATCTTCCCTTTTCTCCTACCCACCCCCCACCACCCCTGGTAATGACTCTGTTTCAATGAGTTTGGCTTTTTCAGATTCCACATATAAGTGATACCTTACTGTATTTGCTTTTCTGTGTCTGAACTTATTTCAGTTCTCAAAATAACCTCAAGGTTTATCCATGTTGTTACAAATGGCAGAATTTCCTTCTTTCTCATGACTTAACAATAATACATTGTGTGCGTGTGTGTGTGTATGTGTGTATCAGTCATGTTTTCTTTATCCACTCATCTGTGGATGGACACTTAGGTTGTTCCCATAGCTTAGCTATTACAAATAATGCTGCAATAAACATGGGAGTGTATGTATCTTTTTCGAGATAGTGATTTCATTTTCTTTGGTTATATATCCAGAAGTAGAGTTTTCAGATCCTATAGTAGTTTTATCTTCCATTTTTATTTTTTTTATTTTTATATTTTTTTAAAGATTTTATTTACTTATTTGACAGAGATCACAAATAGGCAGAGAGGCAGGCAGAGAGAGAGAAGCAGGCTCCCTGCTGAACAGAGATCCCGATGTGGGGCTCGATCCCAGGACCCTAGGATCATGACCTGAGCTGAAGGCAGAGGCTTTAACCCACTGAGCCACCCAGGCGCCCCAATTATCTTCCATTTTTAAAGGAACCTCCATACTACTTTCTTTTAGAAGTATTATGGTTTCAGTTCTTATGTTCAAGTCTTTAATCTGTTTTGAGTTAACTTTTGTGTACGGCATAAGGTAGTGGTCTAGTTTTATTCTTTTGCACATGGCTTTCCAGTTTGAAGAGACTGTTTTTTTCCTATAATATATTCTTAAATCCTTTGTTGTAGATTAATTGACCATATATGTTTGTGTTTATTTCTGGCCCTCTATTCTGTTCCATTGATCTATGCAGTTTTTTAAAATGTCAATACCACACTGCTTTGATTATTATAGCTTTGTAATATAATTTGAAATCAGGAAGAATGATGTGTTTCAGTTTTGTTCCTCTTTCTCAGGATTGCTTCGGCTATTCAGAGTGTTTCATGGTTCCATATGAATTCAGGATTATTTTTCCTATTTCTGTAACAAATGCTATTGAAATCTTGATAGGGATTGCATTGAATCTATAGATTATTTGAATAGTTTGGATGTTTTAACAGTGTTAATTCTTTCAAGCCATGAACATGGGATATCTTTACAGTTATTTGTTTCTTCTTCAATTTCTCCCATCAGTTTCCACTAGTTTTTAGCATATAGATCTTTCACTTTTTGGTTAAATTTTTTCTTGAGCACTTCACTATTTTTGATGTTATTGTAAATGAAATTATTTTCATTTCTTTTTCAAGAAATGAAATTTCTAATTCATTGCTAGTGCATGCAAATGATTCTTATGTATTGATGTTGTGTTCTGCAACTTTACTAAATTTATCTAAAAGTTCTAATCATTTTTTTAGGTGTGTGTGTGCAATCTAGAATTTTCTATATGTAAGTTCATATCATCTACAAACAGAGACAATTTAACTTTTTCCTTTCTTATTTAGATGTTTTTATTTCTATTTATTGCTTGATTGCTCTGGTTAGGACTTCCAGTACTGTGTTGAATAGAAGTGGTGAGAGGGGTGCCCTTGTCTTGTTACTGATCTTAGAGTGAATATATTTCTTAGAGTAAATATTTATTTATTTGGGGATAATATGTAAATGGAGAGAAGCAGACTCTCTGCTGAGCATGAAGCCTGACTCGGGACTTGATCCCAGGACCCTAATATTATGACTTGAGCTGAAATCAAGAGTCAGACGCTTAACCAACTGAGCCACCCAGGTGCCCCTTTCTGCATCATTAAAGATGATCTTCTGATTTTTATCTTTCATTCTATTAATGATTGATTTGTGTATGTTGAGCCATCCTTGAATCACAGGGATAAATTCCATTGATCATGGTATATAGTCCTTCTAATTTGCTGTCGAATTTAGTTTACTAGTATTTTGTTGAAATTTTATCAATCTATATATTTTTTATAATTAAAAAAATTTTTTAAATAAACATATAATGTATTATTAGCACCAGGGGTACAGGTCTGTGAATCGCCAGGTTTACACACTTCACAGCACTCACCATAGCACATACCATCCCCAATGTCCATAACCCCACCACCCTCTCCCTGCCCCCCTCCCCCCAGCAACCCTCAGTTTGTTTTGTGAGATTAAGAGTCACTTATGGTTTGTCTCCCTCCCAATCCCATCTTGTTTCATTTATTCTTTTCCTACCCCCCAAATCCCCCACATTGCATCTCCACTTCCTCATATCAAGGAGATCATATGATAGTTGTCTTTCTCTGATTGACTTATTTCGCTAAGCATAATACCCTCTAGTTCCATCCACGTCGTCGCAAATGGCAAGATTTCATTTCTTTTGATGGCTGCATAGTATTCCATTGTGTATATATACTACTTCTTCTTTATCCATTCCTCTGTTGATGGACATCTAGGTACTTTCCATAGTTTGGCTATTGTGGACATGGCTGCTATAAACATTCAGGTGCACGTGCCCCTTTGGATCACTACATTTGTATCTTTGGGGTAAATACCCAGTAGTGCAATTGCTGGGTCATAGGGTAGTTCTATTTTCAACTTTTTGAGGGACCGCCATGCTGTTTTCCAGAGTGGTTGCACCAGCTTGCATTCCCACCAATACTGTAGGAGGGGTCCCCTTTCTCTGCATCCTTGCCAGCATCTGTCATTCCCTGACTTGTTAATTTTAGCCATTCTGACTGGTGTGAGGTGGTATCTCACTGTGGTTTTGATTTGTATTTCCCTGATGCTGAGTAATATGGAGCACTTTTTCATGTGTCTGTCAGTGGCCATCTGGATGTCTTCTTTGCAGAAATGTCTGTTCATGTCCTCTGCTCATTTCTTGATTGGGTTATTTGTTCTTTGGGTGTTGAGTTTGCTAAGCTCTTTATAGATTTTGGATACTAGACCTTTATCTGATATGTCATTTGCAAATATCTTCTCCCATTCTGTCAGTTGTCTTTTGATTTTATTAACTGTTTCCTTTGCTGTGCAAAAGCTTTTGATCTTGATGAAATCCCAATAGTTCATTTTTGCCCTCGCTCCCCTTGCCTTTGGTGATGTTCCTAGGAAGAGGTTGCTGTGACTGAGGTCAAAGAGGTTGCTGCCTGTATTATTCTCAAGGATTTTGATGGATTCCTTTCTCACATTGACGTCCTTCATCCATTTGAGTCTATTTTCGTGTGTGGTATAAGGAAATGGTCCAATTTCATTTTTCTTCACGTGGCTGTCCAATTTTCCCAGCACCATTTGTTGAAGAGGCTGTCTTTTTTCCATTGAACATTCTTTCCTGCTTTGTCAAAGATTAGTTGACCATAGAGTTGAGGGTCTATTTCTGGGCTCTCTATTCTGTTCCATTGATCCATGTGTCTGTTTTTGTGCCAGTAACCTTATTGTCTTGATGATGACAGCTTTGTAATAGAGCTTGAAGTCTGGAATGTGATGCCACCAACTTTGGCTTTCTTTTTCAATATTCCTTTGCTATTTAGGGTCTTTTCTGGTTCCACATAAATTTTAGGATTATTTGTTCCATTTCTTTGAAAAAAGTGGATAGGATTTTGATAGGGATTGCATTACATGTGTAGATTGCTTTAGGTAGCATAGACATTTTCACAATATTTGTTCTTCCCATCCATGAGCATGGAACATTTTTCCATTTCTTTGTCTCTTCCTCAATTTTTTTCATGAGTACTTTATAGTTTTCTGAGTATAGATTCTTTGCCTCTTTGGTTAGGTTTATTCTAGGTATCTTATGGTTTTGGGTGCAATTGTAAATGGGATTGACTCCTTAATTTCTCTTTCTTCTCTCTTGTTGTTGTTGTAAAGAAATGCAACTGATTTCTGTGCATTGATTTTATATCCTGACACTTTACTGAATTCCTGTACAAGTTCTAGCAGACTTGGAGTGGAGTCTTTTGGGTTTTCCACATATAGTATCATATCATCTGCAAAGAGTGATAGTTTGACTTCTTCTTTGTTGATTTGGATGCCTTTTATTTCTTTTTGTTGTCTGATTGCTGAGGCTAGGACTTCTAGTACTATGTTGAATAGCAGTGGTGATAATGGACATCCCTGCTGTGTTCCTCACCTTAGCGGAAAAGCTCTCAGTTTTTCTCCATTGAGAATGATATTTGCGGTGAGTTTTTCATAGATGGCTTTGATAATATTGAGGTATGTGCCCTCTATCCCTACACTTTGAAGGGTTTTGATCAGGAAGTGAAGCTGTACTTTGTCAGATGCTTTTTCAGCATCTATTGAGAGTATCATGTGGTTCTTGTTCTTTCTTTTATTAATGTATTGTATCACATTGATTGATTTGTGGATGTTGAGCCACCCTTGCAGCTCAGGAATAAATCCCACTTGGTCGTGGTGAAAAATCCTTTTAATGTACTGTTGGATCCTATTGGCTAGTATTTTGGTGAGAATTTTCACATCTGTGTTCATCAAGGATACTGGTTTGTAATTCTCTTTTCTGATGGGATCCTTGTCTGGTTTTGGGATCAAGGTGATGCTGGCCTCCTAAAATGAGTTTGGAAGTTTTCCTTCCATTTCTATTTTTTGGAATTGTTTCAGGAGAATAGGAATTAATTCTTTAATTGTTTGGTAGAATTCCCCTGAGAAGCCATCTGGTCCTTTGCTTTTGTTTGGTTGGAGATTTTTGATGACTGTTTCAATCTCCTTACTGGTTATGGGTCTGTTCAGGCTTTCTATTTCTTCCTGGTTCAGTTGGGGTAGTTTATATGTCTCTAGGAATGTATCCATTTCTTCCAGATTGTCAAATTTGTTGGCGTAGAGTTGCTCATAGTATGTTCTTATAATTGTTTGTATTTCTTTGGTGTTGGTTGTGATCTCTCCTCTTTCATTCATGATTTTATTTATTTGCATCCTTTCTCTTTTCTTTTTGATAAGTCTGGCCAGGGGTTTGTCAATCTTATTAATTCTTTTGAAGAACCAGCTCCTAGTTTCATTGATTTGTTCTATTGTATTTTTGGTTTCTCTTTCATTGATTTCTGCTCTGATCTTCTGATCTTTATTATTTCTCTTCTCCTGCTGGGTTTAGGCTTTCTTTGTTGTTCTCTCTCCAGCTCCTTTAGGTGTAGGGTTAGGTTGTATATTTAAGACCTTTCTTATTTCTTGAGAAAGGCTTGTATTGCTATATATTTTCCTCTCAGGACTGCCTTTGCTGTGTCCCACAGATTTTGAACTGTTGTCTTTTCATTATCATTTATTTCCATGAATTTTTTCAATTCTTCTTTAATTTCCTGGTTGACCCATTCATTCTTTAGAAGGATGCTGTTTAGTCTCCATGTATTTGGTTCTTTCCAAATTTCCCCTTGTGATTGAGTTCTAGCTTCAGAGCATTGTGGTCTGAAAATATGCAGGGAATGATTCCAATCTTTTGATACCAGTTGAGACCTGATTTATGGCCCAGGATGTGAACTATTCTGGAGATTGTTCCATGTGCATTAGAGAAGAATGTGTATTCTGTTGATTTGGGATGGAATGTTCTGAATATATCTGTGATGTCCATCTGGTCCCGTGTGTCATTTAAGGCCTTTATTTTCTTGTTGATCTTTTGCTTGGATAATCTGTCCATATTAGGAAGGGGTTTGTTAAAGAACCCTACTATTATTGTATTATTGTTGATGTGTTTCTTTGATTTTGTTATTAATTGGTTTATATAGTTGGCTGCTCCCACGTTAAGGGTATAGATATTTAAAATTGTTAGATCTTCTTATTGGATAGACCCTTTGAGTATGATATAGTGTCCTTCCTCATCTCTTATTATAGTCTTTGGCTTAAAATCTAATTGATCTGATATAAGGATTTCCACCCCAGCTTTCTTCTGATGTCCATTAGCATGGTGTATTGTTTTCCACCCCCTCACTTTAAATCTGGAGGTGTCTTCGGGTCTAAAATGAGTTTCTTATAGGCAGCATATTGATGGATTTTCTTTTTTTATCCATTCTGATACCCTGTGTCTTTTGATTGGGGCATTTGGCCCATTTACATTCAAGGTAACTACTGAGTGATATGAATTTATCATATTGTATTGCCTGTATGGTGACTGTTACTGTATATTGTCTCTGTTCCTTTCTGGTCTACTATTTTTAGGGTGTCTCTTTGCTTAGAGGACCCCTTTCAGTATTTTCTGTAGAGCTGGTTTGGTGTTTGCAAATTCTTTCAGTTTTTGTTTGTCCTGGAAGCTTTTTATCTCTCCTTCTATTTTCAGTGATAGTCTATCTGGGTATAGTATTCTTGGCTGCATGTTTTTCTCGTTTAGTGCTCTGAAGTATATCATGCCAGTTCTTTCTGGCCTGCCAGGTCTCTGTGGATAAGTCTGCTGCCAATCTAATATTTTTACCATTGTATGTTACATACTTTTTTTCCTGGGCTGCTTTCAGAATTTTCTCTTTGTCGCTAAGACTTGTAAATTTTACTATTAGATGATGGGTTGTGGACCTATTATTGATTTTGAAGGGGGTTCTCTGCACCTCCTGGATTTTGAAGCTTGTTCCCTTTGCCATATTAGGGAAATTCTCTACAATAGTTCTCTCCAATATACCTTATGCTCCCCTCTCTCTCTCTCTTTTTCTTTTGGAATCCCAATTATTCTAATGTTGTTTCATCTTATGGTATCACTTATCTCTCGAATTCTCCCCTCATGGTCCAGTAGTTGTTTGTCTCTCTTTTGCTCAGCTTCTTTATTCTCTGTCATTTGGTCTTCTATATCACTAATTCTCTATTCTGCCTCATTTATCCTAGCAGTAAGAGCCTCCATTTTTGATTGCACCTCATTAATAGCTTTTTTTATTTCAACTTGGTTAAATTTTAGTTCTTTTATTTCTCCAAAAAGGGCTTTTATTTCTCTGGAGAGGGTTTCTCTATTATCTTCCATGCCTTTTTCGAGCCCAGCTAGAACCTTGAGAACCAGCATTCTGAACTCTAGATCTGACATATTACCCATGTCCATATTGATTAGGTCCCCAGCCTTTGGTACTGCCTCTTTTTTTTTTTTTTTTGTGGTGAGTTTTTCTGTCCTGTTATTTTGTCCAGATAAGAATATAGGAAGGATCAAATAAAATACCAAAAGGGTGGCAAAGACCTCAGGAAAATGTACTTTAATGAAATCAGAAGAGACCCCTAATCATGGGGGGGGGGGAAGAAAGGGGGAAAAAAGAAGTTCAGAGAAAAAAAATTAAAAAAAGGAAACAAATAAAGAAAATATATAAAAAATAAAAAAAATATATTAGACTGGTGACTAGAATAGGGTCACCCACTTAATTTTGGGAATATTTTGGTCTCTTAGAAGAAACTATGTCCCAAAATTTTAAAGAATAAAAAACGTATATAAAGGTTCACATAATGAAGGGATGGAATATTACTATAAAGATGAAAGTTTTTTTTTTTTAATTTCTAAAAAAGGAGTTGATAAGATAAGTTGTTTGGGAAAATAAAGAAAAAGAAGGTGGAGAGAATTTGCTTGGGCTGGAGACTAGAACAAGCCCAGTGTTAGATTTAGGGTGTATTTTGATCTATTAGAAGAAGTGGTATCCCAAATTTTTTGGAAGAAAAAAACCCTACGTGTGTACAAAAAATAAAGTCAGATACAATGAAGGATAAAATATGACTGTAATAATGAAGGTTCAAAAAAGATTATTTTTTTAAATGAAAGGTATTGTTAAGATAAACTAGTTAAAAAATGTTAAAAGAGGAAAGGATAAAAGTTAAAAAAAATTAGCAGAAGAAAAAAATAAAATTAAAAAAAAGGGGAGAAAGCCCTGAATTCCATGCTTTGCTTTCTCCTCCTCTGGAATTCTGCTGTTCTCGTTGGTAAGTGAACTTGGTCTTGGCTGGATTTCTTGTTGATCTTCTGGAGGGGGGGGTGTTGTAGTGATTCTCAAGTGTCTTTGCCTGAGGCGGAATTACACTGCCCTTACCAGGGGCCAGGCTTAGTAATCTGCTTGGGTTCACTTTTTGGAGCTTTTGTTCCCTGAACGCTTTCTGTAGAGTTCTGGAAGATGGAAATGAAAATGGCAGCCTCCCAATCTCCGGCCTGGAGGAGCCAAGAGCTGGGGCCCCACTCCTCAGTGGACCCTCGGAGAAAAGTGCTCAGTCACTCCCATCTCCCTGGCCTCTGGCTGCACTCCAAGCTCACCCAGCCTGTGACCAAGTGTCTCTGTCTCTGGCACACAGCTCCGCATGGAGTCTCGGAACCCCACAGATCCCTGAGCTCTTCCGTGGGGGGTCTCCCCGGATCTTGTGGGGACCCCACTCACAGTGTAGTGGTCTGTGCCACAGATTACAGTTCAAGGCAACCCCGAGTTGAGAGCTCACTCCTCAGTTCTGTCTCTATACCCGGCTTCCCCTCTCTAATACCTGCAAACTCTGTGACACTCAGACACCCCCAATCCTTCTGTGACCCCGGGGGACCTGAGGCCCCACTGTCCCCGCATGGGCTTCACCCTGGTTTAGCCTCTGGAGCGATGTCCCTCAGTGGAGCAGACTTTTAAAAGTTCTGACTTTGTGCTCTGTTGCTCTGCCACTTGCCGGGAGCCGGCCCCTCCCCCCGCGGTCTATCTTCCCGTTGCTTTGGATTCACTTCTCCACCAGTCCTACCTTTCAGAAAGTGGTCAATTATCTGTTTCTAGAATTGTTGTTCTTCTTCTCTTCGATCTCCTGTTGGATTTGTGGGTGTTCACAATGGTTTGATAAGCTATCTAGCTGATCTCCTTCTACCTGTTGTCGTCTCAGCCTGCTACTTCTCCGCCATCTTTACTCCTCCTTATCAACCTTTATTAATCAGGGATATTGGCCTGTGGTTTTCCTTTTTTTGTAATAACCTTATCTGGCCATGGTATAAGGGTGATGCTGGCCTCATAAAATGAGTTTGGTAGTATTCCCTCCTCTTTAATTTTGGGAAGAGCTTGAGAAGGATTGGCATTAATTAATTCTTTATAAACATTTGGTAGAATTCACCAGTGAAACCTTCTGGTCCTGGACTTTTTTTGGGGGGATGGGATAGGTTTTTGGTTACTGATTCATTTTCTTTATTTAGTCTGTTTATATTTTGTATTTCTTCCCGATTCACTCTTGGTTGGTTATGTGTTTCTAGGAATTAGCCATTTCTTCTAGGTTTCCAGTATAGTTGTTTATAGTAGTCTCTTATAATCTTTCATTATAGGTTGTAACGTCTCTTCTTTCTTTCTTTTTTTATTATGTTCAGTTCACCACTGTATAATTTTACTTATTTGGTGCCCTCTTTCTCTCTTAATTAGTCTAGCTAATGGTTTTTATCTTTTCAAAGAACCAACAGTTGGTTTTGTTAATCTTTTATGTTGTTTTCTGATTCTTGATTTATTTTTATTCTAATCTTTATTATTTCATTATTTTTGTTTGTTTGTTTGACACTCAATGAATGCTAGCTCTATTCTTATTATATCTTGGGCATGAAGGTGACAAAACCTTGACAAAACATGACTATACTCTGACATCATGGAGAATTTTGGAAGTCATTTGAAGATTAACCTTTCCTAAAAACCTCAAAGAAATAATTTTACATAGTAAAATAATAAACGACTTCATATTCCAACCGCCAAATGCTGTGTCAGGCCCCAAAACTATCAGAGAAGATATGTTGAAATTTATAACAGAGTTCTCTCATTGAGCCTGGAGCCCAATTTTTTTTTTTTTAATAATGTCCAAAAGCAGGAAAAAGCTGGAATTCTGAAGGTGTCAGCAAGATTTCTGCTTCTCTAGAGGTTTGCATCCATGTTTGAGAGCAGATATCTTTATTGTTTGGGGAAAACAACAACCAAAACAACAAAGATAGACATTTTCTGGAACTTGATTGTGAAAAGGTAAATCAAAGATTCTTTTAAGATATGGGAGACTCCAGTCAGAGATCTCAAAGTTTACTCCCATCAATGTGTTTGATCCATTAATGTTGTTTAAAAACATCTAACATACAAAAATGGGAGATATCACATAAAGCTTCACATTTTCCCCGAAAAGCCAGAACAGTCTGTCTACATATCCTTGTGCTTTCACATGGAATCAATGACCTTGAAGCTAGATAGGGGCCACTCCCTCTTTCGTTGCCCCCTTGGGTTGCATGGGCATCACTGAGCCTGTGTCACTGGTTTGTGTTATTTGTCCTGGATTTGTAGGAATGTGAAGTGGCTTCTACATCTACACAAGAAGCAGTTAAAATATGTTGTAAAATAACATAAAACGTTATAGATTATATCTCCTGGAGTACAGCTCAGAACACTCTGAAAGCCCTGTAAGTATCTCCATTGCCTACCAAATAAGGCTCCAAATTCAGTGCTCCATGATCTGGATACTATTCTTTTTTTTTTTTTTTTCATTTCCTTTTCCCCTCTACTGTTTGCATGATTTATGATCCCTCCTGTACACCTCTGAATTTCCCCACATCCATGACTTTATTAAAAATTAATAGCAGCCAGAACTACTGTTACTGGGTGCTTATATATCATGCTTAAAAACTAGGGCTTGCCTTATTCTGTTCAGGCTACTATAACAAAACATCACAGTCTGGGTAGCTTATGAACAACAGAATTTCTTACAGTTCTGGAGGCTGAAAGTCTAAGATCAGGGTGCCAGCACAGTTGAATGAGGGCCCTTCAGGTTATAGGCTTCTCACTGTGTCTTCATATGGCAGAAGGTTGCAAGAGACCTCTCCAGGGCCTCTTTTGTGAGGCATTAATCCTATTCATAATCTAATCACCCCAAAGGCCCCACCCCTGAATACCATCACATTAAGCCTTAGGATTTCAATATATGAATTTTGGGACAACACAAATATTCAGATGATAGCAGGGCTAGTACTCCCATGTTACATATCATGAAATTGAGATCAAGAGGAGTGAGATAAATTGCCAGGGTCACACAGTATAAAGTAGTGCAGGGATTTTAAGTTTGATATGTCTGATACCACAGCTTACTCCATTTCTTTCTTTCTTTTTTTTTTTTAAAGATTTTATTTATTTATTTGACAGACAGAGATCACAAGTAGGCAGAGAAGCAGGAAGAGAGAGAGAGGAGGAAGCAAGCTCCCTGCTGAGCAGAGAGCCCAATGTGGGGCTCGATCCCAGGACTCTGGGATCATGACCTGAGTTGAAGGCAGAGGCTTTAACCCACTGAGCCACCCAGGCGCCCCAAGCTTACTCCATTTCTAAGATACCATATTGTTTCATTCTGTTTTCTGTTAGGACAATCTTTCTCCTTGCCACTGCATTCTTGCTAATCTATCAACTTTCTAATTTGGGTCAAATGCTAATTTTTCCACTAAGCCTTCTTGATTTTTTCTACTTTCCCCACTTGCCATATCCATCCTCCCACTGCCACCACTATATTTCCAAAATAGGCTCAGCTAAGTTGTGTCTTCCTTTCCTAAATAACCAGAGAAATTGGTATTTATCTCATGGTGCTAATTACATTTGATCATGTATTGCTTTGTTTTTAAAGAACAATATCTGTGTCCATGTGATCCCCAAATACTTAGTTTTGTGCTTTGTAGGTAGCAGGGCTCCAGTATATGTTGGGGGTGGTGGTGGAAAGAAGCTTGAAGGTGTTGTTACTCTCTTCTATGTCTATTGATTTTGTCTAGTAAATGTCCTAAATTATGGGCAGCTCAGTTTGTTTGCCACAGCCCAAAAGAGCTTATTGGAAATGATAGCCAATTCTGCTGGATATTCACTGTACCAACAATTAGGCACAGAGTTCACCTGCTTTAAAGGAAAGCAACTCCATATTGAATAGTCTAAGTTAACAATGACTTAAAGTTGTTATGGCAATTATATCTAACAAGTCTCTTTGTATCTTTTGTGGAAACATGCCAGTGTCCTTTGCCCTAGAAGTACAAGATACCTAATCCCTTCTCTTTACCTCCAACAAAACAACAAGGCAGCCCATTGCTGTCCCTATGGATTTTCCAGGCAGTAAAATAGGAATATGTTAGGAATATGTTCACCTGTTAGGAATATGTTCACCATTTTCCCAAGCTACAGAGCCCCTCCCTGTCCTTGAGATAGGGGGCAGGCACCCTTTTACCTCTGCATTGTTTGGGGGTGGCGGGTGATAGTAGTTGGAAGTAGAGCTGACCAACTTTTATCTTTACAAACTATTTCTGTATAATTTTTGTGAGGACCCTCTTACAAGGTTAAGATGCAACATTTCTTTTTTTTTTTTGCAACATTTCTTTATATCCATCTCTCTCACAGGAAGAAAATGTGAACCATGTAGCATTTCTCTCTCCAAAAGAAAATAATTTACCCCAAATAACTTTTTCTCCCATAGTTCTCTTTTTAAAGCTTCCATTCCCTTTTATATGTCCTAAATGTGATGAGGAGTTTTGGAATCATGAAGTTAGTTTGTGTTTATATCCTGTGTAGATCCTGTGTCATTTGTTATGTATGTATGCAATAACCCTTATGTTAGGTGGTTGTACAATAGAACTCAGATGCTCACTTCATACTTTGTTTTTGTATTTCAGTTTGGATAATTTTTATTTACTTGTATTCAAGTACAACAATTTTGGTATTTAGCCCTTAGTATAAGTTCTTCATTTCTTTTCTTGTGTTTTCTTATTTTTGGTGTTTCCATTTTTCAAATATAATCTCCATCCATCTTCTGAAATTCTTATCTTTTAATGTATTTTTTCCACATTTCTCCACATATTCTTTTAAATATATATCATAACTACTTAAAAGTTATTTCCTGGTAATTCCAAATCTTTATTATTTGGGAACCTGCTCCTATTAACTATTTCCTCTCTTAACCATGAGTCAAATTTATCCTTTGTTTATATGTCTTATAATCTTTGATTATATGATGGATATTATAAGAAAAAGAATAGTAGAGACTGAATTAAATAATATTTACTGCCCCTCCCAAAGGTACCTCCTTTTTTTGGTCAGTTTTCTAGGATGGGAAGTTGCGTAAATCCACTGTGTAATTGTCCAATTTTACCCATCTAGGCCTGGGACTTGTGGCAACTTTAGTTAAATTCAGTTTCTCATTGGCTTCAAATGTTTTAAGGACATTTAAGAACTTATTGTCAGATCCTGAGACCTGAGTATTAATAAGATTCTAGTGATTTTTCTCTGCTTTGGAAACAGTACCAGGTGTCTGAACTGTGATTAATCTCTCTATTTTACCTACCTGAAAAACAGATTTTTGGGTCACTGGAGGATTCCCTTTGTTCTTTAGTCCCATTCCTGGCTTTTTGAATTCTGGAGATCTCTTTCTCTTTCTTTACCTGTTCCTAGCTTTAGGGGGATTGAGGGTACTAGCAAAGGCTTGGATTGCCTCCTGAAGCATCTTGAAATACTTCTGTTAGCTCTCCTGCCTATTTCTAGCCTTCAGTAAGCCACCACCTTGGACCTGAGAAATGTCCCATGTGCCTCATGTAGGATTTAACTCAGGTCTACTTCCCTGACTCCAGCTATCAGCATAGTAAACCTTTGACTTTGAGAAGGCTGGTAGAAGAGTTGGAAGCTGGGTATGACCTTACTCGGTGGCTGGTGCCTCATCAGGACTTTAATTTTTCATGGTAGCTCACATGCAGCCATTAAGTTTGTTAAAAATACAGCTTGTGTCTCCTCACCATCATCTAAGATGGCTTCCTCTTCCTCCTGCCTCTCTGCCAAGGATGAATGCAACTGTAGGCCTCTCTCTTCTCTTGTAGAAAAGGCCATCACTTTCTAGCATTTAGTGCATTTTAGTTTCTTTTTAAATATTTTAAGTTCTTTAACAAATTTTTCAAAACTATGATTTTGTAGTTTATCTGTTTATTTCTTGTTAGAGTAAGAACTCAGCTCTTTTCACTTTTTGTATTTGAATGGGAGAACAAATATGAATATTATTCTGGTCTATGACTGTACCATGATTAATTTAACCATTCTCCAAGAGCTGAGTATTTAGAATTATTCTAATTATTCACTATAATAAATAAATTTGTAATAAACATCTCCATCTGTAAGTCACGGCTTTTCTTTCTGAATATTTCCTTAGCATTGGTTCCTACAAGTGCTGATTAGAAGGAGAATGAGGGGAACTTTGGAAGTGCTGGTAATGTTCTGTTTCTTAATCATTGAGGTGGCTTTTTGAGTGTCTTAATTCTGTGAAAATTCCTTTAGCTGTATGCTTATGATTTCTTTCCTATTTTTCTTTTTTTTCTTTTTAAGCCTCAATAAAAATTTTTAAAATATTATTGGGTTGAAATTTTTTATTAAATTGTGTTCTTCCTGAGAATTATCTATCAGTGAATTATCTATCATTGAACTTTTTTATACATCATTTACCTCACCTATAAAATGAGACAATGAACTTTATCATATATTCATTTGAAAGCACTTCAAAATACTTTGAAGACTTGGAAGTTACATAGAAATGTAGGAAATATTTTTATACTTAACTATTTACCAATGTGATTCATACACAATTCTGGGTAACATGGAACATCTGTGAAAAGAGAAATGCCCCAAAGATTGTGTGTAAACTTTGGGAAAATCCAGAAATAAATAGATCAGTATTGACTCTTTGCACAACTTTGCAGTCATTTAAATCTGTATTTAGTACATTGTCTGTCCTGGAAACTCCATCTGACTTCAAAGCCAGTGTTTCTCCCATGCCTCCTTGCTTCTCATCTCTAGTAGAGAGAAGTCCCTCTGCAATAGTGTCTGCCCTGACTCCAGATTGTAAAGTGCTACCATTTTGCTCATTATGAGCTTGTACACTCCTTGCAAAATGGTGGTTTCACTTGCCTCATTTACACTGAGAGAGGGAGAGACTGATTAATGGAACCAAATGCATATAAAATAAAATCCTAGTAAAGGGAGATACAGAGCAGTAGGTTAATCTGTCTTATAGAGTATTTTAGTAGTAACTTATGAGGAATTAAGTTATAATGAGTCAACCCAGGTGAAAATACCAAGTATTACGTGTGGCACACCTTAAGCCTTCAGTCAATGGGAATGCTCTTCTTTATTTTCCCAGGACCATGCTTACTTTTGTGTCAGTGGAAATGTGCTTCTTAGAGTTCTCTTCCTAGCTTACTTGCCCTAAAAAGCATTCCTGCTGATTAACTAACCATGGAGGAGGGGCAACGCAGAGGAGGCCAGACAGTACACCCTGCTGGGAAAGGACTGTGTTCTACAAGCTGGTAAAGTACTTTCAAACACACTCTTCAGAATGCACAGGGCTGAGTGTAAGCTATCATTACTGTAAACTCAAGCAAAGTACAGCCTAATCATAGTTTGCAAAGGAAAGAGGAGAAGAAGGCTGCAATTCACTTTTTAAAAATTGATGGTGTTTTCTCTGAATGACACTTTTTTCCTTCAAGGTTTTTTTCTTAACTACACCTTCTCAGTTGCTGCCACCAACTTTATCAACTATCAGAATCTTTGCACTAGGTGAGTATTTAAAAGTCCTTTAGGCCAGTTGACTGAACATCTGTCTTTACTAATGGAGATGATATGGTCTCCATTTGCGGACTTGACAATATTTATGAACCTTCTAAACTGAAACTGCTTCTTGGAATCATAACCAGAAGAGTTAGAAAGAAGTCTTTGAGATGATTTAATTCAGTATCCTAATTCTATGGATGCTATATCTGAAGCTCAGAGAGGTCAAGATATGGGTCCAATGTTTCTGAATTAGTCTGGGCCCAGGGATAGAGCCCAGTTCTAAACACTCCTGATCCTGGGCATTTTCCAGGATTGGCAAAGAAATCCTGTTACTTGGTGATTATAATTGTCAGCTTGGGCTGCCATAATAGATTACCACAGACTGGGTGACTTAAGCAATAGCAGTTTATTTTCTTATAATTCTGGAGGCTAGATGCCCATGATCAATGTACTGGAAGATTCAGTTTCTTATAAGATCTCTCTTTTGGACTTGTGGATGGTCACCTTCTTGGTGTATCTTCACATGACCTTTCCTCTTTTTGTGTGTGAAGAGAGAGTGGGGCGGGGGTCTTTCTGGTGTCTCCTCCACCTATTATAAGGACATGAATGCCATTGAATTGGGGTCTCGACCTTACGACCTTATTTAACCCTAATTACCTAATTACAGAGAGTTAAGGCTTCAATGTTAGAAACATTGAAAAGGGTGTGGAAGCAATTCTGTAGAAAGCAACAAGACTATAAAAAAATAGAAAAAAAAAGATTAAAAGAGGAATGTACCATAGGTCTAGCCAATGATGGAAGAAGACCAGTGGCTAGCTCTGACCTGAAGTCTGACATCTTCTGGATAGAACTGCTTCACTCTTGGCTTCCTTCCTGTCCTACTTCTCACTTATTTTCCACACTTAGAGAACTGAGGTTGCCCAGAGGAACCTCTCAAACCACTTTTCTTATTTTCAAATGTTTCTATTTTCTGAGTGTGCCTCCTTCTTGCCAAGGTTAACACCTCCACCTATATGCTATTTTTACACTCACTTGCATTTCCAATTTTTCTGTAAATTAGCCCTCTTCTTTTGTCTGCTCCATTTAATCAAATATTTGTTCCCTTTCTTTCACATTCCCTTGTAAGCCTAGGACTTACAAGGGTTGCATATTGCATATTGAGTTGCATATCGGGAGCCCAAAGGTAGACAAAACATGGCAAAAGCTCTTGAAACATTCAGAGCTGAGGGTGAAATATGCAAGTAAAGGCACAGATCAGAAAGTTACGTTATAACAGAACCCATAGAAAGTAGCATTAAACTTTTCTAACCACCCAATTAAGTTACCCTTTTATTCTATGATTTTATTTTTGCTAGAAATTCTCTGAAATGTCACCAGATACTCAGATCACCTCATGGAACAGGCCTTTCTCCCTCTTCATTCTATTTAAACTTTGTGCAGCATAATATATTTTACCTTACAGCCTCATCTGGGAATGCTTGCAATAGGTCCTGTTGTCCTTCTGCTGCTCTGTCCTCTCAGTCACTTCAGCTAATTCCTAGTCCATGCTTAACCATAGGATGCAGAAGACACCTGAGTTGTGTGTTGGGCCCATTTGTTATCTCCACTGGTTTCTCCCTCTCTCTATGGCAAGCTCCCATTGATTCAATTTTCACCTCTCTACCACTCTCAGACCTGAATTCTGACTATGTGCTAGAAGTCTCCATGTAATGCCTTAGAATTTTAAAACTGATTAATCTCTCTCCTCAATATCTTCTGATCAACTCCCACTTCTGTCAGAGATTGAGTTATTTTCAAGTTTGCCTTTATTTCCTACTTGCATCCAATCACTCAGAAAGTCCCTTAAACTCTACCTCTTCAATGTTTATATTATTATTTTTCTTCCCCTACCTATAACTACTCAATTAAATTTAGGGCTTTAGTGCATTTAATCTTGCATAATACATAGTCATCTAAATGACCTTTTTTCACTCCAAACTGTTCTAAAAATGATTTCTAAAGTAATTTTCTGATTGTCTCTTTCTTGTTAAAAAACCCCATAACTTTCAAAAATCCCCATTGACTAACACTACTTATCTTACTTTGATGCTCAAGTCCCTTTAATAATGTCAACCAAACCCATCATTACAACTTTTTCTCTGCCTTCTTTGTATATCTCCTTGTGTATATTCCAGGCTAAAGGCAGAATCAGATGCTCACACTTTGAGTTCTCCTCTCTCTATGCCTTTATTCTTGCTCTTCTCTCTATTAAGATTGTCTCATCACCTAGTTGTTGACACCCTAGCATCTCATTCACCTTATTGTATAACAACAGGACATTATATATTATATAGGAGGGATGGAATGGATGGATGGTGATTGGTTCATGGACCATGACTGAAGTGACCAGAGTGGGTATGATGTGACCCACTTTGGCATAATAAGGAAGCAAATAAGTAATTCTCACTTATCATTGGAGCAGAGGTACTTATTTCCCACTGTGAACAAGGAAGCTCCAGTTGTTATCGTCTTATGGGAAATGCACTTAGAAAGCAGGTGATAGTGAGGGCAGTGGAATAGAAATATTGTTTTAATGTAATAGTTGACACTATTGAGTCACTGAGTCAACCAACTGAGAAGTCTGCTTTACCTCTGGATTTTTGTTGATGAACAAAAATTTTCTACATACTTAAGCCAGCTTGAATAGGACTTTTTGTTGTTTGCATTTAAGAATAACATAAAAAAAAACCTATCTAATCTAGTCTTAAATGCATCTTTGTCCATGGAACATCTAACCAAACTGAGCTCTTTTAATACCCATAATAGTATTTACCTTTTTTTTTTTTGTGAGATGGCATTTATCTTACCATACTTTTAATTATACTGTGTAAGTTATTGATTTATCCATATACGAGACCCTGGTATTTAGGGAATGTGTTTTCCTTATTGTTTCCCCTGAACACCTATTGCAGAACACTGTGAAGGTTGTTGAATGGGAGAGATTTTGGTGTACTGAAAGGATCCCTGTCATTCACTAGCTGTGTAACCTTGGGAAAGTCAACCTAATATCTCCAGGTCCTACTTTCTTTGTATGTAAAATTAAAGAATTATGAAATAATCTCCAGTGGCCAAGATTTTCTCCTTTAATGAAAATTTGTAAGCAAAGACAAGAAAGAACAAGAGGAGTTGATTTTTTTTCTCATTCTTCACCCAGACTAGACTATAGCTATACATTTAATAAACACAGCTTCCCCACGAAAAGAACATTTTTTTCTTCAAGGGAAATTCTGCTGTCCTCTGAGAGCATCTGGCTCAAATAGCAGCCAGCTTTTAAAATAGCATTTCCCCTGCATAATACAAGGAAGATAATTCTTATAATGTGGACTTACTCTAAGGATTCCATGAGATATCATTACTTAGTCCAAGTACGGAAGCAGGTTAGATGGCCATATGGAATTAGCACATGGGCTAATGAGACTTTACCTGGGATTAAGAAAGGACTCCACAAGAGAAGTACCAGTAACTTTTCACAAAGTCTCTGCAGATCTACCATATACCTTGGTGTGTGTGTGTGTCTTGCATAAGCACTCATGCACAACTAACAAATTATTGATAACTTTCCACAGTTTTCTCATTTACAAAACAGATTTTGCCTCCCTGAGAAATGTTGTGAGGATTAGATGAAATAATAAATACGGAGTGTCTACCATGTCTGGATAAGTTGTGATTACCTTTGGTCATTTTTAATGCCTTTATACTCAAAAGGGAAAAAAAAATGGAAGGTTGCAGTGGGACCCTATGAGATTCAGAAAGTAAAGAGCCAGTACTATGCCAAGAAACCACACAAATGGATTGTCCAGACTTCAATCTACTTCAAGGAAAGGGACAAGAAACAGAGCATTGGGAAAATCTGTTTTAGGATCCACTGCAGGGAATCATGGTGGCCAAAAGGCTTAGTACTTAGAAGTGAATTGGAAATTTTTGCTAGGTTAGGCAGATGGGAAAGCACAGCCTGAAACCCCGCAGTCACCCAACTACCATGCAACTAATGAAGAAACCAACCTTATTCTTTGCATGGGAAAGAGGAATGTTAATGAACACATGTGGCTCATTCTACAGTTTACAGAGCTCTTCCTTATTTCATTTTGAATTTCACTCAGCCTTGTGAAGTAGATACAGCAGGAATTAATACCTTCCCTTTACCATGTGATAAAAAGGACAATGTGAGGATAGGGGATTTAGTAATTCCCACATGTTGGTGAAATATGTTTGATCATGACTATCATCTTATAATTCACTGGCTGAAGCTATTCTTCATCAGTTCTGGTTTCTATGACTTGCCTATTTTGAAGAAAGAAGGGAAACCCAATTGTTGTCCTCATTTATTTTCCTTTCCTTGACTACTTTAAGTTCTGGTTGAATTTATAACAGCTTTTGGGGGTGGAGTGTCTGTGTGTGTGTGTGATTTAGAGACAAGATATATTATTACTTCCTGTAGATGCTAACCTAATCCATGTGTTTCTTCTTATTTTCTCCTGAGCATAGGGACTCTTCTTTCATATCATGGACTTTAAATCTTTAAGCAATAGCAAAACTGTATTTTCCACTATTCTTTCCAGGAATCTTCCTAGTCATTTTTAGGAGAAAATGTGTAGTTCCTAATCATAGACTTTCCTTCCATATGGAGGAACCTCCATTCTTTGTATCCCTTCTGGACTCTCCTCCTGCCTCCTTCACTGACTTCTTACATGATGATATGGAGAAGGGGTGACTTATAAGACCAGTGATTTTAGAAAGTGAAACTGAGCATGTGTACCCCAGGCTTTCTAGTAGAAATCTTATTGTAGGAAGTACACATTTCACTTTCCCCTCTAAACAGCTACCTAAGCCTTCTGAAAACACTTCTCTACATAGGCAGCAGCATGAATATGAGTCATTCAGGTATAACTGAAACCAATTCAAGAATATAGTGAGAAGCATCCTTTCAAATACAGACTTTTTAGGCACTGGAAGCAAAACAGTATCTGCTGTTTGTAAAGAAAAGTCAGCTGAGTTCTGTATGTATTTTAGAATACCAAAGAAGCTGCTTTTAATCTATCAGTGCCCTATGTTCAGATAGACAGCATATCACTGCCCACAGTTCCATTCTGAAGTCAGGGCTGAGGAGGTTGATGTGAGAATGCTACAGTTGGGTTGGAGTGGTTTGTATGCAGTCTCAAGAGTCATCATCCACCGTTTTGTCCCAGGTTGACTCTCTGTTAATCAATTACAAATAAGGAAAACACATTAGCTGGGAGTTTGTTTCTTAGGCCTTAGGATTTTTTTTTTTTAAGAGTCAGGAAAAGAAAAAGCATAACTGTGGTGTAAAACTGAAAATGACTACTCATAAGAGAGCAGAGATTCTGTGTTATTAGATAGAACCTCTACTCAGTCCATTGCTGGAATGCCAGAATATGAAGCCTCAAAGGGAAAAAGGAAATTAGGAGGCTTTGAATATACCAGATAGAAAAGAAAGCTTCTTCAAATAACATCTGGTGGGTGCCTGGGTGGCTCAGTGGGTTAAGTCTCTGCCTTTAGCTCAGGTCATGATCTCAGGGTCCTGGGATCAAGCTCCACATTGGGCTCTCTGCTCAGCAGGGAGTCTACTTCCCCCTCTCTCTCTGCCTGCCTCTCTGCCTATTTGTGATCTTGTCTGTCAAATAAATAAATAAAATCTTTAAAAAAATAAAAAAAATAAAAGCAAACAATAACACCTCGTGACAGTAGTTGCAGTTTTTCAGAGAAAACTGTTATATCCCCTAAGGGAAAAGACAATGTAGTTTTCAAGATATGGTTGAATATATAGTGCCAAATATATAGTGCCAAAATTAATCTCTTGATGAATTTAATGTCCAAATGAATTTAAGTTCATAGATCACATATTTCAGACACCTGGCATAGATTAGTCAGCATCTTGGCAAGATTAAAACCAGTAAGGAGAGCATGGTGGGTAGGAGTGCATAAGGGCATAAGATTTGCATCTTGGTGCTGCTCTTGACTAACTAGTTAGATGACCTTGGATAAATTCCTGGAGGGGGCTGGCTTATTTTCTAAACATGGTGGGTATAAGGCCAGTGCATAGCCTACTTTGAGAATTCAGGTCCAATAAAGACTTAGCACTGAATTAATATAAAGTTGGAGGTCCTGAAGAAACTACATCTATTCCAGTGAGAGTCACCTTGCTGTCAGTGGTAAGGGGCTCTTAACTCTACCCAGGCATTGAGAACTCCCATGCAACTCTATTGATCAGTAGAGAAAATAGAGGGACACCTCGGTGGTTCAGTTGGTTAAGAGTCTGCCTTTGGCTCAGGTCATGATCCCAAGGCCCTGGAATTGAGTCCCCCATCAGGTTCCTTGCTTAGCGGGGAGCCTTCTTCTCCTTCTGTGCCACTCCCACCCCTCCCCTTGCCCCTGCAATTGTACTCATTCTCTCTCTGTCTCCTCTCTCTCTCTCTAGTTCTTTCTCTCTAGTAAATAGATAAATAAAATCTTAAAAAAAAAAAAAGAAAAGGAAATAGGGGAGAATGAATTACAACTAGTATAGTTTTCAAGGACCTTTACCTCATAAGGGAAAAGTAATATAACTTCAAGCTTTAATTATTTGAGGTTTTAACTTCCACAGAAATTTGATTTTTGGACTCTAATTACTCCTTAAAACTTGGCAATGGGGGTTTATATTAAAATTTGGGGCATATTATTGCTGAAGTTTTAATATTGTGGTATCTTATTTGTTTTAGTTTTGTAGTATCATGTTAATTGGACTTGGGGAACAGGAAGTGGTGGGTATTCTGGATGGTTTGGTAAGACACATGCACACAGTTGGATGGGAGATAAACTCTACCCAAATCAAGTGTACCACCTACCTCTAAGATCTAGGCATGAACTTGGTAGGCAGATTTTGAAGACAGCACAGACCAGATTTTGAAATGTTCCAATGCATTTGTCATGCAATTCATGAGGTTACCAGTTTTGAATAGGGTTCAAAGAAAAAGGGGTCTCTACAGTAGTATCAGTTTTTAGTACAAGTGGAGCTGATTGGACCATATGACTCAACAGATCCCAGATTATTAGAGGTATCTCTGACAAGGTCTCTGGCAAGTCCCAATAGGAGAGTCACAGCACAGAACCCTGGAGCTAAGCCATGCCATCTGCAGTAGAAAAGTATTCATTGTGTGAGATGCAGTTCCTGGCATGCTTCTCAGCCTTATGGAGGACATCTAATGATTATGTAATTGGAGCTTCTCATGATGAGTTGGATATTGTCAGAACTATTAGGTAATAATGTCAGGAAAACACAGCAGCAAGCCATTGTATAATGGAAATTATATACTCAGGATCAGGCCTGAGAATGTCCAGCAGGCACAGCTGAGTGGACAGGTGGCCCAGACCCCCATGTCACCTAGTCCTATTGTACTGATGTCTCTTTAACTCATGCTTATGGCTTCAGGAGTTCACAATAACCAACTAATACTGGAAGAGAGTATACAGAACTCAATTCAGCATGGACTGTTGCTGCACTACAGCCACATTCAGGGATAGTCCTAGAAGATAGTGCTGAGGGGAAAGTCTCTCAGTGGGCAGAGCTTTGAACACTAGATCTGGCTATTAAATTGGTGGACAGGGATAAATGTCCTGAAGTAAGGATCATAAATTCCTGGAAAATTACCAGTGGTTTTTGTAGATTAGTCAGGAGCCTGGAAGGAGCAAGATTTGAAAACTAGGGACAAAGAGATGTAGAAAAGAGGCATGTAGATAGTCCAACGAGAGTAGCACAAAGTGTTCAAAACTTTGTGCCTTGTATCAATGCCTACCAGATAGTGTCCATCACAGAGGTGGCACTCAATAACTTGGTTGAATAGATGTCCATTAGAGTTAAGCAAAATTTTGTTTTTGTGGCCACTCATACTTGCATAATATACAAAAGTAGTCATGGTGGCAGAGATGGATGTTGTGGGTGGGCCCAACAACATGAGCTCCTTTTACCTAGGCTGATCTGACTGGTACTGCAGATTGTCCAAAATGTCAGTAGTAGAGACCAAAGCTGAACTCTCATATGGTACCATTCTCTGAAGAATTCAATTAGCCACTTACTGGAAATTTGACTACATCAGACCCCCTTCCACCTGGAGAGTACAGAAATTCATTCTTCCGTGGTATGGTATAGGTATATGTTATAAATATAGGTTTGCCCTCTGTCCATATAGGCATCTGTAACTAGTACACATTAGGTATCTTATAAACAACAGGAATTTATTGCTCACAGTTCTGGAGGCTGGAAGTCCAAGATCATGACTGCAGCATGGTCAAGTGAGGGCCTTTTTAGTTCCTGGTTGGTAGCTTCTTGCTTTGTCTTCAGATTGTGGAAGGAGCTAGTGACATCTGTGGAATCTCTTTAACAAAAGCACTCATCCTAATCATGAGGGCTCCACCCTAAGGACTTAAGGATCTCCTGAAGGTCTCAACTACCATTACTTTTGGGGTTTAGTAGTTAAATATATACATTTTTAGGGGACACACTTAGACTATGGATCTTTTTTGCTACAGTGGCTTTGTTACCCCTTCTGTCTGAAGAGGGATCATGTACTTACTGTCTGATTTATCATCATAAGATCCTTCATCCCCTTGAATCGAATAGTCCATTTTAAAGGGAAGATGTAACAATGAGCACATGACCACCATAGGATCCACTGGCCTTAAAATAGATCACCTCACTCAAGAGATACTACCTGGTAGAATTGTTGCAGTGCCATTTTAATACATAGCTGAAGAGCCAGCTTGATGAATACACACTTCAGTACTGGGTTACTGTCTTTCATGATGTGATACATATTTTGAACTAATGTTTGTTATATGGTATGGTGTCCTTGATAACTAATGAACATGAGTCTGGGAAACAAGATGTGGAAGTAGGCATGGTTCATTCCCATCTGTTCCCAGTGACCTTTGTGGGGAATTTGTGTTTCTCATCCTCAAAAATTTGGTCTCTAGTGAATTAGAGGGCCTGGTTTCCAGTGGGAGTAGGTAAATGACACTTCTTCTGGGGGACACATTAACTGTTCTACTAATCTTAAAGCTATGATTGCAGCCTGCACACTGTGGGCTCTTCATGCATGTGGACTAGTGGGCCAGCAAATAAGTTATATCATTCTCTACCCTACTCTACTCTACTATATCATACTACATTATACTATGCTGTCAAGTATAGATGATGCTGATTATCATGCAGAGAAGAGATTGCTGAGATGTAATAGGGACAAGGAGGATTATATCTGGAACTTAGGGAATTTACTGGGTTGCCTCTAGATGTAGTCAAGTGTTCATTGTGAATGGGCAGGTAAGCCTGGTAATCAGAGCTTATTAGGTATGTTAACCAGAAGTTTAGACTCTAAGAGATGAAAGTGATCTAGATCAACAAAAGCGCTAGCTAAGGGTGAGGAGAATTCACTCTGGGTGGTGGAAGAGAGAGATGAAAATGTCATTTGTGGAAATAGAAACATTAGTTTCTCACCAACCCTCCTGGTTGTAAGTTTGGTTTTAGAAATCAGATGGAGGTACTCTTGTGGTAGTTATCATTTTGCAATATACAAATGTATTAAATCAACACATTCATTATTTGCTTTAAACTTCTACAGTGCTAAATGTCAATGACATCTCAATAAAACTGTAGAAAATAAAAGAAATTGTGACCACCTTGGAGAAGCAGTGATTGTAAAGAGTTCATTTAAAATGTGGGGCATCGTAAGAGATGGAGTATTACAGATGTTCTTAGTGCCCACCTGTATCTCTTCAAACCATTAGCACCTACATGTTGTTGTCTGGTGTCTGGTGTCTCTGATGCCTAGAAACCACTCTGTAGGTGTGCTTATGGGCTGGAAGTTGCAGAGAATTACTAGTTTCTGGAAGCAACCTTCAACCAAATCTGATGAGAGTTGATGTGTCAGTCCCTTTTCTCCCTTGCCTCACATGTAGAATAACTCTAAAGTGTCCATCCCACACCAGCTGGTGCTCCCCTGCAGGTTGAAACTTCATTTCCCTACAATAGGAAACTTGCATGATAACACATACTGTATTGGCTGATACCCTAGCTTACCTCTCTCTCTCTCCCTCCTAGAGTTTCCTGTGATCACCTCTCAAATAAACCTCTTGCACATGAATCTTTGTCTCATGGATTACTTGTGGGTGAACCCAAATTAAGATAATACCCAATATATATCACAAAATCAAATATAAAACAACTTTCTTCCATTTTATGATTTGTTTACACTATAAGTAAAGATAGATGGCAGTGGAGTTTAGATATTTGACAAGGACCTAAAAAATGGAGGGATGTTTATTTGGCTAGATCAGTGGTGGGAATATTTTTCTATAAAAGGCCAGATGGTAAATATTTCAGGCTTCTAGGTTACATACATTTAGTGTCACATATAATTCTTTGTGTGTTTAAATTTTTTATTTTTATAACCATTTAAAAATAGAAAAACCATTCTTAGTTCATAAGTTATACAAAACAGGCAGTGTGTCAGATTTATCCCACAGGTTATCATTTGCTAACCCTGGCTTAGACAAAAACAAATAGAAATAAGGAGATGTTGATTTCACAATATAACCTTGCCTCACATGTGAGGATTTGAGTTTCAAACAAGTTCTCATTATTCAATTTGATTTGTTTTTATGAAGATAGCTAAGTGTATTGGCTGTGGGACAAGAAGCACCTAAAACCTGTAATGACCTGAGTTTAAATAAGACAAAAATATATGGACTGAATTTTCCTCCAAAACCACATGAAAGGAGACAGTGTTTGGCATAGCTTTTGGCAGGGGGAGAGAAGAGGGTTATTATTTTAACAAAAGCATTTGTAAAATATTTCTAGAGACTCAACAAACCAGAGGTGATTGACTTTGCCCTCAGGAGTCATTCTGCACCATAAGCCTACACCCCAAATATATTGATGTTTCAAAGCACAATTTTAGCTTTTAAAACCTTCACCAATGTGTTTCCAACACTAAATATATTGAGAGAAGAAAATCCAAATGGGGAGATTTATTTAAAAATTTCCCAGATTAAGGGAAGGTGTCTCTTGAAATGGTGGCCTCAGGGAAGGAGTATATTATGATATACTTAGTAAATGATGTTGAGGGAAATTGCAGAGGACTATATAAATTGGGGGTTGGAGAGGGAATAGAGAGAGAGAAAAATATTTTCCTTGAATGAGATTTATGAGCCAAGAAACAATTTGGAAAAGAAAGTTTTTCCTCTTGTTCCCTAGCCCAGATAGGCTAATAGCCTTTGGAAAACAGAGTTAGAGCATGATTTTCACCCTTTACACTTTTGCATAGCTCCTCATCATTTCTCCATAGTACATAGCATGGCGATATATTTTCCTGTTTCCATTCCTTGTTCATCATATAAAATAATCTGAATTTCTGAACTCTGTGCTTGCAGACAAGTATGGTTTGTAATCACATCCATTCCTTTTAGAAAGTGTTTAACCATATTGGCCCTCATGGGAATGAGTACAGTTGTCCACAGCTTAAGTGAAGATATTATGTTTCTGCTTAGGAGTCTTGATTTCTGAGGCAAAGGGAATTACAATTTGAAATCATTTTATTGACAAGGCAATCTGAAGTCCTCTTGGACTTCAAAATGTTTAGCTGACTCATTTCATCCAAAGTAATGGGGGAGGGAAGGCAGAAGAATATGATGGCCAAAATTCTCAGAAAATGCAGAAATCACTGGTGAGTTTGATATGCCTTTATTCACCTCTTATCTCAAAGCTATTAATATGCTGCAAAGGGATGAGCTGGATGTCTGGTTCCTAACAGATTTTCTGAGGCAAGTGATATGATCAGATAACAAGACAAAAAGGAATAAAAGAGGAAGGAGAGAACACTGCAAAGAATATGAATTTCTCATTACTAGGTAATCAACCTGTGAGCAATTGAAGATTACCTACATGTGGCTCTGGGGAGGGAATTTCATGATCTTAACTTCCTTTTCCTCTAAATGTAAGAGTCTTATTACATCATGGAGCACTGGAATGAGTCATGGGGTTTGTGCTCTTTGGAGATTGGAATAATTCCTGCAGATCACTAGAGAGAACTATTTATTGTTAATATATCTTATATTTGTGAGCCTCAAAATTTGTCAAGAAATATTTATGGATAATCTTCTATCCATAACCTTGGATAAAGTGCACTAAGGGGGAAAATCAAGTATATTGTCCTGGTGGACTTTATGGTTTTCCTGAGATGCTTTGATATTGTTTAACCTTTACAAACACTGTTTCTTTTGCCTGTATCTTCCCAGCTGCCCACCTAGAAAATGCTTGCTTATTTTTCAATCCTCATGTTCCTTCCTCTTTGAAGTTTTCCATAATCCTTTCAGAAGAAAATGCCTTTTTCTTTGTGTTCTCAGAGTGTTGTCAGGCCCTGGTTATACCTTACAGTTATCATCTGTTTTCTTATCAATGTCCTTTGGGCCTAGTATATACTCTAGCACCTGGCACAGAGTCTGAAATAGTATCAGTTCAGTTAATGGCCAATAGCCTAGAGGCCTAATGTAACTCACACCCATTTGGTTTTGTCTGTACACCGTGGAGCTACATAGTGTTTTAAACTGTTTTGAACTAATTGCTAATTCAACACAAAGATCCAAATTTATATCACTTGAAAAATTGGAAGATACAGCAGTGTTAGGCTTATTCTCCTGCATGATACAGTTGGTTGGAGCTGAGAAGTGGCTTTTCCATGTAAAAAGGGACAAGTGCTTTCTAGGTAGCCACAGTGCCCAGCACTCCCTTACGACAACTTGACCTAGAATGCTTCATTTTTTTTTTTTTTTAATGTGACTTGCTTGGTCCTTGTAGATATTGGAGATTGTACCTTGTTTCTCAGAATTAATTGTCATTTCCTTCCTAAAGTCATCCCAGTCCCTATTCACCCATCCAGGAAGTAATCTGTATCCTTTGAACTCCTCTCATTTCAGTGATTCTTAAAGGGAAAGGGGGGATGCACATATCAGAATCATTTGGGAAGCTATTCCAAAATATGATTTTAGAATCTTAAGGTAGTAGAAACATTTGAAAATCTTTCACATATAAACCTCTTACCTATTTTAAGGACCATTGAATCTTGTCTTTTATCATTCTCTTCCTT
Organism: Martes martes; assembly: GCF_963455335.1. Taxonomy (NCBI): domain Eukaryota; kingdom Metazoa; phylum Chordata; class Mammalia; order Carnivora; family Mustelidae; genus Martes; species Martes martes. The sequence continues at coordinate 36,066,138 of NC_137900.1, forward strand.
ATATTATAGTTATTAAGCACATAGTTTATAGCCTCTACTAGATGGTAAACTCCTAAGGGCCAAATATTGGTTTGTTTCATGTCTGTCCTGGAAAGTGTATTGAATATAGCAGATAATCAATAAATATTTTTGAAAGAAAACTTGAAGTACAGTAAAAAAAAAAAAAAATTCAGAGAAAGGGGACCTGAATTGGCAGAGGTGACTGTGGTATGGGCTTCGTGGGGTATGATGGACTTGACCTTCACCAAAACCACATTATCTTTGTGGTGAATTCCAGAGGACCATTCCTTTTGAATGAAACTCCAATATAGTAGTCTGACTACAAAGTTAATTTCAGAAGGGAGAATTAAGGCATTGGAAGAATTTTATTTCCTCAAAGAAAAATACTCAATGAAAGAAACTTCATATCATAAAATATTTGACATCTTTGCATCTTTATTGAAATATTTGTACTGAAAAAGGAGAAAAGCCATCAAATACCAGAAGTGACTGAGAGCAAAGGACTCACTTTTTTAAGATTTTATTTATTTGACAGAGAGAGAGATCACAAGTAGGCAGAGAGGCAGGCAGAGAGAGAGGGGGAAGCAGGATCCCTGCTGAGCAGAGAACCCTTATGTGGGGTTTGATCCCAGGACCTTGAGATCATGACCTGACCCGAAGGCAGAGGCTTAACCTGCTGAGCCATCCAAGCACCCCTAGAATGTTTTATATATATTTTTCTTGTCTGTATTGTTCAAGACTAAAACTTTAAGGAGACACATATAGCAGAAACTTGTTGGATTAATTTACTTCAAGCCACATGAATGTTGCAGCTTTTTTTTTTTTAAATGAAGAGTGCCTTGTTTCTATTAAATTCTAATTATGACTACTGTAAAAGAAAATGAAGTCTCTCTAATTACCACAAGAGGGAGATATATAAATAACAGGCTAGGCACTTGACTTACTTCTGTTTGGTACTTAAGCTTGATGAGTTCCACATTCTAGAGTCCTCTGAGAAAAGAGAGCAAGAGAGAGGTTTTATGCTTATATTATCCCTTTATTATGAGATATCAACTATCTTTTCTGTTCTGTAATTACTTTTTTCTGCTCTAGTGGATTCAGCATTCATAACCTGTTTATAAATGTATTAGTATATATAAGTCTACCTCACTTTATGAGCAAGTCTGGTTTGAAAGAATTCTAGCTCTGCTCAACAGATTCATTTTGCCAATATACTTTTGTTGTGTATTTTAGACCCTGGGCTAGGTAGATGGGATGTAAAAGAACAAGGGTGTGCCAACACCATAACACAAGATGAATAGATTTAGTGACAATGGAATAGAATAAATGGTTAAAGGATTCAGGGAAAATGAAGTAATTATTTCTGAGAATTTCAGAAGAGGTGAGCTATGAAGAATGAGTGGTAGTTGCATAGTACGAAAATGAAGGAAAGGGCATTTCATGGATATTGTAGGCAAATTTAGAGAGACTCTAAAGTATTTAGCCTTTTAGGAGAAAAACAAGTTATCAGCATGGATGAACTGAAGGATGTAAGGAAGGAATAATGGGGAGAATGATTAAGAAAACTGAATTCGATGGACATTTTTGGTACATATGGGGAGTAGCTTTATTTAATTCTAGCCTCCTTTAGTGACCCTCTCCTCTACTTCAGAGTCAAAGAACCTAAAAATCTGAATTTCCTGAATCTCCTGCAATAGATAGATTCAACAGTAAGATGTCTTCCCATGAGATTTGGAAAGTAGAACTGAAATGGAGCCTATATTTCTGTTGCTTCTGGCTGTATCTCTTTGCAGTCATGATGATGAATAATTTGCATTTTTCCCAAGGTCTTATCTCTAGTTTTTTGTGGGTATTGAGAACCTCTCATGGTAGTAGAGATTTTCTGATCCTGAAATTACAATTACAGTAATATATTTTGAAGTCAACAGTTTGAGTTGGAGTCTTGACTATCTGTGTTCTTGTTTGTGGCTGAGGCAGCAGTAGCTTTGGTGGGAAAATGCTGTTTTATCTCTGAGAACAATTCCTGGAGAACTGGGCTAGAGCCCACTCCTTCGGTCCTAATTAATTTATAAGCTTTTAATTTCTTGGATTAAAACTCTGTCTGTTTAAAACAGGTAGCATGGGTTCTCATTCCTGCAATTCTCATGCAATTTTATTCTGAGAACAGGGGGAAATCATTTTCAAGTAGGAATGATATAACCAGACTTGTGAGTCAGAAAGCTTGGTCTATTGACAGAATGACTATGGATTAAGTGGGAGAAAAATTGGATATGGGGTTATTGAGACATGGTTGTATATCATGAGGCTGTTCAAGAAGCTGGTGTGAAATGCTAATGCAGTGGTGTGTTTCCAGGAAGGGCCAGCTTCATAGACTTGTCACATGGGAGTATGTGCATGGAAGGACCCCAAGCTTGGGTTTAATGTTCTGTTATCACTGTCTTAAAATTCTTAATGATTTTTGTCTTTGAGTTTGGGTTTTACAAGTGAAGACTGATGAGAAAATGGAGCATAAAAGTCTCAGATTTCTCAAAGCCTCAGCTCATGTTGGGTCTGTTACCTCACTTTTCCTGGAATAGGTCCTTGGTGGCCCGATCTTTCTGCTTCTTGGTGCCTGAGACTTACCCATTCTTTGCTTCCTCATTACTGCTCTGCTGCTGCTGCCATTTCCTATACCTACTTACCTGGGGGCCTGGGCTTAGGGAAAGCAGGATTCTGGTATGCAGAGTGCCATGATAATGTGGTAGGCAACTTAGGGGGGTGAGCCTCCTGGCCACCTCTTATTCAGGTACTAAATGTGTCATGGCATGGAGGATACAATACATTCCTATAGGAAGGGAAGATTGATTTCCTTGTCTCTAGCCCAAGAAAGTCAGTCCAGTGACTGGCAGGAGGGGAACCCAGAAGTTATTAGGTTGTGTCGTGTTCCATAGGACAAAATCCCTGGGAATCTGTGAGGGTTTATACACTCCCAATGAGTATCACTGTGCCTAACAGACAGTAACATTAAATAATAAGTAAAGCTTATAATACAGGTCGGAAAAAAAAAAAGCCACTGAAGAAAGGAAAAAGTTTTATATTTTACCACCTTTTTTTAAAAAAAGATTTTATTTATTTATTTGACAGAGAGAAAGATCACAAGTAGGCAGAGAGAGAGAGAGAGAAGGAAACAGGCTCCCTGATGCGCGGAGAGCCCAAGGCAGGACTCAATCCCAGGACCCTGGGATCATAACCTGAGCAGAAGGCAGAGGCTTTAACCCACTGAGCCACCCATATATTTTACTACTTTTAATAGTACTTTCCCCCTGCCTTTTGGACAAGGCATCTACATTTTCATTTTTCATTGGACTCCACAAATTATGTAGCTGGCCCTACCTCTAGGTACAGCACTTACAACAAAATCTGACCTTTAGCATTGAATAACCCCTGCCTTGTAAAGGATTTGTGGCTCATTATGCCAAAAGAATGGTTGTCTCCTCTTCAGATTTGAGTTTTGCCTTATATCAGGTCATGTTCTACTACCAGAAATAATGGGAGAAGAAGAAAATAAAATTTCTTCAATTTTATCTGTAGATTGTGTGTGCAGAGGTGTGCTTGTGCATATGAGAGGCAATATATAGAGAGATACAGAATGAGGGGAAAAAAGGAGAGAAAGGATTCAGGGGAGAGCCAGGTTTACCTCCTGTGCAGAGATGTAAACGAGAAAAAGGACATTGGTCAAGAGCCTGGGGGAAAGGTTTGCATATGGTGAAGAGATGAGGATGCTCCTTCAAAGAAAGAAGGGAAGGAAGTGATAATAGATGAAAAAGGTAGCTGGGGTATATATTTTCTATTTCTTAATTTTGGTTGCATGGAAATGAGTAAGATTGGCAATTAGTGGATAGTAGAAAATGGTAAGTTTAGCTGTGGGAAATGGGAGAAGGAACAAGCTGGAGATAAATAAATAAGACTAGGAAGGATTATTTGCTATTTGGGGCAATTTCTTGATTTTAAAGAAGGACTAATCCTGACTTACTACAAAGAACCAGTGCCTTTTATGCATTAGAAGTAATTTTGTTTCAACAGATTTCATGTGATACCACTTCTTTTGGAACATCTATTACTTAAAGCAAAGAATTTTTAAAATTTTATGTTTCTTTTTAAATTTTACTTGGATTCAGTGGATTCCTAATTTATACTTTTGGATCTCTGCTTTTCACTCTTTGCTTTGTCTTGTGTTTTCCTTGCTTGAATTTGCAGGGAGTGTGGGTCACAGCATCTACTAACAGCTTCCTTTCGCTCATGATGCATGCTTATTAAAAACAAACTTAAATGCAGGCTTTAGTTGATGTAAATGGGTAGAATGTTACCCTGGCTTAGCCAGGCTGGGACTCATATCCTGGAACTTTCTTATTTGTCAACACTGCAGCATTGACTCTTCTTATCCAGGCTCTATTCCTGAGTGGTTCTTATAAATTGTTTCTGCAACAAAATAGACCTTAACATATTTTGTGACGCTTTCTGAGCTTTGCTCTGGAAGAGGACAAGCCTCTGCTTTTTGTGGTCATTTAATGCTCCTTTTGGGTTCACAGTCCTATTGTTTTTGACCTTTAAGAAGAAAAACATCTGTATTATGCAAGACATTTGTTTTAGCTTCCAGGTGTCAACATGGGACCATTTTTATACCATTAGGAAATCCATCACCACTATCTTTAAAAATCAACATTTTTATGTAATGGTAGAGACCAGCTTGATTGTTTTTCCTTTGCCTTAGAGGAGTGGGTAAATAAGATAACTTCATAGTCTGTGTCTCTTTGTGAGTACTAGCATATCCTCATAGAAGGTAGCATGGTGTCTCAGTCAGTACTCTTTGTATTCAAACATAAAACTTCCCTGCAGTTAACTGAGGAGAAAAAGGGTATTTGTACCAAGAACACTGAGTAAACACCAGAATCTAAGCATATCACTCCCTAATGGTTAACTCAAAGGGAAAGGGGATGTTTGTAACAAGGACACTGGGTAGGTTTCAGATTCTAAGGCAGAACTGAATAGTTGGATCTTGTCAAGGACAGGATCCAGGATTGCTCTGTGAAACCAGATATGAGGAATTAAAGGACAGACAAACTCTTCTTTTTTTTTTTTAATTTTTTAAAAAAATTAATTTTATTTTTTCAGTGTTCCAAAGTTCATTGTTTATGTACCACACCCAGTGCTCCATGCAATACATGCCCCCCTTAATACCCTCTACCAGGCTCACCTAACCCCCCACCCTCCTCCTCTCCAAACCCTAAGTTTGTTTCTCAGAGTCCACAGTCTCCATGGTTCATCTCCCCCCCTGATTTCTTCTTCCAGGAACTTTCATTAGAAAGACTTACTTTCTACTGTTTTCATCTTTTATGACACACATGTCTCAGATTTCCAGGAAAGAAAGAGTGCAATTGACCTCACATTGCACACATAGCCACCATAGGAGAGTTTTATTGACAGTTCCACCACCATTGCATCCAGTAGGAGAGGTGACATTCCCAATTGAAAATGAACACCAATTATCTGTCAGGCATGTTTGCATATGTTGCTGCATTTAACTTTTACCATGAGCTCACACCCAATGGGGTGTGTACTATCATTGCTTTCCAAAGAAATTAATTAAAGCTCTGAGAAGTAATCTTTGAAAGGATAAACAAAATTGATGAACCTTTGGCCAGACTCATTTAAAAAAAAAAAAAAGAGAGAGAGGAGAAAGAGAAAGAGACAACTTAAATATATAAAATCAGAAATGAAAGGGGTGCCTGGGTGGCTCAGTCATTAAGTGTCTGCCTTTGGCTTAGGTTATGATCCCAGTGTCCTGGGATGGAGCCCTGCATCAGGCTCTCCACTCAGCGTGAAGCCTGCTTCTCCCTCTCCCATTCTTCCTTCTTGTGTTCCCTCTCTCATTATCTCTCTCTCTGTCAGATAAATAAATAAAATCTTAAATAAAATAAAATTAAATAAAAATTAAAAAAAACGAAAGAGGAGAAATAACAAGTGATACCATAAAAATGAAAACAATTGTAATGAACAATTATATGTCAACAAATTGGACAACCTAGAAGAAATAGATAAACTCCTAGAAACGTATAGCCAAAATGAAGCAGGAAAATATAGAAAATTTGAACAGGCTGATTACCAGCAATGAAATTGAATAAAAAAAACTTCCAACAAACAAAAGTCTAGGACCAGATGGCTTCACAGGCAAATTCTACCAAACATTTAGGGAAGAGTTAATGACTATTTTTCTCAAACTATTCCAAAAAATAGAAGAGGGAGGAAAGCTTTCAAATTCATTCCATGAGGCCAGCAACACCCTGATACCAAAGCCAGGTAAAGACACTATAAAAAAAAGAGAACTGTAGGTCAATATCTCTGATGAACATACATACAAAATCCTCCACAAAATATTAACAAACCAAATAAAACAATACATTAAAAAATCATTTATCATGATTAAGTGGGATTTACTCTGGGGATATAAGATGGTTCAATATTCACAAATCAATCAATGTGATACATCACATCAATAAAAGAAATGATAAAAACCATACTATCATTTCAGTAGATGCAGAAAACACTTAACAAAGTACAACATCCATTCATGATAAAGACCTTTAATAAACTAGGTTTGGAGGGAACATATGTCAACATAATAAAATCTTTATATGAAAAATTCACAGCTAATATTATATTCATTGGTGAAAAACTGAGAGCTCTTCCCCTGTGATCAGGAACAAGACAAGGATGTCACTCTCACCACTTTTCTTCAACATAGTACTGAAAGTCCCAGCCACAGCAATCAGACAAATAAACAAACAAATAAATAAATAAAATGCATGCAAATTGGTAAGGAAAAACTGAAACTTTCACTGTTTGCAGGTGACATGACATTATATACAGAAAACCTTAATGGCTCCACCCCAAAACTACTAGACCTGATAGATGAATTCAGTAAGGTCACAGGATACAAAATCAATGTACAGAATTCTGTTGCATTTCTATACACCAATAATGAAGCAGCAGAAAGAGAAATTAAGAGAACAATACCATTTACAGTTGTATCAAAAATAATAAAATACCTAGTAATAAAAACCAAAGAGGTGAAAGACCTATACTCTAAAAATTATAAAACATTGATGACAGAAATTGAAGATGACACAAATGGAAAGATATTCCATGTTCATGGATTAGAAGAACAAATGTTAAAATGTCTATACTACCCAAAACAATATACATATTTAATGCAATCCCTATAAAAATACCAATAGCATTTTCCACAGAACTAGAAGAAATAATCCTAAAACTTCTATGGAAGCACAAAAGACCCCAAATAGCCAAAGAAGTCTTGAAAAAGAACAATAAAAGTGCAAGTATCCCAGATTTCAAGTTATCTACCAAGCTGTAGTAATAAAATAATATGGTGTTGGCACAAAATAGACACACAGTAATCTATGGAACAGAATAGAAAGTCCAGAAATAAGCCCAGAAATAAGAAATAATTATATAGTCATTAATCTTTGACAAAGGAAGCAAGAGTATGCCATGAAAAGACAGTCTCTTTAACAAATGGTGTTGGGAAAACTGGACAGCAACATGCAAAAGAATGAAACTGGATCACTTTCTTACACCGTACACAAAAATAAACACAAAATATATTAAGGACCAGTGAGACCAGTAACCATGAAAGTCTTAGAAGAGAGCACAGGCAGTAATATCTATGACATTGGTGGTAATAACGTCTTTCTAGATATGTCACCTGAGGCAAGGGAAACAAAAGCAAAAATAAACTATTGGTACTACAAAAAATATAAGGCTTCTGCACAGCAAAAGAAACAATCAACAAAGGTGAAAGAAAACCTGCTTAATGGGAGAAGATATTTGCAAATGACATACCAGCTAAGGGTTAGTATCCAAAATATATAAATAATTTGTAAAAAAATAATAATTTGTACAACTCAAAACCCCCCAAAACAAAAATTCCATTTAAAAAATGGGCAGAAGACATGATCATACATGTCTCCAAAGAAGACATATGGATGGCCAACAGATACATGAAAATGCTCAACATCACTAACCACCAGGGAAATGAAAAACAAAACAACAATGAGGTATCATCTCATATCTGTCAGAATGGCTAAAATAAAAAACACAAGAAGCAAGTGTTGGTGGAGGATGGAGGATGTGGAGCAAAAGGAACCCTCATGGAGGTTTTTCAAAAAATTAAAACCAGAATTACTACATGATCCAATAATTCCACTACTGGGTATTCTCCCAAAGAGTATGAAAACATTAATTTGAAAAGATACATATACCCCTATGTTTACAGCAGCATTATTTACATTAGCTAAGTTATGAAAGCATTCCAGTTGTCCATTGATTGATGAATGGCTAAAGGAAAAGTAATATATATGAGATGATATATTATATGCATATATATATCATATATGTCATATAGATTACATATATAT